>NC_060083.1:42704351-43362684 GCF_922984935.1 Meles meles | reverse complement strand
TCAGTAAGTATTTATTGGAGGCTTTCTATATACCATGTACTGTTCAAGCAACCCAGAATGTAACACCAAGAGTTGACATTCTAGAAGGGCAATACTGACAATTAGAAGATGGAACATGGTGATTTCAAATAAAGATAAGTGTTAGGAAGACAATTAAAAGATAGAGTACATTACGGTAAGAGAGACGAGAATGTTCTTGAGATTGTGAGGTCACGAGGTGGCTTCTCTTGAGGAGGGGATGATCTGACCTGTGACTTGGATGACGTGAAAGGTAAAGGTGCTAAGAAAAAGCTGCATCAAAATGAGCCACTTTGACATGAACATCATTTTCAGTTAAAGGGAATCATAACCCAACAAATTCCAGAAAAGTTCCTTCTCTTCCCCTCAATCCATCTTGTACCAGAAAAAGACTATTAATGGTGATTCCGTTTAACCTAAGAAACTTATCTGCAAAATAAGGAAACATTTGTTTTCTAAACATCTCATCTCACCTTCCTAAAGGTCTTCCTCCCCTTCGTGTCCTCAGACACCTACCCTCTCCTTAGCTCATATTAATATCATGTTGCCTCATGGTCTTTGGAATTTCAATGTGTGTGCAGATTCTCCATATGTATACCATAAAAAATTATTTTTGCCAGCTAATCTACTTCCTGAAAATTTGATACTCTGCACACACAGAAGGACCTAAAGGAAAAGAAAATTCCTTATCATTGACAGCACCATCATTCTCTGGTACTTTCCAACCAAGACAAAAAAATAGAGATGTAGAATCTGTTTGATGTTCTAGGTCAAAAGACATCATGGTAAAGAAAACCTACAGAAAAACAATTGCATTTATGACTGTGGGGACCTTAATAAAAGAACAGTGAAGACATTCTAGTATAATGGAAATATTCTAACCTGATACATGCAGGGATTACACGGATGGGCTTCTGTGTATCAAAATTCACCACGATGGATGACTACACACAGGATTTTTTAACTTCACTGTGTGTAAAGTCCACCAAAAACAGAAAATCAATCACAAAATGAAAACAGGGGTAACCAAATTATTTGTTTGAATAAATCGCTGCTTTACAAATTCTCATCGTGGACACTTTGTTTTAAACTTAGTTAAATGAGCTCTTCTGGTGTTTCTGTACATGGTATTTGCAGATGAGGGGAGAGGCAGGGCTTCCTATATTGGAAAAGCAGTGGTGAGGAACCTAGCAGAGGCACTTGCTCAAAGCATGAACGAACAGAATAAAGGAGTACATCTCTAAGTACGGTCCCTGGGACTCCAACATCAACATCGTCTGGGTACTTGTCAGAAATGCCAAACCTCAGGCTCCCCATGTAAACAGAACCTGGAGGATGTGTCCCAACATATTTAATAGGCCCTTCGAATGACTTGCCGCATCCCAACGTTGGACTATCGCTAAGTGGAGCAGAAGGAGAAACAGTAACTGAACAAAGTTACCTTGACCAACATCCATTCCGATTACCAGTGTATCCCCCCAAACAAACAAACAAACAAAATGCGCTCTACCTTTCCCAGGTCTGGAGATAAATTCTGAGGAGAGGCACATTCGGATTATGCTACATTTCCGTTCTGCTCCGTTGAATAGTATTTTTTATTGAGAACGGCGTAAGAATGAAGATGAGGCTACGCCTTTCAGAATCTAAAGACCATCCAGAGAAAGGCAACACAAAGATATGTGACCGCAAACTTAACACTTCCGGAGCTACGAATCAGGGCAGTGGCGGGAACCATTCAGATAGTGGCCTGCCATGGTTTTAGGGTAGACAACGTGACCCAAAGACAGAAACACCCCCAGAGAAACCCATTCCCGCGGCAGACATAGACAGCTGTGCCCTTCCTCATTGCTCACGGTGACCCAGACTACAGGGCCTTTTCCTCTTGTCTCATGCCCCTTCCCACATGCCACCCGATGCACATGGAATTTCCTCCCCACTGACCACTGGAAGAAATGCACGACCAGAGATAGGTTGGCCCTGATCCCATCCTGCTAGGGGATACACGAGGGGAGAGGAAGAATGTAATTGCAAATGCCACCTATCAGGTAACAGCCCTCTGCAGAGGAAGAGGAGAAGACAGTGGTCCAGAAGATGCCAGAGGTGTGAGTCAGGAGGAAAAGCAGACCAGACGGAATTGACCCCATCTAGAAGAGAAAATTTGTGTCCCACGAGCTTAAACCATTACACAGACAAACACTACCGTGCATCTGATAATTACTTAAATAATGGGTAAACAACAACAAGGAAGACGTGTTGACAAATCACCCGGTTTGGGCAGTATATAGAGGCCATGGCACAAGGACAGACACTTCCACACTCAAGACCTTCGCTTTCCTGGAAACCCACCCAGAACCTCCAGCCTCTGACACCATGGCCAGCTCCTGTTGTGGCTCCGTCTGCTCTGACCAGGGCTGTGGCGAGGAGTCCTGCTGCCGCCCCAGCTGCTGCCAGACCACCTGCTGCCGCCCCAGCTGCTGTGTGTCCAGCTGCTGCCGCCCCTCCTGCTGCGGCTCCAGCTGCTGCAGGCCCAGCTGCTGCACCTCTAGCTGCTGCCGCCCCACCTGCTGCCAGACCACCTGCTGCAGGACCACCTGCTGCCGCCCCAGCTGCTGTGTGTCCAGCTGCTGCCACCCCTCCTGCTGTGGCTCCAGCTCCTGTGGCTCCAGCTGCTGCAGGCCCAGCTGCTGCATCTCTAGCTGCTGCCGCCCCACCTGCTGCCAGACCACCTGCTGCAGGACCACCTGCTGCCGCCCCAGCTGCTGTGTGTCCACCTGCTGCCGCCCCTCCTGCTGTGGCTCCAGCTCCTGTGGCTCCAGCTGCTGCAGGCCCAGCTGCTGCATCTCTAGCTGCTGCCGCCCCTCCTGCTGTGGTTCCAGCTGCTGTGGCTCCAGCTGCTGCCGCCCCGCCTGCTGCGGTTCCAGCTGCTGCCGCCCCACCTGCTGCCAGACCACCTGCTGCAGGACCACCTGCTGCCGCCCCAGCTGCTGTGTGTCCAGCTGCTGCCGCCCCAGCTGTTGCTAGACCAGCTGCTGCTCCCCAACCTGCTCTAGGGGCTTCTGCTGCTGAGGATCCTGGCCGGCCCCCCGCTGTCTTTCACCAACCAATCTTCCTCAGGTAGTCCCACTGTGCGCGGAATCGTGACAGGCCAACTGTCAAACCTCAGTTCCCGCCGCCCTTTCAACTGACGTGGCCTCCCAATGTACTCCCCCACCAACAACACCCTCCTCCCCGCCTCCTCCTTACTAGCTCCCTCCCGAGGGAATACGGAGCTTGCATTTTCTCTGAAATCTCTCAGCCAGCGTGTCATCCCAATCACACTCTTCTTTCCTGCCAGGTTTCCTCATATAGAGATGCCCCTATACCTCAAATAAACCTGAACGTCTCCAGGCATACAGATCGAAGTTGTCTCATTATTCTGCCCTCGTGAATTGTTCGTGAACTCTTACCCTAGCGGGTCGGTTGTATCTCTGGTGCTCCCTGCAGAAAGGGGAGTCCACCGCAGAGGACTTTAGGATTTCCACCTCTATCCCCTCAGCGCTCTCCACGCTGACATCGACACTGGTGGTTTATAGCAAGCACCCGCTGCTCTCTGCTGAGCCCTTTGTCTAGATGAGGGAGGAAATCCTTGGCAGGCCACAGCTAGGGACAGGAAGTCTCTAGGAGAAGTCCTCAACCGGTGGGCAGCACTTGGTGGATGAAGTGCTCTAGCCCCTTTCCCCTCGAGTGGGGGGTGGGAGACCAGGGGTCCTCAGCCAGGACTGCACCTCAGCCACCTACAGGGCTTACCTGCTCTGGAAATCATTCTGGATTGGCTTCCATCCCTTCCCTGGATCACTTCTCACGTTCCCTACGGCACTTCTTGAGATCACCTCCCAAACAAACTACTTGCTCTCAGACCTCTGTTTTTGGAGTCTGCTCCTGACATCACCCTAATGCCGGCCTTCCGGAGCTCGGGATCAGGGCCTTCAAAACATTTCCATACGACAGGCACGGTCACCGTGGTGGCAGGCCACCCTGACCATTATTCTCCACTGAAGCACTTAATCTTTTCACTATATGCTATTTCTTCCTACAGTATTTGCACACTTGGTCTTAGCCTATTAGTCTCCAATTCCTAAAATATCACTCTCCACCCCTGAGGGACAGGACATGCTCCCATGAGGAACTCAGACCATCCTGTTAGGAGCTGTCTCCCTAGAGGAGGCCTGTTTAAGGGGAACTGTCCCCATCTGTGATGCTTACAACCGCACTCAAAAAATCAGAGACTAAAACACGATGTGCAAGGAAGAACTCTCGGGAGAAATCCGTAAGAAACAGCGGGAGAGGGCGCCTGGGTGGCTCAGTGGGTTAAGCAACTGTCTTCGGCTCAGGTCATGGTCCCGGAGTCCCGGGATCGAGTCCCGCATCGGGCTCCCAGCTCCATGGGAAGACAGCCTCACCCTCTGAACTTCTCGCCTCTCATGCTCTCTCTCACTGTTTCTCTCTCAAAAAC
The DNA here is from genome assembly GCF_922984935.1 of Meles meles. Classification (NCBI taxonomy): domain Eukaryota; kingdom Metazoa; phylum Chordata; class Mammalia; order Carnivora; family Mustelidae; genus Meles; species Meles meles. The sequence continues at coordinate 43,358,174 of NC_060083.1, read as the reverse complement.
GTAAATAAAATCATTTAAAAGAAAAAAAGAAAGAACGAAATGGAGGGAGACAAATTAAGGGTCTAAAAGGAACGAATGCAAAATGTGGTTTCAGTCCAATTCCACCCCCACGTTCCGACCCCACAGATGAGGGGTGTGGACTGGGGTATTGGACTGCTCCTCTTAGAGGCAAGGGGGTTGAGCCTATGTACGCGTACATCACTTATCACTAGCCGTGGACAACCCCGTAGAAAGAAGGGAGGGGCCAGACGTCCAGCTGTGGTCCACCCCTAGGCTGACACAATTCCCTGCAGAACAGTGTGCGTGAACAGTGTGAGCCATGCGTAGCCCGTACTCTGCACTAGCGTGTGCATCAGACCATTTAAGGCAAAAGACACCCGAATGAATATCCGTATCTACCCCTGCCTCTGCTCATGTCTATGGATTGCTCTCATTACCCTCGCTCCATGTGGTCTGCCACCGCTTCTAGAAAAACTTACAAGACAGGGCGTTAGAGGGTGGCTCCGCTGCTCCTTTAGCTGACTTGCCTGGGGGCACTGACCTCAAACCCCATCCCTGAGAGTGCTGAGCCCATGATTCCTATGTCCTCTTCGGGCTACACTACTTGCTCATCGGCAGTTGATACTGGAAATAGGAATACCAAGAATGCCCCTGTAGATCGGCTCAATGCTAAACCTCTTCCTAATGGCTCCCAGAGCTCCCTTCTGTGCTTGATGATTTCCCGACACTAGAAACCCAAGGGGATAAGGTGCCAGCCAGAGTTTTCATACCAATCACATTTGACCATGTTCCCCCCCACCCCTTGCTAGCTTTCCTCTCTTGGAGACGCGACCCCTAGATGCACACAGCCTACAATTAGAGGAGAAGGAGGCACAAATTCCCCCCAAATGGACCACCGGGATGAAGATGATGTGGAAACTTCTTCTTGCACTCTAACCTCTAGATCCGTGTATTCATACAGGGGCCATGAAAGGTTTTGGATATCCTGCAGTCCAGTTCAACACAGATCCCATGTCCAACAGCCTGCCAACATAGAGTATTCCACATTCCCATGGGTCAGTGGCTACAGATTCTGGGGCAAGGACTAAGGAAATCCTACAATATACACTTCCTGTGGTCCTTCATCCAAAAAGACTGGTCTCTCCATTGAGGGGTTAATGGGTCTGAGGACATCCTGAGGTCTTCAAACTGTGTCAGGGATCATGACCTTCCATTGGGATCAAGGACCTCGGCCTTTCTTCTTTTATTCTTAAGCTCGTTTCAAGACACACACACACACACACACAGACACACACACACACGCCTGTGTGTGTCTCTGTGTGTGTTGTATGTGTGTGCACACAGAGAAAGGTGCACTGTATTTGGCTATCTATGTCCTTGTTTGACTGTTCCAGGGGAGAAAGAGAGACAGAGACAGAGACAGAGCTGGAGAGAGACCAAGCTCAGTCAGTGTGAGGGACTAATGGAGAAGCAGACTCTCAACTGAGCAGGGAGCCCGATGCAGGACTCCATCCCAACCCTCCAGGACCATGACCTGAGCCAAAGGCAGAAGCTGAACCGACTGAGCCCCCCAGGAGCCACGTCCACCTCCCCAGCCTCTGGCTGCCTATACCCTATTATGAGAGACACCATGCCCCATGATCCATATCATCAGGTCCCTGAGGGTTTCACATCATTCTGGCCCTTGGCATTCCAGTCTGGTTGGCCATCACATAATAATACTCACATTACTTCCTAGAGTTAAATGCTGCCATCTGGACTCGGCCATTCAGGGATATTATCCTCCCCTTATTCCTAGGGAGCATATTCCTTGTCCCAGAAATCCCAACACAACCTCCGACTTCAGAGAATAGGCAGTACTACCTCAGTGACCTGCTGACACTGATACTTGATGACTCCTGGGTATCTTAGTGAACAGAGTGCCCCCAGATCTCTCCTAGGGAATTGAGGCCATCTGGAATTTCTGGCTTGAGGACTACATCAGTTTTAGCACTTCTCATTCTCTGCATGGTTCTTCTTTTTTTAAGATTATTTATTTATTTATTTAGTAGACAGAGAGAGAGAGAGACAAGAGACAGAGAGACATCATAAGTAGGGAGAGACCCAGGCAGAGAGAGAGGGAAGAAGCCTCCCTGCTGAGCAGAGAGCCCAATGCGGGGCTTGATCCCAGGACCCGAGATCGTGACCTGAGCCCAAGACACAGGCTTAACTCACTGAGCCTCCCAGGCGCCTCCTCTCTGCACGTTTTATTTCCTCCTTTCTCACCTGTGTGTGCAGTCGTCCTAGGTGAATTTGTTCTGGTTATCCGTTCTTACGCAGTATTACCGCCAAATTTAGCAGTTTCAAGTGACACTCACTTATGACCTCAGTTTCTGTGGATCCGATATCTCGGTAGGTATGGCCCACCTAGACCCTCCATTTCCCAGGGTTTCCCAGGGCTGCACGCAAGGAGCTGCCTGGCACTGGGGTCTCAGGTGAGGGCTCCACTGGGGAAGAAGCCACTTCTCACTTCACTTACATGCTCACTGGCCGGATTCAGTTCCTTGAGGGCCGCTAGTGTGGGGACCTTGCTTCCTTGCTGGATGGCGAATGGAGACTGTGCTCAGTTCTCTGCTGCAAGGATCTCTCCCACATTGCACCAGGCTTCACCAAAGCCAAAGAGAGAGAGAGAGAGAGAGAGAGAGAGAGAGAAAGGGTTGGCTTTGAGATGAAAGTCACAGTCCGTGGTAACTCAGCCCCTTGATGGTGCCATCTGCCATGGTTTAGAAGCACGTTACTTGACGGGAGGGAAATACAGGAGACTGTGAACACCAAGCGGTGGATAGCATCTTGAAGGCCATCTTGGAGTCTGCCTACCAGAACTCTGCCATAATACTGAGTGAAAGAATCAAATCAGAATTCTCTTTTTCACAATCAGAAACATATAAAAATCAAACTATGTTGTTTAGGTGTGCACACCTACCTAATAAAACCATACGGAAAATAAATGAAAACATTACTTGAAAAATCAGCACGGTCATCATCTATAGCATGGAAAAAACGACGCTGGTCAACAAAGGACATATCAAGAGCCTTCTTGGTGGCAACAAAGTTCTATTTCGTGACTCGAGCTTTGGCTATACACATATTTGCTCCATAACCGTTTGTATCTTATGCTCGTATAGGTCACATGTTTTTCAGTTCTATGCATCTTCCATCGGATGAAAGAATTGTTTAAAAATTTAGGGTGAACTGAAATCCGTTCATCCCAACTTACCTTTAGGGATGGGTGGTCACCCTACCATGAAATTTAAAGCTATGACTTCAGAGGAGTCTTGGTACGTCACTAGGACGGCCCTGACTGAACTAGTGATGTATGTGCATCAACATTAGTGATTCTTAGAGGCAGAAGCCAAGTCAATGGTGCCCAACCAAAGAGAAATTCTACAGACTAGATGAATAGTATGTACACAAACACACACGCACACACACGCACACTAGACCTGGTTGTAGGGTCTGCTTGATGTTCTAGATTAAAAGACATCCATGGCAAAAGAAAACCTACGAAACAGCAATCACCTCTGTGACTGAGGGGACGTTACTAAAGGACAGGTGGGGACCGTCCGGTATAATGGAAATGTTCTATCCCGATAGATGCGGGGATTACTCGAATGGGCTTCTGTGTTTCAAAATTTGTCACAATGGATGACTACACTCGGGATTTTTTTTTTAACTTCAATGTATGTAAAGTCCACCAAAATCAGAAAATCAATCACAGAAGGTAAACAAGAAGGAGTGATGACATTATTTCTTTATGAATAAATCTCTGTCTTTACCAAATTGCCATCTTGGCCACTTTGCTTTAAACTTAGTTAAATGACACTACTATGAGCTCTTCTGGTGTTTCCTTACATGGTATATTGCAGTTGTGTGTGTGCGCGGTGGCGGGTGCTTCCTATAATCGCAAAGCAGTGGTGAGGAACCCGACAGAGGCACTTGCTCAAAGCATGAACGAACAGAATAAAGGAGTACATCTCTAAGTACGGTCCCTGGGACTCCAACATCAACATCGTCTGGGTACTTGTCAGAAATGCCAAACCTCAGGCTCTCCATGTAAACAGAACCTGGAGGATGTGTCCCAACATATTTAATAGGCCCTTCGAATGACTTGCCGCATCCCAACGTTGGACTATCGCTAAGTGGAGCAGAAGGAGAAACAGTAACTGAACAAAGTTACCTTGACCAACATCCATTCCGATTACCAGTGTATCCCCCCAAACAAACAAACAAACAAAATGCGCTCTACCTTTCCCAGGTCTGGAGATAAATTCTGAGGAGAGGCACATTCGGATTATGCTACATTTCCGTTCTGCTCCGTTGAATAGTATTTTTTATTGAGAACGACGTAAGAATGAAGATGAGGCTACGCCTTTCAGAATCTAAAGACCATCCAGAGAAAGGCAACACAAAGATATGTGACCGCAAACTTAACGCTTCCGGAGCTACGAATCAGGGCAGTGGCGGGAACCATTCAGATAGTGGCCTGCCATGGTTTTAGGGTAGACAACGTGACCCAAAGACAGAAACACCCCCAGAGAAACCCATTCCCGCGGCAGACATAGACAGCTGTGCCCTTCCTCATTGCTCACGGTGACCCAGACTACAGGGCCTTTTCCTCTTGTCTCATGCCCCTTCCCACATGCCACCCGATGCACATGGAATTTCCTCCCCACTGACCACTGGAAGAAATGCACGACCAGAGATAGGTTGGCCCTGATCCCATCCTGCTAGGGGATACACGAGGGGAGAGGAAGAATGTAATTGCAAATGCCACCTATCAGGTAACAGCCCTCTGCAGAGGAAGAGGAGAAGACAGTGGTCCAGAAGATGCCAGAGGTGTGAGTCAGGAGGAAAAGCAGACCAGACGGAATTGACCCCATCTAGAAGAGAAAATTTGTGTCCCACGAGCTTAAACCATTACACAGACAAACACTACCGTGCATCTGATAATTACTTAAATAATGGGTAAACAACAACAAGGAAGACGTGTTGACAAATCACCCGGTTTGGGCAGTATATAGAGGCCATGGCACAAGGACAGACACTTCCACACTCAAGACCTTCGCTTTCCTGGAAACCCACCCAGAACCTCCAGCCTCTGACACCATGGCCAGCTCCTGTTGTGGCTCCGTCTGCTCTGACCAGGGCTGTGGCGAGGAGTCCTGCTGCCGCCCCAGCTGCTGCCAGACCACCTGCTGCCGCCCCAGCTGCTGTGTGTCCAGCTGCTGCCGCCCCTCCTGCTGCGGCTCCAGCTGCTGCAGGCCCAGCTGCTGCACCTCTAGCTGCTGCCGCCCCACCTGCTGCCAGACCACCTGCTGCAGGACCACCTGCTGCCGCCCCAGCTGCTGTGTGTCCAGCTGCTGCCACCCCTCCTGCTGTGGCTCCAGCTCCTGTGGCTCCAGCTGCTGCAGGCCCAGCTGCTGCATCTCTAGCTGCTGCCGCCCCACCTGCTGCCAGACCACCTGCTGCAGGACCACCTGCTGCAGCCCCAGCTGCTGTGTGTCCACCTGCTGCCGCCCCTCCTGCTGTGGCTCCAGCTCCTGTGGCTCCAGCTGCTGCAGGCCCAGCTGCTGCATCTCTAGCTGCTGCCGCCCCTCCTGCTGTGGTTCCAGCTGCTGTGGCTCCAGCTGCTGTGGCTCCAGCTGCTGCCGCCCCGCCTGCTGCGGTTCCAGCTGCTGCCGCCCCACCTGCTGCCAGACCACCTGCTGCAGGACCACCTGCTGCCGCCCCAGCTGCTGTGTGTCCAGCTGCTGCCGCCCCGCCTGCTGCGGTTCCAGCTGCTGCCGCCCCACCTGCTGCCAGACCACCTGCTGCAGGACCACCTGCTGCCGCCCCAGCTGCTGTGTGTCCAGCTGCTGCCGCCCCAGCTGTTGCTAGACCAGCTGCTGCTCCCCAACCTGCTCTAGGGGCTTCTGCTGCTGAGGATCCTGGCCGGCCCCCCGCTGTCTTTCACCAACCAATCTTCCTCAGGTAGTCCCACTGTGCGCGGAATCGTGACAGGCCAACTGTCAAACCTCAGTTCCCGCCGCCCTTTCAACTGACGTGGCCTCCCAATGTACTCCCCCACCAACAACACCCTCCTCCCCGCCTCCTCCTTACTAGCTCCCTCCCGAGGGAATACGGAGCTTGCATTTTCTCTGAAATCTCTCAGCCAGCGTGTCATCCCAATCACACTCTTCTTTCCTGCCAGGTTTCCTCATATAGAGATGCCCCTATACCTCAAATAAACCTGAACGTCTCCAGGCATACAGATCGAAGTTGTCTCATTATTCTGCCCTCGTGAATTGTTCGTGAACTCTTACCCTAGCGGGTCGGTTGTATCTCTGGTGCTCCCTGCAGAAAGGGGAGTCCACCGCAGAGGACTTTAGGATTTCCACCTCTATCCCCTCAGCGCTCTCCACGCTGACATCGACACTGGTGGTTTATAGCAAGCACCCGCTGCTCTCTGCTGAGCCCTTTGTCTAGATGAGGGAGGAAATCCTTGGCAGGCCACAGCTAGGGACAGGAAGTCTCTAGGAGAAGTCCTCAACCAGTGGGCAGCACTTGGTGGATGAAGTGCTCTAGCCCCTTTCCCCTCGAGTGGGGGGTGGGAGACCAGGGGTCCTCAGCCAGGACTGCACCTCAGCCACCTACAGGGCTTACCTGCTCTGGAAATCATTCTGGATTGGCTTCCATCCCTTCCCTGGATCACTTCTCACGTCCCCTACGGCACTTCTTGAGATCACCTCCCAAACAAACTACTTGCTCTCAGACCTCTGTTTTTGGAGTCTGCTCCTGACATCACCCTAACGCCGGCCTTCCGGAGCTCGGGATCAGGGCCTTCAAAACATTTCCATACGACAGGCACGGTCACCGTGGTGGCAGGCCACCCTGACCATTATTCTCCACTGAAGCACTTAATCTTTTCACTATATGCTATTTCTTCCTACAGTATTTGCACACTTGGTCTTAGCCTATTAGTCTCCAATTCCTAAAATATCACTCTCCACCCCTGAGGGACAGGACATGCTCCCATGAGGAACTCAGACCACCCTGTTAGGAGCTGTCTCCCTAGAGGAGGCCTGTTTAAGGGGAACTGTCCCCATCTGTGATGCTTACAACCGCACTCAAAAAATCAGAGACTAAAACACGATGTGCAAGGAAGAACTCTCGGGAGAAATCCGTAAGAAACAGCGGGAGAGGGCGCCTGGGTGGCTCAGTGGGTTAAGCAACTGTCTTCGGCTCAGGTCATGGTCCCGGAGTCCCGGGATCGAGTCCCGCATCGGGCTCCCAGCTCCATGGGAAGACAGCCTCACCCTCTGAACTTCTCGCCTCTCATGCTCTCTCTCACTGTTTCTCTCTCAAAAACGTAAATAAAATCATTTAAAAGAAAAAAAGAAAGAACGAAATGGAGGGAGACAAATTAAGGGTCTAAAAGGAACGAATGCAAAATGTGGTTTCAGTCCAATTCCACCCCCACGTTCCGACCCCACAGATGAGGGGTGTGGACTGGGGTATTGGACTGCTCCTCTTAGAGGCAAGGGGGTTGAGCCTATGTACGCCTACATCACTTATCACTAGCCGTGGACAACCCCTGATGCGTAGAAAGAAGGGAGGGGCCAGACGTCCAGCTGTGGTCCACCCCTAGGCTGACACAATTCCCTGCAGAACAGTGTGCGTGAACAGTGTGAGCCATGCGTAGCCCGTACTCTGCACTAGCGTGTGCATCAGACCATTTGACCATTTAAGGCAAAAGACACCCGAATGAATATCCGTATCTACCCCTGCCTCTGCTCATGTCTATGGATTGCTCTCATTACCCTCGCTCCATGTGGTCTGCCACCGCTTCTAGAAAAACTTACAAGACAGGGCGTTAGAGGGTGGCTCCGCTGCTCCTTTAGCTGACTTGCCTGGGGGCACTGACCTCAAACCCCATCCCTGAGAGTGCTGAGCCCATGATTCCTATGTCCTCTTCGGGCTACACTACTTGCTCATCGGCAGTTGATACTGGAAATAGGAATACCAAGAATGCCCCTGTAGATCGGCTCAATGCTAAACCTCTTCCTAATGGCTCCCAGAGCTCCCTTCTGTGCTTGATGATTTCCCGACACTAGAAACCCAAGGGGATAAGGTGCCAGCCAGAGTTTTCATACCAATCACATTTGACCATGTTCCCCCCCACCCCTTGCTAGCTTTCCTCTCTTGGAGACGCGACCCCTAGATGCACACAGCCTACAATTAGAGGAGAAGGAGGCACAAATTCCCCCCAAATGGACCACCGGGATGAAGATGATGTGGAAACTTCTTCTTGCACTCTAACCTCTAGATCCGTGTATTCATACAGGGGCCATGAAAGGTTTTGGATATCCTGCAGTCCAGTTCAACACAGATCCCATGTCCAACAGCCTGCCAACATAGAGTATTCCACATTCCCATGGGTCAGTGGCTACAGATTCTGGGGCAAGGACTAAGGAAATCCTACAATATACACTTCCTGTGGTCCTTCATCCAAAAAGACTGGTCTCTCCATTGAGGGGTTAATGGGTCTGAGGACATCCTGAGGTCTTCAAACTGTGTCAGGGATCATGACCTTCCATTGGGATCAAGGACCTCGGCCTTTCTTCTTTTATTCTTAAGCTCGTTTCAAGACACACACACACACACACACAGACACACACACACACGCCTGTGTGTGTCTCTGTGTGTGTTGTATGTGTGTGCACACAGAGAAAGGTGCACTGTATTTGGCTATCTATGTCCTTGTTTGACTGTTCCAGGGGAGAAAGAGAGACAGAGACAGAGACAGAGCTGGAGAGAGACCAAGCTCAGTCAGTGTGAGGGACTAATGGAGAAGCAGACTCTCAACTGAGCAGGGAGCCCGATGCAGGACTCCATCCCAACCCTCCAGGACCATGACCTGAGCCAAAGGCAGAAGCTGAACCGACTGAGCCCCCCAGGAGCCACGTCCACCTCCCCAGCCTCTGGCTGCCTATACCCTATTATGAGAGACACCATGCCCCATGATCCATATCATCAGGTCCCTGAGGGTTTCACATCATTCTGGCCCTTGGCATTCCAGTCTGGTTGGCCATCACATAATAATACTCACATTACTTCCTAGAGTTAAATGCTGCCATCTGGACTCGGCCATTCAGGGATATTATCCTCCCCTTATTCCTAGGGAGCATATTCCTTGTCCCAGAAATCCCAACACAACCTCCGACTTCAGAGAATAGGCAGTACTACCTCAGTGACCTGCTGACACTGATACTTGATGACTCCTGGGTATCTTAGTGAACAGAGTGCCCCCAGATCTCTCCTAGGGAATTGAGGCCATCTGGAATTTCTGGCTTGAGGACTACATCAGTTTTAGCACTTCTCATTCTCTGCATGGTTCTTCTTTTTTTAAGATTATTTATTTATTTATTTAGTAGACAGAGAGAGAGAGAGACAAGAGACAGAGAGACATCATAAGTAGGGAGAGACCCAGGCAGAGAGAGAGGGAAGAAGCCTCCCTGCTGAGCAGAGAGCCCAATGCGGGGCTTGATCCCAGGACCCGAGATCGTGACCTGAGCCCAAGACACAGGCTTAACTCACTGAGCCTCCCAGGCGCCTCCTCTCTGCACGTTTTATTTCCTCCTTTCTCACCTGTGTGTGCAGTCGTCCTAGGTGAATTTGTTCTGGTTATCCGTTCTTACGCAGTATTACCGCCAAATTTAGCAGTTTCAAGTGACACTCACTTATGACCTCAGTTTCTGTGGATCCGATATCTCGGTAGGTATGGCCCACCTAGACCCTCCATTTCCCAGGGTTTCCCAGGGCTGCACGCAAGGAGCTGCCTGGCACTGGGGTCTCAGGTGAGGGCTCCACTGGGGAAGAAGCCACTTCTCACTTCACTTACATGCTCACTGGCCGGATTCAGTTCCTTGAGGGCCGCTAGTGTGGGGACCTTGCTTCCTTGCTGGATGGCGAATGGAGACTGTGCTCAGTTCTCTGCTGCAAGGATCTCTCCCACATTGCACCAGGCTTCACCAAAGCCAAAGAGAGAGAGAGAGAGAGAGAGAGAGAGAGAGAAAGGGTTGGCTTTGAGATGAAAGTCACAGTCCGTGGTAACTCAGCCCCTTGATGGTGCCATCTGCCATGGTTTAGAAGCACGTTACTTGACGGGAGGGAAATACAGGAGACTGTGAACACCAAGCGGTGGATAGCATCTTGAAGGCCATCTTGGAGTCTGCCTACCAGAACTCTGCCATAATACTGAGTGAAAGAATCAAATCAGAATTCTCTTTTTCACAATCAGAAACATATAAAAATCAAACTATGTTGTTTAGGTGTGCACACCTACCTAATAAAACCATACGGAAAATAAATGAAAACATTACTTGAAAAATCAGCACGGTCATCATCTATAGCATGGAAAAAACGACGCTGGTCAACAAAGGACATATCAAGAGCCTTCTTGGTGGCAACAAAGTTCTATTTCGTGACTCGAGCTTTGGCTATACACATATTTGCTCCATAACCGTTTGTATCTTATGCTCGTATAGGTCACATGTTTTTCAGTTCTATGCATCTTCCATCGGATGAAAGAATTGTTTAAAAATTTAGGGTGAACTGAAATCCGTTCATCCCAACTTACCTTTAGGGATGGGTGGTCACCCTACCATGAAATTTAAAGCTATGACTTCAGAGGAGTCTTGGTACGTCACTAGGACGGCCCTGACTGAACTAGTGATGTATGTGCATCAACATTAGTGATTCTTAGAGGCAGAAGCCAAGTCAATGGTGCCCAACCAAAGAGAAATTCTACAGACTAGATGAATAGTATGTACACAAACACACACGCACACACACGCACACTAGACCTGGTTGTAGGGTCTGCTTGATGTTCTAGATTAAAAGACATCCATGGCAAAAGAAAACCTACGAAACAGCAATCACCTCTGTGACTGAGGGGACGTTACTAAAGGACAGGTGGGGACCGTCCGGTATAATGGAAATGTTCTATCCCGATAGATGCGGGGATTACTCGAATGGGCTTCTGTGTTTCAAAATTTGTCACAATGGATGACTACACTCGGGATTTTTTTTTTAACTTCAATGTATGTAAAGTCCACCAAAATCAGAAAATCAATCACAGAAGGTAAACAAGAAGGAGTGATGACATTATTTCTTTATGAATAAATCTCTGTCTTTACCAAATTGCCATCTTGGCCACTTTGCTTTAAACTTAGTTAAATGACACTACTATGAGCTCTTCTGGTGTTTCCTTACATGGTATATTGCAGTTGTGTGTGTGCGCGGTGGCGGGTGCTTCCTATAATCGCAAAGCAGTGGTGAGGAACCCGACAGAGGCACTTGCTCAAAGCATGAACGAACAGAATAAAGGAGTACATCTCTAAGTACGGTCCCTGGGACTCCAACATCAACATCGTCTGGGTACTTGTCAGAAATGCCAAACCTCAGGCTCTCCATGTAAACAGAACCTGGAGGATGTGTCCCAACATATTTAATAGGCCCTTCGAATGACTTGCCGCATCCCAACGTTGGACTATCGCTAAGTGGAGCAGAAGGAGAAACAGTAACTGAACAAAGTTACCTTGACCAACATCCATTCCGATTACCAGTGTATCCCCCCAAACAAACAAACAAACAAAATGCGCTCTACCTTTCCCAGGTCTGGAGATAAATTCTGAGGAGAGGCACATTCGGATTATGCTACATTTCCGTTCTGCTCCGTTGAATAGTATTTTTTATTGAGAACGGCGTAAGAATGAAGATGAGGCTACGCCTTTCAGAATCTAAAGACCATCCAGAGAAAGGCAACACAAAGATATGTGACCGCAAACTTAACACTTCCGGAGCTACGAATCAGGGCAGTGGCGGGAACCATTCAGATAGTGGCCTGCCATGGTTTTAGGGTAGACAACGTGACCCAAAGACAGAAACACCCCCAGAGAAACCCATTCCCGCGGCAGACATAGACAGCTGTGCCCTTCCTCATTGCTCACGGTGACCCAGACTACAGGGCCTTTTCCTCTTGTCTCATGCCCCTTCCCACATGCCACCCGATGCACATGGAATTTCCTCCCCACTGACCATTGGAAGAAATGCACGACCAGAGATAGGTTGGCCCTGATCCCATCCTGCTAGGGGATACACGAGGGGAGAGGAAGAATGTAATTGCAAATGCCACCTATCAGGTAACAGCCCTCTGCAGAGGAAGAGGAGAAGACAGTGGTCCAGAAGATGCCAGAGGTGTGAGTCAGGAGGAAAAGCAGACCAGACGGAATTGACCCCATCTAGAAGAGAAAATTTGTGTCCCACGAGCTTAAACCATTACACAGACAAACACTACCGTGCATCTGATAATTACTTAAATAATGGGTAAACAACAACAAGGAAGACGTGTTGACAAATCACCCGGTTTGGGCAGTATATAGAGGCCATGGCACAAGGACAGACACTTCCACACTCAAGACCTTCGCTTTCCTGGAAACCCACCCAGAACCTCCAGCCTCTGACACCATGGCCAGCTCCTGTTGTGGCTCCGTCTGCTCTGACCAGGGCTGTGGCGAGGAGTCCTGCTGCCGCCCCAGCTGCTGCCAGACCACCTGCTGCCGCCCCAGCTGCTGTGTGTCCAGCTGCTGCCGCCCCTCCTGCTGCGGCTCCAGCTGCTGCAGGCCCAGCTGCTGCACCTCTAGCTGCTGCCGCCCCACCTGCTGCCAGACCACCTGCTGCAGGACCACCTGCTGCCGCCCCAGCTGCTGTGTGTCCAGCTGCTGCCGCCCCAGCTGTTGCTAGACCAGCTGCTGCTCCCCAACCTGCTCTAGGGGCTTCTGCTGCTGAGGATCCTGGCCGGCCCCCCGCTGTCTTTCACCAACCAATCTTCCTCAGGTAGTCCCACTGTGCGCGGAATCGTGACAGGCCAACTGTCAAACCTCAGTTCCCGCCGCCCTTTCAACTGACGTGGCCTCCCAATGTACTCCCCCACCAACAACACCCTCCTCCCCGCCTCCTCCTTACTAGCTCCCTCCCGAGGGAATACGGAGCTTGCATTTTCTCTGAAATCTCTCAGCCAGCGTGTCATCCCAATCACACTCTTCTTTCCTGCCAGGTTTCCTCATATAGAGATGCCCCTATACCTCAAATAAACCTGAACGTCTCCAGGCATACAGATCGAAGTTGTCTCATTATTCTGCCCTCGTGAATTGTTCGTGAACTCTTACCCTAGCGGGTCGGTTGTATCTCTGGTGCTCCCTGCAGAAAGGGGAGTCCACCGCAGAGGACTTTAGGATTTCCACCTCTATCCCCTCAGCGCTCTCCACGCTGACATCGACACTGGTGGTTTATAGCAAGCACCCGCTGCTCTCTGCTGAGCCCTTTGTCTAGATGAGGGAGGAAATCCTTGGCAGGCCACAGCTAGGGACAGGAAGTCTCTAGGAGAAGTCCTCAACCGGTGGGCAGCACTTGGTGGATGAAGTGCTCTAGCCCCTTTCCCCTCGAGTGGGGGGTGGGAGACCAGGGGTCCTCAGCCAGGACTGCACCTCAGCCACCTACAGGGCTTACCTGCTCTGGAAATCATTCTGGATTGGCTTCCATCCCTTCCCTGGATCACTTCTCACGTTCCCTACGGCACTTCTTGAGATCACCTCCCAAACAAACTACTTGCTCTCAGACCTCTGTTTTTGGAGTCTGCTCCTGACATCACCCTAACGCCGGCCTTCCGGAGCTCGGGATCAGGGCCTTCAAAACATTTCCATACGACAGGCACGGTCACCGTGGTGGCAGGCCACCCTGACCATTATTCTCCACTGAAGCACTTAATCTTTTCACTATATGCTATTTCTTCCTACAGTATTTGCACACTTGGTCTTAGCCTATTAGTCTCCAATTCCTAAAATATCACTCTCCACCCCTGAGGGACAGGACATGCTCCCATGAGGAACTCAGACCACCCTGTTAGGAGCTGTCTCCCTAGAGGAGGCCTGTTTAAGGGGAACTGTCCCCATCTGTGATGCTTACAACCGCACTCAAAAAATCAGAGACTAAAACACGATGTGCAAGGAAGAACTCTCGGGAGAAATCCGTAAGAAACAGCGGGAGAGGGCGCCTGGGTGGCTCAGTGGGTTAAGCAACTGTCTTCGGCTCAGGTCATGGTCCCGGAGTCCCGGGATCGAGTCCCGCATCGGGCTCCCAGCTCCATGGGAAGACAGCCTCACCCTCTGAACTTCTCGCCTCTCATGCTCTCTCTCACTGTTTCTCTCTCAAAAACGTAAATAAAATCATTTAAAAGAAAAAAAGAAAGAACGAAATGGAGGGAGACAAATTAAGGGTCTAAAAGGAACGAATGCAAAATGTGGTTTCAGTCCAATTCCACCCCCACGTTCCGACCCCACAGATGAGGGGTGTGGACTGGGGTATTGGACTGCTCCTCTTAGAGGCAAGGGGGTTGAGCCTATGTACGCGTACATCACTTATCACTAGCCGTGGACAACCCCGTAGAAAGAAGGGAGGGGCCAGACGTCCAGCTGTGGTCCACCCCTAGGCTGACACAATTCCCTGCAGAACAGTGTGCGTGAACAGTGTGAGCCATGCGTAGCCCGTACTCTGCACTAGCGTGTGCATCAGACCATTTAAGGCAAAAGACACCCGAATGAATATCCGTATCTACCCCTGCCTCTGCTCATGTCTATGGATTGCTCTCATTACCCTCGCTCCATGTGGTCTGCCACCGCTTCTAGAAAAACTTACAAGACAGGGCGTTAGAGGGTGGCTCCGCTGCTCCTTTAGCTGACTTGCCTGGGGGCACTGACCTCAAACCCCATCCCTGAGAGTGCTGAGCCCATGATTCCTATGTCCTCTTCGGGCTACACTACTTGCTCATCGGCAGTTGATACTGGAAATAGGAATACCAAGAATGCCCCTGTAGATCGGCTCAATGCTAAACCTCTTCCTAATGGCTCCCAGAGCTCCCTTCTGTGCTTGATGATTTCCCGACACTAGAAACCCAAGGGGATAAGGTGCCAGCCAGAGTTTTCATACCAATCACATTTGACCATGTTCCCCCCCACCCCTTGCTAGCTTTCCTCTCTTGGAGACGCGACCCCTAGATGCACACAGCCTACAATTAGAGGAGAAGGAGGCACAAATTCCCCCCAAATGGACCACCGGGATGAAGATGATGTGGAAACTTCTTCTTGCACTCTAACCTCTAGATCCGTGTATTCATATAGGGGCCATGAAAGGTTTTGGACATCCTGCAGTCCAGTTCAACACAGATCCCATGTCCAACAGCCTGCCAACATAGGAGTATTCCATATTCCCATGGGTCAGTGGCTACAGATTCTGGGGCAAGGACTAAGGAAATCCTACAATATACACTTCCTGTGGTCCTTCATCCAAAAAGACTGGTCTCTCCATTGAGGGGTTAATGGGTCTGAGGACATCCTGAGGTCTTCAAACTGTGTCAGGGATCATGACCTTCCATTGGGATCAAGGACCTCGGCCTTTCTTCTTTTATTCTTAAGCTCGTTTCAAGACACACACACACACACACACAGACACACACACACACGCCTGTGTGTGTCTCTGTGTGTGTTGTATGTGTGTGCACACAGAGAAAGGTGCACTGTATTTGGCTATCTATGTCCTTGTTTGACTGTTCCAGGGGAGAAAGAGAGACAGAGACAGAGACAGAGCTGGAGAGAGACCAAGCTCAGTCAGTGTGAGGGACTAATGGAGAAGCAGACTCTCAACTGAGCAGGGAGCCCGATGCAGGACTCCATCCCAACCCTCCAGGACCATGACCTGAGCCAAAGGCAGAAGCTGAACCGAATGAGCCCCCCAGGAGCCACGTCCACCTCCCCAGCCTCTGGCTGCCTATACCCTATTATGAGAGACACCATGCCCCATGATCCATATCATCAGGTCCCTGAGGGTTTCACATCATTCTGGCCCTTGGCATTCCAGTCTGGTTGGCCATCACATAATAATACTCACATTACTTCCTAGAGTTAAATGCTGCCATCTGGACTCGGCCATTCAGGGATATTATCCTCCCCTTATTCCTAGGGAGCATATTCCTTGTCCCAGAAATCCCAACACAACCTCCGACTTCAGAGAATAGGCAGTACTACCTCAGTGACCTGCTGACACTGATACTTGATGACTCCTGGGTATCTTAGTGAACAGAGTGCCCCCAGATCTCTCCTAGGGAATTGAGGCCATCTGGAATTTCTGGCTTGAGGACTACATCAGTTTTAGCACTTCTCATTCTCTGCATGGTTCTTCTTTTTTTAAGATTATTTATTTATTTATTTAGTAGACAGAGAGAGAGAGAGACAAGAGACAGAGAGACATCATAAGTAGGGAGAGACCCAGGCAGAGAGAGAGGGAAGAAGCCTCCCTGCTGAGCAGAGAGCCCAATGCGGGGCTTGATCCCAGGACCCGAGATCGTGACCTGAGCCCAAGACACAGGCTTAACTCACTGAGCCTCCCAGGCGCCTCCTCTCTGCACGTTTTATTTCCTCCTTTCTCACCTGTGTGTGCAGTCGTCCTAGGTGAATTTGTTCTGGTTATCCGTTCTTACGCAGTATTACCGCCAAATTTAGCAGTTTCAAGTGACACTCACTTATGACCTCAGTTTCTGTGGATCCGATATCTCGGTAGGTATGGCCCACCTAGACCCTCCATTTCCCAGGGTTTCCCAGGGCTGCATGCAAGGAGCTGCCTGGCACTGGGGTCTCAGGTGAGGGCTCCACTGGGGAAGAAGCCACTTCTCACTTCACTTACATGCTCACTGGCCGGATTCAGTTCCTTGAGGGCCGCTAGTGTGGGGACCTTGCTTCCTTGCTGGATGGCGAATGGAGACTGTGCTCAGTTCTCTGCTGCAAGGATCTCTCCCACATTGCACCAGGCTTCACCAAAGCCAAAGAGAGAGAGAGAGAGAGAGAGAGAGAGAGAAAGGGTTGGCTTTGAGATGAAAGTCACAGTCCGTGGTAACTCAGCCCCTTGATGGTGCCATCTGCCATGGTTTAGAAGCACGTTACTTGACGGGAGGGAAATACAGGAGACTGTGAACACCAAGCGGTGGATAGCATCTTGAAGGCCATCTTGGAGTCTGCCTACCAGAACTCTGCCATAATACTGAGTGAAAGAATCAAATCAGAATTCTCTTTTTCACAATCAGAAACATATAAAAATCAAACTATGTTGTTTAGGTGTGCACACCTACCTAATAAAACCATACGGAAAATAAATGAAAACATTACTTGAAAAATCAGCACGGTCATCATCTATAGCATGGAAAAAACGACGCTGGTCAACAAAGGACATATCAAGAGCCTTCTTGGTGGCAACAAAGTTCTATTTCGTGACTCGAGCTTTGGCTATACAAATATTTGCTCCATAACCGTTTGTATCTTATGCTCGTATAGGTCACATGTTTTTCAGTTCTATGCATCTTCCATCGGATGAAAGAATTGTTTAAAAATTTAGGGTGAACTGAAATCCGTTCATCCCAACTTACCTTTAGGGATGGGTGGTCACCCTACCATGAAATTTAAAGCTATGACTTCAGAGGAGTCTTGGTACGTCACTAGGACGGCCCTGACTGAACTAGTGATGTATGTGCATCAACATTAGTGATTCTTAGAGGCAGAAGCCAAGTCAATGGTGCCCAACCAAAGAGAAATTCTACAGACTAGATGAATAGTATGTACACAAACACACACGCACACACACGCACACTAGACCTGGTTGTAGGGTCTGCTTGATGTTCTAGATTAAAAGACATCCATGGCAAAAGAAAACCTACGAAACAGCAATCACCTCTGTGACTGAGGGGACGTTACTAAAGGACAGGTGGGGACCGTCCGGTATAATGGAAATGTTCTATCCCGATAGATGCGGGGATTACTCGAATGGGCTTCTGTGTTTCAAAATTTGTCACAATGGATGACTACACTCGGGATTTTTTTTTTAACTTCAATGTATGTAAAGTCCACCAAAATCAGAAAATCAATCACAGAAGGTAAACAAGAAGGAGTGATGACATTATTTCTTTATGAATAAATCTCTGTCTTTACCAAATTGCCATCTTGGCCACTTTGCTTTAAACTTAGTTAAATGACACTACTATGAGCTCTTCTGGTGTTTCCTTACATGGTATATTGCAGTTGTGTGTGTGCGCGGTGGCGGGTGCTTCCTATAATCGCAAAGCAGTGGTGAGGAACCCGACAGAGGCACTTGCTCAAAGCATGAACGAACAGAATAAAGGAGTACATCTCTAAGTACGGTCCCTGGGACTCCAACATCAACATCGTCTGGGTACTTGTCAGAAATGCCAAACCTCAGGCTCCCCATGTAAACAGAACCTGGAGGATGTGTCCCAACATATTTAATAGGCCCTTCGAATGACTTGCCGCATCCCAACGTTGGACTATCGCTAAGTGGAGCAGAAGGAGAAACAGTAACTGAACAAAGTTACCTTGACCAACATCCATTCCGATTACCAGTGTATCCCCCCAAACAAACAAACAAACAAAATGCGCTCTACCTTTCCCAGGTCTGGAGATAAATTCTGAGGAGAGGCACATTCGGATTATGCTACATTTCCGTTCTGCTCCGTTGAATAGTATTTTTTATTGAGAACGGCGTAAGAATGAAGATGAGGCTACGCCTTTCAGAATCTAAAGACCATCCAGAGAAAGGCAACACAAAGATATGTGACCGCAAACTTAACACTTCCGGAGCTACGAATCAGGGCAGTGGCGGGAACCATTCAGATAGTGGCCTGCCATGGTTTTAGGGTAGACAACGTGACCCAAAGACAGAAACACCCCCAGAGAAACCCATTCCCGCGGCAGACATAGACAGCTGTGCCCTTCCTCATTGCTCACGGTGACCCAGACTACAGGGCCTTTTCCTCTTGTCTCATGCCCCTTCCCACATGCCACCCGATGCACATGGAATTTCCTCCCCACTGACCATTGGAAGAAATGCACGACCAGAGATAGGTTGGCCCTGATCCCATCCTGCTAGGGGATACACGAGGGGAGAGGAAGAATGTAATTGCAAATGCCACCTATCAGGTAACAGCCCTCTGCAGAGGAAGAGGAGAAGACAGTGGTCCAGAAGATGCCAGAGGTGTGAGTCAGGAGGAAAAGCAGACCAGACGGAATTGACCCCATCTAGAAGAGAAAATTTGTGTCCCACGAGCTTAAACCATTACACAGACAAACACTACCGTGCATCTGATAATTACTTAAATAATGGGTAAACAACAACAAGGAAGACGTGTTGACAAATCACCCGGTTTGGGCAGTATATAGAGGCCATGGCACAAGGACAGACACTTCCACACTCAAGACCTTCGCTTTCCTGGAAACCCACCCAGAACCTCCAGCCTCTGACACCATGGCCAGCTCCTGTTGTGGCTCCGTCTGCTCTGACCAGGGCTGTGGCGAGGAGTCCTGCTGCCGCCCCAGCTGCTGCCAGACCACCTGCTGCCGCCCCAGCTGCTGTGTGTCCAGCTGCTGCCGCCCCTCCTGCTGCGGCTCCAGCTGCTGCAGGCCCAGCTGCTGCACCTCTAGCTGCTGCCGCCCCACCTGCTGCCAGACCACCTGCTGCAGGACCACCTGCTGCCGCCCCAGCTGCTGTGTGTCCAGCTGCTGCCACCCCTCCTGCTGTGGCTCCAGCTCCTGTGGCTCCAGCTGCTGCAGGCCCAGCTGCTGCATCTCTAGCTGCTGCCGCCCCACCTGCTGCCAGACCACCTGCTGCAGGACCACCTGCTGCCGCCCCAGCTGCTGTGTGTCCACCTGCTGCCGCCCCTCCTGCTGTGGCTCCAGCTCCTGTGGCTCCAGCTGCTGCAGGCCCAGCTGCTGCATCTCTAGCTGCTGCCGCCCCTCCTGCTGTGGTTCCAGCTGCTGTGGCTCCAGCTGCTGCCGCCCCGCCTGCTGCGGTTCCAGCTGCTGCCGCCCCACCTGCTGCCAGACCACCTGCTGCAGGACCACCTGCTGCCGCCCCAGCTGCTGTGTGTCCAGCTGCTGCCGCCCCGCCTGCTGCGGTTCCAGCTGCTGCCGCCCCACCTGCTGCCAGACCACCTGCTGCAGGACCACCTGCTGCCGCCCCAGCTGCTGTGTGTCCAGCTGCTGCCGCCCCAGCTGTTGCTAGACCAGCTGCTGCTCCCCAACCTGCTCTAGGGGCTTCTGCTGCTGAGGATCCTGGCCGGCCCCCCGCTGTCTTTCACCAACCAATCTTCCTCAGGTAGTCCCACTGTGCGCGGAATCGTGACAGGCCAACTGTCAAACCTCAGTTCCCGCCGCCCTTTCAACTGACGTGGCCTCCCAATGTACTCCCCCACCAACAACACCCTCCTCCCCGCCTCCTCCTTACTAGCTCCCTCCCGAGGGAATACGGAGCTTGCATTTTCTCTGAAATCTCTCAGCCAGCGTGTCATCCCAATCACACTCTTCTTTCCTGCCAGGTTTCCTCATATAGAGATGCCCCTATACCTCAAATAAACCTGAACGTCTCCAGGCATACAGATCGAAGTTGTCTCATTATTCTGCCCTCGTGAATTGTTCGTGAACTCTTACCCTAGCGGGTCGGTTGTATCTCTGGTGCTCCCTGCAGAAAGGGGAGTCCACCGCAGAGGACTTTAGGATTTCCACCTCTATCCCCTCAGCGCTCTCCACGCTGACATCGACACTGGTGGTTTATAGCAAGCACCCGCTGCTCTCTGCTGAGCCCTTTGTCTAGATGAGGGAGGAAATCCTTGGCAGGCCACAGCTAGGGACAGGAAGTCTCTAGGAGAAGTCCTCAACCAGTGGGCAGCACTTGGTGGATGAAGTGCTCTAGCCCCTTTCCCCTCGAGTGGGGGGTGGGAGACCAGGGGTCCTCAGCCAGGACTGCACCTCAGCCACCTACAGGGCTTACCTGCTCTGGAAATCATTCTGGATTGGCTTCCATCCCTTCCCTGGATCACTTCTCACGTCCCCTACGGCACTTCTTGAGATCACCTCCCAAACAAACTACTTGCTCTCAGACCTCTGTTTTTGGAGTCTGCTCCTGACATCACCCTAACGCCGGCCTTCCGGAGCTCGGGATCAGGGCCTTCAAAACATTTCCATACGACAGGCACGGTCACCGTGGTGGCAGGCCACCCTGACCATTATTCTCCACTGAAGCACTTAATCTTTTCACTATATGCTATTTCTTCCTACAGTATTTGCACACTTGGTCTTAGCCTATTAGTCTCCAATTCCTAAAATATCACTCTCCACCCCTGAGGGACAGGACATGCTCCCATGAGGAACTCAGACCACCCTGTTAGGAGCTGTCTCCCTAGAGGAGGCCTGTTTAAGGGGAACTGTCCCCATCTGTGATGCTTACAACCGCACTCAAAAAATCAGAGACTAAAACACGATGTGCAAGGAAGAACTCTCGGGAGAAATCCGTAAGAAACAGCGGGAGAGGGCGCCTGGGTGGCTCAGTGGGTTAAGCAACTGTCTTCGGCTCAGGTCATGGTCCCGGAGTCCCGGGATCGAGTCCCGCATCGGGCTCCCAGCTCCATGGGAAGACAGCCTCACCCTCTGAACTTCTCGCCTCTCATGCTCTCTCTCACTGTTTCTCTCTCAAAAACGTAAATAAAATCATTTAAAAGAAAAAAAGAAAGAACGAAATGGAGGGAGACAAATTAAGGGTCTAAAAGGAACGAATGCAAAATGTGGTTTCAGTCCAATTCCACCCCCACGTTCCGACCCCACAGATGAGGGGTGTGGACTGGGGTATTGGATTGCTCCTCTTAGAGGCAAGGGGGTTGAGCCTATGTACGCCTACATCACTTATCACTAGCCGTGGACAACCCCTGATGCGTAGAAAGAAGGGAGGGGCCAGACGTCCAGCTGTGGTCCACCCCTAGGCTGACACAATTCCCTGCAGAACAGTGTGCGTGAACAGTGTGAGCCATGCGTAGCCCGTACTCTGCACTAGCGTGTGCATCAGACCATTTGACCATTTAAGGCAAAAGACACCCGAATGAATATCCGTATCTACCCCTGCCTCTGCTCATGTCTATGGATTGCTCTCATTACCCTCGCTCCATGTGGTCTGCCACCGCTTCTAGAAAAACTTACAAGACAGGGCGTTAGAGGGTGGCTCCGCTGCTCCTTTAGCTGACTTGCCTGGGGGCACTGACCTCAAACCCCATCCCTGAGAGTGCTGAGCCCATGATTCCTATGTCCTCTTCGGGCTACACTACTTGCTCATCGGCAGTTGATACTGGAAATAGGAATACCAAGAATGCCCCTGTAGATCGGCTCAATGCTAAACCTCTTCCTAATGGCTCCCAGAGCTCCCTTCTGTGCTTGATGATTTCCCGACACTAGAAACCCAAGGGGATAAGGTGCCAGCCAGAGTTTTCATACCAATCACATTTGACCATGTTCCCCCCCACCCCTTGCTAGCTTTCCTCTCTTGGAGACGCGACCCCTAGATGCACACAGCCTACAATTAGAGGAGAAGGAGGCACAAATTCCCCCCAAATGGACCACCGGGATGAAGATGATGTGGAAACTTCTTCTTGCACTCTAACCTCTAGATCCGTGTATTCATACAGGGGCCATGAAAGGTTTTGGATATCCTGCAGTCCAGTTCAACACAGATCCCATGTCCAACAGCCTGCCAACATAGAGTATTCCACATTCCCATGGGTCAGTGGCTACAGATTCTGGGGCAAGGACTAAGGAAATCCTACAATATACACTTCCTGTGGTCCTTCATCCAAAAAGACTGGTCTCTCCATTGAGGGGTTAATGGGTCTGAGGACATCCTGAGGTCTTCAAACTGTGTCAGGGATCATGACCTTCCATTGGGATCAAGGACCTCGGCCTTTCTTCTTTTATTCTTAAGCTCGTTTCAAGACACACACACACACACACACAGACACACACACACACGCCTGTGTGTGTCTCTGTGTGTGTTGTATGTGTGTGCACACAGAGAAAGGTGCACTGTATTTGGCTATCTATGTCCTTGTTTGACTGTTCCAGGGGAGAAAGAGAGACAGAGACAGAGACAGAGCTGGAGAGAGACCAAGCTCAGTCAGTGTGAGGGACTAATGGAGAAGCAGACTCTCAACTGAGCAGGGAGCCCGATGCAGGACTCCATCCCAACCCTCCAGGACCATGACCTGAGCCAAAGGCAGAAGCTGAACCGAATGAGCCCCCCAGGAGCCACGTCCACCTCCCCAGCCTCTGGCTGCCTATACCCTATTATGAGAGACACCATGCCCCATGATCCATATCATCAGGTCCCTGAGGGTTTCACATCATTCTGGCCCTTGGCATTCCAGTCTGGTTGGCCATCACATAATAATACTCACATTACTTCCTAGAGTTAAATGCTGCCATCTGGACTCGGCCATTCAGGGATATTATCCTCCCCTTATTCCTAGGGAGCATATTCCTTGTCCCAGAAATCCCAACACAACCTCCGACTTCAGAGAATAGGCAGTACTACCTCAGTGACCTGCTGACACTGATACTTGATGACTCCTGGGTATCTTAGTGAACAGAGTGCCCCCAGATCTCTCCTAGGGAATTGAGGCCATCTGGAATTTCTGGCTTGAGGACTACATCAGTTTTAGCACTTCTCATTCTCTGCATGGTTCTTCTTTTTTTAAGATTATTTATTTATTTATTTAGTAGACAGAGAGAGAGAGAGACAAGAGACAGAGAGACATCATAAGTAGGGAGAGACCCAGGCAGAGAGAGAGGGAAGAAGCCTCCCTGCTGAGCAGAGAGCCCAATGCGGGGCTTGATCCCAGGACCCGAGATCGTGACCTGAGCCCAAGACACAGGCTTAACTCACTGAGCCTCCCAGGCGCCTCCTCTCTGCACGTTTTATTTCCTCCTTTCTCACCTGTGTGTGCAGTCGTCCTAGGTGAATTTGTTCTGGTTATCCGTTCTTACGCAGTATTACCGCCAAATTTAGCAGTTTCAAGTGACACTCACTTATGACCTCAGTTTCTGTGGATCCGATATCTCGGTAGGTATGGCCCACCTAGACCCTCCATTTCCCAGGGTTTCCCAGGGCTGCACGCAAGGAGCTGCCTGGCACTGGGGTCTCAGGTGAGGGCTCCACTGGGGAAGAAGCCACTTCTCACTTCACTTACATGCTCACTGGCCGGATTCAGTTCCTTGAGGGCCGCTAGTGTGGGGACCTTGCTTCCTTGCTGGATGGCGAATGGAGACTGTGCTCAGTTCTCTGCTGCAAGGATCTCTCCCACATTGCACCAGGCTTCACCAAAGCCAAAGAGAGAGAGAGAGAGAGAGAGAGAGAGAGAGAGAAAGGGTTGGCTTTGAGATGAAAGTCACAGTCCGTGGTAACTCAGCCCCTTGATGGTGCCATCTGCCATGGTTTAGAAGCACGTTACTTGACGGGAGGGAAATACAGGAGACTGTGAACACCAAGCGGTGGATAGCATCTTGAAGGCCATCTTGGAGTCTGCCTACCAGAACTCTGCCATAATACTGAGTGAAAGAATCAAATCAGAATTCTCTTTTTCACAATCAGAAACATATAAAAATCAAACTATGTTGTTTAGGTGTGCACACCTACCTAATAAAACCATACGGAAAATAAATGAAAACATTACTTGAAAAATCAGCACGGTCATCATCTATAGCATGGAAAAAACGACGCTGGTCAACAAAGGACATATCAAGAGCCTTCTTGGTGGCAACAAAGTTCTATTTCGTGACTCGAGCTTTGGCTATACAAATATTTGCTCCATAACCGTTTGTATCTTATGCTCGTATAGGTCACATGTTTTTCAGTTCTATGCATCTTCCATCGGATGAAAGAATTGTTTAAAAATTTAGGGTGAACTGAAATCCGTTCATCCCAACTTACCTTTAGGGATGGGTGGTCACCCTACCATGAAATTTAAAGCTATGACTTCAGAGGAGTCTTGGTACGTCACTAGGACGGCCCTGACTGAACTAGTGATGTATGTGCATCAACATTAGTGATTCTTAGAGGCAGAAGCCAAGTCAATGGTGCCCAACCAAAGAGAAATTCTACAGACTAGATGAATAGTATGTACACAAACACACACGCACACACACGCACACTAGACCTGGTTGTAGGGTCTGCTTGATGTTCTAGATTAAAAGACATCCATGGCAAAAGAAAACCTACGAAACAGCAATCACCTCTGTGACTGAGGGGACGTTACTAAAGGACAGGTGGGGACCGTCCGGTATAATGGAAATGTTCTATCCCGATAGATGCGGGGATTACTCGAATGGGCTTCTGTGTTTCAAAATTTGTCACAATGGATGACTACACTCGGGATTTTTTTTTTAACTTCAATGTATGTAAAGTCCACCAAAATCAGAAAATCAATCACAGAAGGTAAACAAGAAGGAGTGATGACATTATTTCTTTATGAATAAATCTCTGTCTTTACCAAATTGCCATCTTGGCCACTTTGCTTTAAACTTAGTTAAATGACACTACTATGAGCTCTTCTGGTGTTTCCTTACATGGTATATTGCAGTTGTGTGTGTGCGCGGTGGCGGGTGCTTCCTATAATCGCAAAGCAGTGGTGAGGAACCCGACAGAGGCACTTGCTCAAAGCATGAACGAACAGAATAAAGGAGTACATCTCTAAGTACGGTCCCTGGGACTCCAACATCAACATCGTCTGGGTACTTGTCAGAAATGCCAAACCTCAGGCTCTCCATGTAAACAGAACCTGGAGGATGTGTCCCAACATATTTAATAGGCCCTTCGAATGACTTGCCGCATCCCAACGTTGGACTATCGCTAAGTGGAGCAGAAGGAGAAACAGTAACTGAACAAAGTTACCTTGACCAACATCCATTCCGATTACCAGTGTATCCCCCCAAACAAACAAACAAACAAAATGCGCTCTACCTTTCCCAGGTCTGGAGATAAATTCTGAGGAGAGGCACATTCGGATTATGCTACATTTCCGTTCTGCTCCGTTGAATAGTATTTTTTATTGAGAACGGCGTAAGAATGAAGATGAGGCTACGCCTTTCAGAATCTAAAGACCATCCAGAGAAAGGCAACACAAAGATATGTGACCGCAAACTTAACACTTCCGGAGCTACGAATCAGGGCAGTGGCGGGAACCATTCAGATAGTGGCCTGCCATGGTTTTAGGGTAGACAACGTGACCCAAAGACAGAAACACCCCCAGAGAAACCCATTCCCGCGGCAGACATAGACAGCTGTGCCCTTCCTCATTGCTCACGGTGACCCAGACTACAGGGCCTTTTCCTCTTGTCTCATGCCCCTTCCCACATGCCACCCGATGCACATGGAATTTCCTCCCCACTGACCATTGGAAGAAATGCACGACCAGAGATAGGTTGGCCCTGATCCCATCCTGCTAGGGGATACACGAGGGGAGAGGAAGAATGTAATTGCAAATGCCACCTATCAGGTAACAGCCCTCTGCAGAGGAAGAGGAGAAGACAGTGGTCCAGAAGATGCCAGAGGTGTGAGTCAGGAGGAAAAGCAGACCAGACGGAATTGACCCCATCTAGAAGAGAAAATTTGTGTCCCACGAGCTTAAACCATTACACAGACAAACACTACCGTGCATCTGATAATTACTTAAATAATGGGTAAACAACAACAAGGAAGACGTGTTGACAAATCACCCGGTTTGGGCAGTATATAGAGGCCATGGCACAAGGACAGACACTTCCACACTCAAGACCTTCGCTTTCCTGGAAACCCACCCAGAACCTCCAGCCTCTGACACCATGGCCAGCTCCTGTTGTGGCTCCGTCTGCTCTGACCAGGGCTGTGGCGAGGAGTCCTGCTGCCGCCCCAGCTGCTGCCAGACCACCTGCTGCCGCCCCAGCTGCTGTGTGTCCAGCTGCTGCCGCCCCTCCTGCTGCGGCTCCAGCTGCTGCAGGCCCAGCTGCTGCACCTCTAGCTGCTGCCGCCCCACCTGCTGCCAGACCACCTGCTGCAGGACCACCTGCTGCCGCCCCAGCTGCTGTGTGTCCAGCTGCTGCCACCCCTCCTGCTGTGGCTCCAGCTCCTGTGGCTCCAGCTGCTGCAGGCCCAGCTGCTGCATCTCTAGCTGCTGCCGCCCCACCTGCTGCCAGACCACCTGCTGCAGGACCACCTGCTGCCGCCCCAGCTGCTGTGTGTCCACCTGCTGCCGCCCCTCCTGCTGTGGCTCCAGCTCCTGTGGCTCCAGCTGCTGCAGGCCCAGCTGCTGCATCTCTAGCTGCTGCCGCCCCTCCTGCTGTGGTTCCAGCTGCTGTGGCTCCAGCTGCTGCCGCCCCGCCTGCTGCGGTTCCAGCTGCTGCCGCCCCACCTGCTGCCAGACCACCTGCTGCAGGACCACCTGCTGCCGCCCCAGCTGCTGTGTGTCCAGCTGCTGCCGCCCCGCCTGCTGCGGTTCCAGCTGCTGCCGCCCCACCTGCTGCCAGACCACCTGCTGCAGGACCACCTGCTGCCGCCCCAGCTGCTGTGTGTCCAGCTGCTGCCGCCCCAGCTGTTGCTAGACCAGCTGCTGCTCCCCAACCTGCTCTAGGGGCTTCTGCTGCTGAGGATCCTGGCCGGCCCCCCGCTGTCTTTCACCAACCAATCTTCCTCAGGTAGTCCCACTGTGCGCGGAATCGTGACAGGCCAACTGTCAAACCTCAGTTCCCGCCGCCCTTTCAACTGACGTGGCCTCCCAATGTACTCCCCCACCAACAACACCCTCCTCCCCGCCTCCTCCTTACTAGCTCCCTCCCGAGGGAATACGGAGCTTGCATTTTCTCTGAAATCTCTCAGCCAGCGTGTCATCCCAATCACACTCTTCTTTCCTGCCAGGTTTCCTCATATAGAGATGCCCCTATACCTCAAATAAACCTGAACGTCTCCAGGCATACAGATCGAAGTTGTCTCATTATTCTGCCCTCGTGAATTGTTCGTGAACTCTTACCCTAGCGGGTCGGTTGTATCTCTGGTGCTCCCTGCAGAAAGGGGAGTCCACCGCAGAGGACTTTAGGATTTCCACCTCTATCCCCTCAGCGCTCTCCACGCTGACATCGACACTGGTGGTTTATAGCAAGCACCCGCTGCTCTCTGCTGAGCCCTTTGTCTAGATGAGGGAGGAAATCCTTGGCAGGCCACAGCTAGGGACAGGAAGTCTCTAGGAGAAGTCCTCAACCGGTGGGCAGCACTTGGTGGATGAAGTGCTCTAGCCCCTTTCCCCTCGAGTGGGGGGTGGGAGACCAGGGGTCCTCAGCCAGGACTGCACCTCAGCCACCTACAGGGCTTACCTGCTCTGGAAATCATTCTGGATTGGCTTCCATCCCTTCCCTGGATCACTTCTCACGTCCCCTACGGCACTTCTTGAGATCACCTCCCAAACAAACTACTTGCTCTCAGACCTCTGTTTTTGGAGTCTGCTCCTGACATCACCCTAACGCCGGCCTTCCGGAGCTCGGGATCAGGGCCTTCAAAACATTTCCATACGACAGGCACGGTCACCGTGGTGGCAGGCCACCCTGACCATTATTCTCCACTGAAGCACTTAATCTTTTCACTATATGCTATTTCTTCCTACAGTATTTGCACACTTGGTCTTAGCCTATTAGTCTCCAATTCCTAAAATATCACTCTCCACCCCTGAGGGACAGGACATGCTCCCATGAGGAACTCAGACCACCCTGTTAGGAGCTGTCTCCCTAGAGGAGGCCTGTTTAAGGGGAACTGTCCCCATCTGTGATGCTTACAACCGCACTCAAAAAATCAGAGACTAAAACACGATGTGCAAGGAAGAACTCTCGGGAGAAATCCGTAAGAAACAGCGGGAGAGGGCGCCTGGGTGGCTCAGTGGGTTAAGCAACTGTCTTCGGCTCAGGTCATGGTCCCGGAGTCCCGGGATCGAGTCCCGCATCGGGCTCCCAGCTCCATGGGAAGACAGCCTCACCCTCTGAACTTCTCGCCTCTCATGCTCTCTCTCACTGTTTCTCTCTCAAAAACGTAAATAAAATCATTTAAAAGAAAAAAAGAAAGAACGAAATGGAGGGAGACAAATTAAGGGTCTAAAAGGAACGAATGCAAAATGTGGTTTCAGTCCAATTCCACCCCCACGTTCCGACCCCACAGATGAGGGGTGTGGACTGGGGTATTGGACTGCTCCTCTTAGAGGCAAGGGGGTTGAGCCTATGTACGCCTACATCACTTATCACTAGCCGTGGACAACCCCGTAGAAAGAAGGGAGGGGCCAGACGTCCAGCTGTGGTCCACCCCTAGGCTGACACAATTCCCTGCAGAACAGTGTTCGTGAACAGTGTGAGCCATGCGTAGCCCGTACTCTGCACTAGCGTGTGCATCAGACCATTTAAGGCAAAAGACACCCGAATGAATATCCGTATCTACCCCTGCCTCTGCTCATGTCTATGGATTGCTCTCATTACCCTCGCTCCATGTGGTCTGCCACCGCTTCTAGAAAAACTTACAAGACAGGGCGTTAGAGGGTGGCTCCGCTGCTCCTTTAGCTGACTTGCCTGGGGGCACTGACCTCAAACCCCATCCCTGAGAGTGCTGAGCCCATGATTCCTATGTCCTCTTCGGGCTACACTACTTGCTCATCGGCAGTTGATACTGGAAATAGGAATACCAAGAATGCCCCTGTAGATCGGCTCAATGCTAAACCTCTTCCTAATGGCTCCCAGAGCTCCCTTCTGTGCTTGATGATTTCCCGACACTAGAAACCCAAGGGGATAAGGTGCCAGCCAGAGTTTTCATACCAATCACATTTGACCATGTTACCCTCAAGCTAGCTTTCTTTTCTTAGAGTCATGACCCCTAAATACATAGAGTGTATATTAATGGAAAAATGAGGTAACAATTCCCATAAATGGAATACTTGGAACTGAGATGACTGGGAGTTCCTATATTCCTGGCATCTGGATTATTGTATTCTAATGGTGCTATACCAGTGTTTTGTAGTCATCTTTCCTAGTCATCTCAGTACCCTTATTCAATGGTGTGCAAATGGATGAGTACTCCAGCTTTCCCTGTAAATATATTCATTTGGAATGTTCTAAGGAAATTTATAGTATACACACTTGTTGTTCCCCTTTATCCTAGAGGACTGGCCTCTGGTTTGATTGGTCTGTGGGTTCTAGTCTGAGAACTGACTCAGTCTGCAAACTGTAAAATGGATCATGAGTTTCCTTCAGATTCACTAACCTCAGCTTTTTGTTCATTTATTCCCTAACTCTACAAAGCTTAATGAGAGGTATACCTATAACCTACTTAATTGCCTATATACTATTCTTCGGGACCATACTCTTTTACCCACACCGATAGATCCCTGAGGTTCACACTTATTCTGTCCCCCTTTGTCATTCCAACCTTGCTGGCAATCACATCATTATAGCCACATTACTTCCTGGTATGCTGACACTGGACTCTACTCTTCAGAGATATATCATCCCCATTATTCCTAGGAGGTCAGTTCTCTGATGGTATTCCTTATCACAGACTCTTGAATTCAAAGAATAGGAACTATTTACTCAGTGATGCTGCTGACTCCCATACCTAATGATTCCTTATTACCTCAGTAAAGAGAGTGCCCCTGACACCTACTTGGGGTCATATTCAGCCAGCTGGCCTTTCTGGGCTTGTGACTATGTATTTCCACATCTCTGCACCTTTTGAAATCATCTCCTCAGCTGTATGTGGAGTGTGCTAGGTAAATCTGTGCTGGATATTCATCATTATGTAACATTACCTCAATATTTAGCCACCTAAAATGACATGTATTTATTACCTCACAGTTTCTGTGGATCAAGAATCCTGACGCTGTTCAGATGGGTTCTCAGATGGGTATCCTCAACTAGTTAGCTGGCACTAAGGTCTCACGTGTGGTCTCGACTGGGAAAGAAGCCACTTCTCACTTCACTTTCATGGACACCAGCGGATTCAGTTCCTGGAAGGCCACTAGAGTGGGGCCCTTGCTTCCTTGCTGGCTGGTGAATGGAGACTCTGCTCAGTTTTCTGTCACAAGGATCTCTCCCACATTGCACCTGGCTTCATCAAAGCCAGTAAGAGAGAGAAAAGGGTTGGCTTTGAGATGAAAGTCACAGTCTTTTGTAACTCAACCCCTTGATGTTGCCATCGGCTGTGGTTTAGAAGCAAGTTACTCGAGCATAGTGAAATACATGAGACCATGAACATCAAGAGGTGGAAAGCATTGGGCCTTCTTGGAGTCTGCCTCAGAATTTTTGCATAATATTGAAAGAATCAATACTCCTTTATTTAAAATTTGAAAACATGTAAAACTAAACCATATTGTTTAGGGATGTATACCCAAGTGGTAAAATCATGAAGAAAATTAGCAAAAAGATGATATAAAAATCTGGTTAGTGATCACCTATAGGGTGGAAAGAGAGAGATACGGTCCAGAAAAAACATATCAAAGGCTGTATTGGTGAAGGCAACATTCTATTTCATGACTTGGGCATTAGGTATAGAGGGTTTGTGTCAAAATTATTTCATTACACATGTGTATTTTATACAGTATGCAGTATGTGTTTTTCATAATAAGAGTTTTTATAAATTCAGTGTGAACTGAAGTGATTGCTCTATTTACAATTTAAGAAAGGAATACCAGATTAAGCATTGATTGAACCTATATTTGACCCTTGAATGATACAGGTTTGTACCACTTGAGTCCATTTATAGGTGAATTTTTTTATATAAATACAGTGCAGTATTCTAAAATTTTTCCTTATGATTTTATTAATAACTTTCTTTTTGCTAGCCTACTTTATTCTTAAAGTATACAAGACACACAACATAAAAAAATATGTTATTTGACTATGTTATTGGTAAACTTGTGGCCAAGAGTTGAATGTTAGTGAACAGAAGAAGATATTTGCAAGTGACATATCAGATAAAGGGCTATTATCCAAAATCTACAAAGAATTTATCAAATTCAACACCCAAAGAACAAATAATCCAATCAAGAAATGGGCAGAGGACATGAACAGACATTTCTGCAAAGAAGACATCCATATGGCCAACAGACACATGAAAAAGTGCTCCACATCCCTCAGCATCAACAAAATACAAATCAAAACCACAATGAGTTATCACCTCACACCAGTCAGAATGGCTAACATTAACAAGTCAGGAATGACAGATGCTGGCGAAGATGTGGAGAAAGGGGAACCCTCCTACACCGTTGGTGGAATGCAAGCTGGTGCAGCCACTCTGGAAAACAGCATGAAGGTTCCTCAAAAAGTTGAAAATAGAGCTACTCTAAAACCCAGCAATCGCACTACTGGGTATTTACCCCAGGGATACAAATGTCGTGATCCGAAGGGGCACGTGCACCTGAATGTTTAAAGCAGCAATGTCCACAATAGCCAAACTATGGAAAGAACCTAGATGTCCATCAACAGATGAATGGGTTAAGAAGATGTGATAGATACACACACACACACACACACACACACACACACACACTGGAATGCTATGCAGCCAACAAAAGAAATGAAATTTTGCCATTTGCAATGACATGGATGGAACTAGAGGGTATTATGCTGAGTGAAAGAAGTCAATCAGAGAAAGACAATATCATATGACCTCTCTGATATGAGGAATTTTAGAGGCAGGGCAGGGAGTTGTGAGGGGTAGGGAAGGAAAAAATGAAACAAGATGGGATCGGGAGGGAGACAAACCATGAGAGACTCTTAATCTCACAAAACAAACAGGGTTGCTGGGGGAGGGGGTTATGGAGAGGTGGTTGGGTCATGGACATTGGGGAAGGTATGTGATATGGTGAGTGCTGTGAAATGTGTAAGCCTGGCGATTCACAGACCTGTATCCCTGGGGCAAATAATACATTATATATTAATAAAAAACAATAAATAAATAAATAATATTTTAAAAAATAATTTTAACCATAAAAAAATTAACTGTGTCTTTACCAAATTGTTACCTTGACTAATTTGTCTTAGACACCACTCTTTTAGTTAAATTATACTCCTTTGATGTTGCACAGTTGTGTGTGTGCAAGCATGTGTGTTCATGTGCACACACACACATGCATGTATTTGATCTTCACAGTTATCTGTAAATTCCTGGGGAGCAAATTCTAAATCACATGTATAACCCCAATTACTGGCAACATATGTATCTCAGATTATCCACTCAAAAAATCTGCCTTATAAATAAGCAGGAATTTGATAGAGGTACTTCCTCAAAGCTTGAATGAACAGAATAAAGGAATAGGTCTCTAAGGGTCCTTGGGTCCTTCAGCATCAATATCATTTGGGTACTGGTCAGCCAAACCTTAGGTTCCACCCTGTAGTCAGAACCTCTGAGAACTGTCCCAACCACATTAATAAGCCCTTTGGATGATCTGATGCATGTTCAAGTTAGACTATCACTAAATAAAGGATAAGTAGAAATAGTAACTAAATGAAGTTAAATTGACTAAAATTCATTCACATTTCAAATGGATCCAAAAAAAAAAAAAAAAAAACCCCTGTGTTACAGAGGTAAGTTCTGAGGAGAGGCACATTGTGATTAGCCAACATTTTCTCTGCTCTGTTGAAGACTATTTTTAATTAAGAATGGGATGAGGAATAAAAATGAGACTATGCCTTCCAGAATCTAAAGACCAGCTGGAGAAAACAGCACAAATATATATGACAGCAAAGTAACAACTCCAAGCAATGGAACATGGTAGTGAAAAGAATCATACGGATAATTGCCTACCATGGTTTTAGAGGAAAGAACACGATCCAAAGTTTGAAACATCCAAGAAAATCCATTCCAGTGCCAAAGAGATCAGCAATGTCACACCATGTACAGCTGTCTCCTTCCTCACTGCTCAACAATGACCCATAAGAGAGGTCCTTTTCCTCTTGTCTCATGCCACTTCCCACATGCCACACTATGCACATGGGATTTCCTCCCCACTGGAAGAAATGCATGAGAAGAAATATAATTGCCCTAATCCCATCCTGCTAAGGGATAGGAGACAGAAAGAAATGTGATTGCAAACACTACCTGTCACACAACAGCCCTCTGTGGAGGAAAAGGAGGAGAGAGTGGTCCAAAAGATGCCAGAGGGTGTGAATCAGGAGGAAAAGAAAACCAGATAGAATTGATCACATCTAGAAAAGAAAATTTGTTTCCAACACATTTAAACCATTAGTCAAACACTACTGTATCTGATAATTACTCACATATTGGGTAAACAACAACAAGGAAGACGTGTTGACAAATCACCCTGTTTGGGCAGTATATAGAGGCCACGGCACAAGACTTCCACACTCGAGACCTTCACTTTCCTGGAAACACAACCAGAACCTCCACCCTCTGACACCATGGTCAACTCCTGTTGTGGCTCCAGCTGCTGCAAGCCCTGCTGCTGCATCTCCAGCTGCTGTCGTCCCTCCTGCTGTGGTTCTAGTTGCTGTGGCTCCAGCTGCTGCCACCCTACCTGCTGCCAGACCACATGCTGCAGAACCACGTGCTGCCGCCCCAGCTGCTGTGTATCTAGCTGCTGCCGCCCCTCCGGCTGTGGCTCCAGCTGCTGTGGCTCTACCTGCTGTGGCTCCAGCTGCTGCCGCCCTGCCTGCTGCATTTCTAGCTGCTGCTACCCCTCCTGCTGTGGTTCCAACTGCTGTGGCTCCAGTTGCTGCCGCCCCTCCTGTTGCATTTCTAGTTGTTGCCGCCCCTCCTGTTGTGGCTCCAGCTGCGGTGGCTCCAGCTGCTGTGGCTCCAGCTGCTGCCGCCCCTCCTGCTGCATTTCTAGCTGCTGCCGCCCCTCCTGCTGTGGCTCCAGCTGCGGTGGCTCCAGCTGCTGCCACCCCTCCTGCTGCTGCCCCTCCTGCTGCCTGCGCCCAGTCTGTGGCCAGGTCTCCTGCCACACCACCTGCTATCGCCCCACCTGTGTTATCTCCACCTGCCCCCGCCCCATGTGCTGTGCCTCCTCCTGCTGCTGAGTCTCTCTGCCTAAAATCTTTGTGACATATGGATATCTTCATAAGTCACATGAAATGCATTAGAGCCAACCAGTAACTATGGAATGGACTCCTTAGCTGCCAACTCTTCATCTTCTGATTTGGCATTCAGAGTTGGCATTCAGTTCTAGGAAAGGACAGATTAAAACAACTGTCAAGTGATTTTTAACGCAGGCCCAAATGCATGTATTTTCAGGCCAGCAATATCTTCATCCTAAATATACACTGATTATGATGCTCTCACATGACACTGTTTTCATATGTTCTTAATAAACAGCCATTTCTTCTGATGCATGCATGTGTGCGTTTGTGTGTGTGTGTGTGTGTCTGTATGTCTTTACCTATCACCTCATACCAAGGGCTATCTTGCTTCAAATGCAGGAGAATATGTTCAAGAACAGTTACTTACAATGGAATCAAGACAGCACTAGGCATTTGTTGTATGACATGGACAAAATTGCTTAATCTCTCCAAGCCTCAGTTTGCTTTCTCTGAGAAATGGGACAATACACTATGTTCTTCAAAGGTATAAAGACATAATCCAGTAATACAGTTAGCACAGGGTAGGACACGTAATTTAAGCTCTCAACAAATATTCTTTTTGGTTATTTTTCTTGAAACACTACCGTGGACTAGAACACTATCTTAGCATAGTACTGTTACTGTCTTTGATAAAACAGCAAAGAAAGTTTATATAATTGTTTCACGGCCCTCTATACTTCAAAATTAACTTTTAGTATATGTCTCAAATGTCCCTTTTAAAAACACTATGTTAGATGACATCATAAAATCATCTAAATTTCACCTGACTATATTTCAGCTTCCAATAAGTTCAATTATACGCTGTGCAAATATCGGGTGTTCTACCTAGCTCAGATACTTTCTCCTCCTTCCTTCTTTCCTCTCTAAGCATAAAAACTCTCTTTTAGTATATTAGTTATACCTTCTAAATCCAAATTTCTGAAAATCTATGAAGTCCATGGTAACTTTTCCATAAAAATTTTAAAAGTTTCCATTAACAGATGCTCAAAGTTTTAGAATTTCTAGACCAAAACTCAATATTTTTTTATTAACATATAATGTACTATTTGTTTCAGGGGTACAGGTCTGTGAATCATCAGTTTTACACAATTCAGAGCAAAACTTCATACTTTTTGAGTCTCATGAAAATTCTCATGTTCCTGAAGTTTCTCATCTTCTTGACGGTTTTTTTCCCCCCACTTTGGGCCTTTATTACCTTGCTTGGTTTTCCTTATGAGAATATTTACAGGATATTTCTTTGAGTCTCAGTTTTCTTAGCATCCAGACTCAGGTAAGATTGATCCTCCTTAGGTGAGAAAATGTGTCACTATATAAAACGATATCATGTTTATAGAAACATAAGGGTATATACATTTTGGTTCTGAAGTACAGTAAAAACATTTTAAATTCAAATTGTACATATATCAGTTTTATCTATTAGCTGTGTTATATTTCCCAAAAATTTAACAAGCGCAATTAAGGGTTATTATTTCTAACATTAAAAGAGAAGTAATGAGACAAACCAGATAGGAGTTTATATAAAATGGGGTTCACCCCAACACAGGTTACATATCACATTCTTTGCATTTCATAGAAATGTCTGGTAGACATTTTCAGCTTCAACCTACTCTGAAATGTTCTACAGAATACAGCCCTGTCTATTCACACACCAGAATTAACAAATCTTTTATCCTCCCATATGTTCCTCTTTGATAACTACTAAATATAGGGTGCAGGCTCTTGTTTTAATGTTATGCTTTATTAGCTAGACCTGAATCAAAGAGTGTAGGTTTTATACTGCTTTTTCAGCATTGAAGTACAGGAGGCTTAAAAGTTCCTGTTTTTATAACAAGAACTGCGTCACAGCAAGAACAAGGTAGTCTGAATCTGTATAATAAAAGGAGTATTTACAAAAGTGTGGACAGAACTTTTAGGGAAAGCAACAAGGAATAACTTAACACCCAGGGCTCATAATAGCAAGGAGCAGTTACCCTATGCCTGAAGACCTATACAAGGATTTGGGCAAAGTAGTCAAAGGGCAGCATGCCAAACTTCTTAGGATTACTACAGAGAGGCACTCAATGTACAGTAATTTCCATGAGAGAGAGTTGCAGTGCTCTAAAAAAAAAAAAATCCGGGGCGCCTGGGTGGCTCAGTGGGTTAAAGCCTCTGCCTTCGGCTCAGGTCATGATCTCAGGGTCCTGGGATCGAGCCCCGCATCGGGCTCTCTGCTCAGCGGGGAGCCTGCTTCCTCCCCTTTCTCTCTGCCTGCTTCTGCCTACTTGTGATCTCTGTCAAATAAATAAATAAAATCTTTAATTAAAAAAAAAAGAAAAAAAATCCAAAAGTAATACCAGAGATACTGCGGCAGAGAATACCAAGGTAGAAACAGTTATGAATGGAAAAGTGTGGTTGTGGTCCTACCGACTTTACCCGAACACAGAGCTGTGATGATTTAAAGTGAATAGAGCATAGACTAAGTCTGTCCTTCATCCAGTTTTATTTGTCTGTGTTAAGTATGTACCACTGGAATTGCTCAAGCCCTCCTAGATAGTAAACGCTAAGCATACTGAATTCCAGAAGAACAACAAGAAATTACTGTTCCGATGAAGGAGATAACTGAAGGGAGCCTTGTAATCTCCACAAACTCTTTTAACAGTCCTGTCTGACCAGTGTATGGGAAGACAGTTTCTGGAGATTAACAACAGACTCCTGGTGATTAAACAGCTCTTTCCCCCAGTTGCTTCAGTTGTAACTATTATATCAGAACTTTATAGGAGGCACAACAAGCTTAGCCAGACTTCTATGCCATTCCAGACTTGCCTACTGCGTTCTTTTCCATGCCAGTTTCAGTTTCTGCCAGGTATGGCAAAGAATCAAGTATAGATTTATGGTTTGGCTACACAGATGTTTGTGTTCACTAGCACATTGCCTTAATCTAGTGAGGTAGGCTTGGACTTGATAACAATTAATAGAAAGTTAGCATCAAAGATCTAATAAAGACAAAACAGAAATATTGCTTTTCTAAAAAAAAATAGCAAGTTAGTACTATACATTGATAATTGTGGCATTCATGAGTGAAAAATCATCAATGAATTTGAAAAAGCCAGTCCAGAAATAGACTCAGACACGTAAGGAGATTTAGTATATGAAAAGGTGGTATCTTAAATCAGCAGGGGAAAAAAATGCATTGCTTAATAAGTTGTGTTAGGTTATGGTCACATCAGATTTAAAAACATTTAAACCTCACATCTTGGTATCTTGATGGATTAAATATTTGAAAATATAAAACATGAAATTCTGAACAGAAGAAATTATAAAACAACATTTATGCAAAATTATAACTGGAATGGTCTTTCAAAGTATGACACCAACCCAGAAGTCATAAAAGAAGATTAATAAATTTGACTATATCAAAAGTAAACAACTGCATGGCAAAAATGACAGAAGCAAAGTCAAAGAAGACAGACATACTAGGAAAAATATTTGAAATTCATATTACATAAGATGCTAATTTTTATCCTTTTATGCTCTATATAAAGAGTTTCTGCAAAAATCAATGTATAAAGGCTAACCACAGTAGAAAAACATAAAAACATATATATAGACAATACAGAAATTTTTCTATAATTTTTCTACATGATTTCTATAATTTTTTCGTATAGAAAAGGAAATACAATGGCACCCGGGTGGCTCAGTAGGTTAAAGCCTCTGTCTGCAGCTCAGGTCATGATCTCAGGGTCCTGGGATCAAGCCCCACATCGGGCTCTCTGCTCAGTGGGGAGCCTGCTTCTCCTCTCTCTCTCTCTGCCTGCCTCTCTGCCAACTTGTGATCTCTGTCAAATTAACTAATTAATTAATTAATTAATTTAAAAAAAAAAAGAAAAGGAAATACCAATAGCCTTAAACATCTGAAGAGCTGCTCAATCCCACTTACAATAAGGGAAATACAAATGAAAATCACATAGAGAGGGGCACCTGGGTGGCTCAGTCATGTTAAGCATCTGTCTTCAGCTCAGGTCATGATCCGAGGGTCCTGGGATGGAGCCCTGTGTCAGGCTTCCTGCTCCACAGAGAGCCTGCTTCTCCCTCTCCCACTCCCCCTGCTTGTGTTCCCTCTCTTATTGTCTCTCTCTCTGTCAAATAAATAAATAAAATATTTTTAAAAAGAAATGACATAGAGTGCTGTGAAGGGTATAAACCTGGTGATTCACAGACTTGTACCCCTGGGGCTAATAATACATTATGTGTTAATAAAAAAAAATTTTTTTTAAATCACATAGGGAGGGGAGGTAGGTGGGAGATGGGCTAAATTGGTGATGGGTATTTAGGAGGGCACTTGTGATGACCACTGGGTATTACATGTAAGTGATGAATCATTAAATTCTACTCCTGAAACCACTATTACATTATATGTTAACTAACTAGAATTTAAATTAATATTTGAAAAAGAAAAAAAACTAAAGAAACTTTTTCACCTATCATACTGACCAAGATTAAAGATAAATACACAGGTGTCTATATACATAGATACATATTCATATATATGTATTTATGTATTTGTGTATCCTGTGTATCATTGCATTAATAAAAACAAGGAAAGACAAAACATTCACATATTGCTGGTAGATGTGTAAAATGGTATAATCTCTATGGAAGGTGAAGCTGGCATTATCTAACAAACATTATAAACAAATGTATACTCTTTGATCCAGCTACTCTATTTCTATAGGAATTTATTCTACAGAAAACACATATGTGAAACTGTGTATGAACAGGCTTATTCACTGCAGTATCATACGTAATCTCAAAAGACTAAAAGCAAACTAAATATCCAGCAGTGGAAAACTGATTTAATAAATTACAATACCTTCATAAATGAGATACAATGCTACCATAACAAAACCAAAAGACAACTGGCAGAATGGGAGAAGATATTTGCAAACGACATACCAGATAAAGGGCTAGTACCCAAAACCTACAAAGAGCTTAGCAAACTCAACACCCAAAGAACAAACAATCCAATCAAGAAATGGGCAGAGGACATGAACAGACATTTCTGCAAAGAAGACATCCAGATGGCCAACAGACACATGAAAAACCGCTCCATGTCACTTGGCATCAGGGAAATACAAATCAAAACCACAGTGAGATATCACCTCATACCAGTCAGAATGGCTAAAATTAACAAGTCAGGAAGTGACAGATGTGAGCGAGGATGTGGAGAAAGGGGAACCCTCCTACACTGTTGGTGGGAATGCAAGCTGGTGCAGCCACTCTGGAAAACAGCATGGAGTTTCCTCAAAAAGTTGAAAATAGAGCTACCCTAAGACCCAGCAATTGCAGTACAAGGTATTTACCCTAAAGATACAAACATAGTGATCCGAAGGGGCACGTGCACCTGAATGTTTATAGCAGCAATGTCCACAATAGCCAAACTATGGAAAGAACCTAGATGTCCATCAATGGACAAATGGATAAAGAAGATGTGGTATGTGTGTATGTGTGTATATATATATATATATATATATATATATATACACATATATATACACACACACACACACATATATATATATATATATATATATATACACATATATATATATATGGAGGGAAACAAACCATAAGAGACTCTTAATCTCACAAAACAAACTGAGGGATGGTGGGGAGTGGGGAGGGGGGTAGGGAGAGGGTGGTGGGGTTATGAACATTGGGGAGGGTATGTGCTATGGTGAGTGCTGTGAAGTGTATAAATCTGGCGATTCACAGACCTGTACCCCTGGGGCTAATAATACATTATATGTTCATTAAAAAAATAAAAAATAATTAAAAAGAAAGAAAGAATGGCAAAGCAATCTATATACTACCTGAATGCTTCATGTGAAAAACAAAGCAGGAAGACCATGACTGATGTACTACCACTTGTATAGATGAAAGAAATGAATAAATATTCTTATTTCTTATGTGTTAATATCTTCAGAATGAGTAACAAAAAACTGGAAGCTCTGGTTGCCTTCAAGGGGAGAACCTAGGTGACTGTGAAGAAAGGTGAGAGGAATACATGTGAAAAAATGATATTCAAGATGTTTAAATTTTAAAATATAAAAGGTGCGAAATATAAAAATATTTCACCAGAGACTAGTTTTTTTGGTTTTTACCCTCTACTTCTTCCCTAAGACAATGCTAAGCAACCTTTGAACTTTTCCTACATTCCTTCTAAAGGAGATTGTTTTCTTTTCATGTCTTAGCAATGCTGGTCTTGCCAAAGCTTATATGGATAGAGGGATGGACGTAGAGCTACAACACTCAGCCCAGCTCAGTGGTTATGACTAGAGGCCTGATTCAAACAGTGGGAAGACTTGGGGTTGGAGGAAAGTTTTCCATAGGGGAAAATGGTAGGCACCATTGTGGTATTTTTTTTTTAAAGACTTTATTTATTTATTTGACAGACAGAGACCATAAGTAGGCAGAGAGGCAGGCAGAGAGAGAGGAGGAAGCAGGCTCCCTGTAGAGCAGAGAGCCTGATGCGGGGCTCAATCCCAGGACCCTGAGATCATGACCCGAGCTGAAGGCAGAGGCTTTAACCCACTGAGCCACCCAGGCGCCCCGCACCATTGTGGTATTACATCATAATGCAGTTGCCTCGTTTGAGGCAGCTTTCCTGGGTATGCACTTTCCCTACTATCTAAGAGAAGAATTACATAATCAGCAAGCATGTTTGGGGTATAGAGGTAAATTCCAAGGGAACTGTTTAAGTATTACATGTTCTCCTTTATTACAATATAAATAACATCATCTGGAAGGGACTACAGATTTTAGTTTGAATTATTTTAGAAAAATACATGATGGTCACAGCTAATTCCCAAAAGAAATAGAAAAATATTATATGAATAGTGAACATCAGGGGGCTCTTGGGCTCTTAGGCCCATGAAACAGAATCTGAAATCCCCCAGAATACATGTCCATAGATATTTGCTGACAGTGGAGTTTCAAACGACTTCAAATGACTCTATGTAAGGTTCATGCTTATTTATATATTAATAGCGTACAGTGCATTATTAACCTAGGGTAACGTGAAGATAAAGACAATTTCTTTCCCATCTGACTTTTCAGAGGCAGGGTATACAGAGCTTAAAAATGTGGACTCCAGTGCTGGGTTGCCTGGAAACAAATCATTGCTTCCTATTTATTGGTTTTAATTCTCCCTTGCCTCAGTTTCCTCATCTGTAAAGGGGAGATTATAGTGAAGCTTACTGCACTGGGTAGTTAGTACTGGCAAATCTGTGTAAACCACTGAAACAACTGCATAACGTGCTGGGTGTTGTGTTACTACTCAGCAGGTAATACTCAGAGCCTGGAGAAGGAAGCAAAGAAGGATAGGGATTTCCCAATCCATTGTGTTTTCATTTTGGGTAGGCCCCTTAAAAGAACAGGTATAATTAGTGTGTAATTATGCCAAATATCTGTTCCTTATCTCTAAATGGCTTCAGTTCTTTTTTTAGCACATAAATGCTTTCTAATTTATTCCTTAAAACTTCAAATTACTGGCTTTTAGGAGGAAAAGGCATGCATTATATACATGGAGAGTTATAAAATACATAAAAAACAGATGGAGTATGTTTTACAAGTTTTACGAAAAACCTTCCTTATACCTCTATCTTCAATTTGGTTCAAGCTTTTGCTTTGAAGTGACTCTATTATGCTCATTACTATCACTGGAGGCTATAAGCACACTACTCACCTTGTTCCACTTCAACCTTAGCGTCTCTCCCCAGAAAGCCAAGTGTATTTTGGCATTTCTAATGGCAAATCAAAAACTTAAAGTAAACTATATATAGCATGTATATATTGCATTCCTGCCTAATGCCTTTTAATAGACCCACCATTTCTCCTGAGATTTAAGACTATACACACTCTCTCCCTCATTCTAGCAATCTCAATTTATCTCTCACTACTTCTTTTATTTTTTTAAGAATTTATTTATTTATTTGACACACAGACAGAGATCACAAGTAGGCAGAGAGAAAGACAGAGAGAGGGGGAAGTAGGCTTCCCGCTGAGCAGAGAGCCCGATGCGGGGCTCGATCCAGGACCCTGAGATCATGACCTGAGCTGAAGGCAGAGGCTTAACCCACTGAGCCACTCAGGTGCCCCTCAATTTATCTCTCACTACTTCTTAAAGTATACCTTCCAGACGCTTCCCTCTCACCATCACAAGCCAGAGTTATGACCTTTCGCAACTGTTGTCCTTTCTATTAAACAACAAAAGGTCAATGCATCTTCTCTGATGGCTGAGACAACATCTATGCTCATTAAACAGAGATCTCCTTTATCAAAATCATCC
The DNA here is from genome assembly GCF_922984935.1 of Meles meles. NCBI lineage: Eukaryota > Metazoa > Chordata > Mammalia > Carnivora > Mustelidae > Meles > Meles meles. The sequence goes on along the minus strand of NC_060083.1, from coordinate 43,314,746 downwards.
TATTTCAGGCTCTGGGGATACAAAAATGAGCAAAGCATAGTCCTTGCCCTAATGGAGTTTATATTCTAGAGGGAACCAGAAACATAAATGCATTTCTGGTAGAAAATGATATGATGGGACCCACGTATGTACAAAGAACGACCGAAGTGCAATGGAGAAAAGACTTCACTTTGTGTCATGCCAAGGAAGATACAGGAGGAAGGTGGCATTTGAACTCAATGGGAAAAATAACTAGGAAAACACTGAGCTCACAAGAGACTTTGTAGGAAGAGGGACTATCATGAATGTAACTTGTTCTTTCCTTGAATATTTTTTCCCTGAATACCTGTGGCATTGAAGAATACTAACTTGTTCTTTCCTTGAATATTTTTTCCCTGAATACCTGTGGCACTGAAGAATACCTCTTAGGAGTGGACCAGATGTGGCCTTGATTATAAAACTCTTTATGGATGTAATTACTATGTAAGTACATGCAAGAACAAAAACATCATTTATATTCCCCTTCATGCTTCCAAGAAAATCTTAAAACATAAATGATACCACAAAAACTGACAAACATTTTAGGTTAGAATATTTGAAATTTTTCAATAAAAATGTCATAAAGTATAACCAGGGCATATTTTGACATTTCAAAAGACAGATCAAAAACTATCAGCCCAATTATGCTAGCCCAGCCCAGAAGACATTTCTGAAAATCAACGCGGATCAATCCCAGATGACTCTTTGTTATTTAAAACTCTGAGTTGCTGCTAACTGTTTCAAAGTACATCAGAGTGATGAGAAATAACACAGCTTTGGAATGCTGTAGAAATTTCATTAACCCAATGACCACCAGAATATATACAAAGAATCCTAAGTCTCCTCACTTCTTACCCTCAAAAAGAAGGAGCTAACTTCCTTTTTTTCTACCAGCATCCCATCTATTGAAATGTTAATTTTCCACTAGAGATTCTTCTCCATCAGAAGCTCTTCCAAAATCACTGCAATATGAGAAAGAGAGAAAAGACAGGGACCTATCTGTGTCACATGATACCCAGAGATTAAAGGCTTGTGACACTGAAAACAAAGGAAGAAATAAGAAGTGATTCACATGAAAACCCTGGGGAACTTGAGAAAAGGGAAATAACTATTTTCTATTCATTGGGAGTTTTTACTAGAAAAATATAATGATCTAATTTACTAATTGCATTTGTAGTCATATAAACAAAATGAAGGAAACTGTCTTTTCATAATCACAGAAGTCCCTCAACATGGTATAAAAGGGGCCATGTGGCAAGGACACCTCCAAACTCATTTTCTTGGAAATACACCCACAACTTCCACCCTCTGACACCATGGTTAATTCCTCTTGTGACTCTGTCTGCTCTGACCAGGGCTGTGGTCACGGCCTCTGCCAGGAGACATGCTGCTGCCCTTCCAGCTGTGGTTCCAGCTGCTGCAGGCCCAGCTGCTGTACCTCTAGCTGCTGCCGCCCCAGCTGCTGCCAGACCACCTGTTGCAGGACCACCTGCTGCCGCCCCAGCTGCTGTGTGTCCAGCTGCTGTCAGCCCTCCTGCTGTGGTTCCAGCTGCTGCCACCCCTCCTGCTGTGGCTCCAGCTGCTGCCGCCCCTCCTGCTGTGGCTCCAGCTGCTGCCGCCCCTCCTGCTGTGGCTCCAGCTGCTGCCGCCCCTCCTGCTGTGACTCCAGTTGCTGCCGCCCCTCCTGCTGCTGCCCCTCCTGCTGCCTGCGCCCAGTCTGTGGCCAGGTCTCCTGCCACACCACTTGCTATCGCCCCACCTGTGTCATCTCCACCTGCCCCCGCCCCATGTGCTGTGCCTCCTCCTGCTGCTGAGACCCTTCCCTGAACCACCTTCTCCCTTCATTGGGTTCATCATGGCAACAGACTCCATACACCATATGGATGCCTTGGAGGTGGCCATTCCCAACAACTATGTGTCTACATCCCAGCCTCAGGCCAAAGTCTCACCTTTTCCTCAAGTGGACCCAGAATATGAAATTAGGTGGTATTCATGGGAAGAAATTATTACAATTGCCCAAACTCTATTTCTGACCTTTTTGATTTCTGGGCACCAAGTCACCCTGCCCCAAACACAGAAATTCCAGCAGAGCCTGCAAGGACACTGCTGTCATAGCCTCAAATCCAAAAGTCTGTGTTCCTTTTATAGGAAGATTTCTGTATCTTATTGCTACTTTTGAATAAAGCTCCACTTTCTTGGCCTAGAAATACAATGTTCTTGTGCCTGCTCTTTGGCAGTGTCCTCATTTCCTGGGAAATTATAGCCAACATGCCACTGAATCAGGCTTTCTAGTCCCTGTTCTCACCTTCAGGAAAATTGGAATGTGGAGTGTGACATTAAAAACCAACCAGGGGCGCCTGGGTGGCTCAGTGGGTTAAGCCGCTGCCTTCGGCTCAGGTCATGATCCCAGGGTCCTGGGATCGAGTCCCACATCGGGCTCTCTGCTCAGCAGCGAGCCTGCTTCCCTCTCTCTCTCTGCCTGCCTCTCTGTCTACTTGTGATCTCTCTCTGTCAAATAAATAAATAAAATCTTTAAAAAAAAAAAAAAAAAAAAAAAAAAAAAAAAAAAAAACCAACCAACTGGGGGCACCTGGGTGGCTCAGTGGGTTAAAGCCTCTCCCTTCGGCTCAGGTCATGATCCCAGGATCCTGGGATCTAGCCCCACATCGGGCTCTGCTCCACAGGGAGCCTGCTTCCTCCTCTCTCTCTGCCTGCCTCTCTGCCTAGTTGTGATTTCTCTCTGTCAAATAAATAAAATATTTAAAAAAAAAAAAAACCAACCAACTGGGGCGCCTGGGTGGCTCAGTGGGTTAAGTCTCTGCTTTCGGCTCAGGTCATGATCTCAGGGTCCTGGGATCGAGCCCCGCATCGGGCTCTCTGCTCAGCGGGGAGCCTGCTTCCTCCTTTCTCTCTGCCTGCTTCTCTGCCTGCTAGTGATCTCTCTGTCAGATAAATTAAAAAAAAAAACAAAAAACCAACCAACCAACCAGCACAGAAATAACAATATACAGAATGTCCAAAAGCACTAAAGAATCATAAAGATTTTTGTGTAAAAAATTCGGGGGCATGGAGGAGAAGAGTTGTATACCACAGTAAGCCTTTCTTCAATATTTCTGAAAGCCTACTTTGCCCTACAATTCCACTCCTCCTAGATGTCTCATCCCTCTGTCTCCCTTCCTTTCCTCATCTCCCCTGTTCTTTCCTCGTCTGGTTTTCTTGGAAAACCAGGGGGTCCTCCTTATGGTCTATCCATCTCCTGTGTTATCCAATTTATTACCCTCTCAGCTTCTCTAACTTCATCTCTAACAATTAATAACAAAATCATGATCTTTCAGGAAAATCAATCACCCTGAGTAGTTGGAGGATAGCAGAAAATGGAAAGTACTCAAATTTTAATATTTTCCTGTCTTAATGACTTTTCTGGGATGTGTACTTATAGCCATGTTTAGGAGCACTTTGTCAACAAATATTATGAGGAGTGTGGCACTGACAAGAAACCAATCAATGCACTAGTTTGGTTCTTAGTAAGCCCAGAATACTCCCAAATCCCTATGGACTCTATCCCAGTTAAAAAAAAAAAAAAAAAGAGTTAAAAATAAATTTCTGATGAACTCATGCTAGTGAAAGCAGGAGAAAGATTTAGCAAGCTTTGTACTAAATGCATATTCTGAGAGTTGCAGAGCTAATAAGTAATACTGTGGGACTGAGTCATGATTGTGTTTAACTCCATAAATTAATTTAACTTGTCTAGGGACATTATTTCTCAACCCCATTCAAGTTACAAAACTAATAGATCTGAGATGGTAGATGAAAATTAGTTGTACCATCAACTGGCTTAAGCATAAAAATTTGGGTTTTTTTTTTTTTTTTTGGAGAGGGAGAGGCTCTGTCAGTACTTTTTCTTTAACAATAAAGAAAAATTTAAAGAAAAGGGGTGTAAGTGGAAGAATTGGAAAGAAAACAACAACAACAACAACCACCACCACCCTGGATTTAATGGAAAATCCAGAATTTCACACACATGGACTTGGTTTGCATATTCGTTATCCACACTTGTTGTGTAACAAGTTATCCCAAAATCTGGCAGCTTAAAACAACAAACATTTATTATCTCACATACTTTCTAAGGGTTAGCAATCCAAAAGTGGCAAGTCGGGCTCTCTCTTGAGATTGCCTGCAAGTCCGTTGACCAGGGCCGTATTCTTATGAAGGCAGAAAAATCTACTTCCAAGCTCACTCACATGGCTGCTGGCAGAAGACCTGTTCCTCACTCACCATGTAGGCTGTTCAGGCACCATGCCATCTGGCTCCCCTCAGAGCAAGTAACCTAAGTGAGAAAAGTAGCAAGATGGAAGCCACGAGCTTATAATCACCTAATCTTGAGAGTGACAGATTCTTAGTACTGTTGAATTCCATTATTTCCAAATGAATCACCATGTCTAGCTCACACTCAAGGGGAGGGGATCACACAAGGACATGAGTACCAGCAGTCATCATAGAGCTTGCCAACTACAGTATGTAAGAGAGGTGCTCACAAATCTGAAAACGGGTTTTAATGCTTCAGGACTGCAGGTGGTTTCCTGGGTCATAGGAAGTGTCTACAGAGCAGACATCTATGACCTGGGCTATGGGAACGCTGAAGGAAGAGCAAGAGCAAACACAGGCACTGGAAAGGAACAGTCAGAGGGAAGGCAAGTAATAGAGCACAGTGTCCAAAAAAGAGTGGCAACTTGAAAAAAAAAAAAAATCAAAGGACAGAATTCTACATCCAGCTATGACAAAGTAGCTGGTATCAGACTGAACCCCTCAATGAGGATAACTATAAGAACTGGATAAAATTAAGAGAACAATTGATTTTAAGCACTGGGAATTGATCTATGCAGGCAGGGATTGAGCATCCCATAGTCTTAGAAGAAAATTAAATCCTTTACATTGGAAGATAAAGTCGCTTCAGGCCTTTCCAGTTTTTCATATAAAATGTCTGGTATTCAATTAAAAATAGATATGCCAGAGGAAAAAAATGATCAAATTAATAAAACCAAGGAAAAGACAGTAGAAATATACTCAGAGATGATCCATATAAATTTTAAAACTAACTTTAAAATAACTATGATTAATATATTTAAAGTAAGATGAAAAATGGCAAATTTCATCAGAGAACCAGAATATGTAAAAAGAAAAATGAAAACAAAAGTCTAGTGAAAATCCTAGAATTAAAAAATTCAAAACCTGAAACTTAAAACTCAATAAAGGGGTTTAGCAGATTGGACAGAAGAAAGAGCACACTGGAAATAGAAAACAGCCACACTAAAATACAAAAAGAGAAAAGGTTAACAAAAAACAGACAAGAGCATGAGGTACACATGGGAAAAAGTGAAAGAAGATCAAATGTACACATAAACTTGAGTGCCAGGAAAAGAGAACAGGAAAGAAGCTATAAACAAAGAGACAGATGATGGGCAATTTAACAAAAGTGATGGAAACATCAAACCACAGATTTAAGAACCTCTTTGAACAACTATTTATAGTCTTCATAATCTTCAATTATCTCAGTGCTTGAGGTTACATTTTCTTTTCTTGAATCTACTATGCTACTCATGGTGGAATACCCTCTTGCATATTTTGTAATATTTTTCCCTCTTGCGTACTTTGTAACATTTTTCCCTGTGGACATCATGCAACCTGTGTGTGGTTTCTTTTCCTTGTCCTTACTGCTTCTTTAATTTTGAGTTTTTCTTTCATAGCAGTTATTTCCGTGTGGTATGATTTTTGCTTTTGTTTCTGACGATTCCAAGAACATTTGGGTGATGCATTTTGACAGGAATACTACATACATGATGTGTCCTTTCAGTGTGTGACTTAGGGAGACACATGTCCATTTGTCCTATTATTAACGATGCTGACATTGATCCCACGGTTAAGCTTTTTTTCTCAAGTTTCTCCACAGTAAAGTTAGCATTTCCCCCCTTTATTTGAAGTTAATAAATAACCAATGAGGATATATTTTTAAAATGTCCAAATATCTTGTCCCTCAACAAACTTTCACCTGTTAGCTGTAGCCTCCATTGATATTTACCTGAATCAAGTTTTATTATGAGGGGTAAATGGTGATTTTTATTTTTAAACTCAGTTTTTCCGTTTACATTTTTTAGTTGACATTCTACTACCATGGATAACTTCCTCATCTTTCTTTTCATTTCTTTAATTAGTCTCAATATGGACTTGTGCGGGTTTTTTTAATGGGTTAAAATCCATTTCTATCACTATTCATTTTGCTATTCAAGTTGTCCCATAGTGGACCAGTGAGAGTCCCTTCAAAGAAGCTCCAAACACTTTTTAATATTTACCAACAATGAGTTGTTGGTAACGGTTTCAAATTGAACACAGGAAGTAATACTCTGCACATACTTTGAAACAGCTGGAGTGTATTCTCTGATGAGAATTTACTTTTTATTTTATTTTTTTTTTAAAGATTTTATTTATTTACTTGACGGAGAGAGATCACAAGTAGGCAGAGAGGCAGGCAGAGAGAGTGAGAGGGAAGCAGGCTCCCTGCTGAGCAGAGAGCCCGATGCGGGACTCGATCCCAGGACCCTGAGATCATGACCTGAGCCGAAGGCAGAGGCTTAAACCACTGAGCCACCCAGGCGCCCTCTGATGAGAATTTATGACTCACAGATAGGGTCTGTCTTCCTCATAGCCCACAGGTACCTCATAAAGATGAACTTTTTTCTATTCCCTACCATAATTCTACTTCTCTTTTGACCTCAAAAAGACCCTGGCATCATGTGAATAACTTGTCCGAAAAACATCATGGAGTGATACCCAGATCACAGGTAAACATCAATGATGGAACCCACGCGATGGGCCCTTTTGACAAACAAGAAAATAGAAAAGACAATTTTGAGAATGACCAGATTGGAAACCTTAACATACCCAGAAAAGGATATCTTATTTTTCCTCATTTGAAAATATTTAACCAGAAAAACACAGTGATTTAATTTAATGACTAATACTTCTTCAGGAAAAGAAAACTAGGAAATGGTCCAGGATAAAAACACAGCAGCTTCAGCAGAGTATAAAAGAGGACAAGCAGCACAGGGATTTTCAAATTCATTAAGCTCACTCTCGTACTAATACCAGAACCTCCACCCTCTGACATCATGGTCAACTCCTGTTGTGGCTCCGTCTGCTCTGACCAGGGCTGTGGCCAGGAGACCTGTTGCTGCCCCAGCTGCTGCAGGACCACCTGCTGCCGCCCCAGCTGCTGTGTGTCCAGCTGCTGCCAGCCTTCCTGCTGTGGTTCCAACTGCTGTGGCTCCAGCTGCTGCAGGCCCAGCTGCTGCATCTCTAGCTGCTGCCGCCCCTCCTGCTGTGGTTCCAGCTGCTGTGGCTCCAGCTGTTGCAGGCCCAGCTGCTGTGGCTCCAGCTGCTGCAGGCCCAGCTGCTGCACCTCTAGCTGCTGCCGCCCCACCTGCTGCCAGACCACCTGCTGCAGGACCACCTGCTGCCGCCCCAGCTGCTGTGTGTCGAGCTGCTGCCAGCCCTCCTGTTGTGGTTCCAGCTGCTGTGGCTCCAGCTGCTGCAGGCCCAGCTGCTGTGGCTCCAGCTGCTGCAGGCCCAGCTGCTGCACCTCTAGCTGCTGCCGCCCCACCTGCTGCCAGACCACCTGCTGCAGGACCACCTGCTGCCGCCCCAGCTGCTGTGTGTCCAGCTGCTGCCAGCCCTCCTGCTGTGGCTCCAGCTGTTGCAAGCCTAACTGCTGCATTTCTAGCTGCTGCCGCCCCTCCTGCTGTGGCTCCAGCTGCGGTGGCTCCAGTTGCTGCCACCCCTCCTGCTGCTGCCCCTCCTGCTGCCTGCGCCCAGTCTGTGGCCAGGTCTCCTGCCACACCACTTGCTATCGCCCCACCTGTGTCATCTCCACCTGCCCCCGCCCCATGTGCTGTGCCTCCTCTTGCTGCTGAGACCCTTCCCTGTGACCACCGACTTTGTCTACCTCTGTCCCACATTTGTAGACCCTCCTTTTGTGCTTTTTAAACACATGGAGTGGAAATGATGCTGCTCAACTGAATTGGGCCTTGATTCCATGGAGGAACCAATCACACTGTTCAAGAAGATGGATGTGGCATGGAGCTTACTTACACAGTTACTTATACAGTAACAAATTTTACCCTTCGACATGACAATTGGTGAAATCATTCTCCTAATTTCCCTTTTCTAGGCCTTTTCTGTAACCTGATATATTTTTGTACCAAAATAAAGTTACAATTCCCTGCATTAACAATCCAGTGTGATTATTGCTCCCTTAAGATTTTTGTCTTCAGCTCATAGGCAATTGTATTTGACTTACACCTGCAGCAAACACACATGGTCTTGTCACTTCTCAATAAATAGTTTCCATTATTCACTGCCTGAATCTTTCCTATGTGCCTCCTTATTTCATGGGCAAATCATCTAACACTATGAACCTGTCCTAGGAAAATAAACAAAAAAGTGAAAACTAGAAGTTTGGAAGACTGTAGGCAGATAAAAGCAAACAGAACACAATACATGTTTCACGCATCACACCAGCCACCAGAGCTATGCAATCTATTGCTCAGCACAGTCTCCAAGTTTGTATTCAGACTTGTACTCAATGACACTGGTGTCATCCATGCAGCAAATCAAATTTTCACTAATTCTGACTCTATTTATGATAGGGCTTTAGTCGAGTCTCAATTTTCTTCCTTTGATAGAGAAGTTTCAAGGGACAGGCTGTTTGCCTAGATGAGTAAAGCATGCCCTTAATAAGATGAAGTGTTTGGTGGAAACTGGGGCTATGTGTAGACTGCATGACCACATAAGAGGGTATTCCTGAGTTCCTGTCAATTGCTTCTATGGGAAAATGGGAACCTAGTGTTTTCACTGGAAAGTGGGTTTGCTTTCATTGACCCTCCCAAAGCCAATTTCTTCATTCATTCACCCAAATAGTATTTATTGAGCATTTATTACATGGGAGGCACTTTTAAAGGTACTGCAGTAAAGGCAGAGACCAACAAACAGAAAGCTCTCTACAGTAATAGAGCAGATATTCTAGTAGAGTTATTTACTTTTTTAGTAAATAGTAAAGTTTTTTTCTATATATTTGTCCACTCAGGTTTCTACACAATATTTTTTCTCTGTGCTTTTACTTGTATGAATAAGACTGAGCTTTGAATCCCCTCTTCAGATGAAAGTATCTGTGATACATATGGGGACACGGTTCCCAAAGGAGAGTTTTACTAATGATGTAACCCACCCTTCTACCGTAAAGCCACAGTAAGTTTGCCAAGTTAGGAGAGGGAGGTAGAGGCACATTCACTGATGAGGAAAAGAATGGAGCTAATTTATCAGTTACTCACTTGGTGTGAGAACTAACAGAAGGCTGGGTTCCCATACTGCAAAAAAAAAAAAAAAAAATAGTAGAGACTATATGTAATAGATATCCCAAAGGGAGAAACAAAGCAATAAAACATACTAAGAATTATAATTCAAATAAAGGAATAGTTGTATGTACCTGGAAAAATCAGCCCATGGTGGTAAAAACTGAGACATAATAATAATAAATTTATAATATATGATATATTTTATTACACTGTATTATATTATGATGATCCAAAACTATTGGATTTCAAAGAAAAAAACATTTGAATATCTAGGCAAAACATCCATGTCAGTTAAAAGGAAAAGGAACAAGATCGCATTCATACATTTTGATGGCAACACTTCACATCAGAAGATAAAGTAACATTCTTAAGACATACAAGGAAAGAAAACGTGATCCCAGGATTTTATATCCAGCCAAACCAAGTTCCATGCTACAAATAAACTACTGTGAACATGAGAGACCTCAGGGAATATTCTCTCTGTGGACATATTCTAAGTGATTTATTAGTGAATGAGCTTTAAATCAACAAAATCAGTGAAGGTATTGGAGGGATAATCTTCATGAAGACTAGCAGAGGGAGATATATAAATATATTATGGGCTGAATATATATGAGAAATGAATACTTATTATCTGTAGAACTAAGAATGAATAATGAACAGGCAAAAGGCAGTATTAATGTGATGGATACAGATTGACCACATAGATACAGTACAATTTCCAAAAAAAATGTCCCTTCAATAAATGGTGCTGGGAAAATTGGACTACATATAGAAGAATGAACCTCGACCATTCTCTCACACCATACACAAAGATAAACTCAAAGTGGATGAAAGATCTCAACATGAGGCAGGAATCTATCAAAATCCTAGAGGAGAATATTGGCAGTAATCTCTTCGATATCAGCCACAGCAACTTCTTTCAAGACATGTCCCCAAAGGCAAAGGAAACAAAAGGGAAAATGAACTTTTGGGACTTCATTAAGATCAAAAGCTTCTGCACAGCAAAGGAAACAGTCAACAAAACAAAGAGGCAATCCACGGAATGGGAGAAGATCTTTGCAAATGACAATACAGACAAAGGGCTGGTATCCAAGATCTATAAAAAACTCCTCAATCTCAACACCCAAAAAACAGATAATCATGTCAAAAAATAGGCAGAAGACATGAACAGACACTTCTCCAAAGAAGACATACAAATGGCTAGCAGAAACATGAAAAAATGTTCATCATCATCAGCCATCAGGGAGATTCAAATCAAATCCACACTGAGATACAACCTTACACCAGTTAAAATGGCCAACATTATTGGGACAAGAAACAAGTGTTGGAGAGGATGTGGAGAAAGAAGAACCCTCTTACACTGTTGGTGGGAATGCAAGTTAATACAGACACTTTAGAAAACAGTGTGGAGATTCCTTAAGAAATTAAAAATAGAGCTTCCCTATGATCCTGCAATTGCACTACTGGGTATTTACCCCAAAGATACAGATGTAGTGAAAAGGGCCATCTGTACTCCAATGTACATAGCAGCAATGGCAACAATCACTGAACTGTGGAAAAAGCCAAGATGCCCTTCAACAGATGAATGGATAAAGAAGATATGGTCCATATATACAACGGACTATTACACAGCCATCAGAAAAGATGAATACCCAACTTTTGTATCCACATGGACAGGACTGGAGGAGATTATGTTGAGTGAAATAAGTCAAGCAGAGAAAATCAATTATCATATGGTTTCACTTACTTGTGGAGTATAAGGAATAACATGGAGGATATTAGGAGAAGGAAAGGAAAAGTGAATTGGGGGAGATGAACTATGAGACACTGCGGACTCTGAGAAACAAACAGGGTTTCGGAGGTGGGGGGATGGGTGAGCCTGTGGTGGATATGGAGGAGGGCACATATTGAATGGAGCATTAGGTGTGGTGCATAAACAATGAATCTTGGAACACTGGGGAAAAAAATAAAATTAAGATGTAAAAAAAAAAAAGGAGGAAAAAGAAAGAATACATGAAGTAGAAAAAATGTTGCTAACTGCCTACGGGTAGTAACAGATCTAATGCTGATGCAGTGGGGAATGAAGACGTAACTAAGTAATTTCAGTATTTCTTAAAATAGAAAATCAAGGGACAGCAGCCAGAAAATTAGTCTGGTAGAGTATTATATACAAATGTTCATTTAAAGGTAACTGTTAGTATAAAATACAAACCTTCCTAAATATCAAAGACATACTGAGAAAGAAACAGAGAATAAAGCAGTGAAGGATTAGAGATAAAAAAAAGAGAGAAAGATGTAGAGATGTAGGTATTTAATATTTATATTACATATGCATAATTCACTATATGTTGTAGGACACTATTCATTATATATATCACTATTCATTATGACATATAAACTACATATATAATAAAAATTACATAACTAAAGCCAAACATATTAATCAATTGATCATACCAATAGACATAATAGGCTCAACTCACCTGCAAAAAGAAAAAGATTTTCAGATCGGCTAAAAAATAAAAACACAACACTGCTGTATACAAGAGATACAACTAAAACAATAGGTTTCAGAAGGTTAAAAGTAAAAGAATAAAGACACATCATAGAAAATGCAAATAAAAGAAAGCGGAAGTCACAATTTTGATACCGAACAAGTTAGATTTATACCAAAAAGTATTATAGGACACAAAGTGGGATACTTCATTATGTTAAAGGCTACAGTGAAGATATAACAACAAAGCTAAACTTTCAGGAACAGAAGGTGATACAAGAATTAAAAGACACAAGCCAAAATCAAAAACTAACACACTGTTGATGGACATCTAGGTTCTTTCCATAGTTTGGCTACTGTGGACATTGCTGTTATAAGATGAATGGATAAAGAAGAGGTGGTATATATATACAATGGAATATTATGCAGCCATCAAATGAAATGAAATCTTGCCATTTGCGACAACGTGGATGAAACTAGAAGGTATTATGCTTAGCAAAATAAGTCAATCAGAGAAAGACAACTATCATATGATCTCCCAAGTGGAGATGCAACATGGCGGGTTTGGGGGTTAGGAAAAGAATAAATGAAATAAGATGGGATCGGCAGGGAGACAAACCATAAGAGACTCTTAATCTCACAAAACAAACTGAGGGTTGCCAGGAGGATGGGAGTAGGGAGAGAGGATGGTGGGGTTATGGACATTGGGGAGGGTATGTGCTATGGTGAGTGCTGTGAAGTGTGTAAACCTGGCGATTCACAGACCTGTACCCCTGGGGCTAATAATACATTATGTGTTTATAAAAAATCTTAAAATATATTAAAAAAACTAACATGCTGTATGAAGAGAGACCATATGAAGAAAAATCAATAAGAATAGGAAATAACTACACATAATTAATAAGACAGATCTTGCAGATATGGATCAAATTCACGACCCTCAAGGTAAAAAAGATACCTCTTGTTTTCAAATGCACAATATTATTTTAATCATGAAAGCCTGAAAACACCACCAATGTCCATCAATAAGGGGCTGGATAAATAAATCACATTATGGCAACAGAACAGGACACTTTGTGGCTAAAAATGAAATGAAGAATATCTGAACTATACAACTGTGAAATAACATAACTCTGGGACAAATTGTTAAGTGAAGCAAAGCAAATTGGAGTAAGGTGTATCTCGTGTACAACCATTTATCTAAGAAACAAAGGAGATACAACTAGGCAAATGCAAACACTTACATTCAAAATAGCATTCGGGGGGGGGGGGGTGCCTGGGTGGCTCAGTGGGTTAAGCCGCTGCCTTCGGCTCGGGTCATGATCTCAGGGTCCTGGGATCGGGTCCCGCATCGGGCTCTCTGCTCAGCAGGGAGCCTGCTTCCCTCTCTCTCTCTCTGCCTGCCTCTCTATCTACTTGTGATCTCTCTCTGTCAAATAAATAAATAAAATATTAAAAAAAATAAAATAGCATTTGGGGGGTGGGGTGTCTGGGTGGCTCAGTGGTTAAAGCCTCTGCCTTCGGCTCAGGTCATGATCCCAGGGTCTTGGGATGGAGTCCCGCATGGAGCCCCACATTGGGCTCTCTGCTCGGCAGGGAGCCTGCTTCCTCCTCTCTCTCTCTGCCTGCCTCTCTGCCTACTTGTGATCTCTGTCTGTCAAATAAATATATATGGACTCTGAAAAACAACCTGAGGGTTTTGAAGGGTCAGGGGTGGGAGGTTGGGGGAACAGGTGGTGGGTAATGGTGAGGGCACATTTTGCATGGAGCACTGGGTGTTGTGCAAAGAGAATGAATACTGTTATGCTGAAAAAATAAATAAAATGGAAAAAAATTTTTTTAAAAATAGCAGTGGGAGGGAAAACCTTACATTATAAGAATGATTCTCTGTGGGGTAAGGAAGGAATAGAAATAACAACACTTCCTTAAACATGCCTCAATTTGTTGAATTTATTTTGGGACTACAAATACTTTCCATAATTGCAAAACAACATTTAAATTTTAAAAAGGGATTCCTAGAAACTATTTTTTTAAAAAGCCACTGATGAGGTACTCTGCTCCATGCATGATGAAAATACTATAAGTTTCAAGCATTCACCTCAGGTGTCCCATCCAGCTGGAGACAGACAATCACATTCAGGTTCCAATAGATGTGCAGAATCTGAGTGCTCCACAATGTGATATCAGACATAAAGGAGGAACAGATTAGGTTTAGAAAAGAAGAAGAAATGTCTAAGAAAACATAATGGAGGGGCGCCTGGGTGGCTCAGTGGGTTAAAGAAAACATAATGGAGGATGAAGCGCTCTGGGCTGGAACTTAAAGAGAGAATAAGGAATTGTTGATTTTTTAAAGATTTTATTTATTTATTTGACATACAAAGGTCACAAGTAGGCAGAGAGGCAGGTAGAAAGAGGAAGGGAAGCAGGCTCCCTGCTGGGCAGAGAGCCTGATGCAGGGCTCCATCCCAGGACCCTGGGATCATGACCTGAGCTGAAGGCAGAGGCTTTAACCCACTGAGCCACCCAGGTGCCCTGGAATTGCTGATTTGATGTGGGAGAATGAACTTTCTAAGGAGATTTAACAGCAAAATCAAAGGTATACACTTCATAAGACTCAGCAACCTAACACATCTCTATGTGAACTCTTAGAGAATAATGAGTACTTCATGGGTTCTTTAAGAAGAAAAATCAAAAAAGTAATTACAAAGCATTCAGAAGACTATCTGGCACATGGCAAGCACTCATAAACAGTATCTGTAATATCTCAATTCTCACTCTAGGTAAATAAGCCTTAAATACATAATGCTTGTTTTTGACACTAATTCTTCAATGCTTGGAATGTTTGCCCAAATCTTGTCTTTCAGTATACCATAGTGCCCATACAAACAGCAAGGCTTATCTGTCTATATCTTCTTTAAGCAGAATGACTTGAATTTGAATTATGGAAAGAACACAAGAAAAAGGTGCTTTAAATAAAACTTTATTTATAATGCAGAATCTATTACATATGTTGGCCAATCAAAAGAAAGATCAAACCTGCTCACCTTTACCATACTATATGTGAAGATTCCTGAAGGAAAAAGTTCATTTCTGAAAATTTTTCTTTCATCAAAAAGGAATGAGTCAAAGCTATATCTTTTTTTTTATTTCTTTTTAGCATAACAGTGTTCATTGTTTTGGCACCACACCCAGTGCTCCATGCAGTACGTTCCCTCCCTATTACCCACCACCTGGTTCCCCCAACCTCCCATCCCCCGCCCCTTCAAAACCCTCAGGTTGTTTTACAGACTCCATAGTCTCTCACAGTTCACCTCCCCTTCCAGTTTCCCTCAACTCCCTTCTCCTCTCCATCTCCCCATGTCCTCCATGTTGTTATGCTCCACAAATAAGTGAAACCATAGGATAATTGACTCTCTCCGCTTGACTTATTTCACTCAGCATAATCTCTTCCCATCCCTTCCATGTTGCTACAAAAGTTGAGGATTCATCCTTTCTGATGGAGGCATAATACTCCATAGTGTATATGGACCACATCTTCCTTATCCATTCATCCATTGAAGGGCATCTTGGTTCTTTCCACAGTTTGGCGACCGTAGCCATTGCTGCTATAAACATTAGGGTGCAGATGGCCCTTCTTTTCACTACATCTGTATCTTTGGGGTAAGTACCCAGTAGTGCAACTGCAGGGTCATAGGGAAGCTCTATTTTTAATTTCTTGAGGAATCTCCACACTGTTCTCCAAAGTGGCTGCACCAACTTGCATTCCCACCAACAGTGGAAGAGGGTTCCCCTTTCTCCACATCCTCTCCAACACATGTTGTTTCCTGTCTTGCTAATTTTGGCCATTCTAACTGGTGTCAGGTGGTATCTCAATGTGGTTTTAATCTGAATCTCCCTGATGGCTAGTGATGACGAACATTTTTTTCATGTGTCTGATAGCCATTTGTATGTCTTCATTGGAAAAGTGTCTGTTCATATCTTCTGCCCGTTTTTTTGATATGATTATCTGTTTTGTGTGTGTTGCGTTTGAGGAGTTCTTTATAGATTCTGGATATCGACCTTTTGTCTGTACTGTCATTTGCAAATATCTTCTCCCATTCCGTGGGTTGCCTCTTTGTTTTGTTTACTGTTTCCTTTGCTGTGCAGAAGCTTTTGATCTTGATGAAGTCCCAAAAGTTCATTTTCGCTTTTGTTTCCTTTGCCTTTGGAGACATATCTTGAAAGAAGTTGCTGTGGCTGATATCGAAGAGGTTACTGCCTATGTTCTCCTCTAGGATTCTGATGGATTCCTGTCTCACACAGACAGGAATCCATCAAAGCTATATCTTGAGGAGGAGTCATTACAATGAGTTTAGGCACTGTGACGCCCTGACTCTCTGATAATCCAAGAAATACAGTCCACTCCTCCCATTATTTGTAGACAAGTAACCCCAGTGATGAGTCTTCCCTCCTATTTCCTTATCAGTACTCCACCTGACACTAGAATGCATTTTTCCACTTTGACCAAAAGAGAGACAGACTTGGCACTGTAAAAGCCATCCTCAAAATATGATCATGGAAAAAGAGGAATTAAATCACTGATCATATTTTGAGGATTATTATCACCACGACAGTCTCTCTCTTTTTTGGGGGGGCAAAGTGGAAAAGTGCTACTGTCAGGTGGGGTGCTGATAAGGAAATAGGAGGAGACGCATCACTAGGTGAAACAGGTGATAGGAATTAAGGAGTGCACTTGTAATGAGCACTGGGTGATGTATGGAATTGCTGAATCACTGTATCATACACCAGAAACTAATGTAACACTATATGTTAACTATACTTGAAATGGGACACATGGAAAAAGTCAATAATAGAATATTATATGAAAGTTCCAACATATATAATACACAGAAAAATATGCAAATGCGTTTTCAGTGAATCACAATGCTTCAGAAAAAGGGAAATAATGCTTTTCTCAGATATTGGCATATTTAACCTAATAAACATAATTATTAACTTGTAACACTAATTGTTTCCTGGTAGGAAAAACAAGAATGCTCCTCGTGGTAACAGCTACTCAGCAGAGTATAAAAGGGGACAGAGGTGAGGAGACTTTCAAACTCAAGAAACCACTCTTGTGGAAACCCACTTATACCCACTTGTGGAACCCCACTCCTCCCACTGACACCATGGTCAATTCCTGTTGTGGCTCCGTCTGCTCAAACCAGAGCTGTGGCCAGGAGATCTGCTGCCGCCCCAGCTGCTGCCAGACCACCTGTTGCAGGACCACCTGCTGCCGCCCCAGCTGCTGTGTGTCCAGCTGCTGCCAGCCCTCCTGCTGTGGTTCCAGCTGCTGCAGGCCCAGCTGCTGCACCTCTAGCTGCTGCCGCCCCAGCTGCTGCCAGACCACCTGCTGCAGGACCACCTGCTGCCGCCCCAGCTGCTGTGTATCCAGCTGCTGCCAGCCCTCCTGCTGTGGTTCCAGCTGCTGCAGGCCCAGCTGCTGCACCTCTAGCTGCTGCCGCCCCACCTGCTGCCGCCCCAGCTGCTGCCAGACCACCTGCTGCAGGACCACCTGCTGCCGCCCCAGCTGCTGTGTGTCCAGCTGCTGCCAGCCCTCCTGCTGTGGTTCCAGCTGCTGCAGGCCCAGCTGCTGCACCTCTAGCTGCTGCCGCCCCACCTGCTGCCAGACCACCTGCTGTAGGACCACCTGCTGCCGCCCCAGCTGCTGTGTGTCCAGCTGCTGCCAGCCCTCCTGCTGTGGATCCAGCTGTGGTGGCTCCAGCTGCTGCAAGCCTAGCTGCTGCATTTCTAGCTGCTGCCGCCCCTCCTGCTGTGGCTCCAGCTGCGGTGGCTCCAGTTGCTGCCACCCCTCCTGCTGCTGCCCCTCCTGCTGCCTGCGCCCAGTCTGTGGCCAGGTCTCCTGCCACACCACTTGCTATCGCCCCACCTGTGTCATCTCCACCTGCCCCCGCCCCATGTGCTGTGCCTCCTCTTGCTGTTGAGCTCCCAGCCCTCTGACTACCATCTCTGCTTACCTCTGCCCCCCAGATATAGACTCTTTTTGTGTGGACCCTGTTTGTTTTGACCTTTAGGATACATGAAATGGGGTTAATGTTGCTCAACTGAGTTTGGTCTCATTATTCTAATGAGCCCATCAGTGTCCCACTGACACTATGAGCATATTTCTGGCCTCAGTCCAAATTCTACTTGTGGACCTCTCCCTTTCATCCAAATGTGAATTTTCTTACAATATACCAACTGTTGTACTGACCAATTCTCCCAAATTCTCCTTAATTTTGAGGCACCAACTCATCAAGCTCAAGGGGCTGAAGTTTGATTGCAGTATTTCTACATTACAGACTTTTATAGACTCTCTCAATTGTCCAGTGGATTCTCTTATAATTCTTAATCCCCAAATTTTCTTATGTTATAACTCTATGTCAAAATAAACCAACACTTCCCTGTACAAAAATTCAGTGTGATATACTCTTCTTTAAGATTTTCAATGCAGTCACTGGGTATTATATAAGACTGATGAGTCACTGACTTCTACCTCTGAAACCAAAAACACATTATATGTTAATTAATTGAATTTGGATTAAAAAATAAAACAAAATAGTAAAAAATTAAATTTAAAAAAAAGTTTTTAATGCAGCCTGGACAACTATATTTTACCTATACATGTAGAATAGACAACATAGCTTTGTCAATTTTTCAATAGAGGGAGAGCCCAATTTAGTCACAGCTTCAGTTTCACTGTCAGTCTCTTAAGTTCTTAGATAAAACAGATATTCTGGGAATTCATGGATAAAAATCGGAGAGAATTTTTTTTGGAAAACCTGTAAGAAATTAATGCTCCCTGGGACATCTATTCTGTACTACATATCTGTGAAAGCAGTTAATAGTAATTATAAGGAAAATGAAATTGAATGTAGCTGGGAGGAACTGATGATTTGGGGAAAACATAATGAAAGGCTGGGGTTGATAAAAAAAAAAAAAAGATAAATCAGATATTAAAGGACAGACGTAAGAGTCAGAGGTTTCACTGGCAACATAGAAATGGACTCTCTTAAAGGTTAAATAAAGTTAAGGACCAAGGCTAGGACTTCGTCAGAGGAGGAGCAGAGCTCCAGAGGTGGTTGTTCATTCAGCCTGGGTAGTTCTGCCATGCCAAGGTCAGGGCCTTAGTTGGGAGAGAAGGAGACCCTGAGATATGGATGGAGACATCTGGATTGAAGCACTTGAAGATCTTGGGTTCCCAAATTTCCCTGAACCCTCTGAGCTTGCAAAAGTGATCGATTTCCTTGTTGACATTTAGCGCCACCTCCATTCTTGAAGATGATACAGAAGCTTCGGTGTTAAAAAACAAGCAATACAAGTTCCCCTCACTAACTTCTCTCACCGCACTTTGTCACAGACCAATAACTATGGCTAAGTTACACAACTAACCCAGAGAATGGCTGAACGTGTTAATGGAAGACTATATCCCACAAGATCTAAAGTCTGCTTCACAGATAGTGGTATGGTTTTCCCTCAGGAGGCTCATATTGTCCAGTTGTCTCTCTCTCTCTCTCTCTCTCTCTCTCTTTTATGTTACCAGCTGTTGGTGATCATCACCTAGGACCATTATTTCATTTAGGCATAGCAAAATCATGATATTGCAATTCTATTGTTGCTCTGCCTGCCATTTATTAGCTGGGATAATTCCATACAGAGAAACTTGCCCACATCAACATTTAGTAATCCATATGTATAGGAAAGGCAAAATAAATGTTTGATTCTTCCCCTTTATTTACCAGTTTGCATACTCCAAGAGTGAGGTAAGAGTTTGTTGGTTTTTTTTAAATTTTGCATTAATATGAACTCATAGATTTCAATATACTTGATGGTGAATCAGTCCATTTCAGTTCATACCCCTCTATTGATTCTCAAATAAGCAACTTCAAGTTGGCCTCCAGGATCTAGTAATCTTCGAAAATTCTTCTTTTTCATACAATAGGATATTACAGACTTGTTTGTACACTTCCTTCCCCAGACTTATAATCAACAATTTCTCTGAGAACCGCCATTTCCTTTCAAGAGGAAACAGTATTTGAGACCATAAATTGAAATATGTAGGTGTTCATTACTAGTAAATCACTTTGTTTTAGCTTTTTCAACATTCACAACTAGAAAATATGTATTTAAATGGTAAACCATGTCATGAGTTTCTACTGAGAACTACAAGGCTTTTACTAAACCTCATATATCTTACTTATAACTCTCATTTCTCCTCTGCCAAAAATGTCTCAATGACACCAATGTATTTACTCATTTTCTTTATTCTATATTCTATATGTTCTATATATTCTATAGGTTTGTCCCACAGTCTCAGAATAACATTACCAATACTAACAACAACTAACAACAATATGGATATTGAAAACAAGACAGTTTTCTGGTTGTTTTATTTATTTTTGATCTTCATATTGTTGCTTTTTATGCCTGGATATACAGTTACATTCTTTTATTATTATTGTTGTTTTAATGGTTTTGAGATTCCAAAAACTTTAATTTTGTTTTATAACCATGTAAAATATTGACATGAGTCCAAAGTCAAACCTACAGAACAAGGTATATCCCAAGAATTTAGCTTTTATCCTCTGTTTCTCCACTCTATCTCCTCTACCTTCTCTGATACTTCCATTATTTTTTGTTTCTTCTCAATTTTATTAAGGTACAACTGACATACAAAAATTGCACTTACTTTTTTTTCTCAGTTTGATATTTTTTTAATTTATTTTTTCAGCGTAACAGTATTCATTGTTTTTGCACAACACCCAGTGCTCCATGCAATACGTGCCATCTCTATTACCCACAACCTGGTTCCCTCAACCTCCCACCCCTGCCCCTTCAAAACCCTCAGGTTGTCTTTCAGAGTCCATAGTCTCTTATGGTTCATCTCCCCTTCCAATTTCCCTCAACTTCCTTCTCTTCTCCATCTCCCAATGTCCTCCATGTCACCTGTACCCCTGGGGATAAAAATACATTATATGTTTATTAAAAAAAAAAAAAAAGAAAGGATGAATACCCAAATTTTGTAGCAACATGGACGGGACTGGAAGATATTATGCTGAGTGAAATAAGTCAAGCAGAGAGAGTCAAGTATCATATGGTTTCACTTATTTATCATAACAAATTGCACTTACTTTAAGCATATAATTTGATGTTTTGATATATACAGTTGAAATCAACACCACGTCAAGGTAATGAACATCTATCACCCCCTTTATAATTCCTTCCCATCCCCTACCCCCAGTCAACTACCAATCCACTGTCACTATAAATTTGTTTCCATTTTCTAGAATTTAATGGAATCCTACTATTGTGTACTCTACCTTGCCTTTTCATTCAGCATAATTATATTGAAATTCATGTTGTCATGTGCATCACTAGTTCATTTTTTTTCAGCTTATTTTTCTATATTTTCCAAGTTCATGTTTTACTTTAATCCATTCCTCTGTCTCTCCCCTGCACATGTGTGTGCCATGCTCTCTCAAAAATATGGAACACTTTGTGAATTTGTGTGTCTTCTTTGCACAGGGGCCATGCTAATCCTCTCTGCATTGTTCCAACTTTAGTATATGTGGCGCCCAAGTGAGCACTAGCGCATTTCTTTTTATGACTGAGAAGATTTCCACAGTATGGACACCTGACATTTGTTATCTGTTCACCGGCTGGTAGACACTTGAGTGGTTCCCAGATTTTTTACATTACAAATAGTCCCCATGAACATTTGTGAATAAGTCTTGGATATATCATTTTAACTTTTTTTTTTAAATTTTAATTCCAGTATAGTTAACATGCACTGTTATATTAGTTTCAGGTGTACAAATAGTGATTCAGTAATTCCATATATTACTCAGTGCTCATCAAGGTAAGTGTACTCTTAATCCCCTTCACTTATTTCACCCATCCACCTACCCACCTCCTCTCTGGTAACTATCTGTTCTCCATGGTTAAGAGTGTCTTTTTTGGGTTCCCTCTCCCCCCTACCTTTGTTCTTATGATTTCTCTCAGGTAAATACTTTGGGGTGGAATGGCTAGGTCATATCATGGGTGTATCTTTAACTCTTTAAAAAACTGGCAAACTGTTTTACAAGGGGATTGTGCCATTTTATGTTCTTTCCTTGTATGAAAGTTCCAATGGTTTCATATTATCACCAACACTTCATAATGTCAATCTTGTTAATGTCAACCATTCTAGAGTGCATATGGTGTTATCTCATTGTGGTTTTAATGTGAATTTTCCCAATGATTAATGATGTTAAATATCTTTTCATGGGTTGACTTTCCATTTGTGTATTTATTTTGATGAAGGTCTATTCAAATCTGTTGCCCATTTTTGTTGGGTTGCTTCTCTTCTTCTTGTTGAGTGCTAAGAATTCTTTATATGTTTTTTTTAATTTTTTTTTTCAGCGTAACAGTATTTTTTGTTTTTGCATGACACCCAGTGCTCCATGCAATACGTGCCCTCTCTATTACCCACCACCTGGTTCCCCCAACCTCCCACCACCCCCCGCCCCTTCAAAACCCTCAGGTTGTTTTTCAGACTCCATAATCTCTCATGGTTCACCTCCCCTTCCAGTTTCCCTCAACTCCCTTCTCCTCTCCATCTCCCCATGTCCTCCATGTTATTTGTTATGCTCCACAAATAAGTGAAACCATAGGATAATTGACTCTCTCCGCTTGACTTATTTCACTCAGCATAATCTCTTCCCGTCCCTTCCATGTTGCTACAAAAGTTGAGGATTCATCCTTTCTGATGGAAGCATAATACTCCATAGTGTATATGGACCACATCTTTCTTACCCATTCATCCATTGAAGGGCATCTTGGTTCTTTCCACAGTTTGGCGATGGTAGCCATTGCTGCTATAAACATTGGGGGTACAGATGGCCCTTCTTTTCACTACATCTGTATCTTTGGGGTAAATACCCAGCAGTGCAATTGCAGGGTAATAGGGAAGCTCTATTCTTAATTTCTTCAGGAATCTCCACACTGTTCTCCAAAATGGCTGCACCAACTTGCATTCCCACCAACAGTGGAAGAGGGTTCCCCTTTCTCCACATCCTCTCCAACACATGTTGTTTCCTGTCTTGCTAATTTTGGCCATTCTAACTGGTGTCAGGTGGTATCTCAATGTGGTTTTAATCTGAATCTCCCTGATGGCTAGTGATGACGAACATTTTTTCATGTGTCTGATAGCCATTTGTATGTCTTCATTGGAAAAGTCTGTTCATATCTTCTGCCCATTTTTTGATATGATTATCTGTTTTGTGTGTGTTGAGTTTGAGGAGTTCTTTATATGTTCTATATACAAATCCTTGTGAGATGGATGTTCTGTTAAATATTTTCTCCAGTGTGCGGCTTGCCTTTTAATTTCCTAAACAGTATCTTTTTTAAAATTTCTATTTTAATTTCAGGTGGCTAAAATAGTGATATTAACTTCTGATGTATAACAGTGATGCAACAATTCCATACATCACCCTGCACTCACCACAACAAGTGAATTCCTTAATCCCCTTCACCTATTTCACCCATCACCCACCCTCTGGTAACCATCAGTTTGTTTTCTATAGTTAGGAGCCTGATTCTTTTTTATTTTTAATTATTTTTAATTTTTTAATAAACATATATTTTTAGACCCAGGGGTACAGGTCTGTGAATCGCCAGGTTTACACACTTCACAGCACTCACCATAGCACATACCCTCCCCAATGTCCATAACCTCACCACCCTCTCTCTACACCCTTCCCCCGGGCCACCCTCAGTTTGTGAGATTAAGAGTCTCTTATGGTATGTTTCCTCCCGATCCCATCTTGTTTCATTTATTCTTTTCCTAACCCCCAAGACCCCACATTGCTTCTCCACTTCCTCATATCAGGGAGATCATATGATAGTTGTCTTTCTCTGATTGACTTATTTTGCTAAGCATAATACCCTCTAGTTCCATCCATGTCGTCACCAATGGCAAAATTTCACTTCTTTTGATGGCTGCATAGCATTCCATTGTATATATATACCGCCTCTTCTTTATCCATTCATCTGTTGATGGACATCTAGGTTCTTTCCATAGTTTGGCTATTGTGGACATTGCTGCTATAAACATTTGGGTACACATGCCCCTTCGGATCACTACATTTGTATCTTTAGGGCAAATACCCAGTAGTGTAATTGCTGGGTCATAGGGTAGCTCTATTTTCAACTTTCTGAGGAACCTCCATGCTGTTTTCCAGAGTGGCTGCACCAGCCTGCATTCCACCAACAGTGTAGGAGGGTTCCCCTTTCTCCACATAGGAGTCTGATTCTTGATTAGTTTCTCTCTCTCTCTCTCTCTCTCTCTCTCTCTATATATATATATATATATATATATAATTTTCCCCTTTGCCCTTGTGTTTTGTTTCTTAAACTCCATATGAGTGAAACAATATGGTATTTGTCTTTCTCTGACTGACTGACTTGCTTGGCATTATACTCTCTAGCTCCATCCATATCATTGCCAATAACAAGATTTCATTTTCCTCTGCAGCTGAATACTTTTCCACTGGCAATAGAAACCCTATTTTCTTTATTCATCCATCTGTAGGTGGACATTTGGAGACTGGGGCTTCCATCCAAGAGCTACCGTCAGTCACGCTGCTATAAACACAAGGATGTACGTATCCCTTCGAATTCATGTTTTGGTATTTGGGAAGGGTAGGGAAGATCCAGCAGTGCAATTACTGGATCATATGGTAGTTCTACTTAAGCTTTTTGAGGAAACTCCATACTGTTTTCTATAGTAGAAGCACGCCCCCCCCCCAATGTCTGCATTCCCACCAATAGCATGGGAGGCTTCCCCTTTCTCCACTTCCTTCCCAACACCTGTTGCTTCTTCTGTTGTTGATTGTAGCTATCCTGACAGGTGTGAGGTGCTATCTCACTAGAATTTTGATTTGAATTTCCCTGATGGTAAATAATGATGAGCATCTATATGCCATCTTTGGAGAAATGTCTGTTCATGTCCTCTGCTCATTTTTTAATTGGGTTATTTGCTTTTTGGGTGTTGAGTTTTACAAGTTGTTCATATATTTTGGATACTAATTCTTTATCAAACACATCATTTGCAACTATCGTCTCCCATTCAGTTGGTTGCTTTTTAGTTTTGTTGATCATTTCCTTCACTGTGCATAAGCTTTTTATTTTAATGTACTCTTAATAGTACATTTTTGCTTTTATTTCCTTTGCCTCAGGAGACAAATCTAGAAAAAAGATGCTACAGACAATATCAAAGAGGTTACTGCCTAAACAATATCTTTTGAAAAGTAATTTTTATTTTGATGGAATCCAACTGCTTGATTATTCTGGAATGCAATTACGTTGATTTAACAGTCTGATCCTTTCAAGACTTGCTTATAAACTGATGGTGGGATTAGAGCAGCCCTTACTCTAGGGAAAAATTTGCCTCACTCCTGAGGCAATACTATTCTAAGTCCTTTAACCAATGACCCATGAATTACAAGGTTTTTCACTCTGGTTCATGGGAACATGTACTGTTTCTGGCCTTTTGTCAGCTCCAAGGATTGTTCTCTTTGTTTTTTATGGGTAGGGTGGGGCAGGGCTGATTTTTTTCTGCCCTTGGGTAGTTTCTTCATGCACATGCACTCATAAGTACTCAGCTGAAGATGCAGGTGGACCTTCTGCAGACCTCTGGGGTTCTCTATGCAACTCTTTCCTCTCTGATACCCTATCCTGTGAATTGCAGTTGGCTTGGCCTCCTTCATGCCAGCTCTGTCTCCCCAAGTCAGGAAGATTACCAGGCTCTACCTGGTTCTCTTTCCCAGAGCTTCAAGAAATAAACCAAGGCAATTCTATGGATCACCTCATTTGTTTCCCTTCTCTAAGGCACCAGTGTTCTGACCTGATAGCCAATGTCTATAAACCACAGTTTCATTTATTTTGTCTGTTTTTTTAGTTGCTTCAGGCAGAAGTGTAAATCTAGTCCCTAAGACTCCTCAGCAGGAATTGTAAGTCCCTTTTTTGTTTTTGTTTTGTTTCCTCTGCTTTCTGTTCTTCCATTATTTAAAAAATTCATGTAATATAAGCAAATAGATTTTCTATATGTGTTCCCTTATTTTTTTTCCTACCTGCAGTATTTTTTTCCAAATTTTCATTTAAATTCTAGTTAGTTAACATGTAGTAATATTGGTTTCAGGAGCAGAACTTAGTGATTCATCACTTACATAGAACACCCAGGGCTCATCATAACTAGCACACTCCTTAATCCCCTTCACCCATCTAGCCCATCCTCACCCCCACATCCCTCTCTTATTTGTTTATACACATTATAGAATGTTATGGACATTTTGCTCCATCTGCTTTATCATCTCTTAATAATATACTGGAGATTACTTCATAGTAGCATATAAAGATACTCTTTATTCCTTTTTTACAGCTGAATAGTACTCCATCATGGGATACAACAGAGCTCATTCACCACTACACTACTGAAGGACACCCAGGTTGTGTCTAGCTCTTGTTATTGTTTTGTTTTTACAAATAGCAGTGCCATGAGTAATCTTGCATAACATCTTTTCATCATTTTGCCTGAGTACCTTGACAATTTATAGAATTGGGATACTGGAGTCAAAGAAAAATGCTGTGAATTACTGTCAAATCTTCATAAGAAAGGTATGAGCATGCCTATTTCCACAGAATCTTACTATTAGAGAATATTGTGAAATTTTGAATTTTTGACAGTCTCACAGGTGAGAAGTGGTATCCTATATAATTTCATTTCCATTCTTATGTGTGAGACTAGACATCTTTCTATGATGGAGAATGATCTGAATCTCATTTTCCCATCAGGTTTTTCCTCTTCTCCAGTATAATTTTAGAAATGCTTTATATATTAACATCATTGGCTCTTTGTCTTTGGTATAAATTGCAGGAATTCTTTTTTCATTCAGTCATTTGTCTTTTTACTTTGTTTCTGGTGAGATTTTAAACTATATTTTCCTTATTACAAATAGTTATCTTTCACTCTCTGAATTTAATTGTAAAATGTATGTGTATACAGTTGAAAAAATATAAAATTATGAGTCCTCTTTAATGATGAAGTCTCCTGTTACCTCTACTGCCCCATTTCGTAAGTGATCCTGGTTGACTCTCTTTGAAGTGCTATTGATTGCATCACTATCCTTACTACTCCCATTGCCACCAACCTAGATAGGCATTCATCTCTCATCCTTAGCCTGCAGCCACCACCTAAACTTTCCTCCTGCTTCCCGTTATTCCCCCACCCCCAGGCAAATAATATTTTAAAAGCCTATTCTCTCACACCTTTCTCCCAGCTGTGTGATGATACAGTTTCTTTGTATAAATTCAAGAATATCTTTACATTCTCCTCATTTTAGCAGCAGACTATTATTTGTCTTTACTATCCTATACATACCAACCAGACAAGTCATTTACCCCACAAGAGGCCAAAATAAACCCCCATTCAATTATATCCCCATTGTCTGAATGTTTTTCTTTTCTCCATCCATCTAGATTATCTATAGTATGATAAAGGGTGAGTAAATGCCTTATGTTTTCAGTAAATTCCACATTCACTCAACTAACATTCATTCAGAGCAATTGCTAGGCACCCTGTTTATATATATGAATAAGCCAATCTCTGACCTCATGGGGTATACAGAAGGAATGGGGGGGGAAAAGATATAAACCAGTTATGGTAGAGTGTGACACCCTATATCACAGGTATCTTGGATTAAAAGGAAAAGAAGGACTCATTTTGAGTGTGGTAGATGTCAAGAAAGACATTAGAGATGAGTTGGTATCCAGACTAAACATTTATGTATGAGCAAGAGTTTGTGAATTGACAAAAGGGAAAGCATATTTAAACAAATGAAACAGTATGAGAAAGGACATGGAATTATTATTCCTCATACCTGTTTGAAACTTCTAAGAAAGAACCATCTTCTCTATTGACTATATGACTTCAATCTATCTGAACCTCAATTACCTCATGCCTGAAGAATTAAGAAAAATTGTGACCACCTCTTAGAGACCTTGTGAAGCATAAACAAGGTAACAATTAAAGACTCAGAAAATTCCTGACACACAATAAGCACTCAGAAATAGTAACTACTGATATTATCTCATATTTCATAAGTGTACAGATTTAAACACGTAATTGTTATTATCACACTATGTTCTACATGCTTGCCAAACCCTTATATATGTGTCTTGTCTTATTCAATGCCTATAGAACACAGATTAAAGCTTAATCTTTTAGATCTCATTTATATCAAGCAAAATATCCCAAACATAACTTTTTGAGAGACAAAAGCTCAGAATACAAGAAAATATTCAATATGCATATTCTATTGGGTATGTTCATCCACCAAAATAAGAGAAAAAATACTCCTTTATGATACCCTATTTCTGAAGAACATGTCCATAATAATTTAATAATTTTTAAAAGGACCTATTCATGCCAATGGATTTTTTTACTCTTCAATAGCAGTGAATCATTGCATTACGACTTTCAAACTGAATAACTGAATAAGACAAAACAGATAGGAACTTCGTTAAGATCCGTTATACCTTACTGGCCATCCATAAAATCAAAAGGAATCACCATATTCCCCACTGCACACAAGGGACTGCCCCCCCTCCTCCAAGATGGCTCTTTCACCCTATTTTCCTACCAGCATTTTTATATATGTAAGCAGCAGATTTAGCCATCGTAAAATCCACTCTCAACATACTATCCTGGAGTTAAATACATAAATGAAGATTTAATACTTGTGAAATCCAGTGAAACAATGCTATGGGATGGGACTTGTTTGGAAGACACAATAGGCAAGGGAAGAGATATGGAAACTGATTTACGTGGTTTTAACCAGCTCACAGTACAACAGGAAAAGGAAATGGAGCCTTTTCTATATATAGGAATATTTACCAGATAAACATAATTATCTAATTTACTAAAGCTAACTGATTTTCTATTAGGAAAAACAAGAAGAGTCCTGCACATGGTCATAGTAGCCCTCAGCAGGGTATAAAAGTGACAGAGGGCAGGGAAAGATCACACTTGAGAACTTCGTTCTTCTGGAAACCCACCCAGAACCTCTAACCTCTAACACCATGGTCAACTCCTGTTGTGGCTCCATCTGCTCTGACCAGGGCTGTGGCCAGGAGACCTGCTGCTGCCCCAGCTGTTGCCAGACCACCTGCTGTAGGACCACCTGCTGCCACCCCAGCTGCTGTGTGTCCAGCTGCTGCCAGCCCTCATGCTGTGGCTCCAGCTGCTGCAGGCCTAGCTGCTGCCGCCCCTCCTGCTGTGGATCCAACTGCGGTGGCTCCAGCTGCTGTGGCTCTAGCTGCTGCCGCCCCTCCTGCTGCATTTCTAGCTGCTGCCGCCCCTCCTGCTGTGGCTCCAGCTGCGGTGGCTCCAGCTGCTGCCGCCCCTCCTGCTGCTGCCCCTCCTGCTGCCTGCGCCCAGTCTGTGGCCAGGTCTCCTGCCACACCACCTGCTATCGCCCCACCTGTGTTATCTCCACCTGCCCTCGCCCCATGTGCTGTGCCTCCTCTTGCTGTTGAGCCCCCTGCTCTCTGACCACCATCTCCGCTTACCTCTGCCCTACAGATATAGACCCCTCTCCTTTTGTGCTGAGCATTAGGAAAGAGTCTGGTTGACCTCATTCACAGGTTGAGCCTCATGATTCCAAAGAACCCAACCCACTGACTCTGTGAGCACATTCTGGTTCATGTTAAGCTCTTCCATTATTATCTTTTCCTTTCAATACTGGTTCCAAATATGGATATTAATTCGTAATCCATCAGCTAAAAAATCATCCCACTCCTCTAAATTTCTCTTTCTTACCTATCACTATGGAGCTCTAGATTATCCTTCTTAACAAAGTAAATATTATCTGTAATCTCTATGCAGTACTGACATGATACCCTCTGACCTAGGATTCAGTTATACCCTTAGACTTGGGGTCCAGTTATGTATTTCTAAAAGTGAATTTCTTATGTTTTTTTGCTTCTCTGCTTTCTAATAAACTTTTCTACACATAAAAATTCATCAGCATTGTTCTCTATTGTATTCAGATCATTTTACTCAGTAACTAGGCAACTAAATTTTACATGATGATACAGGAAGAACACTCATGTTGAAACCACTTTGAGAATAAATGCTATTTTATTTAATATACTGGAACAAAAGCAGTACATGTGCACATACACATCGGGACAGATTTAATTCATGTCCTTAGTTCTTACTTATAAATTTTAATTTTTATTGAGCTATAATTGACATATAACATTATATCCTTCAGGTATACACCATAATAATTTGATATTTGTATACTCTAAGAAATGATTACCACAATAAGTCTAGTTACTATCTGTCACCATACAAAGTTACAAAAATATTTTCCTTGTAATGAAAACTTTAAAGATTTATTCTTTTAGCAACTTTCAGGCATATGACACAATATTGACTATAGTCACCATGCTAACATTACATCCCTATGACTTACTTATTTTATAACTGGAAGTGAACACCTCTTAAGCACTTTCACCCAGTTTGCCCACCCCTTATCCCCACTACCCTCTGGCAACAGCCAATCTGTTCTCTGCATCTATGAGGTTTTTTTGTTTATTCATTTGCTTAGATTCCACATATAAGTGAAATCATACAGTATTAGTCTTTGTCTGACTTATTTCACTTAGCATAATATCCTCAAGATCCATCTATGTTGTTGCAAATGGAAAGATTTCATTCTTTATGGCTGAATAAAATTTCACTGTGTATACATACCACATCTTCTTTATCTATTCATCCATTGATGTACACTTAGGTTGTTTCTGTATCTTGGCTATTGTAAATAATGCTACAGTGAACATAGGGATGCATATTTTTTTAATTAATGTTTTTCTTTTCTTTGGATGAATACCCAGGAGTGAAATGGCTGAATTATATGGCAGTCTTATCTTTAATTTTTTGAGGAACCTCCATATTGTTTCCCAGAATGGCTTCACCAATTTATATCCCTACCAATAATGCACAGGGTTCTCCTTCTTGAAGCCATGCTTTGGAATCACACATTAGGATATCCCCCTTCTACTATATCCTCACCAACCAGTAAACCCAGTGTAGAAAGAAGGTTATAATAACAAATTTAAACATTAGTAACATATTTTTAAATGAAAAGATTAGCAAAATTACATGAATAAAAAATGAAAAGTTTAATGAGATTAATTATATAAACAAAGATTTAAAAGCTAATGGAAAAATCTGGTAAAACTGGTCAAAGAGAGAGAAAGGAAGAGAAAGAAGATGACTGAAAGATGGACAAATAACATTATGTAAAGGGGAATAATCAGCTCCCAAAAGAGTAGACTATTTTTTAGTATATGTGCTGCCGAAGCGAGCACAAGAGTAGACTATTTTTTAAAAACATACTAGAACATTACATATAAGCTTATACCAATATATTTGAAAATTATGATTGAATTGACTTGTCTAGAAAAATATAAAGTTAATTCCAGAAGATATACAAAACATAAATAAGCCAATAACCATTAAAGAAACTATACCTATGATGCAAAATCTATCCTCTACATATATTGATACTAAAAAGCCAGACCCATGTTGATTCATTAGTAAGTTTACTAAACCTTAAAGTTCTCTCCCACTCCAACTAGGAAAAAGAACAGAAGAAAGGAGAATCTTCCCATTTTTAGTAAAACAATAATATTGAAAACATACAAGAACAATGTGATAAATGAAAATTATAGGCCTATATTATTGAAGATCATAGATGCAAAATTCCCATAAATACTAGTAAATGAAATTTAGCAATATATATAAAGAATAACACATCATAACCAACTACAGTTTCCTAGACATTCAGGAATGCTTCAAAATTAGAAAATATTTAAGTAAGCTTTTTGATACTACTACATTAAAGGGGGAAAACTTCAGGATTACATCAATAGCTGTTATATCAAAAATACATATTATATTCAATAATATATAAATGTATTATTCAGGGTTCTCCAGAGAAACAGAACCAATAGGAGATAGATAAATAGATATAGACACACGTTCATATACATAAACCAACACACAAACACACACACATACCCACTCTCCGTATATAGATAGCTATAAAATAAATCCCTCTCTCTATATATATAGGTAGATATAGATATAGGGATTTATTTTAAGGAATTGGCTTATGTGATTACAGAATTTGAGAAGTCCCAAGATCTGCATTCAATAAACTGGAGACCCAGAAGAGCTGATGGTATTATTCCAATTCAAAAGCCAGCAGGCTCAAGACCCAAGAAGAACCAATGTTTCAGGAAAAGACTGATGTCAAGGGAGTCAGACAGGAGGAGTTCCTTTTTAATCAAAGTGGGGAGACGTCAGCCTTTTTGTTCTATTCAGACCGTAAGTTGATTGGATGAGGTCTACCCACATTGGAGAGGGCAATCTGCTTTATTTAGTCTACTGGTTTGAATATTAATCTTACCCAGAAACACTTTCACAGACATACCCAGAATAAAGTTTGTCCAAATGTCTGGGCATCCTATGGCCCTGTTAAGCTGACACATAAAATTGGCCATCACAATAGTCATTTACTATTTAAAATACTCTAAGCAAAATAGGGCTAAAAGAGGACATTTTCATCCTAATGAATGTTATTTATTAAAACTTCATAGCAAACATAATAGTTAACAAATGAAAAGTATTCTACTAAAGTTTAGAATAAGACAAGGATAACTCATATCACTCCCTATCATTCACTGTTGTATTTGAGATCCTAGCCAATGCAATCCGATTAGAAAAAAGTGTTATCCAAAAAAAAAAAAGTTGGTATTTGTAGACAATACTGTTGTCAACATAGGAAATCCAAGAAAACCCACAAACTTGTGCTAAAAAGAGTTCAGAGAATTCAGTATATAGAGTACTGACAAAAAAAAAAAAACATTTTTATAACTTGCAAGAGTCAATTAGTAATTCTAGTTTAATAGGAAGGAAGATTTCATTAAAAATAGCTACAAATATTATAAACTGCCTCAAAATAGCCTAAAAAACTGTGCAATGTTTATGAGAAGAGTTTGAAATATTCTTTGGAAATCAGTATGTAAATGAAGAGTTAATATCAGGTTTATTACTGGGAAGATTTAATATCACAAATATGTCAATTCTTCCCAGTTGAATCAATAAATTTAATGCTATTCTGATCAAAGTTCCAATGAGGTTTTTAAACAGAGTATGACTAACTGTTTCTAAATGCATATAGAAAAGAAAAGGTCCAAGATTAGCCAAAGGAATGCTGAAAAGGTAAGTAGAGGGATTTTTCCCCTATCAGACATATTTTTTCTCCCACCTCGTAGGCTGCCTTTTAGTTTTGTCCACTGTTTCCTTGGCTGTCCAGACACTTTTTATTATGATGTAGCCCTGATAGATTATTTTTGCTTTATTGCCCCTGCCTCAAGAGACCTATCTAGAAAAAATTTGCTATGGCAAATGTCAAAGATATTCCTGCCTGTGCTGTCTTCTAAGATTTTTTATGGGTTTAGGTTCACATTCATTTTGAATTTATTTTTGTGTATAGTGTTTCTTTCTTCTGCATGTTGCTCTCCAATTTTCCCAACACCATTTATTGAAGAAACTGTCTTTCTTGCATTGAATATTCTTTCCTGCTTTGTTGAATATTAATTGGCCATAGAGTTGTGGGCTCATTTCTGGATTTCTTAGTCTGTTTCATCAACCTGTGTGTCTATTTTGTGCCAGTACCATAGTGTTTTGATTACTACAGGTTTGCAATATAACTTGAATCTGAAATTTCGATGTCTCCAGCTTTGCTTTTCTTTTTCAAGATTGCTTGGGCTATTTGGGGTCCTTTGTGGTTCCATACAAATTTTGGGATTGTTTGTTCTAGATTTGTAAAAAATGCTACTAGTATTTTGATAGGGATTGCTTTAAATATGTAGATCAGGAAGTCCCTTTTTAAGTCAATGACATTTCCTGGTTGACCAGGAAGAGAAGAAGGAAGAGAAATAAAAGTTACTCAAATGAATGGAAAGGCAGGGAACATCTAATTTGACTTTCTAAAAGTCTTTATCCAAGCTTCACAACAAAGATTCCCAAAATAATTGATTTGCTGTTCTGACAGATTATTCTTCATTAATGTTTGCTCTCTTCCCCTTCCTACCCCTTTGGGAGAAGTATCCTCTTCTCCCATTCTCCCACCCTGTGACTTGAACTTCACCATGTGACTTGCTTTGGCCAATGAGGTGTTAGAGGACATGATCCATGCAAAGCCTTAAAATATGCAGGATTGCATTGTTCCCATGTGCTTATGCCATCAGA
Source organism: Meles meles (assembly GCF_922984935.1). Lineage (NCBI taxonomy): Eukaryota > Metazoa > Chordata > Mammalia > Carnivora > Mustelidae > Meles > Meles meles. The sequence continues at coordinate 43,280,422 of NC_060083.1, read as the reverse complement.
ACCAGGGTTTCCAATTAAAATACAGGACACCTCATTAAATTTTGATTTCAGGTAAGTAACAATTTTTTTAATTTTTATTTATTTTTTAAATTTCTTTTCATCGTTCCAGAATTCATTGTTTATGCACCACACTCAGAGCTCCATGCAATATGTGCCCTCCATAATGAATAAATTTTTAATGTAAGTATGCCTCATGCATACTCAGACAAACTTATGTTGAAGAATTATTATGCTAAAGATAAATCCAATTTTAACTTGGCACCTATATTTTTATTTGCTAAATCTGGCAACTCTAATTCAAAAGGAAGTCCCAAACCAACCCACTGCCAGAAGCCAAGACAAAACACAACTTACCTGCAGACATATGACCAAGAAATAAATACTTGTTATTGTACATTCTGAGAGTTTGTGGTTGCTTGTTATGCATTACAGCTGACTAACTCAACCATGGTGGTAACAACAATTATCTGAGTTAATTCCAGCCACATTATCTCAGAGAATTACTTAGTCTGCACCCGCACATGAAAAAATCAACAAATACTGTAAAGGAGCCAAGAGAGAATCTTGCTTGCGATGAAGAGATTTAGAGAATATAATTCAAAACTATGATATCTTCCATGATATCACTAAAGCCAAAACAAAACTAATCCCCCTATGAAAACAATAAGAAGCCTCTCCCTTTAAAAGCTCAAGGTACTAATTTTAGGACATCTGATGGGTGGTTTGCAAGCTCCTTTCTTTCATTTAGTGCTCACAGAAAGTAAGTGGGGTTGATGGAACAGGATGCTTTTTTTTTTTTTCACCTCAAATCCAAAGGAATACAAATGTAGTGATCCAAAGGGGCACGTGCACCAGAATGTTTATAGCAGCAATGTCTACAATGGCCAAACTATGGAAAGAACCTAGATGTCCATCAACAGATGAATGGATAAAGAAGATGTGGTATATATACACAATGGAATACTATGCAGCCATCAAAAGAAATGAAATCTTGCCATTTGTGACGACGTGGATGGAACTAGAGGGTATCATGCTTAGTGAAATAAGTCAATCAGAGAACGGCAACTATCATATGATCTCCCTGATATGAGGACGTGGAGATGCCACATGGGGGGTTGGGGGATAGGAGAAGAAGAAATGAAACAAGATGGGATTGGGAGGGAGACAAACCATAAGTGACTCTTCATCTCACAGAACAAACTGAGGGTTGCAGGGGGAGGTGGGGTTGGGAGAGGGGGAGGGGGGTTATGGACATTGGGGAGGGTATGTGCTATGGAGAGTGCTGTGAAGTGTGTAAACCTGGCAATTCACAGACCTGTACCCCTGGGGATAAAAATACATTATATGTTTATAAAAAAATAAGAAATAAATAAAAAAAAAATTTTTTAATCCAAAGGAAAAGTACATCTCTACTTCACAAGTAAGAGGAAAATTTATGGAACTCATCACAAAGGGTAGAAATGGGGTGAAGTATAAATTAAAAAACAATAAAAGGAATTAGACAAGCACATTATCTCACAGTGCCACAATGTGTTACCAAAGGGAACCAATCTACACTTAGAACATCTCAGAACAGGCAACCCCCCACACCTCCACCCACCAGTAAGCCAAGCTCTGTTGATCCCTCCTCAAAGAGAAACCTCTGCACTGGTGCACATCTGACCCTGCAAACAAGTCCTAGGGTCCTTTTGGATTATCTCTCATTGGAACAAGACACATTTTCCTAACTTTTTTCCAGCATCACTTTTAACAACGCTTACTTAAGACTTGAGATAAAAAATGGGGGAATACTTGAGATGTTCTCTCTCCTGTATGAAGACTATGGTCTACTGAACCTGATAAACATAAAACTCACAGTAGAGGCTGCTTACTGAGGAATGAGGAGATCTAGACCCCACTGTGTGACTATGGTGAACCCACATAACCTCTCCTTTAAGATGAGGGGATAGATCTATATGTTCTCTACAGTCCCTTCCCAGAATCTACACATATAATGATTAATCCTGAATAAATTACAAAGATAAAAACTGCAACAGATCCTTGATGAAAATTTTACAGTCAAGGTAGAGGTTGGTCTGGAAGGAGGAGAGGGCATTACAGGTGAATGGGGGAGACAATAACCAGGGCAGACCAGCCCAGGCCCTATGAGGGAAGAGTGACTAAACCAGGGTGGCAGGGGTGCAGGATACAATGTGGTCCCTCCTCATCTGAAAACCACAAACCTGCCCCTCAGTGAGTCATGAAAGGAGACATCCAGGAAGCAGATGTCTACCGGCCTGCACAAGAGTGTTGCTATGAACCTGTTACTGTTAGGACCACAGGTGTAAATACGGCAAGTCATTGTTTGGGTGGTAATTATATGAATCTTTGAAGTCCAGCAATAAAATGCTGGCTAAAGAGAAGAGTGAGTAGATACTATTCTAGTTTAGAAAACACACCCTTTTCTCTTCCATGAGTTAGGAATATTTCAAAGGAAAATTCATCAGAATTGAATCCAATGTCTACATTTGGTAAGAATAAACAATATGGAAAACAAAGGAATGTTTGTGGTTGTGTGCATAGATGTGTATAAGGTGAAGATTCAAAAAACATTATTTACTCAATGCTAAATCCTCACTTAACTGGCCAGAAGATTAAGAAATGATCATGTGTCCTGGGGGCCATCAGCAGCAGGCCAGGGTATATAAAGGGCCCAGGGCAGGACAAAGACATTCACACCTGACAACACCCAAATCCTCTCACCAGTCCAACCCTAACCAACCCCAGACATCACCATGTCCGGCTCCTGCTGCGGCTCCTGCTGCTCCTCCTCAGGCTGTGGGGGAGGCTGCTGCCAGCCCTGCTGCCAGCCCTGCTGCTGCCGCGACCCCTGCTGCTGCCGCCCCGTGTCCTGCCAGACCACCGTGTGCCGCCCTGTGACCTGCACCTGCCGCTGCACGCGCCCCATCTGTGAGCCCTGCCGCCGCCCCGTCTGCTGTGACCCCTGTGGCGTGCAGGAGGGCTGCTGCCGCCCCATCAGCTGCTGCCCCACGTCCTGCACGACCGTGGTCTGCCACTACCCCGTACGCTGTGACCCCTGCGGCGTGCAGGAGGGCTGCTGCCGCCCCATCAGCTGCTGCCCCACGTCCTGCACGGCCGTGGTCTGCCGCCCCTGCTGCTGGGCCTCCACCTGCTGCCAGCCCATCTCTGTGCAGGCGCCCTGCTGCCGCCCCCCCTGCTGCCAGCCTGCCCCCTGCCGCACCACCTGCAGGACCTCCCCCTGCTGCTGAGATTCCCACTATCCCCACAGAGCAACACACTGGAGCCTAAGCACCTATTCTGCATTTTTAGAAAGTAGAAAGAAAAATAGGTATTTTTCATAAGGTGACAATAGTCATTTTTACATCCTACCATTTGGGTATAGAAGCAGATGGCCACAACAGCAGAAGACACTATGGGTGGTAAATCTCTCTTCAAAACCCTTCAGAGTAGACTTTGCAAACCCATCCTGAACTCTGAGGACTGCTCAAATCCTCCCCACCATCTTTTGTAAGGTGCTGCTTGCTTGTTTTCAATAAACTAAGTTTTCTTGTAAACTTCCCTGCTCTCTGATTCATTCGGTAGTCCAATGTTTATTAGTGTATGTAGATGATCAGACAGGGAATAGGAAGAAGGAAGACAAGACAGAGAAGGTGAGGAAGACAGGAGAGGAAAGGGAAAGGTGCTAGAAATCCTGGTATGAATCTTGGAAGGTGGTACAGGATGACCAGGCTAGTCCTCAGACTGCTTACATGGATAGGAAATCTGTGCACACAGGGTCCTCCAGGGTCTGTCCACTGCCCACATGTCCAGGTTCACGTCTCAACACCCCCCACCAAGTTTCACTGCAAGTAACACTAAACTCACAGTAAGTGGCACATACCATGCAGTTCCGTAGGTTTTTGCTTCTGTCATAGTCTTTCATTTATCTGGAATATTTTTTTCCACCTACCCCAGCCATCCACTTTCTTCACCTACCTAACACTGAGCCATTTCAAAGATTCAGTTCAGCCTTTTGTAACAGCCCTGCCCTAACCCCTCCATCACAGAAACACACCCAGACACATGTGCATACACACAGAGAGATTGGGTTAGGTGCCCCTAACATGTGCCAATAGCACCCTATGCTTACTTCCCTCCCCATATAGCATCATGTTGAGATCATCCACTTCTCTGTCTCCAAAGAAGAGACAATTTATTTATTCTTGCTTTCAGTATGGAGCTCAATGTTTAGAATATCATTGGTACTTGATTTCTATTTGTTGAATCAAACAAAATGAGAAGGTAATTGTCTTCATGACAAGAATTCTAAAAGGCAGATATTCTACTTAAAGCAGAATCTTCAGCATCAGTATAACTTAACTTCTCTGACCCTCAGATTTCCTCCTCTGCCAAATGGTAAGGTTAATCCTTACCATTGTAGGTCGCTGGGAAAGTTAAATGACCTTATGCATGTAAAATGCATGTAAAATTTATCATTAGATTGAGGCCATCTCAGAATGAAAATGCTCTATAAAAGTGGATTGGATAAACCACAGGAAATAGCCCCTAGATTGCAAGTTTATGAATAAGTGTTTAGCATCAGAAGCTAGGAGAGCTGGGGAGAATACATGCCTCTGATGGAATCTTCCTTTGACCCTGAACCACCCAAAGGAACTAAACAACTCAGACTGTAAGAAACTCTAAAAGATTACTTGGGTTAGTCTTCCCTGGCTTTGGGCAAATGGTATTTATTAGGCAGAAAACTTCTTTTTTTTTTTAAGTACGCTCCATACCCAGCATGGAGTCCAACACAGGGCTTGAACTCACGATCTTGAGATCAAGACTCAGACATGTAACTGACTGACCCACCCAGGTGCCCCTAGGCAGGAAAGATATTTATTTGTTAAATTCCAGAAAAAATCCCACCCACCCCCGATCATCTAGAATTTTTCCACCTAAAACATTTTCTTTTCAATGAATGATACCCATTTCTTTTGTCTTCCATGTCGTACAGATTTCATGATAAACCTGGTCCATGAAGAACATTAGAGACAGATGACCTTTCCCCCTCTACAACTGAGGAAATGTGCTGGCAGAGAGACGGGTATCAGCTCTAAGCCACACAACTACTAGGTGAGGGAGGAAGCATCTGAATCCCTCTTTGTCTTCCGTATCCTCCTGCCCATTCTCCCTCACTCTTTCCCAGCTCCATCTCTGACTCTTATGATTGGAGGGTATTTCAAAGATCATTTTGGAGAACAGGGAATGCATATTCTGTTTTCAGAATTTAAAAACCTTCCTAACATCCAGTGGCCAGTTCCTAACAAAACAACTCATGAAACCATGGAGGAGGAGGCATGGTTCACCATCAGAAAAAGTCACCAACACTGCATAGTTTTTCAATCCAACCACAAAATCTCACAATTTATCACCACCATGGTTACCATTTACTTTTTCCCACTCTGGTGATTATGCTCTTGCAGAACATCTGGAGTTCAAATAATAGACTAAAAAAGCTCACGTGGTAAAGATTAGGGACAATCTCTTGTTCAACAAGCTTAGGCTTATTTATGTGCTACAGCAAAGGAAACTACGCAACACAGGGGACCAGGGGCATCCCACCCAACAAAGGAAAAGCTTTTATAGGATTTTTGAAGAACAGTAGAGTTTACATAAAATTATATGAAATGGTATTTTAATGGGCTCAAAGCAAAACAGAGGTTTGAGCAAAAGTATTAACATCAGGACTGGGTTGTGACAGGACTTAGGCCCTCTTTCCCTGAAAACTACATAGTTAAGATAAATGAGGAATATTGTATCTGAAAACCTCTTATCTGAAACTCTGCCTTTGGGCTGGATATTGAGGTTGCTTCTCTGTGTTTAGGTGACTAAGATCCTGTCCCAGAAATAGTGGGATCTTCCATTCTTACTGATATGGCTTAAAACTGCAAAGTTTCTGGCAGTCTGTGATTTCAGGATACAGAATTTCTTAGTGTTCTGTCCTTTCGATAATTAACAAACGCAGTGAGTTTACAGACATCTTCCTATTCCTACTATTTGAATTGCTGTATATATTCTAGGTCAAAATAACAATACTCTAAATCATAAATCAACAAGCTCCCAGTTTACTTCACTAGATGGGACAGAAGTTTTGATAACTATGACTACCCACTCACTAGTCTGAAATAACTCAGCTGGAAAAAACTAGGGGTCATTCATCAGTGTTTACAGTCATCAGAAGATCACAGTGTTGTCAACACTTTGCCATCCTTTTATCTGCATGACTTTAAGGAAATCATTTCACATATCGGGCCCCTCAAGAACTGTGAAGGACTATGACCGGTCACAAACTCAAGGCCTTCAACCACCAGGACTATGGCAGGCCAACGAATGTATAAAACATGTTCTAGCAAACGAAACACTTTGTGGAGACAAATTTGGTCTGAGAGTCATCAGCAAGCCTTCGGTGATGTCATCCTTAACCTCCCTTTCAACTACAAATTTATTTTCTGTATTTCCACTTTACTTAACTATGGTTAAAAAAGACAAAGCTTTTTTAAATTTATTTTTTATTAACCTATAATGTATTATTTGCCCCAGGGGTACAGGTCTGTGAATCATCAGGCTTACACATTTCATAGCACTCCCCATAGCACATACCCTTCCCAATGCCCAGCCACCCTATCCCTCTCCCCCAGTCCTCCAGCAGCCCTCAGTTTGTTTCGTGAGATTAAGAGTCTCTTATGGTTTCAAAAGACAAAGCTATTTTATCAGTCATCAGTACATGTGGTTCCCTTTGTTTTTCCTGAAACCAATTTCACGCTTCATAAGCAATCAAACCCTCAGCCAAGAGACCAAAGTATCTACCACAGAAAGATAATTGGCTCCTTTACAAATATCTTCAATATGTTTTGAATAACTCAATACAAGTGCTCTTATGGTCACACCTGGAAAGAAAGAGTAATCCCAGTTTTAACTCTATTTCTAAGACCATACTCAGGGAGGGGCATTCAAAATGCGCAATACGAATAAAGTCCTCACTTAGTTTGACCTTGTTGCCCCATGAAAAGTCTTCTCCTTTCATTGCTTTATGTACCTTTGTCTTGCCATCCTAAGATTTGTAATCACTGTGTGATGAGAAACTACTAAGAATTTCCTTTTATTCCTTTCCCTGTCCACTCCCAAATAGCACGGTGCTGTTTACACAGAAAGAGTCTCAGTAGTGACTCAGATTTATAGGCAAACTAGAGTCATTCCAGTAGCTCTGGTGATTATTTCCTTAAAAACAAGGTGAAGCACTATTCTATTTTCCAGAAGCACTGGACCATTCTTCCCATAGCAGAATCAGTACATGTCTCCTTCCATGAGTCATCCTAGTTTTTCAGAAATTCTTACTTCATCTCAATATCAATTAGAAACCAGGTCTGTGACCTCGTGAACCCTACAGTCTCATACTTAGTCATGGGTGGTGAATAAGACAAATAAGAAGAAAGTAGGATGGTGGCAACACTGGATTCTACAAACTTTCATCTTGTCATGTGACATGTCAACTTGTCATAAGACATGTCAACTGGTCACGTGACATGGTATGGAAGGATTGGTTATTCCATGAATAATTTTTTGGATGATATAAATTACCAAGTATTCATTTCAATGAGGAAGAAAGCAGACAGGCAGAAAGGAAAGCATCCTTCCATGATGTTGGAATTGCTGCCTCAGCAACTGAATCCACCAATCTAGAGGTCAACGGGCAACCACAATTCCAGGAAATGACCTGTGTCCTGGGGGCCATCAGCAGCAGGCCAGGGTATATAAAGGGCCCAGGGCAGGACAAAGACATTCACACCTAACAACACCCAAATCCTCTCACCAGTCCAACCCTAACCAACCCCAGACATCACCATGTCCGGCTCCTGCTGCGGCTCCTGCTGCTCCTCCTCAGGCTGTGGGGGAGGCTGCTGCCAGCCCTGCTGCCAGCCCTGCTGCTGCCGCGACCCCTGCTGCTGCCGCCCCGTGTCCTGCCAGACCACCGTGTGCCGCCCCGTGACCTGCACCTGCCGCTGCACGCGCCCCATCTGTGAGCCCTGCCGCCGCCCCGTCTGCTGTGACCCCTGTGGCGTGCAGGAGGGCTGCTGCCGCCCCATCAGCTGCTGCCCCACGTCCTGCACGGCCGTGGTCTGCCGCCCCTGCTGCTGGGCCTGCCCCTGCTGCTGGGCCTCCACCTGCTGCCAGCCCATCTCTGTGCAGGCGCCCTGCTGCCGCCCCCCCTGCTGCCAGCCTGCCCCCTGCCACACCACCTGCAGGACCTCCCCCTGCTGCTGAATAGCCCACTGAGAAACACTCCCAGGTGTTCAGAAACATGTAAAAACTCTTCCCAACCCAAGGGATCAAATGAGAGATTGCTTTGCAACCTACATGCTCTTCAACAACTAACTCAACAGTAGCTGTCTGTTTTCCCACATAATTACCCAGTTAATCCCGCCCCTCTTCTAAAATCTTTAGAAACATCCCAACTTCCATCATTTGAATTCCTGGCTTGAAAAAATTAGTGAACAAAGATCAAAGTTCCTCTTGAATGGAGCTCTATCCCACTGACTCATCATCACATCTCTACTATTATAAGATGGGATACTTTTCCAGGATATCATTATATTTATGATGGGGTTTTGCATGGTAAAATAATAAAAATTTTATCTCTGGGAAGCAAATTGGTTTCTCTTTATTGTTTATTAATCTTCAAAAGCTTATTTTTAGGTTATGGTATGGAATGCATAATCAGGAAAAAAAAACAAAAAAAGAAGGGTTTCTCAAGGACTTTTTTTTTTTTTTAGCTTTAGGAACAATTCAGGTGCAAGATCTGTAATCTTAATAGCAGTTCAAATAATGTAGAACCTCTTGTGTGAGGTACTCTTATAGCTCAAGTCACAGGTTTTGTAGTGATGCTGAGGAAATGGAGAGACTACATGTTTTTCTGATCATGAACTTGACCCATGAGTCATCCCCACACATGTCATGAGGGGGAGGAAGACTAAGTTAGAGCTGCATTTATAGCCTGATTTGGAAAACTGTGCAGTGATTAATATAAGTGGTACCTGGGAATCCTGAACCACTGAAGGCCTAGGCTAGAAGAATCACTTTCTTTCCTATGGTTCCCCTCCGGCACTACTATGGCCAATTCTGATTCTAATGGAGTCATTGCTGCTGGAAAAATGAGATATGCAGCTGGAACCATTCATTTAGAACTCCAAATGACTTTACCATTAAAATAATGCCCAAGTAGTTGAAGTGGTAAAACATTAATCCACACTGGGCATATCTACCTGTCCAGAGAGATGAGGCAGGCCAGGTAAGCTTTGTGAAGGTCTGGAACTTGAAAGACTTTCTTCATTGCTGGATTCCCACTGATCTGTGCCATATTTAACACATAGGATATAATCAGAATTTGTTGAAGGAGGGAATGAATAAGTTCTACAGGGTTGCAAGAGAGAAAAACGTCTCTATCCCTCACTGATTCTCTCCTCATGCTGGACATGTACATTCTTCTAATAAAATAAATGGGCCACCTTATGAAGGAAGTATTTTTCTTGAAATATGGTAAAAAAAAAAAAACAACTTTCAACAAGAAGTCCATTGCAGTCAAAACATTTACATGCACAACAGAGTTTTCTCTTTAGTAATAAGGGTCTATCTACTGGTATAAAGAAACTGGACTTGTGAGCCTTTCTACATATTCTTGGACACCATTTAAAAAATTCTCTAACTACACAATTTTCCCCTCTCAGAATTTTCTTTGTTGGCTTCCTACAGAATTCCTTGTCTTACATTATTTTCTCAGATGTAGAATTCTTTGTGTACTCCCAAGCTTATCATCATTATTGAACTATGCTTGTTTTCAGAGTAACTCCATGCCATGGTCAACCACAGTGGTTGGTGTGGATCTGGGTAAGCCTGCAAGAGACTATGCAAGCAGAATGATCAGAAAGGAGGCTTGCACCACAGCCTTCAACCACAGATCTAGAAGAGAATCAGGTGCAAAGCAAAAGATCAGATCCAAGCAAATCCAAAGGCAGAGTCTACAAAGTGGCTGAGTGAAGTGATTTTCCTCAGTTCCAAACGACAGAATCACAACTGGCTCTGGGAGCAGGAGTATGCTCAAGCATAGTGCATAGGGAGACAATGGAACAAGATACAGGGTATGACAAAGCAGGCCTGGAGACCACTTTTGGTAGGATCACTACCTGGGTGCTCTATTATGGTGGCAGACTGCAACCTTCATCTAGATGGTGGTGTAGGGGCCAAGGGCAGGCTGCCCCCAAATGGGCCACTTCGGCATAAACATTTTCCTGAGTTAAAAGCAATCAAAACCCAGCAGATTCAGGAAATGTTCTTTACCTCCCCTGCAACTAACTGCCTCTACCAGGAAGAAACCTATTAGTAAGATTTCTTTTTACATAAAACACTTATCTGCTAATAGGACAAACTTTGTTTTCCAAACATCTCCTCTCAACTTCCGGCTAATAGTCTTTCTCCCCTTTGTATCTTCAGACCCCCACCTCTCTCCTTAGCTCATGTAAGTATCACGTTGCCTCAATGTCTTTGAAATTTCCATGTCTGTGTGAATTTCCCATAAGTATGCCACTAAATTTTATTTTCTCCTGTTAATCTGTCACATGTCGATCTGGTTCTTAGTCCAGCTAGAAGAACTTTAAAGGGTAGAGTAAATTATTCCTTCTCAACAGTGGCTTTGTTCAGAGTGCCCCATAACTACTTCATTAGGTCCAACTTTGATGCTATCTCCTTAGGGTATGTTTTGGAATTTTTTTTAAGATTTTATTTATTTATTTAACAGAGAAAGAGAGATCACAAGTAAGCAGAGAGACAGGCAGAGAGAGAGGGGCAAGCAGGGTCCCAAATGAGCAGAGAGCCCAATGCAGGGCTCGATCCCAGGACCCGAGATGATGACTTGAGCTGAAGGCAGAGGTTTAACCCACTGAGCCACCCAGGTGTCCCTGTTTTGGGATTTTTAGAAAGCTATGTGGGAGATAATTCTTTGAATTCCTGAGGCTATAGGAAAGACATAAGATTCCTTTCAGATAACTCTAAAAATTAGCCATTTCATAAATACCAACTATTTTAAAAATAAATTCACTGTTAAAATTCATACATAGAACAGATGTTCCTTAATGGCAGGGGAATATGATAACCACATCCCATTCTTCAGCTCCTTGGGCTTACAAATAATGTTCCCACAGATGTTTCTGCAGTAAGTTCTGGCTCCAAGCTAGTAGGTGCATGATCTTAGGCAAGTCACTTCTCTACTTCCTTAAGTGTAAAATGAGGAATACAATACCTATCTCATAGGATTATTGTGAGAATTAATACATGCATTTGTTTTAGCACAATATTTAGAATATAGTTGCTAGAATTCAATGATACATTATCGTGAAGATTTTAAAAATGCAATTTGCCATGGTTTGGAAAGCTACGACTATGGAAAATAATGAGAACATATCTAAGACAAAATTTTTTTTTAAAAAGCCAAAGTCACAGTAACAGAGAATAGAACAGGGATTACCAGAGGCTGAGTTTATATTGTACATTCTGTACATAAGGAACCAGATAAGTGATTTGCCTAAAGTCATACACTCATGACACCCTAGTGTTGGAGCCAATACTGTGGGATGTCTGTGGGGAAAGAAATAATTAAGAAAAAAAAATGGTATAGTGGTGGTTGCCAAGGGCCAGGGAGAGGGGTTCAATGGGTAGTTAGTGGGGTTTTTGTTTTGGTTTGGTTTTTTTTAAAGATTTTATTTATTTATTTGTCAGAGAGAGAGAGAGAGAGCACGCACAAGTACGGGGAGCAGCAGAGGGAGAAGCAGGCTCCCTGCCAAGCAAGGAGCCCAACACAGGACTTGATCCCAGGACTCTGGGGATCATGACCTGAGCTGAAGGTAGCTACTTAACTAACCGAGCCACCCAGGTGTCCCAGTGGGGAGTTAGTGTTTAATGGGCACAAAATTCTAGTTCTAAAAGAGTTCTAGAGGCAGCTGGATGGTTCAGTCAGTTGAGCATCTAACTCCTGATTTCAGCTCGGTCATGATCCCAGGCTCATGAGATCAGGCCCCACCTCAGCCTCTGCACTCAGTGCAAAGTCGGCTTGGGATTCTCTCTCTCCCTCTGCCTGCCCACCCACCACCCTCTCATTAATTAATTTTTAACTAATTAATTAATTACATCTTTTTTTAAGAGCTCTAGAGATGGATGGTGCTAATGGTTCACAGCAGTATGAATATATACCATGCCACTAAACTGTACACTTAAAAAGTATATGTTATATGTTATATATGTATTTTAGCAAAATTAAAAAATTGGGGGGAAAAAAACCACACTGATGACAAGATGATAAGATGGATTCCTGTAGCTCCCAGAAGTACACAGTAAAACTTCTTTTACTGAGATACCATGACTTTTAAAATAGTCTTTTATTATTTTCCTGAACTTGTTTTGTCCAAGAAACTTAGCAGCAGAAACAGACGCTCATCGCTTGGGGAATTCACTTCCACTATTAGTAAGAGCACGACAGCTACTCTGTGTCATCAAAACATCAATTGGCAAAACATCACTGAATTATAAAGATAATTGGAAACTTTGAAGTTAGGGTCATTAAGTTCATATTTGAACCATAAATAGCAAAATATAATGGGTCTCCATTAAATAAGGAAAGCAATGGTCTTTCACAAGCACCTGAGCACCTAAAAAAAAAAAAAAAGTGATCAGGGAACTTGCTAAACGATCAGTGTCATTTAAGAAAAAATAAACACAAACAAGGAAATGAACATGTGTCCTGGGGGCCATCAGCAGCTGGTCAGGGTATATAAAGGGCCCAGGGCAGGACAAAGACATTCACACCTAACAACACCCAAATCCTCTCACCAGTCCAACCCTAACCAACCCCAGACATCACCATGTCCGGCTCCTGCTGCGGCTCCTGCTGCTCCTCCTCAGGCTGTGGGGGAGGCTGCTGCCAGCCCTGCTGCCAGCCCTGCTGCTGCCGCGACCCCTGCTGCTGCCGCCCCGTGTCCTGCCAGACCACCGTGTGCCGCCCCGTGACCTGCACCTGCCGCTGCACGCGCCCCATCTGTGAGCCCTGCCGCCGCCCCGTCTGCTGTGACCCCTGTGGCGTGCAGGAGGGCTGCTGCCGCCCCATCAGCTGCTGCCCCACGTCCTGCACGGCCGTGGTCTGCCGCCCCTGCTGCTGGGCCTCCACCTGCTGCCAGCCCATCTCTGTGCAGGCGCCCTGCTGCCGCCCCCCCTGCTGCCAGCCTGCCCCCTGCCGCACCACCTGCAGGACCTCCCCCTGCTGCTGAGCAGTGCATCAATTACTGATGGTCCCCAGTAGAAGATGGGGTCCATCCATCCTGCTCTTCATGACAGAACAGCATGCCTTTTCTGAGAAGTCCGTTTTGCATCTCTTCACCCTAGCTTGGAGTAGGCACTGGAACCCCTTTTTCAGTCTGACTACTCATGAAGAGTACCCTGTCCTCCCAGGAGCCCTGTCTAACTCCTCAGTCATGTCTTCTGTTTCCTAATAAACTTAGTATTTCCAGCATAGAAATCATGGTCTTTGTGATACTTTCTTTTAGTAGGTTCTATCTGTTTTGTCCAGAGACATTCAAAGCAAGATGCAGAATAATCCTCTCAACTTATTCTCTAAAATAACCCAAGTCTGGGTAGTTTCCTTATTATCCTTGTAAGTGGAATTTATAAGGCACAGTAACCAAGTGAGAAAGGTGGGCACGGCTAAACCTTCATCACACATACAGAGTCAGATGTGCTCACAATCCAGACATGCCAAACATCTGGAAAATATCCTTAACAACACCCGGTAAGGTGGCTGCATCTAGGCTGATAAGGGTTCAGTCACCTGTTAGCAGGCTTAGAAAACCCAGTGTGTTAGAGGTGGAAAGAACCTCAGGCAACATCTGGTCAAACACATTTGTGAAGCTGAAGAGCAATGAGTAATGAAAGATAAAGTAAGTTTTTTACTAATATAATCACTGATGTTCATTAAAGATCCAGGAGACCATATGCCCCCTGAAATTAAGCCCTTAAAAGTCAAACACTTCCTCTCAGTATGGTAGGAGACATGTTCTTCTGCCCAGAAGAACTCTTTGGTCTTTTATGGACAAGAATAACTGTGGCTTCGGATAATTCCTTTCTATGTGTTACAGATCTGGTAGTCATTTTGAGTGTTATTCAGGGTGTCAAGTCTTGTGGGTACTGAATCGACATCAGCTCTCAAGGCTGCTCACCTTTATGCTCAGGAACTGGGCAGTAATGGCATTTTCCAAGCAAGTTAATCAATCACTGTCAGTCTACACATTGTTAAATATCTACTATGAACAAGACACTGAGATGACCACACTGAGAGAATATGAAAGAATAAAGAGGGCTCTGCTAAAGCAGTGCAAAACAGTTCACGCCATGAACAAAGCAGCCCTTAGAGACAGATAAGAAAAATGAAAAGTCAAAGAAAAATAAGAAGAAATCAAAGTCAGATGCTAAAGCAGTGCAAAACAGTTCACGCCATGAACAAAGCAGCCCTTAGAGACAGATAAGAAAAATGAAAAGTCAAAGAAAAATAAGAAGAAATCAAAGAATAAAGAGGGCTCTTGCTTCAAAGAAGTTACAATGTATTTAGGGAGATGAAGTATAAATAAGAAAAAAAAGTCAAATAGTACATACTGCAAGCAATATAAATATAGAAGAAATGTCAAGTAGTTAAAAATAGTTGATTGTAAACTTACTAGGAAACATGTGCAATTATCTTGTCATTTTTAAGTCAGAAATAAGCTGTAGATAGTCAACTATTCTATAAGGAAAATGTATTCTGCATGTTTATGTATGTTTATGCCTAAAAAATTATCTAAAACATGATGCAACAAAATCTAAGAGTAACTGGGGATAATATTCAGTTTCTTCTTTATAATTTTTAATTACATAATTTTAAAATGAACATATATTTTCCTTTAAATGGACTGTACTGTCTAAAACCTGTATCTATTTTGGGAAAAATATTTGAAACTTTCTCATGATTATGCTCTGCTTTTAAAAACCTACCTATCAATTAAAACCACATTGAGATACCACCTGACACCAGTTAGAATGGCCAAAATTAGCAAGACAGGAAACAACGTGTGTTGGAGAGGATGTGGAGAAAGGGGAACCCTCTTCCACTGTTGGTGGGAATGCAAGTTGGTGCAGCCACTTTGGAGAACAGTGTGGAGATTCCTCAAGAAATTAAAAATAGAGCTTCCCTATGACCCTGCAGTTGCACTACTGGGTACTTACCCCAAAGATACAGATGTAGTGAAAAGAAGGGCCATCTGCACCCTAATGTTTATAGCAGCAATGGCTACGGTCGCCAAACTGTGGAAAGAACCAAGATGCCCTTCAATGGATGAATGGATAAGGAAGATGTGGTCCATATACACTATGGAGTATTATGCCTCCATCAGAAAGGATGAATCCTCAACTTTTGTAGCAACATGGAAGGGATGGGAAGAGATTATGCTGAGTGAAATAAGTCAAGCAGAGAGAGTCAAGTATCATATGGTCTCACTTATTTGTGGAGCATAACAAAGAACATGGAGGACATGGGGAGATGGAGAGGAGAGGGAGTTGAGGGAAACTGGAAGGGGAGATGAACCATGAGAGACTATGGACTCTGATAAACAACCAGAGGGTTTTGAAGGGGCGGGGGTGGGGGGTTGGGAGGTTGAGGAACCAGGTGGTGGGTAATAGGGAGGGCACGTACTGCATGGAGCACTGGGTGTGATGCCAAAACAATGAACACTGTTATGCTGTAAATAAACAAATTAAAAAAATTTAAAAAAAATTAAAAAATCCACCTATCAGAGTCTAAATGGATGTAAAGCAGATACTTAGCAGCTATTTGTACTCAGAAGAAGTATTTTATTATATATAGAAGAGAATATCACTATGGTATATATGATGGACTTTCTGATACCTTTAAACTGACCAAATTATTAAACACTGATTTGCATTTGAACTCTTCGGGATCATCTCAACTGCTTAAATAAGGTGTGTAGTTTAATATGTCCCAATTAAAATTTGTTTTAATTGTTAGCAGTTTTAAATTACAGGTATAATTATTTTTGTCCATTTGAATAGACAATTGAGAATTAAGAACATAAGACAATATTTTCCATGTTAAAATTTGTTCATACTGTTACATTAAATGATAGTGTTAAATAAAGTCCTAGCATTAGTAATACAAAATATGTTGCCCTTCACCACCAGGAATCTGTCTAAATCAGTTTTAAGGCTTTTTTTAATGGATGCTTTTCTAAGAGCTCACTCTGTGTTGCATGGATTGTGGGGTTCTCAGCACAGTTCAGGCCACTATCCACAATTCTGACACATACTCTTCTTGTGGGTTTTACAACAATAACCTAACTCCCCTTTGAGAAACTGGTGTTAAAAACACGGAGCTCTATATCTTCCTTCCAGGCATTTTTATTTTACTTCATTATTACTTCATTTATTTACTTCATTATTAATGAGACTCTCCAATAGATTATCTTATTTAGTGTATATTCTGTGGTAACTGAATAGAGTGGTAACTGAAAGAGTGGGCCATCTGCCATATCAAAGATGCTCACCTTTACTCTAAATTCAAAAGTTAGAGGTTATAAAGGCACCCACAGAAAATGACTTTTAAAAATATGTTCACTTAATAAACACAAGACAGTTAATAAGTGCCAGGCACTGTTCTTAGAGTGACAAATAATAGCTTATTTACTGTCACAACAACCTGGGTGTGTCCTATCATTAACCTTCATGGCCCAAGGACACACAGCCAATAAGTGGCCAAGTTTTCAGTGAAGGTTACCTAGTTTTAGGATAAGTGGCATTAAAAAATGCTCTGTGGCTTGCCACCAATGTCAAATCACAGAGTTCTGGGGCACAAATGACTGAAATTGGACCCATATTTTCTCTGCCTGCACATGAAGCTTGGATATGGGCTGGGGATGAGGATCTTGGACTAACACTAGAACTGCTTTCTGAGAGACTCACGGACTTTCTGTGGATCTTTACAAAGGAGAAAGAAAAAATCTCTTTGGAATGATTTTGGATCAAAAGTGTTCAGAGTAGAGAAATTAGTCTTGTTAACTTAAGGTTTTACGTATCCTTGAAAGGCTCCCTTTGCATAAAATGTGATCATGAAAACCCCCAATATGAAAAACTGATGAGACAATGTGCACTGAAAAGAGCAAAGCACAGGCAACAAAAACAAAAAAATCAGTAAGCGGGATTACAAACAACAAATAAAAACCAAAAGCAAAACAAACAAAAAACCAATTTGATTGAAAAATGGGCAGAGGACCTGAACAGACATTTTCCCAAAGAAGACATACAGAGGCCAACAAGGTGCCCAACATCAGTAATTATCAGGGAAATGCAAATCAAAACCACAATGAGATATCATCATACCTGTTAGAACAACTAGTATAACAAGCTAAGATCTAACAAATGCTAGTGAGGATGTGGAGAAAAAGGAACCTTCCTTGGTGTACTGCTGGTGAGAATATAGACTTGTAAAACTACTATGGAAAATGGTATGGAGACTCCTCAAAAAATTAAAAACAGAACCACCATATGACCCAGGCAATCCCACTTCTGGGTATACATCTGAAGGAGACAAAATCACGACCTCAAAGAGGTTCTGTACTCCCATGTTCATTACAGCATTGTTCACAAGAGCCTGAAGGCACAAGCCACAAGGCACTGAAGCAACCTAAATGTCCAATGACAGATGAATGCATATAGAAAATGAGATATATGTATACACACACATATGGCATATATATATAAATAATATATATATGATGTGTGTATATATTCCAAGTCTTGGAATAACTGTTTTTTTTAAAGATTTTATTTATTTATTTGACAGACGGTGATCACAAGTAGACAAAGAGGCAGGCAGAGAGAGAGCGAAGCAGACTCCCTGCTGAGCAGAGAGCCCGACGTGGGGCTCGATCCTAGGACCCTGGGATCACGACCTGAGCCAAAGGCAGAGGCTTTAACCCACTGAGCCACCTAGACGCCCCATGAATAACTGTGTTTTATACATACATAATGAAGTATTACTGAACCATAAAAAAGAAGGAAATCTTGCCATTTGTAACAACATGGATGGACTTTGAGGGCACTATGCTAAGTGCAGTAAGTCAGAGAAAGGCAAATAATGTATGATCTCACATGTGGAATCAAAAACATCGAATTCATAGAAACAGAACAGAAAGGTGGTTGTCAGGGGGTGAGAAGTAGGAGAAATGGGGAGATTTTGGTCAAATGATACAGACTTTCAGTTATAAGATGAACACCAGGGATCTAATGGACAGCACACTGACCACAGTTAACAAATCCTAGAGGAGAACACAGGCAGTAACCTCTTCCACATCAGCCACAGCAACTTCTTTCAAGACACGTCTCCAAAGGCAAAGGAAACAAAAGGGAAAATGAACTTTTGGGACTTCATCAAGATCGAAAGCTTCTGTACAGCAAAGGAAACAGTCAATAAAACAAAGAGGCAACCCACAGAATGGGAGAAGATACTCGCAAATGACACTACAGACAAAGGGCTGATATCCAAGATCTATAAAGAACTCCTCAATCTCAACACCCAAAAAACAGATAATCATGTCCAAAAAATGGGCAGAAGATATGAACAGACACTTCTCCAAAGAAGACATACAAATGGCTAGCAGACACATGAAAAAAATGTTCATCATCATTAGCCATCAGGGAAATTCAAATCAAACCCATATTGAGATACAACCTTACACCAGTTAGAATGGCCAACATTAACAGGACAAGAAACAACAAGTGTTGGACAGGATGTAGAGAAAGGGGAACCCTCTCACAGTGTTGGTGGAAATGCAAGTTAATACAGACACTTTGGTAAACAGTGTGAAGATTCCTTAAGAAATTAAAAATAGAACTACCCTATGATCCTGCAATTGCACTACTGGGTATTTACCCAAAGATACAGATGTAGTAAAAAGAAGGGCCATATGTATCCCAATGTTCATAGCAGCAATGGCCATAATCACTGAACTATGGAAAAAGCCAAGATGCCCTTCAACAGACGAATGGATAAAGAAGATATGGCCCATATATACAATGGACTATTACGCAGCCATCAGAAAAGATGAATACCCAACTTCTGTATCCACATGGACAGGACTGGAGGAGATTATGTTGAGTGAAATAAGTTAAGCAGAGAAAGTCATCATATGGTTTCACCTACTTGTGGAGCATAAGAATTAACATGAAGGACATTAGGAGAAGGAAAGGCAAAATGAATTGGGAGAAATCGGAGCGGGAGACGCACCATAAGAGACTGGACTCTGAGAAACAAACTGAGCATTTTGGAAAGAAGGGGGGTGGGGGGATAGGTGAGCCTGGTGGTGGATATTAAGGAGGGAATGTATTGCATGCATGGAGCACTGGGTGTTGTGCATAAACAATGAATCTTGGAACACTGAAAAAATAAAATTTAATTTAAAAAACACAATACTATGTTGTACATTTGAGAGTTGCTGTGAGAGTTAAGCTTTAATCTTTTCACCATAAAAACCATAAAAACAATAAAACAAAAACAAAGATCAATAACAAAATGATAATTATATAGGGCACAGTGAAGGATATGTTGACTAACTTTATCATGGTAAGCATTTTTCAATATACACATGCATGAAATCATCCCAATGTACACTTTAAGCTTACACAATGTTATATATCACTTGTATCTCAATAAAGCTGGGAAAAAGAAAAAGAACAAGAAAGAGTAGAATACATGAGTTTTTATCTTGGTCCTGGTTCCTGCTTTGGGAAAAAGTCAAGTGTGTCCATGGACAAGAGAAAGAACATGAAATGTGAGAGAATCAAAGGTCTTCATTGATGAGACCACACTTCATTTATCCCTCTTCTGTTTCCCCAATTATGACTATATCTTCGGTCAGTTTACATTCCTTCTAAAGTTTTAGAATTATGTTTAAGATTTCATTGGGGGATCTTTAGCTCCTGGGGCTTGAGGCACATTCTTTTGAATGATGGGAATGATCCTAAAGTAACCAAAAATCCTGTCTGGTGAATAATAAAAGGGGAAAAGCTGCAAAGTAATGAGACTTCTTCCCCCATGTAACTCCCCAAGGGCCTCTAACAACACTTCCCTAAGAAGCAATGTCATCACAGAACACCTGTGCAGCCTCCTACATGCCTCCTCTGATCAATGTATTATCTATGTCTGCAATGCTGGTTGAAAACCTCCATCTTACCACTTAGTCATATAGTGCCTAGTCAAGGATATTAAGAAAAAATTTCTTGTTACACAATTCTCTATCATAGATATAAGAAAGGCAAATATAAAAAATGTCACATCTCAGAAATAAGTATCAACATTCTGTGGCCAGAAGGACCACAGTCCCTCAAACTTGAGCTAGAGAAAAGAAGGGAAAAAAATGAAATGCAACTATGGATATTTTATTTCAGTAACTTAACTGACTTACAAAAGTAACCTTTTATCTTTCCCATACAAATTACCTGAACTGCGGTCTTATTCAAGGTATATGCATTCTATTGTATCAAGTGATATGTCAATAAACTTCCAAGGAGTCCAGACCCAAGGACATGTCCAATACCTGTATGACTCACATGTAGGTTTCTCAGGGCATCTCCTGGGGGTCAAGTCAGGATCCAGTCACTGATCTAGAGACCCCTATATGTTTCTTGTAAAAATTTGCAGTTCCTTTAGGACCATTTTCCCCAACATTCATCAGGTGCTACCTACCCAACATAAATATCAAGAGCTATTATTACCTCAAATGACTGTGAGTGTTTAGATTTTGATGATGAACAGCATGAATAGATCCATATTTAGGAAAGCTAAGAGAGTTCTCTTAATGAGATTGTGAGTGTGTCACAAGCAATGCAATCATTAGTCAAAACAAAATTCTACTTAATTGGCCAAAAGATAAATGGGGAGGGGGGTGTCATCAGCAGTTGGCCAGGGTATATAAAGGGCCCAGAGTAGGACAGAGACATTCACACCTGACAACACCCAAATCCTCTCACCAGTCCAACCCTAACCAACCCCAGACATCACCATGTCCGGCTCCTGCTGCGGCTCCTGCTGCTCCTCCTCAGGCTGTGGGGGAGGCTGCTGCCAGCCCTGCTGCTGCCGCGACCCCTGCTGCTGCCGCCCCGTGTCCTGCCAGACCACCGTGTGCCGCCCCGTGACCTGCACCTGCCGCTGCACGCGCCCCATCTGTGAGCCCTGCCGCCGCCCCGTCTGCTGTGACCCCTGTGGCGTGCAGGAGGGCTGCTGCCGCCCCATCAGCTGCTGCCCCACGTCCTGCATGGCCGTGGTCTGCCGCCCCTGCTGCTGGGCCTCCACCTGTTGCCAGCCCATCTCTGTGCAGGCGCCCTGCTGCCGCCCCCCCTGCTGCCAGCCTGCCCCCTGCCGCACCACCTGCAGGACCTCCCCCTGCTGCTGAGAAGTGTACTGACCAACTAGAACAATCCCATCCCTACCTACCAAACCTCCTGCCCTGAACCATCAAGATCCAAGTCAACCAGAGGATGAATGGAAATCCAGGCTCATCTCTTAAGACCTGGAATGTTCTCAAGTCTTTGTAACAGTATCAATTCCCTTCTTCCCACTGTAGATCTTGGCTCTTATGGCATGCTTGTTTTCTAATAAAGTTCTCTTCTTTGGCCTAGCAAATACATATTTGGTTTTACTTATTTTTCTAATTCTTTTCATTAAATTTAAATAAAAAAATGTATTGACTGCCTAACATCTGCAAATCACAGGCTAGATGGCATACAACAGCAATTAAAATTGATTTTAAAATGTGCCCCTCTTTAAAAAACTTCTAGAGAGAAATGAAGTCATAATAATGCAACTAAAAATTTGGAAAAAAAAGTACAACACACTTTGGTGTCAACAGAGAAATCACTATTGATTGGGGAGAACAAGAAAGACTGAAAATGGAACTAGCATTGTATATGGGTTAAGATTTTGGCATGCAGATCTAAGGGAAGATGGCATTCTCAACACTGGTCACAGTGTGCACAAATGTATAGCGAGAGCGATTGTTCAGAGGATAGTTTGGCTGAGAACACTAGACATATGTAGAATGAGCAGAGAGCCCAAAGGAATAATGGAAGATAGATTTGGAAAATGTGTGTGCTTTGAATACTAACCAAAGGAGTATGCCCTTAATGCAATAAATTCTGAGGACATTTTGAAAGCCTTGGGGAAAGAGAACGGCATGATAGGCATTGGGTAACAGGATGATTCTTATGGCAGCTGCTTATCAAAAAAGAACTCCAAAGTCTGGACATATAATGGCTATACAGAAACAAATTAAGAGGCCATTGTACTGGCCCCAGGGATACACAGTAAGAACTGAACTAAGATGATAGCCATGGAATAAAGAAGACACAAAGAGTATGGCAGACATAGAAACCCAGAAGGTATGTTACCTAATATGAATGTGGGAAACAAGAAACAATTAAAAATCAAATGCGTTATTGCAGCTCTAGAGAAAACCCTTCTGGCCAGAAGACACTTAAAAGAATCTGAACATATTCATGCTTATTTACTATGTGATTAAAGTTACTACTCCATAGCATTTCTGCTCACTACTAATATTTCTATTCCTGAGCTATTATAAAGTATTTTCTTTTTTAAAAAGTATCTTCTTAATAGGAGACAAAGAGTTTTAATAATTTATTGATCCTGGAAAACAGCATGATATAAAATAAAATAAAATGAACTGATACAGGAGGGAGAGGTCGGAGTTTTATACCCAACTCTTCTAGTTGTGTGCTCTGTGAATAAAGCAAGTCACTAACCTCTCCAAAATGCAGCCACTCCTGGACTCAGTAGTATACTAACATCAGCTGATGCCAAGAGGAAATTAAAAGCAGTCTGTACCACATCAGTGTTCCAAATTAAAACTATGAGGATGGATGATAATATATTTGACTCTTTCCCTTGATTCATCCCTCCTATCAAAACTACAATAATTTGTACACTAGAGCAAGATATGAGACAGATTGAATCTTGCTTTCTGCACACTTTAGTGCTATGTGCATAATATGATGACTTATAAACATTTGCTACTTATAAAAACAGTGATGTCAGTTTCTTTTTTTTTAATGATGTCAGTTTCTATAACTGTACAATCAAACGTTTGGACAAGGTGATTTATTAATTTTTTATCTCTGATATTTAATGATTCCTTCAACCACTTTTCAACTTCATACCTATAGTTATGGTTATCATATGACGTGAACATCTTTCTTGACAGCGGCATGAATCACATCCTAATGTAATTCTATCACTGCACAAACCACTTCTTCAACCTCATAAATAACTAGCTATGTGCTCCTATTCAAGATTGGAAGGAAAGAATAAACCTACCACAAGTAGCGATAATATGCTCTTTTTGGTCACCACTTTTTTTTATTTCCCACCATGTAACCCTACACATTCTTCTTTTGACAACAAATTCTTTCTTTTGACAACCACCAAAATTGTTTCAAATTCATTTTCCTGAAATTTACATCAAGCTTTCTGGTTATGTACTCTGTAAATGGAGCAAATCACTTACCTCTCCAAATTATAGCCATTCCTAGATTTAACAGTATTCTAACATTGTCTGAAGCTCAGGGTAAATTAAAAGTGGTCCATACCACAACATCAATCCCTTTACACTTATATCTTAAGTATAAGGTATATTTAATCTCTTTGCACTTATATCTATTGAACAATATTTGATCATTCATTTCCTACCCTGCCTTATATACACTGTAATCCAGAAAAAGTATCTCCTAACTCCTGCTTTTTCTTTTATTGATTCCCCTTCATAAATTCAATTGTCATGCTCTTTGGTCTAATATCATTTCACAGAATACATGGTATAGTTACATAAAATGAAAATCCCACCTATAAGAAATACTGTCTAGGGGCGCCTGGTTGGCTCAGTGTGTTAAGCCTCTGTCTTCAGCTCAAGTCATGATCTCCGGGTCCTCAGATGGACCCCCACATGAGGCTCTCTGCTCAGTGGGGAGCCTGCTTCCCCTCCTCTGCCTGACTCTCTGCCTCCTTGTGGTCTCTCTGTCAAATAAATAAATAAAATCTTTAAAAACAAAAAGAAATACCATCTAGATAATCTACATAGTGATTTTTATCTTTCATAGAGAAATACAAATTATACTTGAAATTTTGTGTGATATTTTCCTAATTATTGGCTATGAATTTTAACCTTTTAAATTCATGCTAATAAAATATCCACAATAAATTGGAACAGAACCGTTTTTGTTCTACAGATCTTCCTCAGTGATATATTCTGATGTCTAAATGTGTGAAGTTCAGGAGAGATCACGGAAATTGGAGAGATCCAATCCTGGAAAAATCTATGCATTTCTATGAATGTGAAGTTTATCAGAGTTTCTATCTGGCTGACTGTAGGGACTATAATCTTATTAATCAAAAAATATAAAGACAGTCTTACATAAAAGATAATCAGTTGTTAATCATTTTCCTCTGGAGACTTGAGTCTGGTGAATATGACCCTAAAAATTCACATCATCTTATGAGTGAGAGTCACTTTGTCAGGTGATATGATCATAAATGCAGAATGGAAGCTGAGACTTGAGGAGAAATTATAGCATTGTTGGGAAATGAAACAACATTTCTACCAAGGACAAAAACATTTAGTGAGCATTAGCTGAGCAATAAGGAAAAACCAATCTGGGATGCATTTAAAATAACTCAATATTTGAACAATCAAAGGACTCTGGAAAAGCTTGTTTAAAGAGTAACAAGATAAAAATGCTTCCCATCGCAAACACAGGAACTGGCCAAGACCTATAAAAGGCCCAAGTGAAATAAGCAGCTCTAACTCAGAAACTCTACCAAGCAAACCAACTCTCAACCCAGCTCCTGACATGGCCTGCTGCTCCACTAGCTTCTGTGGATTTCCCACCTGCACCACCAGTGGGAACTGTGGCTCCAGCTGCTGCCAGCCCAGCTGTTGCCAGCCCAGCTGCTGCCAGCCAACCTGCTGCCAGACCAGCTGCTGCCAGCCCAGCTCTTGCCAGACCAGCTGTTGCCAGCCCAGCTGTTGCCAGCCAACCTGCTGCCAGACCAGCTGTTGTCAGCCAACCTGCTGCCAGACCAGCTGCTGCCAGCCCAGCTACTGTGGAACCAGCTGTGGCACTGGTGGTGGCCAGGAGGGTGGCTGCGGAGCTGTGAGCTGCCGAGTCAGGTGGTGCCGCCCTGACTGCCGCGTGGAGGACACCTGCCTGCCCCCCTGCTGCGTGGTGAGCTGCACGCCCCCAACCTGCTGCCAGCTGCACCATGCCCAGGCCCCCTGCTGCCGCCCATCCTACTGTGGACAGTCCTGCTGCCGCCCAGCCTGCTGCTGCTACTGCTGCCAGCCCAGCTGCTGCCAGCCCACCTGCTGTGAGCCCACCTGCTGAACACCTTCTAAAGGAATCCTGAGAAACTGGCACTTCAAAACAAGCCAATGTAGAGCCCCAACCAACTTCTGAGCTCCAATACTCATAACCCAGCTTGCAAATTCTAGTCACACGGCTACATAATTTTCCTGAAATGTGAATTTATAATCGAAAACCAAAAATATTTCATAAACCTGGATATGAATAGAAGTCAAGCCAGGTTAAGAGGAATATGTAAAAACTTTACTATAATTATCATCTGAAATAGTTCAACAGCTCATTAGATTTGGGATTTAATAAAATTTTATTCTTCAGTGACGAAGTCGTGGTTGGAGCTTTCTTTTCATTGGAACTTGTTATTGCTATCAGGATACTTGGATTTTTCAAAATCTTAATAACTGTGGTATGGCAGTATGGTTGGTCTTTATTTTTGTCCTTTTAAGAAGGTCTTTAAAAGATGGTTTTCCTTTGTTTTAACATTAAATGGCCCAATATTCTGCAGCCAAAATGTATGATTAAAAGAATCTATCAGTATTTAGAAATTATTTTCCAAGTTCCTCACATATGCAACTGGTAGGCTACGTGTTCCAGAAGATCATTTTTACAAAAAGGAATTTTTATGTCATTTAGCTTCTTGAGGTGTTACTAAATCTATTCATTTCATTCACATATGACTCTGTGTACAATTCTTTGAATTAGCAAGGGTATAAAGGGGTAATACGTAATCAGAAAGACAATAAACACATGATTTTGAAATATCAGCATAAAATGTAAAGACATCCCGAGTTCTTGTCCTTTTTGTAACTAAGAATCCATGGATTCTTGAGCAAGACCCTTCGCCTGCCTGGGCACCAGTTTAGAAAGCCAGGAAAATGAAAGAACTGACTTCCATTGCTTACAACATCCCTCCCAGGCATTGGACAGATTATTTCCTGAACAGGAAAAGCACTGACTCTTCAGATGCACCACAGGGAAAAAGTGTTCAATGGTCAAATACGTTGCATATATCTTCACCATCTCGAAGGTTTACAAAGCACATTAGAACATTAAAGAAAGCTCTATAACGATTACTCCCAAACTGATTTAGAGAATCTTCCACTCACTTATTACCAACTGACATCCTGTAACACTAGTATTCTTCAAAATATACTTTGGAACATGATGAAAGGGAATTCCAACTAATGTTTCTATAACATCTATATAGTTGTTTCATGTATTGTTAAGTAGAAAATAAATATTCACTACAGGAATGGTTTTAACAAGCATGATCCTGGCATTCACCATGCCCATTCTTATTCTAATCTCCAGGCAGAGTTCAGAATGAAGCAAGGATAAAATTTAAAAAAAAAAAAAAACACGTAATAAGAACTTCCCTTTTAATGGATAAAATCTTTGATTTTAAAATCAAAGTGGTAAACCAGTGGCTGGAGATAAAGGGGGATGGGGAGTGATTACTCAAGATTATTATGGATTCTTCTAAGGTGATGAAAAAGCTTCTAAACTAGAGACAGGAATGGTGGTTGTAAAACATTATGGATGCACTAAAGGCCACTCAATTGTACTTTTTTTTAAAGATTTTATTTATTTATTTGACAGAGATCACAAGTAGACAGAGAGGCAGACAGAGAGAGGAGGAAGCAGGCTTCCTGCTGAGCAGAGAACCCAATGCGGGGCTCAATCCCAGAACCCTGGGATCATGACCTGAGCCGAAGGCAGAGGCTTTAACCCACTGAGCCACCCAGGCACCCCTGAACTGTACATTTTAAAATGGTTTAATATATGTTATGTGAATTTCACCTCAACTTAAAAACTAAGTCAAAGGGATGGTGTCTCCACTAGCACGACTTCACCAGAATTAGAAAAGTCACCCCCTTTAGGTAGACATAGTCTGAAGAATACACAGCTCACTGAGCTTGCACATCTTTTGTTTTTTGTTTTATTTTTTTTTAATTTATTTATTTTTTCAGCGTAACAGTATTCATTGTTTTTGCACACCACCCAGTGCTCCATGCAATACGTGTCCTCTCTATTACCCACCACCTGTTCCCCCAACCTCCCACCCCCGACCCTTCAAAACCCTCAGGTTGTTTTTCAGAGTCCATAGTCTCTTATGGTTTGCTTCCCCTTCCAATTTTTTTTTTTATAAACATAAAATGTATTTTTATCCCCAGGGGTACAGGTCTGTGAATCACCAGGTTTACACACTTCACAGCACTCATCATAGCACATATCCTCCCCAATGTCCATAACCCCCTCCCCCTCTCCCAGCAACCCCCAGTTTGTTTTGTGAGATTAAGAGTCACTTATGGTTTGTCTCCCTCCCAATACCTTCTTGTTTCATTTCTTCTTCTCCTATCCCCCTAACCCCCCATGTTGCATCTCCACCTCCTCATATCAGGGAGATCATATGATAGTTGTCTTTCTCCAATTGACTTATTTCACTAAGCATGATACCCTCTAGTTCCATCCATGTCGTCCCAAATGGCAAGATTTCATTTCTTTTGATGGCTGCATAGTATTCCATTGTGTACATATACCACGTCTTCTTTATCCATTCATCGGTTGATGGACATCTAGGTTCTTTCCATAGTTTGGCTATTGTAGACATTGCTGCTATAAACATTCGGGTACACGTGCCCCTTCGGATCACTGCGTTTGTATCTTTAGGGTAAATACCCAGTAGTGCAATTGCTGGGTCATAGGGTAGTTCTATTTTCAACATTTTGAGGAACCTCCATGCTGTTTTCCAGAGGGGTTGCACCAGCTTGCATTCCCACCAACAGTGAAGGAGCGTTCCCCTTTCTCCGCATCCTCGCCAGCATCTGTCATTTCCTGACTTGTTAATTTTAGCCATTCTGACTGGTGTGAGGTGATATCTCATTGTGGTTTTGATTTGTATTTCCCTGATGCCCAGTGATGTGGAGCACTTTTTCATGTGTCTGTTGGCCATCTAGATGTCTTCTTTGCAGAAATGTCTGTTCATGTCCTCTGCCCATTTCTTGATTGGATTGTTTGTTCTTTGGGTGTTGAGTTTGCTAAGTTCCTTATAGATTTTGGATACTAGCCCTTTATCTGATATGTCGTTTGCAAATATCTTCTCCCATTCTGTCAGTTGTCTTTTGGTTTTGTTAACTGTTTCCTTTGCTGTGCAAAAGCTTTTGATCTTGATGAAATCCCAATAGTTCATTTTTGCCCTTGCTTCCCTTGCCTTTGCCGATGTTCCTAGGAAGATGTTGCTGTGCCTGAGGTCGAAGAGGTTGCTGCCTGCGTTCTCCTCAAGGATTTTGATGGATTCCTTTCTCACATTGAGGTCCTTCATCCATTTTGAGTCTATTTTTGTGTGTGGTGTAAGGAAGTGGTCCAATTTCATTTTTCTGCATGTGGCTGTCCAATTTTCCCAGCACCATTTATTGAAGAGGCTGTCTTTTTTCCATTGGACATTCTTTCCTGCTTTGGCGAAGATTAGTTGACCATAGAGTTGAGGGTCTATTTCTGGGCTCTCTATTCTGTTCCACTGATCTATGTGTCTGTTTTTGGCTTGCACATCTTTTTGTGAAGAAGATTCTCCAACCTCTGAGTGGACAGAGCCCCTCAATAGGGGGCAACCTACATATTTATACACAATGTATCTAAAACTTGTTCAACATTCTGTGCCCCTCATATACCACTCTCTTCTCTTCCAACAGATTAGGAAGACTTAGGTTTGAGGTGCCTTTGACTTAGAAGGCTTAAGGTTAGAACCGAAAGAGCCAGGTCGACATTCAGAGAGAAGATCTTATTACTTGATTTAGAATAAAAAGTTGGGGATGTTCAACTCTTTGGTATATCAACCATGTCTTATCACTCAGGAACCTAAGTAAGGCAGAGGCAGCTGAATTAAAGAACTTGTGAAATGGACTTTAAGGAATTGAGAGACACCCCAAAATTTACAGTAAAAAACCCAGAACCTTGATCTCTTAAAGAAAAATAACTCAAATATTAGTATCTATAAACAGAAGGCAAATATTCAATAATAAGAGACAAACACATCCTTTCTCCAAATGGTACTATTGGGTCTGGGCCCGATCGCTTAAATGAAGTAATGAAAACCAAAGAGAATATGCATAGTAATAAAATACTTTTTTAAATGTAAAGTTCCTGGCATTCTTTTCTCAAAGAAGACCACAGATGGGGATTTCGAGCCTTTAAACAAGTCTGAAAAATCTATACAGCGAAACATCACAAAGGACTATAACTTCTTACTCCATTTGTATGAGAACCAATCAAGAAGAAATGGATTTAAGCGGTAGAAGGAAATAATTTTTATTTTCTTGACTTACTTAGGGAAGATAAGAGAATATTCAGATTAGTCTATGGCAGAAGAACAGAATTCTCAAATTTAAGTGTCATACCTTATGTGATGGATTAATCTTATGTAACAACTTTACTGGTTTAAGGAATCCACAGATAGCTGGTAGAACATTATTCCTGTGTGTCTGTGAACGTGTTTACAGAAGGAATTATTATATAAATCTGTAGAATGAATAAAGAACCCGGGCCTTCAGCAATGTGGGTGGGTATCATCCAATCCTTTGAGACCCCAAATAGAACAAAAAGGCAGAGAAAGGGCCAACTGTTCTGTGGCTTAAGCTGGACATCCATCTTCTCCTGCCCTCAGACTTCAGTGCTCTTGGTGGACTTTCCAGGTTCCCTATTTGTGTTAAACAATCCTTCACAATAAATCTCTTCCTACATATTTTTATATTTATCCTACTGGTTCTGCTTCTCTGGAGAACTCCAGCTAAAACACCTAATAATTCTCTGAGGGCAACAAAAGACCAGAAACATGAAAACTGAGTTAAGTTTTGCACCAAGGGAGATGCTATAAACAGTGCCACAGCAGAAAAGCCAGAAATGGAGACCTAACAGACAACACCACTATGTCCAGTGCCCTTACCAGGAGGTATTTCAACTCCTCAACATCTGAATTTTTGCAAGGGGAGATAAATGTTTTTATTATTATTTGTCAAAATAAAAGATTCTACTGAATTTAAATATGAATGAAGTAGCTCCGGAGATTGTAATGGTGATAAATCTACATGTTCCAAACATCCAAGGTTTAAAAAAAAAAAAAATCAGCTTATCAAACAAAATCTGTGTGGTAGATTTGCTTAAGGAGAGGAGACAAAAAATTCACATACCTTTTAACTCACATTTGATGTGGGATTTGAAAACGTCTTAATTCTGATTTAGGAAGAGTTATGATCTTAACTCAAAGCTGTCATTTCTGGAGAAGCAGAACTAAAAATTGGTATTCTGATTCAAACTCTGTGGTAGTATTTTAACTTCCATTTCCCTACAATATAATCCATACTCAATGAAGGCCAGGTCACCTTTCATTGTACCCACACAAAAGCTTCATCTTCACCCTCATCAGATGTCTCATTCAAATTACAATAACTTTAAACGAGTTGGACTAGTTCTTAATACGTACAGTAAACTGCATGCCGCCGATCTAACACACCACAGTGTGTCATGTGCTCCAGTGTGAGTACACTGTCATTTCTATGCAGTTAAGAATATTTAAATCTAGAAGACATCCTAATACCAAAGTTTAGATGAAGTCTCAAGTCAAATAGATTAACCTTTATAAAAGCACTGGAGATTTTTCTCGAAACATGCTTATTATGGAGTTTAAAAAAAAAAAACAACACACCAAAAATTTCCAGAGAAGTCCTACTAAATACTGTTATTACTCATCCAAAGCTCTGCCTTTCTTCCCTGGACTCTAAAAAGTTTGAAAGTGAACAAATTTTTACATCTTTCTTTTACTCTTTTATTTTCTCGACAACAATTGCTTACATGGAAAACAGAGTACTGACTGCAGTGTGTTGAATAGAGTTCAGTCTGGAGTCAGATGATGTAGATTCAAATTTCAAATGCACCACTTGCTGCTGTGAACCTGGGCAAGAGACGTAAATCTGCTTGAGGCTCAGTTTCCTTACATGGATGATGGTAGTAGCTATAGGCATGGCTCATATCACTGCAGTAAAAATTAAATAAACTGATACATGCAAAGCAGTCAGAACCATTTGAGCACCAAAGTGCTCCAGAAATTGTGATTAGTAACAATTCATCCATTCATCCATTCATCCATTTCTCAGTCCCCCAAAAAAGCATCCCTTTCTGGCCAGCTGGATCACTTTGCTTCATAGATTGGAGATGAAAAAGATAAAGAGGCAGTAGTTGACGTTGGAACCACATTGCTGGGAATTAAACTGTCATGTGAGACCCAAGAGCGCGATTATCAGAGTCAACACTGAGTAATACAACACTCCTTAAAAGTGAGGCATCAATTATTCTTAAGGTAATCACCAAATTTTAACAAATATGGGGCATTATGGGTTATGTACCCAAGGAACGCCAATGACTACTTGACTGTGGTAAAGAATCTTAATTGAAGACCAAATAAAATGAACTTACAAAAGCTTTCAGAAGTTGAACAAATAACTCTGGAATAGGCAATTATTATTCAGAGATGGATTATTTATACACAAACAAGGAAGAGATTTTGAGAATTATGTAAATCACAGCTAGTCAAGGCTTATAAAAGGCCTGATGTGGAAGTCACCCCAAAACTCAAAAACTTCTCTTAGCAACCCAACTCTCAACCCAAGTCCTGACCATGGCCTGCTGCTCCACTAGCTTCTGTGGATTTCCCACCTGCGCCACCAGTGGGAACTGTGGCTCCAGCTGCTGCCAGCCCAGCTCTTGCCAGACCAGCTGCTGCCAGCCCAGCTCTTGCCAGACCAGCTGCTGCCAGCCCAGCTCTTGCCAGACCAGCTGCTGCCAGCCCAGCTGTTGCCAGCCAACCTGCTGCCAGCCCAGCTGCTGCCAGCCAACCTGCTGCCAGCCCAGCTGCTGCCAGCCAACCTGCTGCCAGACCAGCTGCTGTGGAACCAGCTGTGGCACTGGTGGTGGCCAGGAGGGTGGCTGCGGAGCTGTGAGCTGCCGAGTCAGGTGGTGCCGCCCTGACTGCCGCGTGGAGGACACCTGCCTGCCCCCCTGCTGCGTGGTGAGCTGCACGCCCCCAACCTGCTGCCAGCTGCACCATGCACAGGCCCCCTGCTGCCGCCCATCCTACTGTGGACAGTCCTGCTGCCGCCCAGCCTGCTGCTGCTACTGCTGCCAGCCCAGCTGCTGCCAGCCCACCTGCTAAAGCAAGCCTGCTGATTTCTGATTTAAAGTTTCAACCTCCAAATCAATTCATGAACTAATTATCTCTTCTACCACCCATGAATGGCTAAAAAATTCTTGAATTTTTATTTGGTTTTTGTTGTGGGGGATACCAAATATTTGGGCCTCACAGACCTATCTAATTCCATTCCATTCCGGAAAGACCTTGATCACCCCAATGACGTTGCCAAAATACAAATTTAACTCAAGAAATTGCCTTCAGCACACATTTGAATCTACTCTGACTCAGTGTCACCGATGCCACAGAAGAATCATCTGTCCCATATGTACCTCCTATACTCCACCTTTCTGCAAACTGCACTTTTTATGAAAGGGGAATAATATACCAACGCCTATTAAATTATATCTATTTGGTGCAGCAAACATATCTCTTTCTCTTCATTGAGTGTGTTCGTGATACGTATTTCATAAAAAATCAGAAAAGATTTTAGTCTGCCTTTGCTATACCACAATGATTTCTAGGAAATTTTACCAGATCTAATGGAGGTTAATCCCCAGAGAAAGATAGATCAAAGGCAGTTATAAAGGGCCTCAGAAGTGGCACAGGCTCTATTTCCAGACCTCACAAGTACTTTTATAACCAGGAAGTTATAGAAACCAGGAACTCTGAATCCAGAGCCAGAATATGATGTATTTTTTTTTTTTTTTGGTCTATTAAAGGAATGCTCTTTCAGGCAATCTTCAAACCATGGGAACATAAGGCTAATATATTACACTCTTCCATTTACACATAGCCTTCCAGAGTAAAGCAAGAAAGCTACAAGTTGCAGAAGCCTCTCTGAGGAAATATGCTTTTGGTTAGATGGAGGATTTTCCTTTTTCCATTTCTAAACTGAAAGTGAAGATAATGTAACCAATTTGGTTTAAAATTTTCACTTAGAAATACATGCATTTATTATATATACACATGTATGCATACATAATACACAACGAATGAAAAAAATACATACAATGAACTTATACATATTTATTTATTTACTTGACAGAGAGAGAGAGGGAGAGCACAAGAAAGGGGAGCGGCAAGCAGAGAGAAAAGAAGAAGCAGGCTCCCAGCCTGAGGTAGGCCTCGATCCCAGGACCCCGGGATCATGACCTAAGCTCAGGACAGACACTAACCTGGCACACCAGAATGCACATAGATTTAAACACAGCATTAGGAAATGCTTCATGAATCTGGGTAGTTTTCAGACAAGGATCAAGATTAATTTGTGTTTTCTTGGACTCAGAACTGGAGGGAGCCAGGGGCTCCTGGTTGGCTCAGTCAGTTGAGCAACCGATTCTTGGTTTCAGCTCAGGTTGTGATCTCGGGGTCATGGGACTAAGCTCTGGGCTTAGCTCAGAGTCTACGTAGGCCTCTTTCTCCCTCTCCTTTGGCCCCTCCACCCTGCTTCTCTCCCTCTCTCTCTTCCCCTCTTCCCTTCCGCCTCTCCCTCTAAAATAAATAAATCTTTAAAAAAAAAAAAAAAGAAAGAACTGGAGGGAGCTGAAGATAATTCTTTTTCATTAAAAATATTGCTTTGGTTAATGGGGCGCCTGGGTGGCTCAGTCATTAAGTGGCTGCCTTCACCTCAGGTCATGATCCCAGGGTATGGGGATTAAGCCCCGTATCGGGCTCCCTGCTAGACAGGAAGCCTGCTTCTCCCTCTCCCACTCCCCCTGCTTGTATTCCCTCTCTTGCTGTGTCTCACTCTGTCAAATGAATAAATAAAATCTTAAAAAAATATATTACTTTGGTGAAGATTATAATACTTTATTCATTAAAGAGTTAATGAAAGTCAAGAAATTAGAAAGCACAAGTAAAAGATAACATGTAAGCAAAGAATCAGTTTCCCCAACATTTCTTCTAGAGACCTGATCCAACCCAGAAGACACCCTTGAACAACAGAACAAAAATGGAAACATGTTTTGTCCTCTTGTTTCTTTAACTACTGACCACACTTCAGGTATTACTACCTAAGAGCTCCTGCTGAGAAAAAAGTATAAAATAAAATGACGGGTGAAATGGATAAAATGCAAATTTGGCTACTTATCATTACAATACACGGCCAATCATTCATTCCTTCCTTGATTCAACAAGCCTTTACTGAGTGCCTATATTCAAGATTGCGCAGAAGGCACTATGTAGAAACTGAAAAGAATCAGACATAGCAAGGCGAACCATAAGAGACTATGGACTCTGAAAAACAACCTGAGGGTTTTGAAGGGATGGGGGTGGGAGGTTGGGGGAACCAGGTGGTGGGTAATAGGGAGGGCACGTATTGCATGGAGCACTGGGTGTTGTGCAAAAACAATGAATACTGTTACACTGAAAAAATAAATTAAAAAAAAAAAGAATCAGACATAGCAGATCATGCCCTTAAGAAATGAATGATCTGGAAGAGCAATTATACAATTTTAGCCCTGGAGTGTTTAAGAGATCATCTCATTTTACAGATGAATAAAACAATTTTCAGGGGGATTAAGTACTCTGAGGTCACAGAATACACTTGATGGTAGAACCTGTTTCAGAAGCCTGTTTAGTTCTATTAGCTTAATTTAGTTCTCATAATCACCTAAAGCTGGACTCCTTTAAAGTCCCTTTTACCTTAAAATTCTATGATCTAATTCAAAAGCACAAACTAAAAATATTTGTGGATTTGTCAATAGGGGGATGATTGAATAGACTGTGGTATGATCACACTCTGGAATAGTGCATAGCTTATTTAAAAGAATAACTAATATATATGGGATAGGCTAAAAAATTAGATAAGCTAGATAAAATGGATAAATTCCTAGAATCACATAATGTATCAAAACTGAATCATGAAGAAATAGAAAATCTAAACAGATTTATAACTAGTGAGGAGATTAAATCAGTAACAAAAAAAAACACCTCCCAACAAATAAAATCCCAGTACCAGAAGCTTCACTGGTAAATTTCACCAAACGTTTAAAGAAAAGTTAAAAATCAATCATCCTCTAACTCTTCTAACAAATTAAAGAGGCAACACTTCCAAACTCCCTCTATGAGGCTAGCATTACCCTGATATCAAAGCCAAAGACACTACAGAAGATAAAACTAGAGATCAATATCCCTGATGAATATTGATGCAATAGTCCTCAACAAAATACTTCCAAACAGAATTCAAGAGTACATTGAAAAGATTATATACCATGACCTAGTGGGATTTTATCCTAGAATGCAAGGATGGTTCAACAGACAAAAAAAAAATCAATGAATATAATACATCGCATAACAGAACAAAGGGGGGGAGACACATGATTATCTCAATGGAAAAAAAAAGTGATGAAATTCAACATGCTTTCATAATTAAAAAAAAAAACAGAAAACAAAAACACTCAAACTAGGAATAGAAGGAAAGTACATCAGCCTGGTAAAAGCCATATATGAAAGCCCACACCAATATCATACACAGTGGTAAAAGACTGAAAGCTTCTCCTCTAAGATTAAGAAAAACAGAAGGGTGCCCACTTTTATCTATTCTATTTATCATCGTACTGGAAGTCCCAGCTAAAGCAATTAGATAAGAAAAAGAAGTAAATAGCATCCAAATAAGAAAAAAGTAAAACTGTCTATACTTGCAGATGACATGATATGATATATAGAAACTCCAAAGACTCCACCAGAAAGAAAGAAAGAAAAAAGAAAATGTTTAGAACTAGTCAACAAATTCAGTAGAGTTGCAAGATATAAAAAAAAATCAGCTGCATTTCTATATACTAACAACAATATATCAGAGAAAAATTAAGGGGGCCTGGGTGGCTTAGTTAGTTAAGTGTCACATTCTTGATTTTGGCTCAGGTCATCTCAGGGTCGTGACACTGAGCCTAACATCAGGCCCCACAATGGGCATGACACTTGCCTAAGGTTCTCTTTCGCTCCCTCTCCCTCTCCCTGCTGCTCTCCCTCTTACTCTCTCTCTCTAATAATAATAATAATAATAATAATAATAAAGATAAATCAAAAAAAGAAAGAAAAATTCAGAAAACAATTCCATTTATAATAACATCAAAAAAGAATAAAATACTTAGGAATAAATTTAACCAAGGAGATGAAAGATCTGTGTACTGAAAACTAAAAGACATTGTTGAAAGAAATTAAAGAAGTTACAAATAAATGAAAAGGTATTCCATGCTCATAAATTAGGAGAATCAGTACTGTTAAAATGTCATAGTACTCAAAGCAATTTACAGATTCACTACAATCCCTATAAAAATTCCAATGATATTTTTCACAGAAATAGAAAAAAAAAATCTGAAAATCTGTATGGAACTACAAAAGACTCTCAATAGCCAAATCAATCTTGAGAAAGAGGCACAAAGCTGGAGGCATCATATTTCCTGATTTCCAACTAGATTACAAAGCTACAGTAATCAAAACAGCATGGCACTGGCATAAAGGCAGTCATATAGACAAATGGAATAAAAGAAAGCCTAGAAAGAAACCTTTACATATACAGTCAAATAATTTTCAACAGGAGTGTCAAGATCATTTACAAGATCCTTCTGAGAAAGGACAGTCTTTTCAACAAATGGTGCTGGGCAAAGTGGATATCCACATGCAAAACAATGAAGGTGGGCTCTTACATCACACTGTACACAAAAATTA
This sequence comes from Meles meles, assembly GCF_922984935.1. Lineage (NCBI taxonomy): Eukaryota > Metazoa > Chordata > Mammalia > Carnivora > Mustelidae > Meles > Meles meles. The sequence continues at coordinate 43,243,011 of NC_060083.1, read as the reverse complement.
ACTGAAGACAGATTTTAAAACCTAAAGTTAGGAGATAAAACTGTAAAACTCTTAGAAGAAAACACAGGGAGACATGTGTTTTCCATGACACTGGATTTGGCAGTGATTTCTTGGATATGACACCAAAAATATATTGAACAAAAATTAAAAACACAGATACTGAACTATATCAAAATTAAAAACTTCTGTGCATTGCAGAACCAATGAACAAAATGAAAATTCAATCTAGAGAATGGGACAAAGATTTGCAAATCATATCTCTGATAAGAAGCTAATATCTAGAATATATGAAGAAGTCCTACAACTCATCAATTAAATATTGGGCAAAGGACATGAATGGACATTTCTCCAAAGAAGATAAACAGCCAACAGGCGCTTGAAAAAATGTTTCATATCAACAGGCATTATAAAAATGCAAATCAAAACAACAATGACATATAATCATACCCACTAGAATCCCTACACTCAAAAAATCCAAAGAGTGTTGGCAAGGATGTGAAGAAATTCCACTGTTGGTGGAAATGTGTAGTCACTATGGGAAACAGTATGGCAGTTACCCAAAAAACTGAAAACAGAATTACCATGTGATCCAGCAATTCCACTTCTAGGAATATACTCAAAAGAATTGAAAGTATGATCTTGAAGAGATATTTGTACACCCACATTCATGGTTATATTAATCATAATACCCAAAAAGTTGGAAACGGGTCCAGTGTCCATCAGTGGATTAATGGATAAACAAATCAAGCTGTATACATACAATGGAATATTATTCAGCCTAAAAAAGGAAGGAAATTCTGATACATTCTAAACATCGATGAATCTTGAGGACAGTATGCTAAGTGAAATAAACCATTCATTAAAAAGATGTATGTATGATTCCACTTATAGGAGACACCTAGTTTGGTCAAATTCATCAATACAAAGAGTGAAAAGGTGGTTACCAAAGGCCTAGGGAGGAGAGAAAGAAAAACCTTTCCATTAACGGACAAAGAGTTTCAGTTTTGGAGGTTAAAAAGAGTTCTAGATATTGCACACCAATGTGAATGTACTTCACACTAGTGAACAGTACACTTAAATGGTTAAGATGGTAAATTTTATATTATATTATTATAATTAAAACTTTTTAAAAATACATATAGACCCCAACTTTTACTTAACTAGATGAACAATCTTTCTATCTATCTATGCTGGTTTATGTCTGCAAAAGCAGGGGAAAAGGTGTCAAAGAATATGTACCCAACTGTTAATATTTATTATTTCTGTTAATATTTAATAACTGTTAATATTTATTATTAGTTTTAGAAGGGATGGGTGTTTTGGGGAAGAGAGGAAAAATATTAAATTTCTTCATATGCCTGTGTACTTGTTTGACTTGTTTAAAACATGTATTCATTACTAGCATACATTTTTATTTATTTATTTTTCAGCATAACAGTATTCATTGTTTTTGTACAACACCCAGTGCTCCATGCAATACGTGCCCTCCCTATTACCAACCACCTGGTTCCCCCAACCTCCCACCCCCGCCCCTTCAAAACCCTCAGGTTGTGTTTCAGAGTCCATAGTCTCTTATGGTTTGCCTCCCCTTCCAATTTCCTTCAACTTCCTTCTCCTCTCCATCTCCCAATGTCCTCCATGTCATTTGTTATGCTCCACAAATAAGTGAAACCATATGATACTTGACTCTCTCTGCTTGACTTATTTCACTCAGCATAATCACTTGCAGTCCCGTCCATGTTGCTACAAAAGTTGGGTATTCATCCTTTCTTAATAAACATATAATGTATTTTTATCCCCAGGGGTACAGGTCTGTGAATCACCAGGTTTACACACTTCACAGCACTCACCATAGCACATACCCTCCCCAATGTCCATAACCCCCTCCCCCTCTCCCAACCCCACCTCCCCCCAGCAACCCCCAGTTTGTTTTGTGAGATTAAGAGTCACTTATGGTTGTTTCCCTCCCAATACCTTCTTGCTTCATTTCTTCTTCTCCTATCCCCCTAACCCCCCATGTTGCATCTCCACCTCCTCATATCAGGGAGATCATATGATAGTTGTCTTTCTCCAATTGACTTATTTCACTAAGCATGATACCCTCTAGTTCCATCCATGTCGTCCCAAATGGCAAGATTTCATTTCTTTTGATGGCTGCATAGTATTCCATTGTGTACATATACCACGTCTTCTTTATCCATTCATCGGTTGATGGACATCTAGGTTCTTTCCATAGTTTGGCTATTGTAGACATTGCTGCTATAAACATTCGGGTACACGTGCCCCTTCGGATCACTATGTTTGTATCTTTAGGGTAAATACCCAGTAGTGCAATTGCTGGGTCATAGGGTAGTTCTATTTTCAACATTTTGAGGAACCTCCATGCTGTTTTCCAGAGGGGTTGCACCAGCTTGCATTCCCACCAACAGTGGAGGAGGGTTCCCCTTTCTCCACATCCTCGCCAGCATCTGTCATTTCCTGACTTGTTAATTTTAGCCATTCTGACTGGTGTGAGGTGATATCTCATTGTGGTTTTGATTTGTATTTCCCTGATGCCCAGTGATGTGGAGCACTTGTTCATGTGTCTGTTGGCCATCTGGATGTCTTCTTTACAGAAATGTCTGTTCATGTCCTCTGCCCATTTCCTGATTGGATTGTTTGTTCTTTGGGTGTTGAGTTTGCTAAGTTCCTTATAGATTTTGGATACTAGCCCTTTATCTGATATGTCGTTTGCAAATATCTTCTCCCATTCTGTCAGTTGTCTTTTGGTTTTGTTAACTGTTTCCTTTGCTGTGCAAAAGCTTTTGATCTTGATGAAATCCCAATAGTTCATTTTTGCCCTTGCTTCCCTTGCCTTTGCCGATGTTCCTAGGAAGATGTTGCTGTGCCTGAGGTCGAAGAGGTTGCTGCCTGCATTCTCCTCAAGGATTTTGATGGATTCCTTTCTCACATTGAGGTCCTTCATCCATTTTGAGTCTATTTTCATGTGTGGTGTAAGGAAGTGGTCCAACTTCGTATTTCTGCATGTGGCTGTCCAATTTTCCCAGCACCATTTATTGAAGAGGCTGTCTTTTTTCCATTGGACATTCTTTCCTACTTTGTCGAAGATTAGTTGACCATAGAGTTGAGGGTCTATTTCTGGGCTCTCTATTCTGTTCCATTGATCTATGTGTCTGTTTTTGTGCCAGTACCAACTAGCATACATTTTTAATTAGTAGAGTGATAAAACAATCTACCAGCAAAAGTCATTAAGGATTTCAACTGGAAATGGATAAAGGTAAAATCCATTGGATGGATAAAGGTAAAAATACTGGGTAGAGCTCTTAGTATCCTCTAACTTGCAAGACAGATCCTAGAAAGCCATAGTGCTTTTGGATGCTGATTAATTTAGCTACCTCATGTCTTGATGACACTAATGTTAATTATTCCAAATCTGAAAAAATTCTATTTATGAAGTCCTGGTCCCAAGTGACCACTTAGGAAGAAAATGCTCAGTTTAGACAAACTCAGCCTAAAGGTTAACAAAGGACAAGTCTGACAAAGCAAGTCATGGTTGGCCCAACTCTAGTCTCTCATGTGATTCGCATAAAGAGGTATTGCTCTGATTGGCTTCCATAATAATCCAGAGGGCAAAGAAGAAATACAATGAGGCTTAATTGAATAATGACCAAAGCAGGTTATTGAAATGCTATTAATAACTTTCTAAACAACTCAGGGACCAGCCAATCAGAGACTTACTTTGCAAATGGTCTTAAGGAACAATGTTGAATGTCAAGGAAATATGCAGCTCTAGGAAATATATAAAAGGCCAGCTGTAGAAGGTGCAGCCAAAGCTCAAAAACCTCTTAGCAACCCAACTCTCATCCCAAGTCCTGACCATGGCCTGCTGCTCCACTAGCTTCTGTGGATTTCCCACCTGCGCCACCAGTGGGAACTGTGGCTCCAGCTGCTGCCAGCCCAGCTCTTGCCAGACCAGCTGTTGCCAGCCAACCTGCTGCCAGACCAGCTGCTGTCAGCCAAGCTGCTGCCAGACCAGCTGCTGTGGAACCAGCTGTGGCACTGGTGGTGGCCAGGAGGGTGGCTGCGGAGCTGTGAGCTGCCGAGTCAGGTGGTGCCGCCCTGACTGCCGCGTGGAGGACACCTGCCTGCCCCCCTGCTGCGTGGTGAGCTGCACGCCCCCAACCTGCTGCCAGCTGCACCATGCACAGGCCCCCTGCTGCCGCCCATCCTACTGTGGACAGTCCTGCTGCCGCCCAGCCTGCTGCTGCTACTGCTGCCAGCCCAGCTGCTGCCAGCCCACCTGCTAAAGCAAGCCTGCTGATTAAGAAAGAATGAAAGGAGAAGCTAAGCAAACTGCTCTGATCTACAAAGAAGTGTTCAATTTTACTCCCATGCTAAGTATCATGATGTTTCTAAGCCACTCAGAAATAATGAGTCTTAGGACTCTCTTGGATGTGCTGAACTAGCATGCTGAAAGCATGTATCAATCAGAGTATCTAGATATCCTGCCTTGCTTGGAAAAGCACCAGGGTGGGGTATTTCTTCATTTCAGTGACATCTCTGGTCTCCTCCCTTTCTCTTGATCCCCACTTATTTTCAGACATTTCTCCTTGAATATCCCCTTAATTTCAAATAAAATGTTAAATGTGTAAAGCAAACTGAGTTATTTTCTTCCTTCTACCTCTAAGTTTGTCCACCCTTAGCTGGAACTCAAGAAGAGTGGATTTGCATTTTGATAATAATCCTAAAGCATAAACAGAAACTCTAAACCAGAAAGATTAAATACTAATTACATTATGCTGAATCCATCAGTTAATAAAATCCTCCATGCATTTAATAATCTTTATAATTATTCAAATATCTAAAATGTTCTAACCTATTATGATTAGGTCTAAGCCAGTAAAATCACTTTTGGCTAAAATTTTCAGGTTGCTCAGATCTATAGGACTTCTACCTAGTTGTATCTCTACCGTTTTAATCTCTTTCCAGTTTATATACTAGATGTTCTCCTTCATGTGTTGCTAACATCTAAAGATTATATTACTTAATAAATAAATTTTAAAATATCTACCAGATACTATCTTTTAGATACTCTTTTCCAAAAGCATTTAGGTTTAATTCCTATGTCTTACCTATTATATTCTTATCACTGGTCCCCAAATTGCTCTCTAAGTTTCAACTGCTAATACTCACCTTCATTTACTGCGAGTTTGTATAAAATGTATCTCTAATCTAAATGATGGTAGAACAAAGAGCCAGGGAGATACCCTGTGAGTTCTACCGTCACCAATGGTCAGACACATGCATTACACATTTTGAACTCTATATTGCATTTTGCAACCCAATTTGAAAGATGTTCTCTTAGGAAATTAACATAAATCTAGAATAAAAAAATACTTTTACCATATAATTTTTAATTCCTCATTAAGTATTTTAGTGCAATATATAAAACACAATAGGACAAAATATAAGACACTTCATGAAAAATATTTTCCAAGTTATTTACAAGTTCCCAGAACTTACCTCTATCATTTAACTGGTAGCAATGATAGACCAAAAACATTTGACAATGATAGATCAAATGCATTTCAAAGAATATAATAGATGGCCTTGCCTTCTTCAAAATGTCCTAACTCCCAGATGTTTTTCCCTGAGCTTTGGTTCAACTTTTCAATGCAGAAAAATATTTCAGGACTTCCTACTCTCTTTTGACAATAACAAGGACTCCTCCACGAGAGGCACTACAGCTTGAAAGTTCTATTAAATTATTTATAATTGGTACATGTGTCCATGAATCATGTCTTTTACTCCACCCATTCAAAATCAGATTTGGTAAGCATTTATTAAAGATCTACCTGAAGCTAAGCCCTCTGCAAGATATCTATATAAACTATGTCACTTGGTTCACAAGAAAAGATTTCTGACCTAGAATATGAATAATATTTACATATTTCAAGTTGATTGAAGTCAAAGGAACTATGATAGTAATTTGATTTAATGTTGGAGTAAATTAGTTGGAAGCTTTTAATTATCTATAACCAAACATACTCTTCAATTCAGTGGATGTTCCAATGTCCTACATTCAATAGAATTCAGTCCATACAGCCAAAAGGAAAAAATAATAGTTAAAACTAAGAGCACAATTATCCTTAGCCTTAGAGATATGGACAGAATGTCACGTGAAATAACCACCTCTACAAAATGAGGGTGTTGACAATGGACTAAAATGGAAGAGCTCTTTGAACATGGAAAACCACAAATGTATTCCAAAGAGCAAAGAACCAATATGAGGAGTCCAAATGAAACTATAAAACAAAGTAATTTCTAAACTGCTGCTCATAATAGGTCGTAAGTATTTCAATGTAAGCCAATCAGAGGACCAATGAGGAACAAATTTAAACAAAAACAAGGAAGATATGTTAAGAATTTTATAAATAGAAACTGGCTCAGATATATAAAAGGCCTGTCTGACATAGACTTTACCACCAAAACACCGACAAGCAACCCAACTCTCAACCCAAGTCCTGACCATGGCCTGCTGCTCCACTAGCTTCTGTGGATTTCCCACCTGCGCCACCAGTGGGAACTGTGGCTCCAGCTGCTGCCAGCCCAGCTCTTGCCAGACCAGCTGTTGCCAGCCAACCTGTTGCCAGCCCAGCTGTTGCCAGCCAAGCTGCTGCCAGACCAGCTGCTGTGGAACCAGCTGTGGCACTGGTGGTGGCCAGGAGGGTGGCTGCGGAGCTGTGAGCTGCCGAGTCAGGTGGTGCCGCCCTGACTGCCGCGTGGAGGACACCTGCCTGCCCCCCTGCTGCGTGGTGAGCTGCACGCCCCCAACCTGCTGCCAGCTGCACCATGCACAGGCCCCCTGCTGCCGCCCATCCTACTGTGGACAGTCCTGCTGCCGCCCAGCCTGCTGCTGCTACTGCTGCCAGCCCAGCTGCTGCCAGCCCACCTGCTAAAAGCAAGCCTGCTGATTTCCAGTTGCCCAGGACACAGTATCTCTGAATAGCGTATCTCCTCAACCATCCCTGGACCACCACGAGTTCTTAGACTTCCATTTGCGTTTTTGTTATGGGGGCTACCAAATATATGAGTTTTAGCTGATTTCATTCTGTAGCAGATACCCTGACCATCCACTGCAAACAGAAATGCTGTGAACCTACCAGCTGACTATCAAAATGCTTTAGATATCTATTTCTGATTTTTTTTGCAGGGTTGAAAATTACTGATACACTGTAGAATTAACCCTTGAGAACTACCCACAACTCTAATTCTTCCCTGCTTTATAATCTATTTTTAGCTCTGTTTACCTACCATTTTTCTAACATCAAAAGCACCAGAATATAGCCAAGTAACTTTTCTCAGTTGTCACCAGAAAGAATGGAAGCTCTTCGCCCAACATTCATCCTCTAAGAAGTAGGCTAGACTTATTCATAGTTCAACATCTGGTTCCATTCCTTTTTTTTGCAAGGGGGAGGGGACCATAACGATCTTGCCTGTTGGCTATTTCAATTACATCTGTGATACAGTGTTTTCAGTCATTTCTTAATAAATATTATAACTGGGCAAACAAACCATAGTCTGTGCTTCTATGTATACATGAAATGGGTTACCTGTGATAATTCATGACTGCCTACTTGAAAGAAATACATTTATTTCTTTTTAAAAGAAACAGAAATCATATATAGTGTATTCATTCATTCTATAAACATTTATTGATCACCACTTCCAAAGCTGGGACTATGGAAATCAGAAAGATGAAAACTTACTTCTTATCCTTGAGGAATTTGCTATCCAGTAAGAAAAAGTATATGTGTGAAAATAGCTACATGGGGCACCTGGGTGGCTCAGTGGGTTAAAGCCTCTGCCTTCGGCTCAGGTCATGATCCCAGGGTCCTGGGATCGAGCCCTGCATCGGGCTCTCTGCTCAGCAGGGAGCCTGCTTCCCCCCTCTCTCTCTGCCTGCCTCTCTGCCTACTTGTGATCTTTGTCAGTCAAATAAATAAATAAAATCTTAAAAAAAAAAAAGAAAGAAAGAAAATAGCCACAAACAATTTAACAAGATAAGCGGTATCTTCTTAAGAGTTGGTAGAAAAAATCTCCATCTTAGGAAGAGGCTTTTGTGGCAATATGCCTCAAAGGTCCAACTTATAATAGGTGCATCACATGTGACGTGCATGTCGGCAAACCCAAAACCCTAAGAGAAGGATGTAAAATAATTACACATGAGACAGAAGGATTTTTTTTAATACTCCAGAAAGGGAGTGAGGAGAAGGAAGAAGAGAGGAGAGAACCAGTCAGGAGGTCATGAATATTACTCTATGACTCCTCCCCTTAAGTTACCAAACTCACACAATCTTTAGGGTAGGTCAACTTTCCTGTGAATACCAGTGGAAGATCTGAATTTCATGTCTGGGTTGATTCAAAGGGAGTTGTAGACAACCCAGGACCCAGACAGAGCAGGGGGGTCTACAATAAAGTAATACCACTGCTGTGGAAAGTAGTACTTTGGTTATGTAGACTACAAAGAAGATGGAAGGGCCAGAAACAGGATTTCAAAAGGAAAAGATCACTTTGGGACCAGCAGGGGTTGGGTCAGGAGTGGCATCTGGAAAGGCTTCACAAAGGAGGTAATCTTTGGGGCCCATGAAGATCATTCTAAATGGGAGGGAAAGAGTTTAAAAAAAAGAAAAAAAGTTCAAGCTGCACACCATTAGAGTGGCTAAAAATCTAGCGACAACACCAAATGCTGGTGAAATCCTGCTGGAGCAACAAGACTTCTCTCTCACTGCTGGTGGGAATACACAACAGTACAGCCACTTTGGAAGACCGCTGGGCTATTTCTTACCAAGTTAAACACGGGCTTATCATACAATCCAGCAACTGTGTTCTTATGTATTTATCCAAATAAACTGAAGATTTAACCAATAAGCTGAAATCTTAGAATATAAGAGTAATTATCTACCATTATTATAACTAATTTAGGTAATGGCTCCAATTGGAGCTTATGTTCCAGATGGAGTGTCTTTCATGGAACAAATCAACATAGCCCCAGGCAATTAGAAGTATACAGCTTTTGACATGAAAATGCCTTTTTCTCCATATCAGTTTTCAAGGACAATCAGAAGTAGTTTGCTTTTAACCGGACTGGCATGACTAACAGTAACTTTACAAATACTGCTTCAAGGCTGTGTCAACTCTCCTGGGTTCTGTCATAATATACTCAGCAGAGATCTTAATCAACTTGACATTCCACACAGCGTATCAGTCCACTACAGTGGCACTACAGATGACATCATGCTAATTGTTTCTGAGGAGCAGAAAGTAGCAACTACTTTAGATGTCTTAGTAAACACATGTGAACTCCAGGTGGAAGATAAACCCCACAAAAATTAAGGAGGTTCCCACCTCAGTGAATCTTCTTGGAGTCAAACTGTCTAGAACATGTTGAGCTCTCCTTTTTAGGATGAAAGAAAAACTGCTGTCGCTTTAACTGTCTTTGGCTGGGAAAAAGCGCAACTCTTGGTGGGCTTTTTTGGATTCTGCATTCAATATATACTCTGTTTGAGTGTGCTAGTGTAACCCATTTACTGACAACCTGGAAAAGGACCACTATGGATTCAAGACCTTTCAGAAATGAAGATTTAAATCATTCCCTATCAGATAAAGAACCTCAACCAGCTCAAGTTCTGACTGAGCATAAAGAAAACATAAAACCGGTAGAGGAGGAAGAGAGTTACAAGTATCAACTACAGTCTCGTGACCAATTAGAAGGATTATAGAAACTATGTGTATTTTCTTCCTTATTTTTCTTCTCCTTTCTCCTTCCCTTGTTTAGTGCCATATGCTGTACCCAGACTTAAATTTCAAGTGAACCCAATTATATTTAATATTTTATCAGTTCTGTGAAACAGACAGTTATCTTGGTTTTGTAAGATGAGTAAATTAAATTTGAAAGAGGTTAAACAAACTGAAGCCAGGATCTCAAAGAGACAGGTGCACTCCCATGTTTATTGCAACATTATTCACAATATCTAAGACATGGAAGCAAAGTAAGTATCCAACAATAAATGATGGATAAAGAAAATAGGGTATTTACATACAATGGGATATTACCCAACTTTAAAAAAGAAAGTAAATTGTATTGTTTCCAACAATATGGATGATTATGCTAACATAAGTAAGCCAGATGCAGAACAAATCCTTGAGGATACCACTTACATGAGAAACTAAAATAGTCAAACTCGTAGAAGCAGAGAATAGAATGGTGGTTACTGATGTGGAGTAAAAAAGCAAAAAAAAAAAAATTAAGTCTTACAATTTACAGCCCATCAACAAGTATTTGATACAGGCAGAGTGACCGTTCTCCAGGAACTCAAATGCTTCACCATTAATACTTTGCTAAAGGCAAAAGACAACTTTAGCTTGACATCAGCTAGACCTCCAGGATCCTGTAAAAACCCCTTTGGAAACTTCCTTTATCTCTACCCTGACCCAAGATATATGTTAGCAATCATCCTCCAAGCATATGATCCAATGATATTCACCTGAAGCATCTCATGACTGAGGTTTTACCTGACAGTAGTAAATGGAGTTTTCCTAACAACTGCTAGTCCCTGAGGGTCCTGGAAACCTTGCTTCCAAGTTCCTTAGAGACTCAGGCTATCCCCAACCCCCTCCCAACTTGAAAGTATAAAATCAACCACTCTTCACAACCCCAGTACAGCTCTTTCTGCCCACAGGTCCTGTCCCTGTGCTTTAATAAAACCACCCTTTTTGCACCAAAGATGTCTCAAGAATTCTTTCTTGTTTGCTCCTGAACCCCAATATTTCACATCTGTTACCAGAGGTTCAGGAGTGGGGAGAATTGAGAAAGGTAATGGTCAAGGGGTAAAAAGCTTCAATTATGTAAAATAAGTCTTAGAGTGCTCCTGTGTACCACAGGGTCTATAGTTAACAATACTGCAATGTATACTTCAAACTTTGCTAAAAAGATGTATATTAACTGTTCTTATCACCAAAAAAAAAAAGAGGAAAATGAGAAAAAAAAGAGGAAACTTTCCAAGTTTATGGCATTGATTATGCTGTTTCACTGGTAATATACTTACCTCCAAACTCATCAAGTTATTTACATTAAACTTGGTTTTTTGTATGTCAATCCTATCTCAACGTGGTTTTTTAATGACTAAAGAAAATTAAATAGCTTGCTTATAGTCACACAGCTCATAAAGAAAAACTAAAATATGAACCCAACTTTGACTTCAAAACTCATAATGAGACAATGAAATTAAGGAACTGGAAATAAAGAATGGTGTGGGAAGGTTCAGATGATTTATTTTTTATTTTATTTAAAGTCAAATATTTGACATACAGTTTAGTTTCAGGGGGAGAGTTTAGTGATTCATCAGTTGCATACAACACCCAGTGCTCTTTACATCATGTGCCCTCCTTAATGCCCATCACCCAGTTACCCCATTCCCCCCTACCCACCTCCCCTCCAGCAACCCTCACAGTTTGTTTCCTATAGTTAAGACTCCCTTATGGTTTGTCTCCCTCGCTGATATCGTTGGTTCAGCTGATTTAAAGATGCCTATTTGGGAAGCTCTGGGCTTTCAGAGTAAGCTCCTCTATGCCAGATGCTAAGATACTGTCCCAGCTGCATGCCCTCCCTGCTGTTGTCAGCCCTGTGATGCTCTGCAAACCACTTTGTCGGGCTTTGCCACTAGGGGGTGACAGAGTAAAGCTGCAAAGCTGAAGAGGAAGAAGGCATGTGCTCCTTCCTTTTTGCTTCCTTCTGCTTAACTGGGACTTCCTGAATGCTGACAATTCCCAGAAGTCTCTCCCAGTAATACCTGTTCACTCCAGCAGCCCCAGATCCTTCCCTGAAAAGCACCTAAATCCAGTCTGCGGTTTTCTCAACACTTGGAGAAATTGCCTCATAGCACACCCCACTCAAAGTCACCAGCCAGCCAGTTTTCCTGAAACATCTGATTCTCAGGACAACCTCCTCTCTAAATTTCTCAGTGTTAATTCCCTCCCTTTTCCCTTGAAAGAAACTATCTTTCCCAGGGTTTTCTGCAGTTCCTACATTTGTAACATCTCAGTATCCCCTTTTAACCCTTTCATTTTTTTAAGAGCTTAGTTTTAAAGTCTCCATATACAATTCACTTGATTCAAATAATGGGTGTGGTTCTTGTTTTTTTTTGTTTTTGTTTTTTTTTTTACATTTTTACTTATCTATTTGACAGACAAAGATCACAAGTAGGCAGAGAGGCAGGCAGAGAAAGAGGGAGAAGCAGGCTCCCCACTGAGCAGAGAGCCCAATGTGGGGCTCAATCCCAGGACCCTGAGACCTTGACCTGAGCAGAAGGCAGAGGCTTAACCCACTGAGCCACCCAGGCGCCCTGCGGTTCTTGTTTCTTGAAGGGACCCTTACTGTTATAATCTTATTGCCTTTAAAAATTCAGATTATCTACTGAACCATTTGTTCAGACTTCTCATCTAACTTTGGCTAATCCTGGGAACTGACTATGGAGCAAATAAGACTCTGAGCTTTGGGGTGCCTGGGTGGCTCAGTGGGTTAAAGCTTCTGCCTTCGGCTCAGGTCCTGATCTCATGATCTCAGGGTCCTGGGATCGAGCCCCACAATGGGCTCTCTGCTCGTCAGGGGGCCTGCTTCCTCCTCTCTCTCTGCCTGCCTCTCTGCCTACTTGTGATCTCTATCTGTCAAATAAATAAATAAATAAAAATCTTTTAAAAAAAAAAAAGACTGAGCTTTGGTGGTGGCAGCCAGAGAATTACATTATAGGCCTGACAAATTCTGACTGAGGAACAAGAGAAACTACTCAGGACCATTTAGCTCTGTAGTTAAGAAAGCTCTACCATGTCTATAAAAACCTTCTATGCAAAGTGGGCTGTGCCATGGAGACCTGACAGCAGGTGGCCCTTTATTAATTACTGACTTATCCCCAAAACCATAACTCTGACTAGAGAAACCTGCTTTCCATCATGATTGTTCTATTAAACACTAATAGGCAAACTTAGTTTTAAAAGCCCAAGAATACAAAGGTATTTTGAGAAACTTCAAGGGAGAAAATGCTGAATCATCACATCAACCGAAGCATAAAAGCCTTAGGTGAGCCTGGGGATTTGAGAGTTAAATAAAAGTGTTCTTGTGAGATTGAGAGAGACTAATCCAAAGCACCAAATATTTGTTCATATTGGGGCTCTTCATTTTTTTTTAAGATTTTTCAATACAGTATTTATCTTTGATGGAAGAGACAAACTAAATCTTTTCTCAAAATGATGGGAGGAATCTTGGTCTGAATGGAGCCAGAATAAAGTAAAGATAGTATTCATTTGTTCAAAAGATGAGACCTGTAGGCCTGCAGAAAAGATCTAGTAGGTTTATGACATTGTGGGATGGAGAATCAAAGGAACTCGGGATTTTCAGAGTCTCTGAGGTGGTGAGCCATGAGAAAGTTTGAGAAGAGTCAAGATGACAGAGGTTTATGTAGAGTAACAGCCAGAAGATCTCAAAGCAGAAGAAATTCATGGTTCTCCCCTAGAGGGCATCATGGGGGAGGCAGGAGATAATATAATGAATCCTAAAGATAGAATTCAGGAAACTCTGAGGTTAGCATTTTGAAACTTCACCCCAACACTTACTGTTTTATTGAACAGAAGAGTCAAAAATGAGAGAGAAACAAACAGAGGTTAGGAACAGAAATTTGTGTGGACCAGAGATTGAAATTGGAAGTAAGCCAAACAAATATCTTGTTATATTATGTTTCAGTATAGACTGTACACTTTGATCACTCTAAAGACCTTTTAACTGTAGGAAGGAACTAAAAAAATGAATCAGAAGACCTAAGATGAAAATCACAAATCTACCCAGTTATATCTTGCCTATCAAATAGGGGTTCTAATATCTCGGTGTCCCTGTATCAAATAAGTTTATTGGGCACCTGTGTGACTCAGTGGGTTAAGCTCCTGCCTACAGCTCAGGTCATGATCTCAGGGTCCTGGGACCGAGGCCCACATCGGGCTCTCTGCTCAGTGGGGAGCCTGCTTCCTCCTCTCTCTGCCTACTTGTGACCTCTCTTTCTGTCAAATAAAATAGTTTTTAAAAATAAGTTTATCAATAGTAATATGCTTGGCATTTAAAAAAAACAAATAATTTTTTCTCTTCCTCCTCTCCATTCCATTGTACATCTTCAGGAGCACAAAACCCTACTACTAGGAGGTTAACAATACCCAAATACATAAGAGTAGAGGATAAAGCTGAGAAAACTAGGAAGAAGGCTGTCCAGGGTGATGTTTTACTCCATTTGGGTGGTTGCTCCTTCTTTATCCAACTCGTCTGCACTCAGAAAAATCAAAACACTCAATACTTGCAGGAATTTTTTCCCACAGATGATGGTCCTCTCCTTCTTTTCACGTATTTCTTCTCAACTGACCAAGAAGCCAAATTTCTACTGATGAATGCTGACCAACTATGATTTTAAGCTGTCCTAATACATCATGGTTCTCCAGTTAAAATTTCAAACTGGGGACACGTGGGTGGCTCAGTGGGATGGGCCTCTGCCTTTGGCTCCGGTCATGATCTCAGGGTCCTGGGATCAAGCCCCGCATCGGGCTCTCTGCTCAGCGGGCAGCCTGCTTTCCCCTCTCTCTCTCCACCTGCCTCTCTGCCTACTCGTGATCTCTGTCAAATAAATAAAGTCTTAACAAAATTTTTTTCAGGGGCACCTGGGTGGCTCAGTGGGTTAAGCCACTACCTTTAGCTCAGGTCATGATGTCAAGGTCCTGGGATCGAGCCCCACATCCGGCTCTCTGCTCAGTGGAGAGCCTGCCTCCCCCACCTCTCTGCCTGCCTCTCTGCCTACTTGTGATCTCTCTGTCAAGTAAAAAAATAAAATCTTAAAAAAAAATTTTTTTCCCAACTGAATTTCAATGTGAATTGCATCATTTCCCATAAACCATAGATATTAACGAGGAATTCAGAATGGAAAAATCCATACTCATGCTGACAGAGCTGTGCTTCAGTCCCCTCTAAGTAATAAATCTTACTGAGGGTTTGCAAGAACTACCTCCACAAAATGGCAACATGGCAGAAGGTATTAGAGAAGGAGCCTCACAGGGTTCCAGCAAAGCAAGGCAGAGGGCCACTAGGCCTTCCTTTGGAGAGGTGGAGCTCCTACTGGTTGCAAAGTTATAGTGAAGACTGAACAGGCAGAAGACTTTTCAGACATTGAGACTGGAAAGCTAAACTCCTAGGATTTACCCCTAGACCTCTTTGTTAAATAGAAAGAACACCTGTAAATGATGGAAAAAGAACTCTAACTCCCCTTCATTTAATTAATAACTACCCTTTATTTAGAACCATTTATTGAGCACTCGCTATATTCCAGACACCGTGTTAAACATTCTTAATGCATTATTTACTTTATCCCTTAAACATTCTAGCGATGTGGTATTTTACAAATGGGGAGATTAATGAAGTAATTTCCCTGCTTTAGAAAAACATGCCAGTGGCTTTCAATGGTCTAACTACTTTACTTTTGTTCAAATTCCTCAGCCTGTGAGTCAAGACTCTCCATCTAGCTTTTACCTTCCAAGACACTTTTCCAGACACAGTACACTATTCACTGCTTCCTAATGACAATTGGTTCTTTTCCATATCCGTGCCTTTGCTGCAGCTGCTCACTATAATTGGAATGACCTTCCTACTCTGCTTTATCTTCAAGTCCTGTGTGCCCAAAGAACTCCAGTAGAAACTAAACCACCTGAAAGTACAATTGTGTCCTGCTCATTCCTAAGTCCCCTCAGTCTCCTACCACAGTGCAAGG
Organism: Meles meles; assembly: GCF_922984935.1. Taxonomy (NCBI): domain Eukaryota; kingdom Metazoa; phylum Chordata; class Mammalia; order Carnivora; family Mustelidae; genus Meles; species Meles meles. The sequence goes on along the minus strand of NC_060083.1, from coordinate 43,227,160 downwards.
CAAATAGCAGGGACTCAACAAAGACTGGCTAAAATAAACTAAATTACGTATTTTTCTCCTCAAAAATATAACAGCCAACAATGGAGAGATTATGGATTAGTATACAGTGATTAAGAACACAGACTCTGGAGTCAGATAGCCAGGGTTCAAATCCCAACTCCACTATTTACCAGTTGCTGACTTTGAGCAACTTATTTATTCTCACTATGCCTCAGTTTCCCTCATCTGTAAAACAGAGGATACCTTCAATACCAACCACAAGGGGTTGTTGTAAGAATTAAATGACATAATACATGCAAAGCATAGAACCATATCTGCTACATAGTAAATGCTATATAAGGGTTTGCTGTTATTATACAATCAGTTGCATATTATAGTAAACTAACAACTCAAAATGTATTTTAAAGTCATCATGCCAGTTATTTAAATACATTAACATTCAATTATCTTAATTTTAAAAAAATTTTAACCACTTACAGGAATTCTTTGGAAATACAGTAGCTATTTAATTCAACCCAGTAATCAGATTTGTCTAACTAATCGATGAGAAACATTTGATTCAAAATAAAATTATTTGATATAACTATTGTTAGCAAATAATTCCAAGGAATAAAAACCCGATGTTTACTATACAATAATTGTTTAACTATCTCAATATTAGATTTCACACAGTGAACAGCCAAAAATTTAATTTTCTCAATGCCTGTCATATATTAGGCATCCAAATTTTATTAAACACCCATTTTCCCAACCAGGTTAATTTTACTTAACACATATAATTTATACCTTCCTTAACCGTGTATAATTTCCTGTTACTACTGCACATTCTACAGCCCACAGTAACACACGAGAATTAACCCTCCAAGAAAAACAGGCAGCACTGCCAGTGAGCAGAAGCTGGGTGAAGCGTGCGTGTGCCGTGTGGCAGAGTACCGCGAAACCTGCTCTGGCATGTTGCGGTGGGATCATGCATGTCCATGGGACACAGAGTGGAAGGGCTCACTCACACCCCCCTTTCAGCCAGTACCAGCTGTCTTCAAATCGCAAAACGTTATTTCCGTTTAAAAGAAATCCAATCAGCACAGGCTAATAAGCTAGCAAGCCTTGATTCTGTCTTAGCTATAACCACACACTAGAAAATATCTGGAAAAAGCCCCCAAAGTCCACCACTTAACCCAAACCCAGAATCCTTTGCCTGCTTGCTCAGCAAAGAATAAAGTGAACATCATGCAATGAAAGGACTGACATCCGTAGCCGTCCTGATGCCAGCTATTTGCTCTTCCAAATGATATCATAAAGGAGTTCACCAGAAATTGAAAAAATCATGCAATTCAGAAAACAAAGACCAAATGTTTTTACTTACAGGCATTTTTATTAGGATGACAAACTGAAAAGGCTTCTAGCCTGCTTTTGTGAAGGGATGAAGTGCTCCATCAGGCTTAAAGAAAATTGAGTTGCCTCGAAGTGTGAAATCTCCCCACACTGACATTCCTGCTGACTCGGGAGGTGCCGTCATGGGAGGGTTTTCCCGACAGCACCCAGGAAATCCAGGATGTTGGTAAGGCACACAGAGGCTCACAAAAAACTGTGACTAACACACATAAAAGTGACCTTTCATCCCAGGCCAAGAACTTGGCAGTAAGCATATTCTGCGTCTGGGTGTTGGGGCCTCTTGTGTCTTCAGCCCTGCTCCCTCTCGAGGGCTTCAGGCTGCTTACCTTACAGGTCCCACACTGACCTCATCATCCACCTCTTCCCACCATCCCAGATGGCAGCTCTGTGGCTCAGTTCCCCTCTCACCTATGAGTAAATCTGAGACCTAAACATGGTCGTTGGCCTCTCTCTCCACACATCTTCCTGATGAGCACAACCTACCATCTCTACTTTCAAAATGTCTCCCCAACTCTTCACCTCTTACTAGTTCCTCCACCAACTGGCACCACAGCTCATCCTCTCACCTGGACCATGGATTGTTCTGCCTGTTTCCACTTTGGCCCTGCAGCACCTACCTTTCCCCAGAATATAACACATGCTTTCACCCCCTGCTGCAAAGCACCCAGTGCATTCTCAGTGCCTTTAGAATAAAAGCTAAACTCTGTTGAGCCTACAAAAATCCTACATGGCCCGGCATCTGCCTACCTCCATGAACCTCATGCACTGTCACACTCATCTTTTGCCACACGCAGACCAGCCACACGGCAAGGGCTGTCACTGACAGCCCTGACCTCCAACCACTCTATCACTACACCCTGTTTCATTTTCTCCTGGCACTTGTCACTTGTCATGGTCACTCCTTCATTTTTTATTGTCATTTTCCCCTACTAGAATGAACACCTTGATAACAAGGACTTTATCTGGCCTGTTAACACCTGTATGCACAGCACCTACGACAGTACTGGTTGTTCTGCTGAATGATTTAACTAATTTAAAAAAAATGAATGAACACAATTTACAGTTATGTAAAATTTAATCCCAGAAAAATGCTGATTTTTATTAGTAAGTGTGAGGAACTGCTATTAGACAAGGTGCCATTCACTACCAGTATTACTTTAAATCATTATTTAATATCCTCACTTTCAGTTCTGTCTTCTGGGAAGTGGGTATAGTAACAGTCCTGGTCTTATAGGGTTGTAAGAAATAAGGAAGAAAATGTGCATATGCATTATGCATTATGCCTGGCATATGGTATATATGTTCAATAATTGTTACCTATTAGCCAAGGATAAGATGACCATATTGTAGTGATCTTAAAAACAAGAATATTAGTTTTGTTGTGGAAACTGCTAAGCCACCAGTGGTCCCCAGGAAATTGAATAATCTGATGAGAAATCCCAGATTTATCCCCTCTTCTCTATGATACCCTGTAAGACAGAAACCACACCCTCCCCAATACCCCCATAGGACACCCAAATAGCTTCCCATCTACTGTCCCTGCCTTCAAATTATCTCCTTTCTACCGCTAGCATTTTGGTTAAGAAAACAGGCTTTCAAATCAACTCCCCCTTTTTATGGTCTCAAGCACTTCAATAACCTGATCCCACCCATCTTACATCAACTTATCTTGAGGGTTGTCTAGTCAGAACAACACCCCCACCCCCCCTCATCCACCAAGAGGAAATCTGTAGAGGGGTTGAGAGTGCACAACCTGGAGCCAGACTGCTTGGCTTCATCTGCTATTATCAGACTGCCAGCTCCATCACCTACTCACTGACTAGTTACTTAGCCTGTCTACACCCCAGGTTCCTCATCTGGGAAGTGGCAGGGACGGCAACTCTGCCTGCCTCATAAGCCTGGGGTGAGAACTGTGTAACACACGTTAAGCACCCAGCACAAGGCCTAATACTTAGTAAGTGACGATGCTGCTGAGCCTCTACTCAAAAACTAGTCATCTTTCTAAAAACAAATCCACACATGCCCCATATCTGTTCAAAATCTTTAATTAACGTCCATTGCCAAGAGGACGAAGTTCAAAATCCTGAGTGGAGCCTCCTAGAGCAAATTCTTCCTAGTGTGGCCCTAGCCCACCTTTCCAACTCTATCTCCCACTGTTCCTCCTCCACAGCCTCCCCGAGTAAGAGAGATCAGGAGTCCATGCTGTGGGCTTCCCCCAGTCAACCCTGTTGCCATCCCATGAACGCACCGCGGCATTTTGTTTCCTTGATTTACTTGCTGAAATTCCCTTCCTATTCCTTCTACCTGCTAAGCTCCTCATCATGCTTCGATACCCACACAATTGTTCTCTTTTCATGAAGCACTTCCTGAATTTTCCCCATAGAGTCAGTGGTACCTCCTTCTAAACTCCCACACCTCATCCAAAACACCTGAATGTACAAGTCCGTTGTCATTTACCAGTTTACTTCTCTGTGTCTCTTCTCTACAACTTCAAGGGCAGGCACGTATTTGCTTCTTTTTTATGTAATGTCTGACTTGCAATAGGTGTTCAACCAATGAGGGTTTGACTGAACAAGAGATATCTGTGGGAGGAATGTGGATGACAAGCAAAATTCTAGCAGAGGAATCCAAAACCACAAAATCATTCTAGTAATGAAAAGATGGCTAAAATGAAAAGTTGTAATGTAAAGCAGCTTTTGGATCCATCGTCTTGTCGATTTTGGCTTCTGACATCTTTATGTTGTACAATTTTCTACTTATTTTTTTAAAGCCTGAGCTATTTTATATGGAGATGGGTCAAGAAAACATTCTTTAAGACTTTCAAAGTAAAATATTTCTGAAGGTTTACTAATTTGGTACTTTTCCGACTCCAAAGCAATTCCAAAATATCACAGTAAGTTTTATACCTTTATTTAATTAAATAATACGATCACTAGGGCTTTAGTAGTTTAGATGTTTAGTAGTTTAGTGTGCTCCATATACACTAACTTATGAAGCTAACTTATGGAAACAAAATGATTCCATGGCCAAGCAAGTTTGGAGAAAAATACATGTTACATCTCTTCATTGGAAAGTCACAGAGCACTTTTGCATATTAAAGGCTCTGGAAGGTCCACTAATGAAAACCTCTATTTCCCAAATGTATTTACCAGAGAACCCTTTAATGGTTGCTTCAAACAAGTCCTCATGGAACTCATTTTATGAAATACTGTTTCATCTCTAAATGGCCCCATACAACTGTTCTTTGGGTCACGATTAATCCTAGTTCATAACATTGTTGGATGGAGTTTTAAAGGGCATCTGTCACTGTACAGTTCCTGACTCTCATCTGCCTGTCCCTGACAAGTTATCGTTCACGGCACGCATGGAGGGAATGAAAAGCAAATTATTTTTGCAACTAAGGAAGTGTTTCTTTACACAGAATCAGAATCTCTTTCTCTATAGATCCCAACTGTTCATCTTAATTCAGCTTGTCGGAGCCATGAAGAATAAATCTAAGACTCTTAGCACTTTTTCAGCCAGAAGACCTGGATTATCACATAGAATCTTTGGTTGCTGGAAGACTAGCAATCAAAAAGCCTACTCATCTCCTTATCTGAAAAACAGACAAAAGAAATGTGGGAATGATTTGCAGATACCTAGCATACCAGGCCATCACTAATGATGTATAATGATTAGAGGTTAATGACTCGGTGCCTTTGAAGACTGAAATGAAGTGTCCTTAAAGTGACAAAGAGCCAACGTGAAGAGTCCTAATTTGACAACAAAACAACCTAAACCCCTTTTATGAGGTAAAGAATGTGTCTCGGGTAATAAACACTTAAGTAGTTAGACGGTTTTAATGGAGATAGCTATAAACTGAAACACAGGGAAAAAAAAGTCGTGGTAATAGGCTGACGCCCAGGGAGGTGAGTATAAAAGAGCCAAGGCAGAAGAGAGAAGCATTGAGACACCAACAGACTTCTCTTCTCAACCCAACAAAAACCCAACTCCTGACACCATGGTTTGCTGTGTTCCCTGCTGCTGCAGCGTCCCCACCGGCCCCGCCACCACCATCTGCTCCTCTGACAAATGCTGCCGGTGCGGAGTCTGCCTGCCCAGCACCTGCCCTCATGACATCAGCCTCCTCCAGCCCACCTGCTGCGACACCTGCCCCCCACCCTGCTGTGAGCCTGACACCTATGTGCCAACTTGCTGGCTGCTCAATTCTTCCTACCCAACTCCTGGAATGAGTGGGATCAACGTGACTACCTACGTGCAGCCTGGCTGTCAGAACCCCTGTGAACCCTGCTAAGCAACCCTGTCTCTGCATAGGTCAGGGACATGGGCCTCATCATCTGACCTTCAACCCCTGCTACCACCTACATCAGGCTAAATCAATCCCAAGTCCCTGGGCCATGTTTTCATGAATTCACTCAACTTCTTCTCTCCTCCGTTGAGTGGAGTTAAAGACCTTCTTTCTGTCTTTTAGGCCATTTCATGGCTCTTTGAGAAATAACTATTTTGACTGTTCCTTAATAAACTTTATTCTGGCTTAGCAAATGTTGCTTTGTGATGATTTATTCTCATGTTTCCTCTCAGGGAAAGTGGAATGCCTACCTAAAGCTGAATAGCAATTCATCATATCCAAGATTTATCTCAGCATAAGGAGAGCATGTGTGGTGGAATCATTGAAAAATTAGATACTGGCTCTTTGTCATGGGATGAAAAGTGAAAAATTCACTAGGTCATCTTGTAGGATCTTTTTACTCAATAGGTATTTTTTGAAGACAACCACTACGCCAAGCCCTATGCTGGAACCTGGAGATTAATGTTTTTTAAATGTTTTATTTGCTTTAATTTCCATTGACCCTGGAATGGATGTTTCTTTCTTCCCTAGCTGACTAAACAAACTGGCCACTTTGTAGAAATAATTTTGATTCCCTTAGTTATAGCCATCAGCAAAATTCCAAGCTCAAAATGCAATGTAATTTGGGGAAGACCAAATACCCATTTCTTCATATATGCTATCTTCTAGAAAAATCAATTCTGAATATTAGCATTTATTGGGTATTCCTTGATCCCTCAAATGAGGCTTGGTTTACATGAGTCAGAATTCTCCTTAGAAGTTTACTAGTCCAAGTGTCATATAATATCATGGTGTTAAAATGAACTAAAAATATCAGACTGTAGTGCAATATTCTCCATCCACAAGAAACAGGCACACAATTCTGGAAGCAAAAACACACAGTTCCTCTTTAAAAAAAAACTTTGGTGATGACCATTAATTCATCTCCCTAGTTGTCCTGGAAAATTTCAAGTGTGAAAGATTTTTACAGAAAATACCCAAACTGCAATCTCATATATTTTCTTGGACTTGCCTTGGAACTTTGGGCTATTCACTTCCTCTCAGCCTCAGTTTCCTTGTTATCATAGCAGAAATGATACTCTTATCCCTGCTTATGTTTCAGGATTATTGTGAAACTCAAACAACCCAATGTGTTGACAGCCCCACTCTGGATGGTGAGAGACGCTCGCCATTACTGCCACACAATGATTCCCAGCTTCCTCACCAAAAGGCATCCCCTGATTTCTAGAAAAACATTATTTTTCCCATGTACCTTTATAAAATAATTCATTGCTTCCTTCATGTTTGTTCAAAAATACATTTATAAGCATCGGTGAGAATTTTAGGATTAATATACCCAAGTTACCTCTTTTTTTTAGTCAAAAGCAAAGCAATCTGACATTTTCACGCATTCCTGTAAGGGATAGATATTTAGACTTTATTTTTAATACTAAAAATAAGTCTGAGTGTCCTAGAGTACTACCTCTGTGGACCCTTAGGCATTCAAAGACCCTTGGCGCTAGTTAAAATGCCCCAGACGGAACCCAGGAAATGTGTGGCTCTGCGCTTGAGCTGCCTCTGCGGCCCTGAGCTGGTCACTGGAGTTCCGTGGGTCTTAAATCAATTAAAAGGGTTGGTTGACCAGAAGCTCTCTAGGATACTTTCAGCTTTAAAATCCTATGGTTCTATATCATCCAGAAGCATTTTAGGTAAAAGTACTCCATGCCACTAACCAACTAACCAACTCCACCCCACTCTATCACTTTTGCTACTTTCATTCATTATAGCTAATATTTGGTGAGTATCTACCAGGCATTTTATTTATGCTTCATGGGAATTATTTCACTTCTAACAAAAAACACATCAGATAACTACCATCATTCTCTTACAGGAGAGAAAACTGACAGTCCCAAAGTTACACAAATAGTAAGTGCCAGGAAGGGATCAAACCTAAAACCACCTGAATCTAAAAGCAGCTTCTCTTTCCACCAAACCAAAGTACACACCTCCTTTGCAGACAGCACTATGTTCAAGACAAATAGGATTACACATGCCTCTCCTTATCTAGGAGAAAGTATATGCCACTTAAAAATACATTTTCAATTATCCCCCTAAATTGTATATTTAGTTTTATATAGTAACTCGCTTTCTCTGGGGTGATTACAGTTTAAGACAAAATGAGTATATACAGTGAGTCTAGGAAAAACGGTTCAGGTTCTAAGGTGAAAACAAATCATCTTTTTTTTAAAAGTCAGACATTAAATGGTGATTAGCAACCTCAGCACAGGAAAAACATGGACTGGTTCATTAAGCCTGAACTGAAATATGGAAGGTTTGGCAACTCAAACACATTTTCGATTTTCTGATAAGTTTCAGTTACCCAGTTCAATGCAAAAACAAACTATCTGTAAAGTTAATAATTGTTTATCCTTGATAAGAGAACAGAAAACCAAGTCATATCATTTTTATTTCAAATTTATCCTGGCCTCCAGGCCTTTCTTTCCATCTTCATTGATTCTAGCCTAATTTAGACATTGATCACCAGACCCCTGATCACAGCCTCCTAGTTAAGCTTGGTTCAATAATCCCACGCCTCTCCCTTCATCCAAACTATACCTCTGTGAGACCAAGCTTCTATCCCTATTATAAATATTGGCTAAATTGAATTGCTCAAAAGTCTAGGATAACTCAAAATTTATTTTTGTAACATTTTATTTTTTTACTAAATCAAAGCTAAATTCTTCAGTGTGGCTTTTAAGACCCCCAATAACCTGATATAGTCAATTCTAGCAAATCTTACCTGCTACTAATCCTGGGGCAATGTGCAACCTACAACTATCAGAGCAATGTCCCCTATATAACAGTCAAGAGAGTAGTCTGCAACCAGACTCTCTTGCTTTAAATCATATCTCTAACACTTACTATGTGTCCTTTGGTCATATCATTTAACTCCTCTCTGCCTCAGGCCCCTCTACTGTCAAATAAGATTAAAAACAGTTTGTAACCTACATAACTAGTACACCACAAAACTGTGTAGGTCATGAAAAACTAGGGAAGACTGAGAAAAGATTGTCCCTGACCAGAGGAGACTAAGGAGATGTGTTGACTAAATGTATTTTGGGATCTCAGATTGGATCCTGGAATAGAAAAAGGACAGTAATGGAAAAACTAGTGATATCTGAATAACAGCTGAAGTTTAACTAATAGCAAGGTACCAATGTTGGTTTCTTAGTCTCAACATATGCACAATGGTATTGTAAGATATTATCATTAAGGGAAATTGAGTGAGGAGTAGATAGGAATCCTGTACTATCTGCAAACTTTGTATAAATCTAAAATTATTCAAGAATAAAAAGTGATTTTTGAAAAGTATGTATAAATACAGAGAACTGGTGGTTTCCAGAGTGGAGGGGATAGGGAATGGGCAAAGGGGGTAAAGGGGAGTGGGGGATACAGGCTTCCAGTTATGTAATGAATAAATTATGGGGATGAAAAGTACAACACAGGGAATACAGTCAATGGTATTGCAATAGTGTTGGACGGTGACAGATGGTGGCCACACTGTGTTGAGCACAGCACAATGTACAGATTTGTCCAATCGCTATGTTGTACACCTGAAACCAATGTAACATTGTGTGTCAGCTATATTGCAATTTAAAAACATTTTTTAAAAGTATATACTTCCCTGGGGATGCAGGGTCTCCTCCTTGTATCCAATACCACGGCAGCGTGGTACTGGCATTAAAACAGACACATAGACCAGTGGAACAGAGTGGAGAGCCCAGATATGGACCCTCAACTCTATGGTCAAATAATCTTCGACAAAACAGGACAAAATATACAATGGAAAAAAGACAGTCTCTTCAATAAATGGTGCTGGGAAAACTGGACAGCTATATATAGAAGAATGAAACTCGACCATTCTCTTACACCATACATAAAGATAAACTCGAAATGGATAAAAGACCTCAACGTGAGATAGGAATCCATCAGAATCCTAGAGGAGAACATAGGCAGTAACCTCTTCGATATCAGCCACAGCAACTTCTTTCAAGATATGTCTCCAGGGGCACCTGGGTGGCTCAGTGGGTTAGGCCGCTGCCTTCAGCTCAGGTCATGATCTCAGGGTCCTGGGATCGAGTCCCGCATCGGGCTCTCTGCTCAGCGGGGAGCCTGCTTCCCTCTCTCTCTCTGCCTGCCTCTCTGCCTACTTGTGATCTCTCTGTCAAATAAATAAATAAAATCTTTAAAAAAAAAAAAAAAAAAGATATGTCTCCAAAGGCCAAGGAAACAAAAGCGAAAATGAACTTTTGGGACTTCATCAAGATCAAAAGCTTCTGCACAGCAAAGGAAACAGTCAACAAAACAAAAAGGCAACCTACGGAATGGGAGAAGATATTTGCAAATGACAGTACAGACAAAAGGTTGATATCCAGGATCTATAAAGAACTCCTCAAACTCAACACACACAAAACAGATAATCATATCAAAAAATGGGCAGAAGATATGAACAGACACTTCTCCAATGAGGACATACAAATGGCTATCAGACACATGAAAAAATGTTCATCATCACTAGCCATCGGGGAGATTCAAATTAAAACCTCATTGAGATATCACCTTACAACCAGTTAGAATGGCCAAAATTAGCAAGACAGGAAACAACGTGTGTTGGAAAGGTTGTGGAGAAAGGGGAACCCTCTTCCACTGTTGGTGGGAATGCAAGTTGGTGCAGCCACTTTGGAGAACAGTGTGGAGATTCCTCAAGAAATTAAAAATAGAGCTTCCCTATGACCCTGCAATTGCACTGCTGGGTACTTACCCCAAAGATACAGATGTAGTGAAAAGAAGGGCCATCTGTACCCCAATGTTTATAGCAGCAATGGCCACGGTCACCAAACTGTGGAAAGAACCAAAATGCCCTTCAATGGACGAATGGATAAGGAAGATGTGGTCCATATACACGATGGAGTATTATGCCTCCATCAGAAAGGATGAATCCTCAACTTTTGTAGCAACATGGATGGGACTGGAAGAGATTATGCTGAGTGAAATAAGTCAAGCAGAGAGAGTCAAGTATCATATGGTTTCATTTATTTGTGGAGCATAACAAAGAACATGGAGGACATGGGGCGATGGAGAGAAGAAGGAAGTTGAGGGAAAATGGAAGGGGAGATGAACCATGAGAGACTATGGACTCTGAAAAACAACCTGAGGGTTTTGAAGGTGCGGGGGGTGGGAGGTTGGGGAACCAGGTGGTGGGTAATAGAAGGGGCACATATTGCATGGAGCACTGGGTGTGGTGCCAAAACAATGAGTACTATTATGCTGAAAATAAATAAATAAATAAAAATAAAAATAAAAGTATATACTTCCAAAGAATTTCCAATGGAAAAAAGACCAGCTCTTCAACAAATGGTGTTGGGAAAATTGGACAGCCACATGCAGAAGAATGAAACTGGAACATTTCCTTACACTACACACAAGAACAGACTCAAAATGGATGAAACCTCAATGTGAGACAGGAATCCATCAAAATCCTTGAGGAGAACATAGGCAGCAACTTCTTCAACCTCAGCCACAGCAAGTTTTTACTAGGAACATCACCAAAGGCAAGAGAAGCAAGAGCAAAAATGAACTATTGGGACTTCAACAAAATCAAAAGCTTTTGCACAGCCAAGGAAACAATCAACAAAATCAAAAGATAACCAACAGAATGGGAGAAGATATTTGCAAATGACCTATCAGATAAAGGGTTAGTATCCAAAATCTATAGGAACTTACCAATCTGAACACCCAAATAACAAATAATCCAATCAAGAAATGGGCAGAGGACATGAACAGACATTTCTGCAAAGAAGATTCAGATGGCCAACAGACACGTGAAAAAGTGCTCAACATCACTCAGCATCAGGGAAATACAAATCAAAACCACAGTGAGATACCACTTTACACCAGTCAGCCTGGTTAAAATTAAGAAATCAAGAAAGGACAGATGTTAGCAAGGATGCAGAGAAAGGGGAACCCTTCTACACTAATGGTGGGAATGCAAGCTGGTGCAGCCACTCCAGAAAACAGTATGGAGGTGCCTCAAAAGTTGAAAATAGAGCTACCCTACAACCCAGTAATTGCATTACTGGGTATTTACCACAAAGATACAAAGGTAGTGATCCAAAGGACACGTACACCCCCACGTTTATAGCAGTGATGTCCACAATAGCCGAACTATGGAAAGAACCTAGATGTCCATCAACAGATGAATGTATAAAAAAGATAGTATATATGTAGATATATGTATATGTAGATATATGTATATGTAGATATATGTATATGTAGATATATGTATATGTAGATATATGTATATGTAGATATATGTATATGTAGATATATGTATATGTAGATATATGTATATGTAGATATATGTATATGTAGATATATGTATATGTAGATATATGTATATGTAGATATATGTATATGTAGATATACATACATAAACATAATGGAATATTATGCAGCCATCAAAAAAACGAAATCCTGCCATTTGCCACAATGAGGATGGAACTAGAGGGTATTATGCTAAGCGAATTAAGTCAATCAGAGAAAGACAATTATCATATGATCTCAGTGATATGAAGAATTTGATAAACAAGACAGAATCACAGGAGAAGGGAGAGGAAAATGAAACAAGATGAAACCAGAGGGAGACAAACCATAAGAAACTCTTAATCTCAGGAAACAAACTGAGGGTTGCTGGAGGGAAGGAAAGTGAGAGGGATAGGGTGGCAGGGTGATGGACACTGGGGAGGATATTGCTATGGAGATGCTGTGAATTGTGTAAGACTGATGAATCACAGACCTGTACCCCTGAAACAAATAATACATTATATGTTAATTTTAAAAGTTTAAAAAAAAAAGTATAGATCTTCTAAAACTGTAGTCAAGATTAAATTAATCAAAACATGTACAGCCTTTGGAACAGTGTGTACCAACTGTCAACCTCCAGGTCCATCTTTTTATACTCTGTGATGCTTGGGGTGAGGACTCTTAATCTCCTTTGCCTGACTTTCTAGTAGATTCCACCAATGGAGGGCACTAGAAGGAGCCTGTAAGGCCTGAGGAAGAGAAGGTCTTGTTGCCCCAGCATCCAGTCATTTATCAGGCAGCCACAGTAGATTCTAGTCTCCAGCTTCTTTCCATGATGCTCCAAAAATAGCATCACTGCACCTCCTCAGAAACACCTACATCAGCAAGGGGGTGACATCCACCTCCCCCCCATGAAGGCCCACACCCTGGCCCCATGGGGCCCCTCCCCTGAGCTTCTGAGGCAAGAGCACCAGTTGGGCAGCCCTCGGGGTCTGTGCCCAGCTCTGCAGGGCCACTCTGCCAAGCATCTGGGTTCAGTTGCCCCCAACCTCTTCTCCCCAGTCCCCGCCCTAAGGTTGGTAGCCTGTTTCTTGTGTTTGTTACCTCAGTTTTCCTTTTTGGCTTTTTCAGTCCTCCAATAACTATTTAACCAATTCCCTATTTTAAAATTCTCTCTGTTGAAATACTTTGTGTGAGGTTTTCCCGACTAAACTTGATACACAAGTATTTGCATCATAAATGTTAGTTATCATTATTTTCTAACCTTCCTTCCTCAACCATTCCTTCCATATGTTCCACCCCCAAAACTCCATCCCATGGTCCAGGTCCTATGGTTAGGTACTACAGAGACCAGGAAAAATAAGACATAGTCTCTGCTTTAAAGGAGATTACATTCTAGTTAAGAACCAACATGTGTGCAAAAACTGCAGCCAAGTTTTATGGGTAGATAAGGGTTGCAATCAAGGCCCAAAAAGGCCTGGCCAGCTCTACCAGGGACAGGGGCAGTATAGGGGCAGAACATGGAAGAAGCCATTGTTTTCCTTGCCCCAAAGACACATCTCTTTTCTAAGCGTTGTCTAATCAAAACGACTTATTCCAAACCCTGCAGGCATCTCTGATCACTGAGCCTCTCCACTGTATTTCCTCCTGTGGACATTCTCACAGGGCCTAGCGGAGAAACTGCACCGAAATGACCTGACAGTGTCACACACAAGGCTGAATGATTTGCATAAGCAATTCTCATGTCATCTTTATTTAATTCTTAAAGTAAGACTATAGTAGGTGTATATTACTATTTTTCCCAAATTTGTAGTTGAGAAAACTGTAGCCCAAATAACTTGATCTAGGTCTCACAACATGTAATTTATAATTTGGATTCAAACCTAGCTCCAGCACTCCTCCCATTACCTTGTCTTGTACTTAATTATATATTGTTTGAATCATATACAAAGGGATATCTAGCCTTTTCCATCAGGGTTGGTACTCTTGGAGGGCAGGCACCATGCCTTCTATTTTTCTCTCTCCTACAGTTTTCAGAATATATTACAGATTGAATAAATGTTTGACTTATAATAAATAGATTTGCTTACCAGTGTCCTTTACTGTAGTTATGTACTAGCTTTGGCCATGACATCTTAATATTACCTTGAATTAAAGTGGAAGGACTTTTTTTTAAAAGTTTGATAGGAGGTGATTACCAGCTTTGGCAGTAGTTTTGAAAAATGAAATAGGTCAGCAGTTTGGCTTTTCTGAAAAGTTTGGTGTTTTGCAAAGAGAGGAAAGCTCATTTTTCATACCATATATAGTCTTATGGACCTATGTTTTAACATGTTCAGGCTCCAGGTTAAAAATAAAAAACAATGTCCTTTGAGAGCTTATTTATACATAATTGCATACACAGACAATGTAGTAGATCAATACAGAAAATCATCTAGCAGGCTCTGAACTTCCCAATCGAGATGATTTTTTTTTATTTCTGATATTCATTTATCCCCTCAAATCCATGAAAAGATAGCAAGGTGAATCTGGCAGGAAAAAAAGTCCCCGAGATTTTGACTTCCCAAATATATCCAGAACACACATTTTGAGAAGGATCATTTCTTACTTTCCAGGGAAATCACTCTTGATTCTTTTACACTCAGCAGTGATCCTTTTTAAGAATAAATTCTGGTGGGTAAAAAGAGGAAAGTTAGAAAAGACAGTGACATATTTGCCCGTGATTGAGTAAGTAGAGAACCTACACTGATACCATTTTGAAACGGCAACAGGAAGCACGTTTGAAATGTAGCAACACAACCAAATAAAACTGAAGGAGAGCTCATCCCACAGCTGATAAATAAGAAGTTAGTGAGTTATTTGTACGGGATTATACAAACAACAACAGGGGAACTTTATGATGGACAGAAGCTGTGTTCCCTGAGACAGCTCCCTATAAAAGACTTACAGAGAACAACTCTGTAGGATATCTTCCTTCGAGACAAAATGTCTTGCTGTGAGTCTGGTCTCCAAGGCTGCTGCAGCATCCCCGCCGGCCCTAACACCACCGTCTGCTCCTCTGACCTACGCTGTCAATGTGGAGTCGACCTGCCCAGCACCTGCCCACACGAGATCAGCCTCCTCCAGCCCACCTGCTGTGACACCTGCCCCCCACCCTGCTGTGACACCTGCCCCCCACCCTGCTGTGAGCCTGACTCCTACGTTCTGTCATGCTGGCTGCTCAACAGGGGCCACCCTCCTCCACACCTAAGCGGGATCTCTGTCACAACCTGTGTCCAGCCCGGTGAGCATGAAGCACCAGGCTGCTAGCCAAAGATAGGTTCAAGAGCTTGCCCACATTGCCCCAAGGGACAACGATAGTCATTAAGGGCCCCTCAGCAAATGGTCTTTAATTAAAAGCTCTGAAAGAAAATGTTCTGACCCTGTGCCTTCAGTTTTGCAGAACTGTTCTACATTTTGAATGATTTCCAGTGAGAAGTCAAATAAACACCGTCATGGACCTCCTCACTTTAAAACTAAATAAACACCACTGTGCCCAAACCACGTGCTGTCTCATGTTTAATGCTATAATTACCAAACAACTCTTGGCACATGTGTGTACATCATAAACCTATAAATATGTCCAGCAGAATGACACCATCTGATGACATCAGCATAAACCTCATAGGCAAAAGGAGGCCTCACAAGGATATGTACGTACTTGAAGAAAATTACCTGAACAGTCAAATATATTAAACTCTAAGATTAAAATCATTTTAAATTCCAAGGTCAACTCCTACTTTTAATTTTAATATTTCCCTGCCTCTTTAAGTAACTACATCGTGTTTCTCCTTTTAAAGATTCTGAGAAACTGGCAATTAAACATCCACATACAGAAGAGACCCCAAAAACTGAGATGAGCCATATTTTTTTTCATTGACTCATTTAGGTGAAGTTTTAAATGTAAAACCGTCTTGACAAGTATAAAAGCACTTCAGAAATGAAATGAATCATTCTGCTTATGTAAAGTATTATTATTATTATTAGGGGATATTCTAAAAATAAATACATACCTTTTTCATTCTAATCTGTAATTTAATCCAATTCAAAACACATTTATCAAATGCCTACTCTGACCTAGTTACTTGACAGAGACAAAGAAAGTGAAGTCATACTTCCCACTTTCAGAGAGTTTGCATTGGAGTGAGGAAGAAAGATAAAAATGATGAGCCATAATATATAACAGACTGAAATGAGGTTTACATGAAAAGATAGGCAGCATACTTTGTGAAAGCAAAAAATGAAAACATCTAGAAGAACCACCTAAAGGTTGCCATGAAGAAGATATTTGAGCTGATGTTTGAGGAATGAGCAGGATTTGAGAAGTAGAGAGCTGGGGAAGGATATTGCAATAGATGATCACACAAAGATGCAAAGTACCTAGAAGGTGCTAACCTTCATTTTTATTTGATAAGCTTTGTGACACATATCAATATTCAAGCAAAAATCAAGCCAACTTCACTAATGAGTTTTTCTTCCAATAAAATGCATGAAGCTTATTTACCAATGCCATTTAGTATTTTCTGCTGATTGTTTCAACCAGGTTTCTTTGCTTTTAAACAGGCCAAGTTGGTATTCAGTAACGTCCCCTCAGATACAGCCCACCAAAGAATGCATACTTTGTGTTTCCTCAACAACTTGCCATCCAACAAATTATGTATTTTAGATTCTACTACCTGAATAGTTTTGTGCTAAACAAGGGGAAGATGTTGGAATCAGGATATTACACCCTGGAGATTATTCAGTCCAACTTCCTCATCTGCCAACCTAGACTCTGGCAACTCAAGGCCAAGTGAGGTGAGGAATGCCGTATAAGGCATTCCTCAAAGGAATTTACAACCTAATTGAAGATCCAAGATATGAAAACAAATAAACATGGACAGTAGGAAATAAGGCCATGAAGAAAGGATTTCTATAGTTCTAAATCACATTGGATCAGATTGACTTCCAGAACCCACTGTCATTTTGCGAATCTTATGACTACTCCTTTAGTCCTTGTTTCAACTTATTTTAAATTTAGTAGAGCATTCATCTGAAAATGAATAAAGATGAGGTGAATTTTATTTTAACAGTACATTTTACAAAAGCCAGCAACTGGGTGGATCTTTCTTCCCAGTGAATTTACATTTTGACATAACTTTGAGTAAAGAATGCTTAAAAAAAAAAATAGTAATACAAATTTTGGAAACTTGGAATAGATTGAAAAATAATGAAAAGGAGTTTCATCTTATTCCATTCTGGCTCTACCCTACTTACTCAATAGAACCTGAATTATAGCCTCAATAAATAAATATGTCTGAGATGCATACAGCCATATGCAACATTCAACTAGAAGTAGCCATGTCCCTGTTGACTTTATTGAGAGGATGGTCCAATTAACCATTTGAGTTATATGTACTAAAATTAGTAATTAAAAATTGTATCACGTTATGCATTTATTATAAATTAAGGGGTAAAAACAAGGAAAAAAATATAGCCTCTGAAACTGCAGCTAAATTGTCTCTCAGACTGATTATCCATAATTCATATAAGGTTTGGCATTCCAGGACTCTGAAGATAAAATGTAATCATCTTATGACAAAAATGACAAGTCAGTGAGTCAAAAACATGATTTACCTTAATAAGGGCAGGACTCTTAATGGACAAGTAAATACCAAACTGATTAGAGAATCTTAGTGAAAAGGAGTGGGATAAACAAAAATGAGAGGAAGCCTTCTGGTTGGACCAACACCCACTGGGGAGCGTATATAAGAGCCCCAAAGCAAGAGGAGACATTTGAACCTCAGAAACCTCATCTTTCCAAGAAACCAAGAGCAGACCAGATTCCCAACACCATGGCTTGCTGTGTTCCCTGCTGCTGCAGCGTCCCCACCGGCCCCGCCACCACCATCTGCTCCTCTGACAAATGCTGCCGGTGCGGAGTCTGCCTGCCCAGCACCTGCCCTCACACCACTTGGTTACTGGAGCCAACCTGCTGTGACAACTGCCCCCCACCCTGCCACATTCCTCAGCCCTGTGTGCCCACCTGCTTCCTGCTCAACTCCCGCCACCCCACCCCAGGTCTGGAGACCATCAACCTCACAACCTTCACTCAGCCCTCCTGTGAGCCCTGCATCTCCAGCTGCTGCTGAATGATGGCTGCTTTCCTCCTTGCCTGACAATGCCTCCTTGCCTGACAATGAAGAACCCAGAAGTTGTCTATTCAGTATTCACTTGCCTCAGCAGTTTATCAGATGTTGAGGCAGACCAGATGGCCCAGATATGGAAAATCACCTTTCATTTTAACGGAAAGAACAACTGAGACCTTTTTTATGATTATTTGGCTGAATAACCATTTCATTCATTTGGGCAGGTAAATATCATCTATTATCAAAACACTAATAAATTCTCTAAGAGCTCAGGCTGTATTTTCTGGTCATGTTGCTTTGTGGATCCATTATACTGGATATTTTCTTAGAGAAAAAAAAATTCATGATGGGTTTTCCAATAAACTATTTCTCTGGCAAAATTTGTTGTTTGTGTATGTCAGAGTTTTGGGTATATGTCTGATTTTTTTTAAAAAAACGTGAAGATGATTATTTTATTTAAAAGAAAGAATCTAAGAGATTATGCTGAGTGAAATAAGTCAAGCAGAGAGAGTCAAGTATCATATGGTCTCACTTATTTGTGGAGCATAACAAAGAACATTGGAGGACATGGGGAGATGGAGAGGAGAGGGAGTTGAGGGAAACTGGAAGGGGAGATGAACCATGAGAGACTATGGACTCTGAAAAACAACCTGAGGGTTTTGAAGGGGTGGGGGGGGGGGGGAACCAGGTGGAGGGTAATAGGGAGGGCACGTACTGCATGGAGCACTGGGTGTGATGCCAAAACAATGAACACTGTTATGCTGTAAATAAACAAAAAAAAGAAAAAAGAAAAAAGAAAGAATCTATTAGAAGAATGCTTGGAACTAGCTAGCTTCCTAGGCTAGTTAACTTCAAATTGGTTATCTTTTATGTTCTCTCCTTTTCTTCAGCCAAATACAATTTGAAGGTGAGCCAATATTTATTTACCTACACTTTGCTGGGTAAATCACAGTAACTCACATAATCCTTAAAACATCACTCACAGATGAGAAAAATGAAGCTTTAAGAATTATTCAGCACTTTTGGGGCACCTGGGTAGCTCAATGGGAAGCCTCTGCTTTTGGCTCAGATCATGATCCCAGAGTCCTGGGATCGAGCCCCACATTGGGCTCTCTGCTCAAGCAGGAAGGCTGCTTCCCCCTCCCTCTCTGCCTACTTGTGATCTCTGTCTGTCAAATAAATAAATAAAATCTTTAAAAAAAAATTATTATTCAACACTCTCAAAGTTACTTATTAAGAAATCCAGAGTTCAGCTCCTCGTATGTCTGATTTTAAATAGTTTTTTTTTTAGAGATTTTATTTATTTATTTGACAGAGAGAGAGATCACAAGTAGAGAGGCAGGCAGAGAGAAAGGGGGGGGGGGGGGAAACAGGCTCCCTGCTGAGCAGAGAGCCCGATGCGGGGCTCGATCCCAGGACCCTGAGATCATGACCTGAGCCGAAGGCAGCGGCTTAACCCACTGAGCCACCCAGGTGCCCCTCATATGTCTGATTTTAAAGCCCAATTCTTTCTACCATGTGACAGAGCCTCCAATACCAACAGCCAGAAGCTGAGTGAACAGTTATGACATCAACTTCAAAAATGCAAGAGAAATAAAAAACGTAAGAATCTTTAACAAAATCATAACATCCAATTATAACCGAAAAGGATCTCTTGGCTCACAGATTAAAAGTGGCAGGTATTCAGTTCTAGGATCTGGGTCATTTAATGAGTCTACCAATTTCAACTTCATTTTCCCTTAAAGAGAACTTAAGTGGCCAACTCTAAAAGCAAGGCACAGGAATATATCTCTATTTGTCACCATCCTTGGCACAGAAATTCAAATCCAGTGATCAACAGAATGTCAAAACTTTTCCGGTGACGAGAACTAGAGCTAAAGCCTTAATTAAATATGATTTAATGGGGCACCTGGGTGGTTCAATCGGTTAAGCATCTGCCTTTGGCTCCAGGGTCCTGGGATCGAGCCCAGCATCAGGCTCCTTGCTTGGTGAGGAACCTGCTTCTCCCTCTCCCTCTGCCCCTCTCCCAGCTTGTGCTCTGTCAAATAAACAAAATCATTAAAAAGAAACAAAATACAAAAAATAAACATGATTTAATCTATGACTTTGTTTTGTTTTACAATCTGCTTAATTTTATCTTGAGATTATCCTTTACCCAGCCTTAGAGAAAGAATACATATATAATTCATATATTACACATATCACGAGGTATACATATACATGTGTAATATATATATATGTGTCATTCATATACAAAGGCAGAAGCCAAAATCTGAAAAGCATTGAGCTAAAACCAAAAGAATATAGGCAAAAAAGAAAAAGGCAGGGCAAGGAAGGGAAGAAATAAATGCCTTCAAATAAACATGTTTCTCAATGTTCTTAGTGTGCTTGTCAGTCTCTCCAGAGAGAGATTTCTCAGACAGTCTCACAGGCTTGTTAGTGGTTTGAATGAAAAGAACTTAGCAGCCATGGGTACATGGATACAGCCTACAATAATGCCAACAATGAATTTAGTCCATTCATTCATTCACTTGGCCTGTATTTCATGAGTGCTTCCCCTGTGCCAGGCACCATATCTGTGTTAGGATTGTAAAGATAAAAGAAATGTTATTACCTGGAGTGTTCTCAAGTTTCTCTCAAATCTGATGAGGGAGGCAGACAAGCTGTCTTTTTTTTTTTTTTTTTTTTTTAATTTATTTATTTGGGGTGCTTGGGTGGCTCAGTCAGTTACGCATCTGCCTTCATGTCAGGTCATAATCCCAGTGCCCTGGAATAAGTCCCACATTGAGCTCCTAGCTCAGCAGGGAGCCTGCTTCTCCCTCTGCCTGCTGCTCCCCCTGCTTGTGTTCTCACTCTCTACCACCCCCCTGGAAATAAATAAAATCTTTTAAAAAAATTATTTGTTTATTTTAGGGGGGGGAGGGCAGAGGAGGAGAACCTTCAAGCAGATACCCTACTGAGCATACAGCCCAATATGCAATCTCATGACCCAGGAGATCGTGACATGAGCCAAAACCAAGAGTCAGATGCTCAATCAACTGAGCCACCCAGGAACTCTAAGACGAACCAGTTATAATCACAATACATGTGTTTTAGATAAGCATATGAATATATTTGTAATGCCATGTGGATCCTGCTGTGACTGATGTGAGCAGCATGGCATGCAAGCACAAAGAGGAACTAAAACCCAGATCTGGTGATTCAGTGTCAGGATGAGGGATAGTTATGGAAAGCCTCTGAGCTATCCAGGCTAAAAATTAGAAGATGACAAGGCAGGAGAGGAGGGGAGAGGCTGTTCCAGACACAGCAGCAGCTTACTAACTCATGGATTGAGTCCACTGAAGATGGGGAGAAGAAGTGAGGGAAGGAGGAGAGAAGAAATGCAAAGACCCTGAGGTTGGGGCTCCCTAAACAAAGGGTTTTAAGACTGAAACCCCCAAGCAAAGAGAGATTTGAAGCAAGAAACTAACAATCCTATTTTGTTTCTTTTTATTATCAACCTTTGATTTATGTCTTCACTGTCACAGATACCCCTGTAGCCAAAGGCAAGCTACCCCAAGATGCGCCACTCTGGCATACTAATTTTTTTATACTCATTATTTTAAATAAAAATTACTTAAGACACAGTCTATGCAAGGACATCTAGATCCTCCTCTGTCCCTGTGAAAGCAAGAAATAAATCTCCATTGTGAAATGTACCCTCCCTGTATTTGGAGGTAAAGACACATCCTCATCATCACCAGAGATAGGAAATGTAAAGCTGAGAAGGATGTATATAAACAAACCTTACTACCTTTTACTTGCTCCTAATTTACTACCACAGCCCAAATTCTATTTACAATTCCTTACTATTTGAGGCTCCCAACGTTAAGTTTTTTTTGACCTGAGAATTCCTCACGTGTTGCTTCTTTGCCTCAGAAGTATAAAAAAATGCCTGCCTTGGTCATTTCTTTAGGTCTCAATTTCATTATTGGCCTTCAATGAGCACATAATAAAAATCTGGTGTTTTCTCCTGTTAATCTGTCTCATGTAAATTTAATTCTTAGGCCAGCTGGAAGACCTTCAAGGGTAGAGGAAGAATTTTCTCCTTCCCCACATCCCCATTGACTATCGACAGTATAATTAAAACTGGGCAAGGACTTGTGTGTGTGCACGTGCACGTGTATATGTATGCAGATTTTCAGCAATTTGAAAATCTACCATCTAATCAGAATCACCACATTTTTCCTGCATTTGCTTAAAGGAAAAGGTGAATTTTGTTTCTTAAAATAAAATGTTTAGTATCTCTGACACATACTTTAAACTTGCATGTTAAACCACAAAAAAGGTAGCTCAATCTCAATAGGTCCTACATTTAGTTTATAACAAATCAGTCACCAGGCCATCTAACGCAAATTACCTCACCACTCTAGGATTCACTGTCCTAATTTACAAACAAAGGAGAGTTATTCCCAGGTCTCTTAGACCCTGCCAAAGAAAAAAAATTTAATAAAGCACCGCAAGTCTTTTCAATAAAAGAGATGTGTTTACTATCATAAACATATTACTTTACAACTGTTTCTAATCTATAACTTTAAATATTATTTATGATTATGAAAACACAACATCCTAAACAGAACAGTAACAATTTCTTTATCTTTATAAGTTTAACTCGAAGTAACACTGCATTCTAAATAAGAGAGTGATCTCTTTCTGCCATGAAATTCTGTGAGAATCTGAAAACCTCGCTGTACTGTTTTTCTTAAAATGTTAAAATAATTTCTTTCTGCTTTTAATGTTTATGCTCTTAGAACCCTTCCTATCATAATGTATAATAACAGCAACTTAAAATAATATCTGCATGGTAAACCTTCCATCAAACTCCAAGTTCCACGAGAGCAAGAATGAGGTCTGTTTTGTTCACGGTTGTGTATCCAAAATTTATCACAGTGCTTAGCACATGGGAATTGCTCAATAAATGTCTATTAAATTATTTTTAAAATACTGAAAATGTTCATCAGTCCTAAGAAAAGAGTGAGCAATTTGGCAGGTATTCACTCAAAGATAAATCTGGTTGAAGTCCAGGGACACCAGCAGAGATTACAAATCCTTTTTTCCCTGAGTCATAGAGTACTTTCTTAAATTTAAAGTTTATTAATTTCTGTGCCAGCTGTTTTAATTGTAGGTATGAACCTTCAAATAAATGCATGGTGTTTCCTATATGGTTCCTCTTCTACTTATCCGCAGCTATGTTTTTCTTCTTGAGACTGTTTATTTCCCCTTTTCCTTACTTCGAATTTGATCTGCAACTTACTTGGATAATGATTATCTTTGTGTAGCACTTTATGATTGTCTATGGAAAATAATCTTCCAAGTAGAAGAATGTAGATATTATGATTCTTATCTTGCAGAAGAGAAAGGATGAAGCTCTAGAATGTGAATGACTTACCATAACAAGGAAGACAATGAGCAGGACTGAGATCAGTAAAGAGCTTTCTGACTCCTAATATGGTCCTTTCGAATCTACATGCCATCCAGGAAAACCATACAGACATGCTCCCCCATAGTGCACAGATACACAGGTATACTTAAAGGAAGAGGTGGGGAGCAAGTGAGAAGAATCATGGCTTGAAGTATGAGTGAGTCAAAGTTGAGTGGAATGGTGTGAAGGTCAGGATGACCCTTCACAGAAGCCTACTGTGTGTTCCCTCTTAAACACTGAACCATCTCTAAAGCCTAAACAGTGTACTGAAACTAAAGAGTCCAGGTCCTAAGATGCCCTTCAATGGACGAATGGATAAGGAAGATGTGGTACATATACACAATGGAGTATTATGCCTCCTCAGAAAGGATGAATACCCAACTTTTGTAGCAACATGGACGGGACTAGAAGAGATTATGCTGAGCGAAATAAGTCAAGCAGAGAGAGTCAAGTATCATATGGTTTCACTTATTTGTGGAACATAACAAAGAACATGGAGGACATGGGGAGATGGAGAGGAGAGGGAGTTGAGGGAAACTGGAAGGGGAGATGAACCATGAGAGACTATGGACTCTGAAAAACAACCTGAGGGTTCTGAAGGTGCGGGGGGTGGGAGGTTGGGGAACCAGGTGGAGGGTAATAGAGAAGGCACGTTTTGCATGGAGCACTGGGTGTTGTGCAAAAAGAATGAATACTGTTACGCTGAAAAAATAAATAAAATGGGAAAAAAAAAAAAAAAAAAAAAAAAAAGTCCAGGTCCTTCCTACCACAGAAACAACTGATTTGGGGAGAAAATGCACTACACTGGAAAATAAAATAAAATGTATACAGATTAACTTAGACCCTTATCTTCGTTTTCTACTGTTAGTAATTTCATGTGAATATTAGTAGTGTGGTCTCGAATTATTCTTTTACTTAGGATGTAGATATAAGCTACAAATTTAACTTTCCCCACACTTAGCAGTTAATGAAGGAAACAAAGCAAGCCAGTTCTCAATAGAGAGATAAATAACCAATACACATATGAAGGAATGTCTCAACTTAACTTGTTATAAAAGAAATACAAATACAATAATGAAATTTCATTTTTACCCACTAAGTTGGCAAAACACTCTTAAAATAAAATATTCATCAAAAAGTATAGGGAAACAGCATTCTCAAAGACAGCTAGTGGGAATACATAACTAGAGACAAAAAGAACCATTCTGAAGGACAGTATGGCAATGAATATCAAAGACCTTAAAATATTGTTCCAATAATTCTACCCAATAAGTCTGTTCCTGAAATGGCCAGAAATGTGCATAAAGACTTCTATCCACAGTTGTTACTACTGCCATAATTACCACCTTGCAAATAACCTAATCATATGAAATTTTTAAGTAGCTTAGATGTATAACCATATGATGAATACTAGGAAACCCTAAGAATAACATTACCAAATATATTTAAGAATACAAGATAATGAATATATATATGTTTAAGCAAAAGGCAAGTTACAGAAAAGTAGGTATGATTCCAGTAACATAATAATAAATGTATAGGAAAATTACTAGAGGTATATATACAAATATTCATAGAGAATATCTCTTGATGATAAGAATATGAGCAAGTTTTTTTATACTTTCCTATTTTGTCCAAATTTTTAAATATATAATATTTATAGTCAAAAATGGAATAACAGGTGTCTTTTAAAAGTTTGCCATGTAGGGGCACCTGGGTGGCTCAGTGGGTTAAGCCTCTGCCTTCAGCTCAGGTGATGATCTCAGGGTCCTGGGATCAAGCCCCGCATCGGGCTCTCTGCTCAGCGGGGAGCCTGCTTTCTTCCTCCTCTCTCTCTCTGCCTGCCTCTCTGCCTACTTGTGATATCTGACTGTCAAATAAATAAATAAAATTTTTTTAAAAAGTTTGCCATGTTTCTCAATAACGTATTTCTCCATATTAATATAAGTACGATCTTCGAAAGTCCCAACATTTAATACAATGTTCCATGTCGATTATATTTCAACAAAAAATTAAGTAATTTTTTTAAAGTCCCAAAGCTAAAAGAAAGTTACTAAACTTAAGTTCAACTTTTCCAAACAAGAATACATCAGGCCAATTGATACAGACAGAGGCAAAGAGAATAAACACTAAACTATCACTAGAGATAAGACCTACAAATTACAGGTTATATTGTGCAATATTCCCCAGAAAGTCTGGTGTTGGAATTGTAATAGCAGAAGCTTTTGGTGATACGTCATAAAGCTTGTGTTCCAGTCACAAACAGCAAGAGTAATCAGTTCAGATTTAGCAAGGAATTCAAATAAATGTTAATTAGGAGAATAGAGACTCTTTACAAGCATCTAAATGTCAAACCAATCAAAGGATAATGGGTACACTAATATAAACAAGAACCAGGAAAGAAGCTTTCTGGTTGGACCAACACCCACTGGGGAGGGTATATAAGAGCCTCAAAGTAAGAGGAGACATTCATACCTTAGAAGCCTCATCTGTCGTTACAAGCAAATCAATTAAAAACACAGATTCCCAACACCATGGCTTGCTGTGTTCCCTGCTGCTGCAGCGTCCCCACCGGCCCCGCCACCACCATCTGCTCCTCTGACAAATGCTGCCGGTGCGGAGTCTGCCTGCCCAGCACCTGCCCTCACACCACTTGGTTACTGGAGCCAACCTGCTGTGACAACTGCCCCCCACCCTGCCACATTCCTCAGCCCTGTGTGCCCACCTGCTTCCTGCTCAACTCCCGCCACCCCACCCCAGGTCTGGAGACCATCAACCTCACAACCTTCACTCAGCCCTCCTGTGAGCCCTGCATCTCCAGCTGCTGCTGAATGATGGCTGCTTTGCTCCGTGCCTGACTTTGAAAGAATCAACCCAGAAGCTTTAGCACTCACCTGTCTCAGTACCTGAAACTAACTGCCTCTGCTTTCCAAGCTGGAACAAGAATGATGTTATCCCTGACAACCCTGGCTCAAAAAGAAACCAAGAGACTTTCAATGGCCATGTGGTAGATATTAGTGATCAAGGGCAATTTAAATAGGTGGATGCTATTGGCTTCCCAAAGTTTTTCATTTCCTCCATATTAAAGTTTATCTTTCTTTGGGTGCTTGGGGAATTCTGTTTCCAGTGTTGGGCGGTATCTTTCTGGAAACTGAGGAGCTTCTTGATGATCATACAATAAATTTTACATCTCTGGCATAGCACAACTGTCTACAATTATGTTTGTTTATTCTATTAATTCATTAAATGTACTTCTCAGCCTTTTAAGAGCTGAGAACATCTGCAAAACTAAACAGCAAAACTAAACTGTACAAATATTTCTTGCTTTTATTGTTCTTGTTGCTTAAACTAAACGGTCTTGCATATAAGATGGTCCACTATTTCCGCATACTTGCAAATAGACTTTCCCTGCCTTGTCTTCCCAAAAAATGGTTTAAGGTAAATAGGGAAGAACTGAACATGACAAGAAGACATAACATATTAACTCCCAATGACCTAATGTGTTTATACAAAAAAAATTCATAACTTTATAATGTCATTATTCACTCAGTAGACAGTTATTAAATAACTGATAACATGCCCTATATTTTATTGTTCCTGCTCAAAAGGAACAGACTGTCGAGCAGGTCAGGCAGATACAAACACAATACCCATTCATTCCTTTGTACATTAACAATTATTTACTGAATGCTGGGCACTGTATTATAATAAAAAAATAAGTTCTACTAGTAGTATTAGCAACAATTATGAAACAGGATTTCCAGAATGATCAGAAAGTGGGGCAGAAAGTTGGGTAGAAAAAGGCTGATTTTTTCCCAAATTTAGTGATATAACTTATCAAACTACAAATTGAAGACTGTCAACAAACCCCAAACAGGTAACACAGCCTACACACAAACACACACAACCACCTAGCTATACCAAAGCCAAACTGTTGAATAAAAAAGCTCAACAGCACGCCTGAAGGAAGGAAGAGGAGTAAATACACATTAAACAGAGGGCAGCAAAGAGAAGAATGTCTGACTTCAATTCAGACAAAAAAACGGAGGTTACCTTTTCATGGTAAAGGTCCTGGGGTGGGGGGAACCTCGGTTTTATAGCTTGTAAAAACCATTTTCAGAATGGAAAGAAAATGAAAACACGTTGAGATAAAGCTAATAAAAAAGCATCCCTCTGAAAGATCACTTTGGAGTTCCGGTTCAAGGTGACACGTGAGAAGCTGTTGCACGCCCCTCTTCCCACAGATAGCCAGGGCTACAGCTCCATCTGGAACAACTTTCTCTGACAGAAACCTAAGGGCTGGCTGAGGGGCACACCAGGCCACCGAAGCGGGTAGGAGAGGCTGGCACCGCCTGGCCCCCACCGCTGGGGTGACGGTGGAGGTGGGGGTGCGGGTTGGGGGGAAGGGGTGGGACCCGCCACCAGGAGAGAACTGAAAACCCCGAGCCTCTCCTCAGTAGCTGCGCGTTCAAACCCCACATCCAGCATCCCAATTTTCAGACACGCACTTGAAAAACAAGCCCCCAAAACATCCACCCCTGCAAACCAGCGGAGGCTCGCATCCCCAGCCCCACGCGACGGCCCTGTGAGAAAGGGCACTCAAGGGGCCCGCGCTTGGACTCACCCGTGCAGGGCCCAACTCCAGCAGCCCATGGTCCCCGGACTTCGACAGAGGAGGCGCTTCCGCTTATATTAGAGCGTGGGTGGCTGAGGGGCAGGCGCTACTCCACACGCACACCCCTCAGCGACAAGCACCGACTGGTAGCTGGTGGGCGCCATCTTGGCGTGCTCCCGTTGGTGCCGCCCAACTGGAGCGTTTCAGTAAACCCGGTGTTTATTATCCTCAGCTGGTGCCCGGGTTTTTGCAGCCACAGCTGCCTAGCGGATGCGTCCTGATCACCTGGTTTTGGAGGCCAGCGGGGAGCTTGTGATCCTGGTCACATGGGACTGTAAGAATCCGTGTCACCCAGTCACCCCATCTGGCACCCCTATTTTTGGCAGTGCTACAAGGGGACACCTCCTGTGGCCCGTGGAGCTTACGTTCATGTGTCCCAAAGGACTGTAACTAAAGGAGAAAGAGTTCTTACCCAGGAGCTTGGTCTTTCTAAGAGGCCTGTACCTGGGGCGCCTGGGGGGCTCAGTTATTAGGCGTCTGCCTTTGGCTCAGGTCAGGATCCCAGAGCCCTGGGACCGAGGCCCATGTCGGGCTCCCTGCTCTTCCGGAAGCCTGCTGTTCCCTCTCCCACTCCCCCTACTTGTGTTCCCTCTCTCACTGTGACTCTCTGTCAGATAAATAAATTTAAAAAAAAAAAAAAAAAAAAAAAAAAGAGGCCTTTAGCTAATCATCATGGCCATACCTGAGGGGCAGGTTTCTAATTAAACATACATCTGTAATCCTTTCTAGGAATCTGAGGGTAGGCTCCATCTTCACTTTCAGGCTCTGCAGCACTTCAGAGCACCACTGTTCCCTGAAAGGGAAGTTTACACATGTCTGGTGCCCCGGGGACACCCTTGATTACTTCGCACTTTTGGGTTCCACGGGAGACTGTGGCAACACTGTGGCAACAGGGGAGACAGTTCTTGGCAGGCTGCCACCCCCAAGAAAACCACATAGACAAGCATTTCCCCGCCCTCTACTCCCTCCTCTTTCTGTGAAGAAGAGGCGGGTTGCTTGTCCTGGGAGGACTCCAGACCCAGCACACATTTTGGGTTGAGTGGCTTTCAAGGAACATAGACTACGGACACCATCTTGGCAGACACTCTGCCTTTCTCCAGCTCAGTGGTACGACCCAGAAAAGGGCTTATACACTCATCTTGAGCCCCTATTTTTGTGACTGCGGCTCAGTGGACACCTCCAGATCACCTGGCTTTGCTGGCTGGTTGGGCTTATGCCTACAGTCTCAAAGGACTATATATATTTGCCTACTTTAAAATGCTAATGCAAAGGGGTCTGGCTCCCAGTCAGCCTGAGTCTAGATGCTGACTAAGATCCTCCTCTTTGGGGCAGTGACAGGTCTTGGCACATCCTTAGCGCTGGGAGCTATTAAAAATATAATAGGCTACTTGGACAAGCACAGAGTTTGAAACACAATGAAGAGCCAGGGCAGAGCTGAACAACAAGGTTCATCCCCTACATAAGGCCACTCCTTCATCTACTGTATAGAACCCAGCATAAAGGGTAAAGCAAGATGAAGAAACAGGGGATTATCTTCCAAATGAATAAGATAAAAATAAAATGGACTAAAGACTGGAATGTAAGATCTGAAACCATAAAACTCCAGAAGAAAACATAGGCAGGAAGCTCCTGGATATAGGTCTGGACTATGATTTTTTAAATTTGATCCCCAAAGCAAAAGCCACAAAAGCAAACAAATGGTACTACATCAAACTAAAAAGCTTCTGCACAGCAAAGGAGATCAGCAACAAATTGAAAAGACAATCTGTTGAATGGGAGAAAATATTTACAAATCATATATCTGATAAGGTGAAATGTTCAAAATGTATAAAGAATTCATATAGCTCCATACCAAAAACACAATCCAATTTAAAAATGGGCAGAAGTTCTGAATAGGCATTTTTCCAAAGAAGACATACAAATGGTCAATAGATACATAAAAAGATGTTTACATCATTAATCATCAGGGAAATGCAAATCAATACCACAATGACATACCATCTCACATCATTCAGAATAGATAGTACTAAAAAGATAAGAAATAACAAGTGGTGGCAATATGTGGAAAAAAGGAAACCCTTGTGTACTGTTAGTGGGAATGTAAACTGGTGCAGACACTATGGAAAACAGTATGGAGGTTCCTACAATATGATCCAGAAATTCCTCTTCTATGTATTTGTCTGAAGAAAATATAATTTTTATATAATTTTGTATAATTTTTATATTTCATATAGTTCTATAATTTATATATATATATATATTTGTTGTATATCAAAAAGATACATGCACTCCCAGGGGCTCCTGGGAGGCTCAGTTGGTTAAGTGTCTGCCTTCAGCACAGGTCATGATCCCAGGGTCACGAGATTGAGCCCATGGGATCAAGACCAGGGTCATGGGATCAAGCTGAGCAGGGAGCCTGATTCTCCATCTTCCTCTTTCTCTCCCCTCCCACTTGTGCTCACTCTTTCTTACTCTCTCTCCCTCAAATTAAAATCTTAAAAAAAAAAAAAAAAAAGGATATGGGCGCCTGGGTGCCTCAGTGGGTTAGGCCTCTGCCTTTGGCTCAGGTCATGATCTCAGGGTCCTGGGATTGAGGCCCACATCGGGCTCTCTGCTCAGCGGGGATCTGCTTCCCCTCTCTGTCTCTGCCTGCCTCTCTGCCTACTTGTGACCTCTCTGTCAAATAAATAAATAAAATCTTTAAAAAAAAAGGATATATGCACTCCCATGTTAATTGCAACATTATTTACAATAGCCAAGATACAGAAACAACCTATATCATATATGGAATATTATTCAGGCAAAAAAGAATGAGATCTTCCCACTGCAATAACATGGATAGACCTCAAGGGCATAATGATAAGTAAAATAAGTCAGATGGAGAAAGATAAATGCTACATGAGCACTCATATGTGGAATTAAAAACAAACAAACAAATAAATAAAACCAATTTGATAGTTATGGAGAACAGATTGGTTGCCAGAGGCAGGGAAGTGGGGAGTTGAAGAAATGGGTGAACTGTTTTATTTCTTTAGTTTACATATATTGAATTTTAAAAATAAGTCACTTTTTAATATAAACAAAAACAACTAAGTAAATACATTCTGAAGCTTATAATCCGGAAAAACTATAATCAACAAAGACAATAGCCTTCTAATAAAAAAGCATATATTTTTGTCATGATCAGACATTAGAAAACTATCAATAAATTTTACCAATACCATTTTTTCATCTATCTTAGCCCATAATCATCATGATGCTCACACTGTTAAACGTTATCTGTAGTAATCCTTAAATGCTTTAAATTCCTTTTTAATTCAGAAGTATAATATTCTGTTAAAAAGAGATAGGAATTGGGGCGCCTGGGTGGCTCATCGGGTTAAAGCCTCTGCCTTCAGCTCAGGTCATGATCCCAGGGTCCTGGGATCGAGCCCCGCATCGGGCTCTCTGCTTAGCGGGGAGCCTGCTTCCTCCTCTCTCTCTCTCTGCCTGCCTCTCTGCCTACTTGTAATCTCTATCTGTCAAATAAATAAATCTTAAAAAAAAAAAAGAGATAGGAATTGAAGAAAAACAACTACGAGAACAACTAAGAGAAAGTACTTCCAGAAAAACTTTCATTTATGCTATAGCATGTAATAACCACCTTAGAAAGTTTTCTTTTAATTTTTACTTTCTGATAATCTTAAGCCAAACAATGATTTAATTGCCACTTTTTTGTAGCTCCTGTGCATTTACCCTAATGGTATTTTCATCCACTGAAACCGATTGGCTTGGATTACAAAATGTTATCCCTATGATGAGGGAAACACTGAATGAAGTCCGTTGGGTTTAAAATAGTAATTTTACCAAATGGAATCTCAGACCACAGGAAGGAACACTGGAAATGATAAAAATTTAGGACAGTGGAGAATGTGTTGCAAAGGGGCATATACTTTCTCCTGGATAAATAAACCAAGAAAAATAGGCAAAAGACTTGAATAGTTGTTTCACAGAAGAAGATATCGAAATGGGCAATAAATGCATGAAAAGTTGCTCAGCATCAGTCATCAGAGAGATGTAAATTAAACTATGAGAGAACACTTTTCCACTGACATGTTTATAATTAAACTATGTGGCAATAACAAATATTGATGAAGATATAGAGGAATTAAATCTCTCCTACATTATTGGTAAGAGTATAAAAGAGTATGTATAATCACTTTGGGAAAAGGTCTGGTAGTTTCTTATAAAAAGAAACATATACCTACTGTATGACACAACTATTCTACTCCTAAATATTTATGAGAAAGAAATGAAATACATATCCACAAAAATATTTGTACAAGAATATCTATGGGAGTTTTATTCATAACATCCCCAAATAAGAAATACTCCAAATGTTCATTCAAGGAGAATTGACACATTGTAGCATATTCATACAATGAAATACTCCTCAGCAATTTTGTGGGTTTTTTTTTTTTTTTTTGAAAGAAGGGAAGAAAGGAGAGAGGCAAGGAGGGAGGATGGGAGTGAGGGAGGAAGGAAGAAGGAAGGAAGAGAGGAAGAAAGGGAGGGAGGGAGGGAGGAAGGGAGGGAGGGAGGAAGGAGGGGAGGAAGGAAAGAAGAAGAGAAGAAGGAAGGAGGGAAGGAAGGAAGGGAAGAAGGAAAGAGGGAAAGGAAGGAAGGAGAGAGGGAGGAAGGAGGGTGGGAGGAAGAAGGGATGGAGGAGGGGAGGGAGGGAGGAAGGAAGGGAGGTAAGGAGGAAAGGAAGGAAAGAGGGCTGAAGGGGAGGGAAGGAGGGAGAAAAGAAAGGAAGGGAGTGAGGGAGGGAGGGGAGGAAGGGAGGGAGGAAGGAAGGAGGGAGGGAAGGAAATACTGTAGTGCTGGTATAAGTGACAACATGGATGAAATAAAAACTGTGACACTGAGCCAAAGAAATCAAATAAAAAAGTACACACACTGTGATTTTACTTATGAAACTCACAAATAGGGAATACCAATCTCTGTTATTGGTATTGGTACTGTTAACAGAATCAGAGGAGTGTTTACCTTTGGGAGGTAGGGACTGAGTGAAAAAGGGTACACGGGAACATTCTGGTATCGTGGAAATGTTAGGTATCTTGACTGGGGTGAGGGTTATATAGGTATATGCATTTGTCAAATTGCATTTCAATATATATAAATTTCATCTCAACTTAAAAATCTTGGAAGAAAAAAAGAATATGTGCTTGGTAATTAGGGAGTTATTGGGGACCAAGATTGATTAGCTGGAGACCTTACATGGGCATTATTTTACTATTTATAAAGTGAAATATATCCATATTGTTTATGCCTTGACAGCTCCATGTAGAAGTGACAGGTTATTATTTTTCCCTACAGTGAGGACTAAGTAAGTCCCAAAGGAGTTGCATGACTAGATGAAGACAATAGAGCTAGTTAGTAAGAGCACTGGAACGAGAATGTAAATATGACCAGGAGGACATCACGTTCATCCTCCGCCTATCTTCCTTGTACTGCAGCATTCAGCTTCTTCCCTTAGCAATTACATGTCAAACAGAAACCTCTACTGAGTCAAGTGGTTATATTTTTAGCAAACACTTATT
The DNA here is from genome assembly GCF_922984935.1 of Meles meles. NCBI lineage: Eukaryota > Metazoa > Chordata > Mammalia > Carnivora > Mustelidae > Meles > Meles meles. The sequence goes on along the minus strand of NC_060083.1, from coordinate 43,193,196 downwards.
AAGGGCTTATTATATTATGTCCCAAGTGCTGAGGATCAGACAAATAAGATATGCTGGTCTTAGAAGAGACATTTTCCAAAAAGGAGAAAGACCAGTAAACACAAAATACTGATAATGGTAAGAGATGTGACAATTGCTGTAATGGACGTGTGTGTGATGGGAAATGCCTCCATCTGGGTGTGAGGAGCTGGACATCGTATCAGCTGTCTTAACAGGTGGGTTCATCCGGGGTGGCAGAAGAGCAGTGGACCAAGGAAGCACCACCTACAAAGCTTGAAGGATGGCTGCAGTCTGGGGTTTGTGAGACAAAGTATCGGGAAATTAGCCTAGAAAGGTAAACTGGCACCAGATTGGAGAAGGTCATTTGCCAAGCTAGGAAGCTGGGATGTTATAGGTGGAAAGTGGCAAAAAATGGATTTGCATCTTATTAAAGTGATTCCAGCCCTTGTAGGTGGATGTTCTGAGGTAAGGGCACTGTACAAGAAGAAACAATGATGTCATGTTATCATGACCTTTAACAGCATCTCTTTATTTTCTCTATTCCCAATGTCCCCTCCTTTTGAGGATGATATGCCATAAAAAGGAATTCTGGGCAATTTCAATATTCTTTTTGTTGTTGTTTAGTTTTTGTTTTTAAGTAAGCTCCACACCCAGCATGGAGCCCAGCATGGACCTTGAACTCACGACTTGAGATCAAGACCTGAGATGAGATCACGGGTCAGACACTTAACCAACTGGGCCACCCAGGTACCCCAGCAATTTCAATATTCTAAGATAGGAACTAAATCTATAGATTGTCATACAACACTACCTAATTAATCAAGCCCAAAATAAAATAGTCCTGTGTGCTGGTGCTCTCACTACTTTCCTCTCTCTCCATCCTCTCTCTCTTTCCATATATCAACATTTTACAAATAGAAATTAGCTCAAGATTAAAGGAAATATTTCTTATTTTTACCTGCAGTTACTTTAAAATAATGACACATTGCTGCATTTTCATTAACTGGAATCTGCAGTAGACAACCAAGACATGGATTCTCTTCAAAGAAATCCTTCCTTTAATTCATTAGGTTACTGTGGAAATAAGAATTTTCCTTCAGAGATTTGTAATTTCTGATTTTCAAATGTTTTTGAGTCCTTGAACTCATGTCCTCTGCAAAACAGCATCAATATACCGTCAGCACTCCAAGAACATGAAATGGGCAGGAGACATAAACAGACATTTCTCCAAAGAAGACATACAAGTGGCCAAAAGACACATGAAAAAAAGTTCAACATCACTTGCCTCAGGGAAATACAAATCAAAACCACAATGAGATAACACCTCACACCAGTCAGAATGGCTAAAACTAACAATTCAGAAAGCAGATTTGGTGAGGATATGGAAAAAGGGGAACCCTCTTACACTGTTGGTGGGAACGCAAACTGGTGCAGCCACTCTGGAAAACGGTATGGAGATTCCTCAAAAAGTTAAAAATGGAGCTACCCTATGACCCAGCAAGTGCACTACTGGGTATTTATCCAAAGGATACAAAAATAGTGATTCAAAGGAGCACTTGCACCCCAATGTTTATATCAGCACTATCCACAATAGCTAAAATATGGAAAGAGCCCAAATGTCCATCAACTGATGAATGGATAAAGAAGATGTGGTGTATAAATATATAATGGAATATTACTTAGCCATCAAAAACAATGAAATCTTGATGTTTACAATGATGTGAATGGAACTACAGTGTATTATGCTAAGCGAAGTAATTCAGTCAGAGAAAGACAATCACCATATGATTTCATTCATATGTGGAATTTAAGAAACAAAACAGATGAACATAGGAGAACAGAAGGAAAAATAAGATAGAGACAGAGAGGGAGGCAAATCATAAGAGACTCTTAAATATAGGGAACAAACTGAGGGTTGCCGCAGGGGAGGAGGGTGGGGGATGGGGAAATGGGGTGAAGGAGGAGGGCATTAAGGAGGGCATGTGATGTAATGAGCACTGGGTGTTATATGCAACTGATGAATCACTAAACACTACCCCTGAAACTAACACCACACTATGTGTGAATGAACTTGAATTTAAATAAAATGATGAAAGAATAAAAAAGAATATTTAGCATTGTTGAAATGTAAAGAGAATCACTAAAATCAAACCCAACTCCACTCAATGAATAATAAAACCTAAGAGTCTACAATGATACCACCCTGAAAGTGCCCAATCCTATCTGAACTTAGAAGCTAAGCAGAGTCAGTCCTGGTTAGTACTTGGATGGGAGAAGTAATAAATCCTAAGAGGCTATTTACATCCATCTATTTAAAATCTCTTGGTTTGGTTTTGGTTTTGGTTTTTCCATTATCAGCTACCTAGATAAGAGTGTTCAGAGTTAGAAAAAAAAAAAACTAAATTTTTATAGATCATGAAAATTTTAACTTTGTAAGAATAGTGGGTTTTTTTTTCCAAATTTTAAAGATTCTGGAGGCAATCTGCTCTCCCACCCTTTGAAAATGAAATAAACACCACAATTACTCTAAGCAAAGTAAAAGAGATTATTCTACATACTGGAGAGGAAATTCAAGACATAATCTAAAAAAGTTTTATCTCAGATCCCTATCTATTTGGTACTGCACCAGCGATTTTAAGCAATGGAATTGCTGGTCTGGAACTCACATTATACCATTTTATTCCCCAATCCCTTTATTTCTATTTTTTATGAACTTGTGGCATTAAAAAGAAGTAAATAAGAGAAAACAGTCTGTCTCAGGAAAGAAGCCTTCTGTAGCTTCTTAGCCCCTATTCTGAAGTGTAACCCATGAGGGTTTAGTTTCCCAAGAGACTAAAAGATTGTAACTTACAAATCGTATTTCATCAGGGTGCCTGGCTGGCTCAGTGGGTTAACCGTCTGCCTTCAGCTGAGGTCATGATCCCAGGTTCCTGGCATTGAGCCCTGCATTGTGCTCCCAGCTCAGCAGGGAGCCTGCTTCTCCCTCTCCCTCTTCCCTCCTCCCTGCTTGTGCTCTCTCTCTCTCTCTGTGACTCAAATAAATAAATAAAATCTTAAAAAAAAAGAAATAGTATTTCACTCTTATTATTAATACAGATGAAAAATAGTATCCTAGTCTAAAAATGAGGCATAAGAACGTGGAAAAAACAAGTTTCAGGAAATCAAAAATCACCACTCCAGATCTTGACAACCAATTTGTATTGGCCTGGAGGACACAGATTATGCCCATCAGTTATGTAAATTGACTTTTCAATTTGCGCACAGGTAGACATGGTTCATACACACAAACACACACACGGGCACGTGTGCACACACGCACACACACGCACACATGCACACACACTTTAAGCCCAGTTCACACCTCACTCCTCCACCATCTGAGCACAGCAAGACCAAAAAAGCATTGCAAAGATTGCTAACTACATAGAACATTTTATGATGGTGGCACAAACAAATAAATGGCATTTAATGATAAGTAATATGAATTTTAAAAGGACATATAAACAATTTCCAATAAACAAGAGTAAAATCTGTGGGAATATTATTTTCGTTATTTGTAATCAATTGTATCTGTAATTACTGAGTGGCCAAATTTTTTCTGCCTTTCCATAATCTACCAAAAAGACAATGTTCCTATGAAGATTTTCTGAACCAAGCATTTAATCCTACTGGCACATGGAAATAGTGTCCTTACTTGGTAACCTAAAGTTATGCCTCTTTTATGAGGCATAAAACTCTTCTCAGCAAACAAACAACACTAATGAATGTTCATATGAAAACTGACACCAACAATGATAAACAGAACATCTGATACATTCTGTAAATACTCATTTTGCAGGCTGTATAAAAGTCTCAGGAGGCAAAGAGACCTTGGGAGCCAGTCAGTTGGAGTTTCACAACTAGTCTTTGTTCTTCACATCTAACAGGATGACTTCTGACTGTTCCCCCACATGCTGCTCTTCTGAATCCTGTGCCAGGGCTTCTGACTGTGCATTTGCTTCAACCTGTTCCGTGGAAACCACTTGCCTCCCCAGCACCCCTGCTACATCCAGATGCCAGACTCCCAGCTTCCTATCCAGGTCTTGTTTGCCAACTGGTTGCCTCACACCATGCTACTTGGCTGGGACTTGTAATCCGTGCTTGGTGGGGAACTGTGCTTGGTGCGAGGATGGAGTATTCAACAGCAACGAGAAGGAGACGATGCAGTTCCTCAATGACAGACTCGCCAACTACCTGGAGAAGGTGCGTGGCCTGGAGGAGATGAATGCAGAGCTGGAATGCAGGATCCGAGAGCAATGTGAAGAGGATCTCCCACTGGTGTGCCCTGATTATCAATGTTACTTCGACACCATCGAAGAGCTCCAGCAAAAGGTCTGGTGTCTCTCATTGCCCTAATCTGTGATTTGCTTTATCCTTATGCTAAAAGAAAGAAAGAAAGAAAGAAAGAAAAAGAAAGTCTGTTCTATGGAAGTCCTCCCCACCCCCAGGGAAAGGGGTCTTCCAAGAGGTAGTGTGACTTAGAGGAAAAGGTGGTGGGCTGAGCGTCAGCAACGATCAGCATTAGCCAAGGGGCTGCCAGTAATCATGAAGTGGCCCAAATAAACTCACTCACATCTACATTATGTCATCCAGAGAATGAGAAGAAAACTGCATTACACCTAACGTTACTTCTGTATGAAACACTGGACATTTATGCTGCTATCTTTAACATAGATATTGAAATGTTATCTTTTTAATCATGTAATATCATCCTAGTAATCATTTTCTTTTCTTACTGATGAATTTTTATCATCATGGATGGGGATACACTCATAATACAAACTACCTAGGGAGGAAAATCCAAGTTCAACTGCCAGGAATATTGCAAAATGTCTTAGATCACTGAAAAATCCTTTTTTTTTTCTGTTTCTTTTATAAATTGGTCCTGCTTTTCTCTTCATTGAAGTGACATGGTTAATAAGAAAAATAGGCTGAAAGCTATTTTATACTTTCTTATAAAGGCTTCTAAAAGATAAATAGTGGCATAGTTGTTAAATAAATATTTACATTTCTTTCAAAGAGCCCTCTATTACATATAACTAACTTACTCACCAGATCTTGTGCACAAAGGCAGAGAATTCTAGACTTGCTGTACAGCTTGACAACTGCAAACTGGCTGCCGATGACTTTAGATCAAAGTAAGTTAAATTTGAATTTGAAAATAATTTATGGCTGCCCCTCTCCCCCTCCCCAGTCTCTCACACATGCACACATCTGCACACACCACCAATGTTCTCTATATAAGCTTTATTTTAAGCTAAGAATGCTCGCAAAGCTCACATTTATTATTTGGGATATGGCTTCCTTGAGTCCTTGTGTCACTCACCAGCATGCCCAGCACCGTACACGGTGTCTAGCAAAGTAATCACCATCTGTATCTCTTTGGCTCTGAAAGGTACGAGTCTGAACTGTCTCTTCGCCAGCTGGTAGAGACAGACATTGGTGGCCTGCGTGGGATCCTGGGTGAGCTGACTCTGTGCAAAGCTGACCTGGAGGCCCATGTGGAGTCTCTGAAGGACGATCTCCTTTGCCTTAAGAAAAACCACGAAGAGGTGAGGAAGGTGGTAAAATTGCTGAACGAGTGTAGAAGTGACAAAGTCAGACTGATAGATTTCATGTTGTTTATAAATCTAACTTGGACAGATACTGCTAAAGCTGGAATGAGATTACTTGAGGCACTGTTACAGGATTTTTGTTCCCTTCGTGCCCACGGTTCTTGGTCACACCGCTTCGAAGAATGAAGAAGTAGACCAGATAAAGAGCGGTGGCAGCAAAGCAAAATTTATTGAGTGATAGTAGAAAGCTCCTGGAGAGGGAGGGGAACCGAGAGGGTTGCCATTTTCGAGTTCCAGTTTAGCACTTTTTAGAAGCTCTTTCCAGGAACTATCTTGAGCATCCTGAGTGTGAGCCACCTGTGACTTGGCTGCTAAGGTGCACCGATCAAGGCTTTGATGAGGCACCTGTCTACCTGCCGGGTTGTTATTCATGTGTTGCTGGTCTTTGGGGCTGACATCTGGAGACTAACTGCCTCAATTTGAGATAGTGACCAATGTTTTATGGGTAATTTTTTGTTTCAGGATGTTTGGCAAAATTCACTTCTGCAGAGGCTGCCAGATGGGAGGCTATTATGGTCTTGTCTTTGCTGCAAAACAGGATGCTAGCACAGTTTTGTCTTAGCATCCTGGCTCCCAGTTTTCTTTTTGGGGACCGTGGCCCTGATGACCAAGTGTCCAATTAACCTCTAACAGCACTAATGTTATCCAGGCTGATCACTCCAGCATATCTCTGGATGTACATATGGAATGGCCCCAGCCAGTAACACATGAAAGAACCACTGTTCACCTGCCATTGCTTTTGTGAAGGAGGCAACTCTATAAATGGCCTTCCTTGGAGGCTTTATGGCAGATGTACCTCTAATCCATAAAGGATGAAAATCAGACTGATAAACACAGGGTATGAAGGCCATTTCAGAATGGGGATGACATCTTATGTAATATTTGGGCCAGTATTTTAAAATATTCTGTGTATTAAAATCATAAAATATAAAGTATATGATTATCTCACATTGATGAGGCTACAAAGTGAAAAGCTAAATGATGTTACATCATATATTTTCCCTTTGAGCATGTGATGATGATAATAGCGTTTACAGAGACCTTCCTCTGTGCCAGGGACTTTCATAAGTGCTTTATATGAACATTAACTCGTATCTGACACAAAAACTCTCTGGGGAAGGCAAAATTATTATACCCATTCTGCAGATGCAGAAACTAAGCAATGAAAAGAGATTCAACCTAAGCAATCTGAATCTAAATCCCACATTTTTACTCACTTCTCCAGAAACAGGATGCCCTCGGGATGTCCTTGTGAATTTTCTTCTCCACCCCTCTGTGGCTTTCTTTACTCCATTTCCTCTTCCAGGCAGTCAGCTTGCTCCGGGGACAGCTCGGGGACCGACTCAGTGTGGAGCTGGACACTGCCCCCACCATCGACCTCAACAGGGTCCTGGATGAGATGCGTTGTCAGTATGAAACAGTGCTGGCCAACAACCGCAGAGACGTGGAAGAATGGTTCGCTGTTCAGGTCAGCATCTGGAACAAGAAAATGACAGGCTTCGTCCTTCTTCCATCCTCTAATCATACCTGTGTTTCAGACCGAGGAGCTGAACCAGCAGCAGGTGTGCAGCGCCGAGCAGCTGCAGGACTGCCAGGCAGAGATCCTGGAACTAAAACGCACGGCCAACGCTCTGGAAATCGAGCTCCAAGCGCAGCAAAGCCTGGTATGGGAGGGAAAGACAGCTCTGTTTTTCTCACTAAAGAATCAGGCCCTGAGATGCCATCCCCTCTTCCGTAACCCTAAGGAGAGACCCACAGTTCACAGAGCAGAAAGTCTGACTTTCTAATTTGCAACAGTTGTATTCCCTTGCTTTTCCCAAATACTGCCGCTTACCTAGCTAGAAGCAGATAGGTCAATAGCTTTGTACTGTCCCAGCAGGGTGCCCTGACCTTCCCTCCTGGCCTTGAGTATAATCCCCAGCACCTTCCAGAGTCAGAGAGAGAGACAGAGAGAGCACAGGAGGGTAGGAGCAGGATGAGAGTGGAATCTCTGAGCCAAAGGCATTCAAGTATTCTAGTGGTGGTTTTAACTCTGTTTTGATTTGGGCCTCGGTCCCAAGCTCATCATCATATAAAAGAATGGTATTCACACTTTGCATTCTACCACTACCCTAAACTTTCCCAAGATCCACACCTCAACCAGACCCTTCGCTGCACCCCACACCACCAAGCAACGGGAACACCATCCACTGGGGGCCCCTGGCTGGCTCAGTCAGAGGAGTGCAACTCTTGCTCTCAGGGTCGTGAGTTCGAGCCCTACACTGGGCATAAAGATTATTTAAAATAAATAAACAATTTAAGAATAAAAGAATACCATGCTTTGAAGACCATACTAGCCCCGTGCAGTGGAACACCACTGTTTGTGCCACGTTACAGCCTAGAGAGACTACCTTGGTGAGTAATAGCTGCACGTTCATCCTCTGAGAGCCTGAAAAGCCTCACAGTAGCTTTAGGGGGTAAACCCCTTTACTAACCCCACTATATAGACGAGGAAGACTGAGATTCAGAATACGTAGGGGCCATGCTAGTTTTTTAAGAGGCAAAAGTGGAAGCTGGATCCAGCTGGTTCAATCCCAGAGCCTCTTCTCCGAACCACTCTATAGGTTCACTCCTCCCCGCCTCAAGCCCACACTCAGTCTCTCCTCTCAAATGCTGTAGACCCTCCTGAAGCTACATCAGTATGTTGCGGGTTGCAGTGAGCATAGTGGTGGTAGGAATAACTAACCCTTACACAGCTTTTAAAATTTTTTCCAGGCACTGCTCAAAGTGCCTTACACATATTAATCCATTTAATCCCCACAACCATCCTATGAGTTAAGTACTTTGCATTGCCCATTTTTTTATAGAATAAAACAGAGGCTCAGAGAAGCTAAGTCATTTTCTCAAAGTCACACAGCTGCACTAGGGTAGCGCAAGGATTTGAAAGCAGTGCTCTGGCCCCAGGACTATGCTAAACAGCCCTCCTGAATACACTCTTTTCCTTCTGCAGACAGAATCTCTGGAATGTACTGTGGCAGAGACGGAGTCCCAGTACAGTACCCAGCTGGCCCAGATACAGTGCCTGATTGATAATGTGGAGACCCAGCTGGCCGAGATCAGGTGTGACCTAGAGCGGCAGAACCAGGAGTACCAGGTGCTGCTGGACACAAAGGCCCGGCTGGAGTGCGAGATCAACACGTACCGTGGTCTCCTTGAGAGTGAGGACAGCAGGCAAGTTCCACACGATTATTCTCCAAGTCCCCCAAGCCACAAAGAGGCTCATGCAGGAGAATCCTGCTTCCTCAAGATCCGCCCAAGGTGAAACCTTCCTAATGCATTAAAGACTCACCTTACAGGGTAAAATACAAACAAAAAAATAGCTCAGGCTAATCACATGACAGTAGAAGTGTTCAAAAGTATTCGGAAGTTCTAAAGCGGAATGAGTATCATATATAAGATTCCATGCTGGCGGTCTCCCTTTGTTCCTGTCTTCCGCCAAAGGGAAATCAGGAACATGCACAAGACGACATTTGCAAGTGAAGTAAATACATAAAATTGTATTCAGCTGGCATACCATCAGTGGGTGTGGAACCGCAATACTGGGTCCAGGCCTGACATAGGCTTAAGTCAAATGTTACTCGGCAAAGAGTGTTCAGAACATCATTTGCAGGGCAGATTTTGTCATGATCTTTCCTGAGCTGAAATTCTATCCAGCTTTCCCTTGTTAAGCTTGGTTCAAAATTTCCACAGGCTCCCCTGTAACCCGTGTTCTGCCATAAGCACATCAAGCAACACCTGTGAGCCTTGCTCGGCGTATGTGATTTGCACGGTCGAAAACTGCTGTATGTGAGTGCTAAACCCCCCATGTGTTGGATGGAGGAATCAAAGTCGGCGGGGTCCTGGAAAGCAGATGGGGGCACAGACAGCCAAACCTGAAAGTCAAGAAGGCATTTCTACCCTAAACTTGTCCTCTAAACATCCTCACTATATTTCTGCTTTATCATTTCCTCTCCCGCCTGCTTGTGATATTCGAGCAGTCTGTAAAACTTTCTTGCTAATCTCCTAATAAAATGTGTTTCATTCCTTTAACATGGCAAACATAGCTTTGTGGCTTATAACTGTGGATGTAATAACCATGTGATGCCAGGGTAATTGCCTATGCCTGGCTTAATGCAAAATCGAAGTGGAACTGAAGTAGGAAACTCTATCCTTTTGCACATGGACATGTATAGAAGGAGTTCACCTGGGTTGTCAAACACTGAAATGGCCATTTCATTTTTGGATAAAACAGTAAGACCTTCCTCAGTAAAATCTCGTAGAGTCCTAATTTTTAGTTAAGAATATAACATCCTTGGGGCACCTGGGTGGCTCAGTGGGTTAAGCCTCTGCCTTCAGCTCAGGTTATGATCTCAGGGTCTTGGGATCGAGCCCTGCATCAGGCTCTCTGCTCAGCGGGGAGCCTGCTTACCCCCCTCTCTGCCTGCCTCTCTGCCTACGTGATCTCTCTCTGTCAAATAAATAAATAAAATCTTTAAAAAAAAAAGAATATAACGTCCTTGTAGCTTTAACAATGCACTAAACAAGATGCCAGTAATTTTAGCACTTAGTGTTGCATAAAACTTTTAATCTAAAATACAATGCATCACTCATCTGTAAGAACCAGCAAAAAGCCTTGCATTCTAGTGTCTGTGTATAGTCAACCATGAGAACCCTCACGTGAGAACAATGGCCTCAAAATTTACCTGCTCTAAATGCAAGAAGAATTCATGACTCAAGGACTCGGGCTTCTCATAGTATGTATTTGGTATTTACAACTCATGGATTCCTTGCTAGCCCTACAGAGGTGATATTTCCTCCCTATATCTCAGCTACTGATCTCAGTCTGGACCTAAAGCCCAACCTTTCTCTCTCCTGCACAGCCTCCTTCCCAGAAGGCTCTAGCCAGGACAAAACTGTAAAGGAACCCCTTTCTATTACTCTCAGACTTGCTCTTCTAGCATTTGGAACGTCCTGGCTCCCCAGTCCCTAGGGCAGGAAAAGAGGCTGTCTGAGGGTCCTGAGCTAGAGATTAAAGACCTGGTTACTCCTAACTGCAAGGGGACAAGAAAGAGTCATCTTCCCATGTGCCCCAAAGGAGAGGAGAACCAAATATGGGTGAGTACTGAATTGTCTCCCAGAGCAGCCTTGAAACACCTAGATGAAGAAAGGTGGAGGAAACCTCAACAATAAATCTGCTCTGGGGAAACAAAACAAGGAGAGCTTGGAGAATGGCAAGAGATACAGTTTGGCTAGAGTATAAGCAGCGGGTACAGGAGCCAAAGAATATGAGGTAGAGTCAGCTGGGTCAAGACTGTGGAGGGTCTTAATTGCCTGGCAATCAAGAATTTGTGGGTACCTGGACAGCTCAGTTGGTTACGTGTCTGCCTTCGGCTCAGGTCATGATCCCAGGGTCCTAGGATCAAGCCCCACATCAGGCTCAGTGGGGAGTCTGCTTCTCCCTCTCCCTCTGCCGCTCCCCCTGCCACCCAGGTGCCCCTTCTTCCATCTTTCATTACCATTTTTTTTTTGAGACAACATTTGGTGTCTGTCACTTTCGTTTGCTACCACCAGCTCATTTGTTAACTTTTGGCAATCTGGCTAACCTGTGACTATTCTATTCCCTCTCTCTCTCTGCCTGCCTCTCTGTCTACTTGTAATCTCTCTCTCTCTGTCAAATAAATAAATAAAATCTTTTTAAAAAATTTATAATTTGTCCTACTATAAGGCATGAGGTATGATTCTAACACTTCCTGCCCTACCTTTGACCTCAAGTGATACAGAATTGTCCCCAAACTACATATCATAGTCTATCTTTTCACCCACTGATTTTAAATGTCACATTTATCATATACTAAATCCCAATCTGTAAGGAGATCTATTTTTTTTATTTTTTTAAGATTATTTATTTATTTATTTGTTAGAGAGAGAGAGCACAAGTGGGGGGAGAGGCAGACAGAAGGAGAAGCAGGCTCTTCTCCCCACTGAGCAGGGAGCCCAATGCAGGACTCATTCCAGGACTCTGGAATCATGACCAGAACCAAAGGCAGATGTTTAACCAACTAGACACCCAGGTGTCCCAAGGTCTGTTTTAGACTCCTTATTTTATTCTCTTCATTTGTCTGGTTATTCAGGGATGAATACTATAGTATTTTAACTATTGAGGCTTTAAAATAGGAAGGACTAATCTCTTGGTGAGTTTTCTTTTTCAGAATTTTCCCGGCTACTCAAATTTGATTAATTTTTTTCTCTAAAACTTCAGAATTATCTTGTCTGATTGAAACAAAATCAATTTTGAGAGGATCTCAATAAATTTATTGGAATCTAAGTTAAATTAATGTAGAGATCACTGACATTTTTATAGTGATGACTACAGTATTTCAGGCCAAGAACATGATAAATCTTTCCATTTATCCTAGTTTTCTGTCCTCCAGTGCATTTCAATATTTTATTCATGTGACCTACCTTTCTAAATAAGTTTACTCCTGCATATTTTATATTTGTTGATGCTATTGTAAATTATTGTGCTTTTTCCTTAAATTATGTGATATGCAGAATAATGGGCCTCCAAAGATGTCCTTATCCTACAATCTTTGAATATGTTAGGCTACATGACAAAGGGAAGGCCACTAATCAGTTGACATTAAAATAGGAAGATTATCCTAGATGATATGCATGGGCCCAATATCATCACAAGGTCCTTGAGTGTGGAAGAGGGAAGCAGAAGAGTCAGTGTCAGAGTCATGCCATGCGAAAAAGATCTGCCACCTGCTGGCTTTGAAGATGGAAGGGGCCACGAGCTAAGGAGCATGGGCAGCCTCTAGAAGCTGGAAAAGTCAAGGAAATTATTCTCTCCTACAGCCTCCATAAAGGATCAGGAATAAATAACTTTCTTCAGAAAATGCTGAGAAAGTATTCCTGAGAAAGAAAACACATGCCTTTCAACTGATCATGTTTAAACAGCAAATATAAGTCAACACCATGATAAATTTTTAGCTAACATAATTCCACAAGCAAACATTGAGTGCTAGAAATGTCATAAAAGGTCATAAAATTTCCAAGAAATTTCTTGTTAGCAATCAAACCCTACCTGGAAAACTGAAACAGGAATCTAACAATCACCTTTAAAAAGTGTCTTACTTAAAACTAACAATTTAACCCATACTCACAATGTCTGAACAATAAAAATGGGAAAATCAGTGGGGCAGAACAAAATAAAACACTGATTTCTGAGTTCTCCAATAATTATTGGATATTAATAGATTCCCTTTCCTAGAGAAGAAAGGAAAAGAAGGATGAACTCATTCCCGATTCAAGCTTAATGCCAGGTGGAGAGGTCAATAAGGATTTAATGAACTTAATATACTCACACCTACTTAATAATGGATGCTGTTAGAACTGTGACGACAGTTCCTTTTGAAGACTTCATGTGAAGCTCTGGATCCAATGACAAGTAATAGTAGTGATGGGTCATAACTTAGTAACAGCCTCAATGCACATTTTTATGAGACAAGTAACTCTTCTCAGGCAAGTAAAAAGCACACTAATGAGATGTTCCTATGGGATTTGATATAAACATTAGAAAGGAAAACATTCTGTCAGCTGTGACCCCACCTAGAACAAAGGCTATATAAGCACTTGAAAGAGGAAATAGACGAGAAGCTTGGAAATCAAACACAGTCGAGGTTGCTTGAGCTTTCCATCGGGACCACGGACTAAAATAAACCAAAACTGGGTACACACTATGGAAACCAATGGTTGTACAACAACAATGATTTCTTGTTCAACGCCACACCAAAACTGTTCTAGGATTACAAATTTTCGGACCATTTCTTCTAACGCCAGCTGCCAACATGATGGTCTTGAAGCCAAAAGCTGCCAACAAGCTGGCCATGTTCCGAGGGCTGCCAGACCCACTCCTTGCTTTTATTTCACACCCATCTGCTTAATAAGCAACTTCAATGCCTGTCCCCTTCTGGATGACTGTGGCTGGTGTGGTGAAGGCATCAACAGCCATGAGAAAGAGACCATGCAAATCTTGAATGAGCGCCTTGCTAACTACCTTGAGAAGGTGCGGATCTTGGAACAAGAGAATGCTGAACTGGAGTGCAAAATCCAGGAGGAGTGTAACAAAGAGCTCTGTGTTGTATGTCCTGACTACGTGTCCTACTATGCTACCATAGAGGAGCTCCAGAGGAAGGTAAGATTCTCAGGAATGTGTATAATTGGGTTGTGTCATGACACTCTCCAAGTAATAGCCATTTTCTAACCCTTAATATTTTTAGTTCATCTTATGTTGGAAAAAATATTTTGTAGAATAAGAGAATCTCTTGAATGGAATTGTCTTCTGGAGGCAATATTCCGAGTTTTATAGTTGTTCGTCTTCCAGAGATACATTCTGCTGCGTCAGAAGTGTGTCAACATGTGTCAAAATGTGTCAACAACCTATTGCTGTCATTTCTTTAGCAAAAATAAGAAAACAGGGATCTGAGAAAGGGCATTTTGTTTTAATAAGTTCCCAACCGTTTAGGAATTATTACATGTTTTATCCATTTTGCTACCATCACCACTGTTTCCCCCTTTTATGCTCATTTCATTATCTCCAAATTATTTCGGTGGTTTCTTCCAACACCAAGACTATCTCCTAATCAGAGCAATGTGTTGCTGTTACTGCACATGCCAGATTTATTCCATTTTATTTCTTCAACAAGTGTTTACCGAACACCACCACCAACACACCAGACATTACTCCAGGCTCTGGGAAAATATTCGTGTACTAAAACGTCCTTGCCCTCATGGTGGTTACATTCCAGAGGATGCAAATCGAGGGCAGATTTTATATTTTATTTTATTTTTTTAAAGATTTTATTTATTTATTAGACAGAAATTACAAGTATGCAGAGAGGCAGGCAGTGGGGGAGGGGGGGAAGCAGGCTCCCTGCTGAGCAGAGAGCGCGATGCGGGGCTCAATCCCAGGACTCTGAGATCATGACCTGAGCCAAAGGCAGAGGCTTCCCACTGAGCCACCCAGGCACCCCAGATTTTATATTTTAATGGTAAAACATATACAGAAGTTTTTATTGGTGTGGATTTTGTTGATTTCTTAGGAAAATAACAAAAACTCAGACTTTCCTGGGGTGCCTGGGTGACTTAGTCGTTAAGCGCCTGCTTTTGGCTCAGGTCTTGATCCCAGCATGCTGGGATCGAGCCCCGCATCGGGCTCCCCAACTCTGCAGCAAGCCTGCTTCTCCTTCTCCCACTCCCCCTGCTGTGTTCCCTTTCTCTGTGTGTCTCTCTCAAATAAATAAAGTCTTAAAAAAAAACAACCTCAGACTTTCCAAAGTTTCCCAAACTTCCTAAGCATAGCTATGAAAAGCCTAACTACCCCCCCTCCCACCTACTGTTAACTGCAATATACACAAGCCCTTGGTTTTTAAAGAAGGAGATCCTGGTGTTTGTCTCATTTGTGTGTACAATTTCTTAATTCTAGATCTTGTGCACCAAGGCTGAGAATTCCAGGCTGGTCTCACAAATTGACAACACCAAACTGGCTGCTGATGACATGAAAGCCAAGTAAGCCCACCCAGCACTGTCCTTCTCGACAGAATTCACCTGCCTCTGACTCTATACACTCCTGAGAAGATTATCCCCAAATCTGCTAAACCTCCTGCTCCACACCATACTAGCACAGCACGAGCCCAGGGAAAACCTTCACATTCGATAAATGGAAACAGTATTTGCAGATTCTAACATATGAACCCATCTGATCACCTGCACAGTAATGCAGGAAAATAGGTTAATAAATAGTTGCCTTGTTTAAGTCGAGAAAACTGTGGTTTGAGGCGGGGTCCGTCACATCCAAAGCATACAGCGAGGACAAGATACAGCTAAAACGTGCCTTCAAGTTTTCTAACTCCTCATCCACTGCTCTTTCTCCGTCGACTGCATTGCCTCTTGGAGCAGGAGAAGGAGGATAAATTTCCTTATCTCAAAGAACAACAATATGGCCTCATTCCGGCAAACTGATTAAGGAATAATAATTACGTGGTGATGTTTATCAAGTGGTCTCACCTCTAATGAGAATAAAACTGACACAGAAATATACTAAACGAAAGGCCCAAAGGAAAATGCAGAAGAGAGTTCTGCTTGGCTTGATTTACACCATCTGCATTTTAATGCCTTTCTTTTTGTGTCTCTTTTTTAAAGGTATGAAGCTGAGATGTCCATACGCCAGCTGGTGGAGGCAGACGCCAAAGGCCTCCAGCAGATCCTCAACGCACTGACCCTGGCCCAGGCCGACCTGGAGGCGCAAGTCCAGTCTCTGAAGGAGGAGCTCCTCTGCCTCAAAAACAACCATGGAGAGGTTAGAGAAAAACCAAGAGAGTCATTACAAGCTAAGCCTCTAAAAATAGCAGCAATTCCTTTGACCTGAACTTGGCAATAGGTGTCTCCAAAAAGTAGATACCACTCTGCTTTTCAGCCCTGACAATACCTACCGCTACTACCATGGGAATCCATCACCTATAACACAGTACCTGAGGCCTCCATTGCCCTCTCCTGCTTTTCCAGGAGAAGGAAGCAACACTTTTCCTGTCCTCACAGCTTTCCTATCTTTTTGTAGGATCCCTGCACAGACTTCTGCCACTATTGCTATAAGTCTGTATTAGTAAAAGCCCATATTGGCGTCATAGAGGCTATGGTCTCTTATTATAAATTCTACCTCTCTGCTGCTTCACCATTACCCATCGCTGGAAATGATCTAAATTCTTTAAGACTCTGATCTTGCTGATTGATTCCTTTTAATGTTCTACATATTTGAACACAGAGTCATATCTGAACTAGCCTGAAGTCATTTTATAGCATCTCAATAGCCCCTATAAATCATCTATGCCTTTATTGTGAGCTGTATTTCAGATACAATTAAGCTAAATCATTGCTGTTAGACAAACAAGAACACAAGGGTGTCATCTGTTCACCAAGTGACCTCCCATTCTTTTTCTTTCCATAGGAAATCAATTCCTTACAGAGCCAACTTGGGGACAGACTCAACATTGAAGTGACCGCTGCTCCTTCTGTTGATCTAAACCAGGTTCTACAAGAAATGAGATGTCAGTATGAGTCCATCATGGAGACAAACCGCAGAGAAGTGGAACAATGGTTCAACACGCAGGTGGGAGAGGGTAGAAAAATCAAAACCAAAAAGTTGACATTGCATTTCCAGGTGCCCGTTAATCGAAGTCATGTTTTCCTTCATAATAGTCATGGTCTTTGACTGTGTTTCAGATGGAGGGGCTGAACCAGCAGGTGATGACCAGCTCTGAACAGCAGCAGTGCTGCCTGAAGGAGGTCACTGGACTGAGACGCACTGTGAATGCTCTGGAGGTTGAACTGCAGGCCCAGCACCGAATGGTACCCGGCAAGCTGACCAAGCCTAACATGGCAGGGATGGCAATAGCCCTGGACACCCGCATGTTGCAATGTTTCCCAAATTGTGTCCCTCAGAAGTTCCTCTGTTTGCTAAAGGGCCTATGGCCAAAAAAGGGCCTGTGGTCAAATAAACTTGGGAAATGCTGGAGTAATCACAGGTTCAACAGGGTACCTTTCTGCAGGCCTTTAATAAGCTGATATGCTCTATGGCTCTCCCAGAAGGAGATATATGGTATTCAGCTTTCCAAACTTATTTGGCTCTGGACCCCCTTTTTTAAGATCCTCTCTTGGCAATAATGATCTATGGGATACACTTTGGGAAACATTAAGAGGGCATTTTATTACATGCAAAACATTTTTACAAACTATCAAATTTATAAAATAATCTTATAAAGGAGGTAGCATAATTATTGAGCCAATTTTACAGTTGAGGCTCAGGCAGCTAAAGTGATTTTCCCATGCCAAATCCCAGGTGAGTTCCATCTTGCCTATTTTATAGCGATGGAGACACTGAGATCCTGGGGCATTAAGTAACTTGTTAAAGGTCACAAAAGAAATGAGTCTGAGCCGGAATTCAGGTTCCAAAGCAGGAACCACTTCTGCTTCATTGTACTGCCTCTCTGAAGTAAGCACTTATTTATTTATTTGACAGAGAGAGAGATCACAAGTAGGCAGGCAGAGAGAGAGAGGGAAGCAGGCTTCCCACTGAGCAGAGAGCCTGATGCAGGACTCGATCCCAGGACCCTGAGATCATGACCTGAGTCAAAGGCAGAGGCTTAGCCCACTGAGCCAACCAGGCGTCCCGTAAGGAGTTATTTAAATGGCTCTGATATGAAGGGTACTGGGAAGAGCCTGCCCCAAAGCTGGTTTTGTCTCCAGCTAATCATGTAACCACGGGCAACTCACTTTACCCCTTGAACCTCAGTTTTCTCCTCTCTAAAAATTGGGAAAACCATGCAAATGATAGGTTATTCAAACCTAAAATTCCATTGTCCATAGACTTACAGAATGACGGAGCAGGAAAGAACTTTAATCATCAAAGTTTCAACTCTAATGTTTTAGATTTGCTGCTTTAGATGCTGCTAACTTCTTTAAGGTATAAATATTCATAGAATGAGGTGCCATAGTAACAGGTTCTTATAGCCCAGGTGGAATATTTTTTTTGTCTCACAGGTAGGAGAGTGTGGTAGGATATTATCAAGTGATTAAGAAAGAAGTAAATACTTAAAAGAGGGCAAAAATAAGTTAAGAGTATAAAGGGAGGTGAGCTTTAGCAGAGTTGATCATTTTGGCTTTGGATTTATTTGGTTAGGAAGTAATAAGAGGGTTGGAGATTCATTAGTACCTGTCCCAAAGAAACCATTGTTTAAAATGATGCAGTTTACAAGTGACCTAGGCTCCAACGAGTCATCGTTATAAATCCTACTTTCCTCCTCCGTGGTAGAGAGATTCCCAGGAATGCATCCTGGTGGAGACGGAGGCCCGATACACAGCCTTACTGGCCCAGATCCAGTGTCTGATCGATAACGTGGAGGCTCAGCTGGCAGACATCCGGTGTGCCCTGGAGAGACAGAACCAAGAATATGAGATTCTGTTGGATGTCAAGTCCCGGCTGGAGTGTGAGATTGCCACATACCGCAGCCTTCTGGAGAGTTCGGATGTCAAGTAAGTAAAATAAGAACAGCTCCTACAAGAAAATATGCTCACCTACATGTGTTACTGCCACTGGCAACAGGGGGCGTGAGCTTTGATCTTCTTGCCAGTGATGGGAACTTGCGATACATGGTCTCAAGTTGTGCTGTTCGGAGACCTACAATTGTAACCTGGTCCAAACTTGAGGCCTTAGCTGAGCTGAGTCATTCTGAAGAGCCAGTGTGCCAGGTTAATTGCTTATATGTTGAGTTTTTTTAAGTACAAGGGAAAAAATGGTTTTCCCAAATATTCAAATATTCCTAGCCACTTACAGATTTTCCCCCACTGAGATGAACTTTCGTGAGATTGAAGAGGATGACCCTGTTCCGTTTGGCGGAACATTCTGCTCAGACTGAAATGCCCATTCCTGTTCAGCCACTCATCCTTGATGCCAACAGCAGCATGTAGATATGTATTTTAGCATCTTTTTTTTAAAAGTCGAAACTGTAAGGTTTTTCAATAAGAAGCCAACTAACTCATAAGGAACTGACCTAGATAGAGCATAACCTCTTCAGAGGAAGCAGCTCCTTCCAAATGAACGCCCCAGGTACGGACTCTGTTACAATTGTTACAGAGACCTTCTTCCCCAAAATAACCTCTGAATTCTGTTCACAGCATTCTTTTAACTTGCACATTTTAACTGCCACATTATACTAGCATAAGGTTAACCATAGCTAGTCCCTATGAGGAGCTACAAGGCACCAAAGTGCCTTGAATCATCAAAGAAAGATGATGCTTTCTATAAAGAGCTCTGTTAACTGCTTCCAACTCCAATTCTATAAAGTTTCATTTACATACGCCCAAAGGCACTTTGAAACTTCTTGATAAAGACCGAGGACTCTTCCATAGATGGGGCTCAGGCCGCCAGTAGTATTGTGACTCTCTGATAAGAAAAATATCTGACTAACTTCTTGTCCTCAGATAATAAGCCCCTCAGCTTGTCCTGTATCACTACTGGCCCTGTAAATTTAGTCCCCATTATACCCAGCCTGGAGATGAAGAACTAAAGCTCAGGAAGCTTCACTGACTTATCTGAGGTCATCAGCTGGTAAACGACAGAGCTGGGCTGCACCCTGGTCGTTAACTCCTGGCATGGCGTTCTTCCACAAGGCAGTGGCATTGTGCATAATGGCAGCTTACATAATCTAACGCTTCCAAACCGAGGATGCTGCTTTCCCATGGATCAGCTTTCATTCTTCTTCTTTCACTAACGATAGGACAAAATGAATGAATAAGCTTTTGGGAATCCTTGTTTTGAGTGGCCCATGCTGAAAAATTACCAACCGCTCCATCACCATTGTTATCTTCCCTCAGTAACAGGTAAAATTCTGTTTTTTTCTAGGCTTCCCTGTAGCCCATGTGCCACTAAATGTGAACTTTCCAGTAAGGCCAGCGCCATGGAATGCACAGCCTCAGTTGACAACACATCATCCTCAGCTTCCCGCTGGACACAAGGGCCCTGCTGTGCCTACAGATGCCTGCCCCGGATACTGGTTAAAATCTGCACCACCACTCAGGAGATTCAGGATGGCAAAATCATTTCTTCTCACGAGCATGTGCAGCCTTGTTTCATCATCAGAACTGTCAGAGTCTAACATCCCAAGGTGATGAAAATGACCCTCATTCATGAAAGAAAGGCCAATACTTGCTCCTACCAGAAAGGCTTAAAAAGTCCCCAGCCCCTTAAGGTACCTAGTTTCTTACTACCACAGTGGGTCTACATTGCTAGATAGAATACCTTGCATTCTGATCCTTCCCTAAGTTGCCACTATCAACAGGATAACAAATGACATTTCTCAGGAAACACTTCACCCATTTCTCTGAGAGATGGGCACTGATTTATAAGTTCCCAGGAAGGTGCCCTATATTACTTGACTCCACAGGTGATAGGCAGGTTTCTCTCTTGTTTACTCAGATCTTGTTTACGTATATTGCTCACTAGATCCAGTCAGACAAGTTCTAAGATTGGTTTTGGCCATGGTACATGAGGTGAAAAGCTGCGACCTTCCCTCCTAAAATCCTTCCTTGGCTGTAGAAAGAAGCCTATATAGGAATAGCATAAATAGGGGGAAAGATCTTTAATGTTGTGTTTCCTTTAATAATTGTGAGTCTGACTGGCTGTCTGTTAACCATACACACATACTTTATATTCCCCAAGGCATTTTTGAAAATATCCGTGTTCTCCAAAACTCTGTAACCATTGAGTTCTCCAAATATTTTCATCAAGAGTCAGGAAGAGTTGTGGGGAGTGAATCTAGAGCATTTTGAAGGAATACCATGGATCCTTTCATTAAATGTTTGCTATTTCTCTTTCCACTCTATAGGGAATGGGAGTTGTTTCTGACTGTTTAACAAGGAACATGGAGCTGGAACTCTCACGCCATAACCCTGTTCGTCCATCTCCCTGGGACTGATGACCATGAAAACATAGCTTAGCTTCCTCCTTCAATCTATCCATCACAGAGAAATGGACTTGATCCCACAAACTTTGCAGAAAAGTAATCATTGAGTAATTGCTGCTTCAGAGAACAAGAGAGTCTCAAGTGAGAAGATACCATGTATGTACCGGCCATTATCAGAGCTTCTCATAGTAGGGTCACAGAGGGTTTCAGTCAATTCCTACAAAGTACTTGACATTTCCAGAAGTTTTCATAAATAATTACAAATCAAATACAGAATGTGGAGTCAAAAGACCTGAAGTCCTAAACTAGTCTCTTGGAACCCTGGGCAAAACCTTTAGCCTTTATCAAACTTAATTTCCTTATTTGTTAAGAGAACCACGGCTACTTGACAGGTTTGCTGTGCGGATCAAATGAAATTGTTTATGTCATGTACTTGGTACACTGAAGAGCATGATGCAAATGTTATTTTTACATAAGCTTTGCCTTTAACTACAGCCCTGGACTTAACTGTGTTATTATCCCATGTCAAAATTCTTTCTCCGTAAATGTAGTTATCCACTCATGATTTGGGGAGTTTTAATAGTGCTCAGCTTTGAGGGGTGAAAAAAATTACAGAACAAGATCTTCCTGTCATCAAGCCTGCAATTCTACTCAGTAAAGCGTTTCTGAATCTTCAGGTCTATATCAGATATCAGCTGATAGCTAGTGCCCACAGCAAAAACAGAAGCATCATTTAACTCAGAGCTCAGCAGCCACTTCCTCCATACAAGTCGCAACTTATACTGAGCAAGTGGAATGGAAAACTCTCAGAGTGATCTCCTTCCTATCAATAACTTCTTTCCCATCTGAATGCCCAGATTACCCCTGGTAGCACTTCACAGCATACTATCTCAGACTGAAGGATGGAAATGTGGGAAGAGCAGGGGGTTGCCTCAGAAGCCCTAGGAGAAAGTCTCATCCCAGTCTGTGTGTATGACCTTGAGTAAAAGGGACATAACAATGTAGGTCCTGACACACTGGAGGGATTAAATGGAATAATAACACTAAAAGGGTTATGTAAGCTGTATAAGGCCAGGCAGAAGAGAGGTTTGCACCCTAATTGGAACCAGGCATTTGTCATTTCACAAACTTCTTCCTTGGTGTCTGGTTCAGTGACGGTACCCAGTAGACCCCATACGTACTATCAACACTAACTGAGAAACCAGTTGGTGAGAAGCCAGAGTTGCTCAGTCTGCTTTGAGTTTTGATTCCAATAGGATTCAGGGTTTAGGAACCTCGATGGATTCAGGCTAACCTTGGGTTGATATGGCAATGCCATTCTCAATTTATTCCCAAAATAGGATCTCTTGCTCCCACTCTATGCAAGGGTATCCCATCCCATGTGCCAAACTCACACTCATACATACTAGGCTGAATTATAGATATTTGAAACCAAAAAGACTGTGAATCCCAGTCCTGTAAGGCAATTATAATACCAGGTTCCTTTCTCTGGAAGTCTATGAAGTCCTAGTAAGACATAATCTTAAGAAGGATTGACTCCAAGAGCAAGATGGCCTTTTGATTGGTAGAACCTCTCTCAGAGAGGGAAAGAGAATCAAAACCCATTTGGTGGTCTGCAATTATATTTCTCAACAAAGAAGGTTTAAGGATATATTTTTTCTAGATTTTGTCTTTTTTCATGTTGACCTCACCTTAATATATGACAGCCGGTTTAAACACTTCCAAATGCAGGGGTAACCATGCTTCTCTCTTCCCCTTTGTCTCTCAACCATTAACTGCCCCCCCCCAGTCCCTATAGATGGCTCCCAGCCTCTCCATCCTCATCCTCTATGATCAACTCCACCAATTCCTGCTTAGAAGAAGTGGCCTGAAAATTTTTACTCAGGAGTTCAGTCAGTGGTAACCCCTTACATTACTTGCCACCAGGATTTCTCTAGTTGACTCAGAAACCACTTATATCCAAAATCCCAAGGAATCTATAAAATTCAGATTCTTTGGCCATACTCTAGACATCCTGCATCAACATCCCCAGGTGTGGGACCTAGGCATCCAAATTTTTAAGATTCTCACTTGAAGCATGCGTGTTGAATTATAAAAGCCACTGCTTGCTAACTGACAAATGCCTTTTGCCTTAAAGATCTGGATGACCTGCTATCTTAGGGAATTATCTTTTAAGTTTTGACACTAGCTTGATAGATGACCACACTTGCAAACAATTCCTCCTCTACATATCCATTGATCTGTTTATGAAGTAGGGTTAATTAAAAAGCTAATAAGTAACTCATTTAATAACTAATTCATTTAATCTTTACTACCATGAAGGAGCTACCCCTAATATTTCCATTTAATAGATAGAGGAACTAATGGATAGAGTGGTTCAATGACTATCACACAATATTGTGTGAATACTAAGTATTGTGTGACTATCACCCAGTGTCACAAAGTAATAAGACTGAATGTTAAGTAGTTTGATTTCCTTAATAGGGTTAAAATAACACCAGATACATTCTGTAATCAGTCTCCAAGAATAGAAAGAATTCACAATAGCAAGAGATTATTTTTTCAACTCTTCAAAGAACTATTTTCTAGCTTGCTTGTCTCTGCTTCTAGTGAGAAACCATCCAAGGAGTCTATAGTATTAGCAGTAGTCTATAAATAGTCTTAAATAGTCTATAAATAGTCTATATAGTCTTTTTATCTATAAATTCATACACTGAGTTTTATTTTTTAACCTTAAAACTTTTAACTTTTTAAATTTAAACTTTAACTTTTTTTTAAGATTATTTATTTATTTATTTGACGGACAGAGATCACAAGTAGGCAGAGAGGCAGGCAGAGAGAGAGAAGGAAGCAGGCTCCCTGCTGAGCAGAAAGCCCAATGTGGGGCTCGATCCCAGGACCCTGAGATCATGACCTGAGCCGAAGGCAGAGGCTTAACCCACTGAGTCACCCAGGCACCCCTAACTTTAACTTTTTAACTGTTGTAAGAATGCTTAACATGAGATCTAGTCTCTTAACAGATAATTAAATGAACAATAAAGTACTGTTAGCTATAGACACAGTGTTGTCCAGCAGATCTCTAGAACTCATTTTATTTTATTTTAGTTTAGTTTATTTTTACCCTTTGATTAGCACTTTCCCTTTACCCTCCCCCCAAGCAACCTTCTTCTGTGGCAACTATCTTTCTATATTTTGCTTCTATGAGTTGATTATTTCAGATATATCTCATGTACCATATAAGTGGAATCATATCATACCTCATATAAATGGAATTATGCATTGTTTTTCTGTGACTGACTTATTTCACTATTATAATATCTTCAAGCTTCATTTACGCTGTCTCTTACTGCAAGATGTCCTTCTTCTTAAATTCTGAATAATATTCCATTACATGTGTATGTGTGTGCCCACATACACATACATACATACATACATACATATCTCACATTCTTTTTTATCCCTTCATCATCAAACAATCCATTTAGATTGTTTCCACCTCTTGGCTATTGTGAATAATGCCTCAATGAACATGGGAGTGCCTATAACACTCTGAAAATTAGAAAGATTTTTGATGGCATCTAATAGCTTTTTCCATATCAGAGGTGGAGAAACGGGGGCCCAGAGAGAAAGGGGTTTGGTCCATGACTACACAGTCAGTGAGAGAACCCAGTGCTCTTCTACTTCTCATTCCCCGCATCTGGAGTAGACAGTGCTGAAACTTGGGCTGATAGAAAACAACCTTGGACCAGCAGGCAGTGACCTTCCATTCTAGTTCTTAGGAGCATCATTTGACTTCTCTGCTTTAGGCCCAGAGATTTTTCTGATTTAATATCTTCAACTTCTCTTACAATCCCTAATGTTACTCGCCTTATTGTGTCTTGCCTTCTGTGTAAATAGGAAATAACACTAGAGATAACATCCTTCAGTTCCTTCTTTCTCTGATGTCTTTTTAAAAAGGCAATTAGATGCTATTAATAAGATATTTAAGTTCTTTAGAAGCTAATGATTATATGTTCTTCTTATTAATTCCCATAATTTCCATTTATCAAATGATGGAGAAAAGTATCTTACTCGTTGCCTGAGTAAATCTATACTAAGTCTGTCCATTTTGATTTAAAATGCAAGTTCGGATAATAAAAATCATTTTAAAAGCAAGTGCCCTCTCCAAATAAGAAGGGGGGAAAAGAGAGTAAAATTCAGGAGAAACAGAAAGTGTCCCAGAAGAGAAGGGAAGAACACCATCCACGCTAGGAAGAATTTGTAGGCGGAGACAACCAGCACCCAGAACATAATGCCCTGCTTAGTATCCATGCAAGCAAGCCTGGTATGCACTGTTTCAACACTGTAATCAATGCCTTTATAGGAAATGAATCCTTTGGCTGGTTGGATAGCTGGAAATCTCTGGTGTGTTCATGAATGATTCACAAGCTTCATGGGAACAACCCACACACCCAGTTCAAATGTGAACAACCGACCCTATTTGGCAACACTGGAAAGGTTTATGTAGTCAAATGATCATTTCAGGTTGAGCATTATACTTGGAGGGTTGTCTTATGTGATGCTTTTAAGCCACAGGCTACCACGTATATGCACATAGGAAAATATGTAATATGCTGTTTCTATATGATGTTTCTAAGTATTCCAGTTCAGATGTCACCAGTAGCAAAGTTTCTGAACATACATTCTTCTGTTCCCACCCCTCTCCTCTGCTCTCTCCTCCCCGTCTGTCTGGAACAACATCAAAATCGGAGTGGACATATTGGTGGTACCTGAAGAAAAACATCTGAGATTAAAGTTTATCTTACTATTTCCCAGAAAGGAAGCAGGTTTGTGGCTCCCTTCTTGGGGTCTTTCTATAAAGAAAAAAAAAATCAAAAAGGCCTTCTAAGCCAGGGGTAAAACCCTCTGCTTTATAGCTCATTGTGATGGCCCAATGGGCCCAGCAAGTGCTTGAGAGTTACTTGAGAGTATGTACCTACTTGATATCTGTGACTCTTAGAGAAGCAACCCAACTCTACCAGAAGACCTAGAGAGACCACATTTTGGGCTGAATTTCTCCAAATCCATATTGCTGGTTACAGAGAACTGCCTATCCCAAACTTGGATGTAAGGATAGAAAGGTCTTCTCTTTCCTATTTGTTAGCTCATTTGCCACTAACCAATCAGAAAAACGTAACTGCGCCCTCCTCCATCACTGCCACTCTCCGAGAGACCACCTCCCTGCCCCCAGCATAGATTTTGTGGGTGCAGAGAAAAGTCTCACAGTGAAAGGCAAGTAAAAATCATATCCGATTTAAGAGAACACTGTAACTTGAGGGAGAAAAGGGGACTAAGGTGAAAATTCAGAACAAGTCATGCCCACCATGGCATTAGAGAGAGCCAGAAGAGTTGAGGGTCCATATCTGGGCTCTCCACTGTGTTCCACTGGTCTATGTGTCTGTTTTTATGCCAGTACCACGCTGTCTTGGTGATCACAGCTTTGTAGTAAAGCTTGAAATCGGGTAACGTGATGCCGCCAGTTTTGTTTTTGTTTTTCAACATTTCCTTAGCAATTCGGGGTCTCTTCTGATTCCATACAAATTTTAGGATTATTTGCTCCAGCTCTTTGAAAAATACCGGTGGAATTTTGATCGGAATGGCATTAAAAGTATAGATTGCTCTAGGCAGTATAGACATTTTAACAATGTTTATTCTTCCAATCCAAGAGCATGGAACGGTCTTCCATCTTTTTGTGTCTTCTTCAATTTCTTTCATGAGTGTTCTGTAGTTCCTCGAGTACAGGTCCTTTACCTCTTTGGTTAGGTTTATTCCCAGGTATCTTATGGTTCTTGGTGCTATAGTAAATGGAATCGATTCTCTAATTTCCCTTTCTGTATTTTCATTGTTAGTGTATAAGAAAGCCACTGATTTCTGTACATTGACTTTGTATCCTGCCACGTTACTGAATTGCTGTATGAGTTCTAGTAGTTTGGGGGTGGAGTCTTTGGGGTTTTCCATATAAAGAATCATGTCATCTGCGAAGAGAGAGAGTTTGACTTCTTCCTTGCCAATTTGGATACCTTTTATTTCTCTTTGTTGTCTGATTGCTGTTGCTAGAACTTCTAATACTATGTTGAACAAGAGTGGTGAGAGTGGGCATCCTTGTCGTGTTCCTGATCTCAACAGGAAGGCTGCAAGCTTTTTCCCATTGAGGATGATATTTGCTCTGGGTCTTTCACAACCAGAGGGTTTTGAAGGGGCGGGGGGGTGGGAGGTTGAGGAACCAGGTGGTGCATAATAGGGAGGGCACGTACTGCATGGAGCACTGGGTGTGATGCCAAAACAATGAACACTGTTATGTTGTAAATAAACAAATTTAAAAAAATAAATAAATAAAGGTAGGAAGCAGAAAGATAAAAAAAAACAAACTGGAATTCTTGATACTTGGAGCAAGAGAAGGGGAAGACAAATGGACTTAAAGATGTGTTAGCAGACACCTGAAAGTCTGGGAATAATTGGCAATGTCTGGTATCTCACACCTCAGCTATCCATCGGGTAGATCCTGAAATACTAAAATAAAGACTTCTGAAGAGAAAAAAAAAAAAAAGAAAGAAAGAAAGAGCCAGAAGAGGGCGCCTAGGTGGCTAAGTCATTAAGCATCTGCCTTTGGCTCAGGTATAGAACCCCGCAGCAGGCTCCCTGCTCAGTGGGAAGCCCGCTTCTTCCTCTCCCACTCCCCAGCTTGTAGTCCCTCTCTCACTGTGTCTCTCTCTGTCAAATAAAATCTGAAAGAAAGAAAGAAAGAAAGAAAGAAAGAAAGAAAGAAAGAAGAGAAAAGTAAAGAAAAGAGGGAAGGAGAGAGGGAGGGAAGAAAGGGCCAGAAGAAAACATTGGCCACTTCAGGCTAAGAAACACAATCACAGGATGATTTAGAATAGATTCGTGAAGCCAGACCAGGGGTCTGATTCTCAGCCCTGCCACCTACTGTGAGATCTTGGGCAAGTTACTGAACCTCTGTATCTCTACTTCCTCGTCTTTAAAATGGGGCTTCATAGGGTTGAAAGGATCACACTAATGAATGCATGCCAAGCCCTTAGGCATGCCTGGCACCCAGTAACACTGTGAGTATGATTTCACTGTTGCTCTGAGACACTTACATTCCACTGCCAAACAGTCACACTCAAGTTAAGGAAGTATTTCACTAGAGCTGACAAGTGACGCTGTCAAGCCAAGTCATCCCAATAACTTAATGAGAGCACCAGATTAAGCATGGAACCTTTCTTTTCTTTTTTTTAATTTATTTTATTTTTTTATTTATTTTTAAGTAAATGAAATATTATAAATAAAAAAATAAAAAATAAAATATTTTTAAGTAAAAATTATATCTATTTAAGATGTTTTTACGTACATATACATAGGGAAACGATTACCGCATGCAGGCCCAACTCTTCAAAATTTTCTGGAATGTTATGGATCTCAGCTGGAAAGGACCTCCCCATAATATATCAACCTTCATACTCTTTGGCAGCCAACAGGAAGACGACGGCCCAGGAGGAGGAGCGAGAACAGTATGAAGCCAGCCCTATAAATAGGATCACTTTTGTGAAGATTGGACGTGACAGGGCAGCCCAGATAGGACTGGTGGCCCTTCTCCGAGAACAGATTCTGCTGCCCTTGTCTCTCCTGACCCCAGTGTTCCCTGGAGTCAGGTTATGGGCTCAATAGAGAAAGCAGCAGGAAGCGTCCAAAACACCTGTCCCAGTTAACACAGAACAATCAACATGTAATGAAAGCACTGAGATCCACGCAGAAGCCACAGAGCCTCCTGTGGTGAACAAGTAGAAAGTAAGGCTTCTTCCAGTCAACCAAAAGTTGAAAGCTCCTCATCAGACACTGTGCTAAGTGCTTTACCTGGGTGACCTTGCTCAATCCTCACAACAACCTTACACACTACTATTATTCCCACTTCACTAACAAGTGAAAAGGCTTACAGAAGTTAACTAAGTTGCTCAGCACCACACAGTGAGTAATGGCCAAGTTGAACAAATTCGTGCCTTCTGTACTCTAAATGCCCTGGTTCTAATCACTCAGATTTGGCCATATATCTGTAGCCCAATCAAAGACACAAATCGTTAAGGAAATGTATTTGTCATGGAGTTCTGAAGAAGGTGAACCCAAAAAGCAACTCGACAGTGTTCGTACCCAGCCCGGTCCAGGAAGGAGTGACGCTGCATGCAAATCACATGAGCGCACGGAGAGTAAGGGCAGTTCCTCAGGCCGAGTTCCTTAAGACCCCACATCTCTCTTCTGGTTCCGTGTTTACCAACCAGCTTCCATATCACCATCTGTTTTCTCTATAGAGAAAACAACACAGATGGGAATTTCCTGCAGAACAGATCATCTCTCAATGTTAAATTACTAAGTTTGCATTCTGGCTTATTCATCTGGCACCTAATAATTAGGTGAGTGGGCTCCTGAGAACCCCTTTGGTTCTGGTGCACTAATAAAATGGTGCTTTTGAACCCACCAGCCTAAGAAGAGACTCAGACCACAGGGACTACATGAGGGAGTGTCACCCTGTGAAGCCCTTTCTCAGAGAACAGACAGCCCAACTAGACGGCACTTCCAGTTCATCTCATTCCAAATATAGGAGTTAGGTGGTTGAGTTCATGTGAGGTTTACTGTTTGAGGACGGGCACGGAATGGCACAGCTCTATACTAGACATAAAACCGAGAGGTCTTGATTTGGAGAAGCATCAGGAAAGCACAGATCTCATTTCTAACCCTGTCCATAGTCATGGTGAGCCCAAGGTTGAAACAACAGCTGCCAGCCAGCCATGTTTCCAACAGATGACCTGAAGTTTCAACATCAGTCATGAGTGCTGAAGCTGTAGAGGACTTTCTGGTTGTTACCCTGAGATTAACAGGATATGGGGTAACAGGAAAGGCTGTCAAAAATCCCCCCATCCTGGTTGGGGCACCTGGGTGGCTCATTGGGTTAAGCCTCTGCCTTTGGCTCAGGTCATGATCTCAGGGTCCTGGGATCGGGCTCTCTGCTCGGCGGGGAGTCTGCTTCCCTCCCTCTCTCTGCCTGCCTCTGCCTATTTGTGATCTCTCTCTCTGTCAAATAAATAAATAAAATCTTTAAAAAAAATCCCCCTCAAATACCTTTTAATATAGGCTACAAATTATTGGGGCGGGGGTAGCACTAAGAAGTGAAATCAAATGTACTAGGTTTAGATAGTAAAAGTAGAAGATGCTATGATTGGCAAATTCAGGGGAGGTTCTGGGTGGCACAGACAAAATAAGAAGAAGGGGGAAGATAGGTATGCTCTTGTGGCCACACAGCGAGCTAAGACAAGAGGTCATTTGCAGCTCACACAAACAGAACAGAATGCTTGGTGGGAATGGATTGCAGGTATCTCGTCTAGCACCGCAGTTACAGACCCGTCTCTTCATATTAATGATATGAAGACCGTGCAATAAATAGCAATTACTGATAAACAAACCTGTGGTTCGGGTAGCTCTGTCTGAGAGGAAGGTCCACAGAGGAGCTCAGGAGCTATGGTCAGAGGAGGAGATCGCGTGGGACATAGCCTTGGGGTGTAATTGAAAACAAATATTCACATCCACCCTAATGATGGTACGCTAGATGTTCTGGCTCTTCAAGGAAAACCCTAGTTTTTCATAATTTTACACTCTTCAGTAAAAATCATTTGTGAAATGTTTCAGTAAATGTGGTTTAAATGCTTTAATTTCTTGAGATATATACATTAGCTTGCAAATAAAAAATCTACCTGTAATTTGGATAATGTGGAGTTTATTAAATAGTTCTACAACTATCTCTGCTATTCTGCTAACAATTAAAAATCCATATGATACCTACAAAAATGTACATTTTACAAATGACATGGAAACTATTCTATTTACCTTAATTTAATCTTCAGCAAAAATCCATCACAAGAGTTTCTGTTTGTATCTGTCTCTCTCTCACACACACACACACACTTGCTATGTTAATCTGCTATTGCCGCCAAAACAAATTAGCACAAACTGAATGGCTCAAAATAACACAAATGTATTATCTTATTTCAGAAGTCTGACACAGGTCCCACTGAGCTGAAACAAGGTGTTGGCAGAACTGTGCTCCCTCCTGGAGGTCCTGGAGGAGAACCTGTTTCCTTGCCTCTTTTAGCCTCGCACATTCCTTGGCTGGGGCTCCCCTTTCACCTTTGAAGCCAGTAACCTCCTCACTCCCACTCTGCCTTTACCATATTCTTTGTGGACTTTCTTCTACCTCCGTCTTCTACTTTTAAAGACACAGCCCTGAATCATTCAAGATAATCTCCCCATTTTTAGGCCAACTTATTAGCAACCTTAACGCTGTCTGCAACACTAACTCCCCATTGTCACATACCATAATATATTCATATTATGAATATATAGGTTCATAATATACATAATATACATAATATACATAATATTCATAATAATACATAGGTTCATAATAGGTTCTAGATATTAGGAGACAGACATATTGTTGGGGGAGGACATTATTCTGCCTGTCACACTCTCCTACAACTAAACCAAAAGAAAACTGGAGAGAGAGGTCATTTCCTCTCCATAAAGCACTAAGACCCAAACTGCAGCTTGATGCGTATGGTAACAAAGTCATGAGTGTTTAAGTCTCCCAACCAATCAAGTTCCTTGCTGTACTTCAAGCCTCAGGGAATACAAGTGATGTAAAGAGAGTGTATATTTAGGCTCATCCCTTAACTCATAGTTTGAAGATGTAAACATACTCCATAACCTTCTGGGGGTCACCTTTTTATAGCAACAATAACAACAATTAACATTTATTGAGTCCTTCCAATGTGCCAAACAAAGTGTTCAGTGTTCTTCATGTGCATTTCCTACACACCCACTCATCTTTGAGGAGCCTTAGGCAAGAGACACTCTTAACTTACCAAAGTCTCATGGATACTTAGTGTCAAGAGCCAATATCCAAATCCGAGACTGTGCAACTTCAGACCCTGCCCTTTAAACCATCATGCAAAAGTCCATCTTCTTTTTTTAACCCATATATATTTTGCAAGAATTCATTCCCTAATTGACTGTCATGTCAATGTTTATAGCAGCAATGGCTATGGTCGCCAAACTGTGGAAAGAACCAAGATGCCCTTCAACGGACGAATGGATAAGGAAGATGTGGTCCATATACACAATGGAGTATTACGCCTCCATCAGAAACGATGAATACCCAACTTTTGTAGCAACATGGACGGGACTGGAAGAAATTATGCTGAGCGAAATAAGTCAAGCAGAGAGAGTCAAGTATCATATGGTCTCACTTATTTGTGGAGCATAACAAATAACATGGAGGACATGGGGAGATGGAGAGGAGAGGGAGTTGAGGGAAACTGGAAAGGGAGATGAACCATGAGAGACTATGGATTCTGAAAAACAACCAGAGGGTTTTGAAGGGGCGGGGGGTGGGGGTGGGGGGTGGGAGGTTGAGGAACCAGGTGGTGGGTAATAGGGAGGGCACGTACTGCATGGAGCACTGGGTGTGATGCCAAAACAATGAACACTGTTATGCTGTAAATAAACAAATAAACGAATAAAAATAAATAAAATTAAAAAAAAAAGAATACTTTAGCCACCTATATGATTGGTCTACTTCCTGTCTAAAGGCAGACTGATTAGGACATATATCAAACATGCACGGGACTGTGCTAATGATATAAGCCTGTAGAAAAGGTCGACGCGGCACATGCGTACTGAGGACACCATAAGAATCAAAAATAAACTGAATTTTATGACAAGATCTTCTTTTTCATGGCAGAAAAGCATCGCTGTGCTACTCCTCAAATATCTTAGCGTATTTCATAAAATCATTCTTCTGCAAAAAAAAAAAAATAATAATAATGATAATGAGTAAACCACCATTGTCTCTCTTCTAGATAGGGCCAGTAGCCTCCCAGCTGACCCTACACATTTATTCTTACTCTCATGCATCTTCCACAAGGCATGGCACGGCACTCCCCCACTTAAAATCTTTCTGTAAGAAACTCTTACGTTTCAGATCAAAATACTCAGGGTCGGGAAAGCCCGGAACATACCGGTACCTGGGTGCATCCAACTTCATCTCATCACCATTCCCCCTTGCTCTCTCCGCTCCTATCACTTAGAGCAAGTATACGTTAAGGAGTTTTGTTTGTTTTTTTTTTTTAACAGGAAGCATTATTTTGGTGAACCAAACAAATAAATGGTTGGATTTCAGGCACCAACAACTGTCAAGTGGGAAAGAATCCTGGAGCACAAGGACCCTCCCACAACCCTCCGTACACTGGCCATGTCGCAACATGAACCACACTGCACTGGAGGTAAAAACTACCAAGACCGACTTCGGCAAACAGCATGACATGACGTCTCAGCAAACCAACATCACAGTTACTCAAAAGGTCTCCTTCAGTGGCCAAAGAAAGGAACGCCCCACGAGGCTGAAGCTAATGTGCGGGTTGATTCGAGGATTATCAATGACAACAACCTTTGTATGAGGGATTTATCTGTTACCTGTCACGTTCATCAGACTAAGACGATAAAAAGGAGGAAAAAAAGAAATCATTTCAGTCTTGCACTAGCGCTCCCCACCCACTGGTGGGATCTGTTTGTCTTCTGCAGCCTTAAATGAACAAAATCACCTCAACAGGCCTGGTGGCCTGCCAAAGGCAGGGCAGAAGGACTTGGGGATCTTTCTAAAGCCAGGCTTAGCTCAGATTGTCCTGGCACTCCTTTCTAAGAAGCTATCTAGCTGGAACATCTCTTAACTGCTCAGAGAGGTTTGGTGGCAGCTGGAAAAGGAAACTGGGAAAAGGGAGGGGATGGGCCTCCTTTTTTTAAACGCAATAGTGATGAGACTGAACTCCCAGTATCATGGGATAGACCAACCCACTCTCCCCATGCTCCATGATGAGGGACTGAATGACAAATCTGTCACTCAAATGAGGATGACTTCATCGCTACTGGGTGAAAAGATCCCAGCATCGAGGAAAACATGGCTTTCTTTGTTGGTGGTAACGCTGAACTGCCCCATATCTCCCTGAGATCTGGCAACTCTGAATTCAGGGTCTAAATGAGTAAAGATCAGTAACTGCTCCTAAGCACCCCCAGCACAGACCCTCACATAACACTCTGCGTTACCGGCAGAGTGACTACAGTGATGCAGACAGTGAGGACTGCAAAACGCAAAGCAAAACAAAACCTTCATATCCATAGACCGAAGGATGCTTGAAGGCAGGAGCTGTGTCTTATCTGTCTAGTCCAGAGCACCTCTAAAGGGAGCTCTCAATAAAATAAATAATTACGTTAATTAAATTAGGGGATTTTTAATGCTAATTATGTGTGGCTATGGAGTTTAAGTAGCAAGGGAATCAGATAGGTCAAGGGCGGGAGGAAAAAAGGAACAGAAACATTTTAAACATAGCTGGCTATTTGTAGACAAACAAATGCATGAACTGACATCCCACAAGTGCAAAAATGTTAGTGAATCCCAAGCATCAGCTTTATGATTTTAAAAAATGGAAAAAGTAGAAACACTAAGGAGCTCTACAACAATGTCATGGAATCCTTCTGGTAGTCCTGGCTCTGCTATTAGCTGGCCAAGGGCCCTTGCTCCAAGTACTTCCCTTCTTTATTTTCCTGTCTCTAAAGTGATGGGCATGAGACACGTGATAAATATGGTTCATTTTGAAGTCCAATGTTGTGTCCCTACAAAACATGAAAATCCTACACATCTTACTGGTAACTAAAGGCCAATGAGAGAAGGAACCACCATTGGATCCGAACTTTTTCTATTTATATGTTCCTTTAGCAAGCTAATGAAAGCTTAACTTCCTCTCTGAAGAGTAAACATAGGAACGTGTACAGACAATTTTGCACACACTTTCAGAGATGTTTACTAACTTCCACTGAACTCTTCATTGAATTTCAAGTGAAAAAATCTCAGCTTAGAACGAAGCATTGTCTTGTTTTTTTTCACCTAGGTAATTTTTGCCTGGGATACAGAAGCTTGAAGAACTTCAGCATCGATGGTGAAGCAAGGCTGACGTATGGCGTTTTGTTACAGGATGAACAAGAAGAAGAACCCAACACTCCTTGGGAAGCATTCTTGCCAAAAGTGTCAGACTTGAATCTAATTAAGCCTATAGCTCAAACTACTACCTTACAAGAAATACAGGGGTCAGGGGGAACCTTTTTTAAAAAAACACCATGGGGATGCGATCAGCAGAATCCAGAATTTGGGGGGGGCGCCTGGGTGGCTCAGTGGGTTAAGCCTCTGCCTTTGGCACAGGTCATGATCTCGGGGTCCTGGGATCAGGCCCCACATCGGGCTCTCTGCTCAGCAGGGAGCCTGCTTCCTCTCTCTCTCTCTGCCTGCCTCTCTGCCTGCTTGTGATCTCTGTCTGCCAATAAATAAATAAAATCTTAAAAAAAAAAAAAGAATCTAGAATTTGGGAACTTGTACAGGATTTGTCTTTCCTTTCCAGCCATTCTTTCTGACTCCATTACCTGGGACCACCTGCTCCCTCTCAATCATGACAGCCCCTCAAGTATCCACTCCATTAGAGAGTTTATTTTTAACCAGACCCCGCCACCATCATCTTCCTTCTTCTTCTCCTCTGTATCTCACATTGTCTGTTTGACGTAATCCATAGAGCAGTAGGGAAACTTCCCAAGACCAAGGTTAATAAACATTTATGGAAGGTCCACCACAGCCCTCTATAAACTGAAAATAGTATTGAAGACTTAAAGGTGAGCAGGCCAGAGCCTGGGCCTTCCAGCTTCCTTACTATTACAAAATACAAAAAATATTCATGAAACCGGATCATAGGTGAAATGCTCATTGACCAGAAAGATGAGTAGGTGTTGGGCATCTATTAAGAAGGCGATTGAGGGGTGCCTGGGTGGCTCAGTGGGTTAAAGCCTCTGCCTTCGGCTCAGGTCATGATCCCATGGTCCTGGGATCGAGCCCCACATTGGACTCTCTGCTTGGCAGGGAGCCTGCTTCCGTTCCTCTCTCTGTCTGTCTGTCTCTCCGCCTACTTGTGATCTCTGTCTGTCAAACAAATAAATAAAATCTTTAAAAAAAAAAAAAGAAGGCGATTGAGCCTTTATCCCTTGAGTTCTTTGAAAATCAGTTTAAAAATAATCTCAGCAATTTGCGGTTGACCTACCTAGAAGCAGAAAGCTGCAACAAATGACCTGTTCTTGCCCTTCTCTTCAACTCTGTGATTCCACAGATTTACACGTCATTTTATTCCCCTTAAAAATTGCAAAAAGAATATGATGAAAAGTCTAAAAATCCTATAGAAAACATGTAACTAAAGAGAACTCATTTCAGCTTATTTTCAACTAAATTTTTAAAATTTAATTCTTCTACAATAGAATACACTGTATGAGCTCATTTTTCTAAAATTATTCGTCACCCCTATGTCTACAATATATAGAGATCAAGAGTATCTGAAATAATATTCACTAATTTACCAATGTTGTCTGTGTAGTAGAATCTTTTTTCTTATACTTTCATGTATTACTCGAGTATTTTTTATAATAAGCAGGTATCATTTTTACCAACCAACTAACCAACAAACAAAAATCCACCATTTCTTTTAAAATCCAGTGGAGCACTCCAGATTGGGAGCTACAAGGAAAATCTTTGCATAATAGTTCTAGAAGAAGTGACCTCTCTCCAGTCTTCTCAGACGGCACCACCAATTTTTCCCTACGCTGGTCCTACTGGATATAACACAAGAAGTATTTTGCTTCAGGTTAACTCCTGTAAATCCCAACTCCCACACACTGATGTAAAATGACACATGGGCCAATTCACAGGGCTAATAGATCACGGCCACTTCAGACATGCCTGCAAAGCGTAGCGAAGTGATCATTCCCATCACCAGTCACTGAGAGAGAGGGAGTTTCAGGAGACAGCGCACAGACTGGCCCTTTACACAACCTGGATGTTGTCATTTGTGAGGCTGGGTCCATGTGAACACTATCCAGAGCTGACCCAAACCTTGAGTCAAAATAAATGATCAGGCAGCATCCACACATCCGAACAAGTCTCTATGCTTCCCTCATCTGCTCTCTTTTCATCTTGCTCCCCTGTTGTCTCTTTCCAGTGTTCAGATATAAGTGACCACAGAACACTTTAAAAGGATACTGCCTCTAAGCACCCTCAAGGCTACCTTCAGTCTTGACTAAATTTTTCCATCTTGCCCACAGTAAGACGAAGAAATCCAGAGAGCTTTTGCAAGGTTTTGTTGCCAGGGTGGACAAGCAGAGCTTGTGTGCTTTAGGTAATTTTATTCGCAATGAGGAATGAGGTTGCCTTTATGGCTAGCTAGTTCACCTCTTGGAGTGGCTTTTTCTTACTATCTGATTTTACAACTCACACTTCTCAAAGGGGCAGGAGGCAATGACATCAGAGGAGCAGAGTTAAAATCCTAACTCTAGAAATTTCATTACCTAGTTAACACACATTTATGAAATGCCTATAAGAAGCCAGGCTCTGGGGAGCCTGGGTCGCTAAGTTGGTTGAGCATCTGCCTTCGGCTCAGGTCATGATCCCAGGGTCTTGGGATCGTGTCCCTCACTGGACTCCCTGCTCAGTGGGAAATCTGCCTCTCCCTCTGCCCTTCACTCCGCTTGTGCTCGCTCTCTCTCTCTCTCTCAAATAAATAAATAAAATCTTAAAAAAAAAAAAAAAAAGAAGCCAGACTGGTGTTTGAGAGACGGAAGACATAATCCCAGCTTTCAAGATGCCTGCGGTCCCAGAGGAGTGTGACGAATGCAGAGTGATGAGTGAAAGAACAGGGGTGGAGTCAGGTCCGGGGAGGCAGCTGGGCCCAGTTGAGGGGCTCCTGCTTTCCATGGTGGGGTGGGGGTACAAAGCTGTTTGCCCCTCCGGAGGGTCTTTGGATCCAGAAAATGTGACTTCTTCATAGAAGGGGCACCCAAGTCATGCAGGAAAAATCAGTTAATGATCTCATGGAGAGAGGTAACCCTTGAACTACGTCTGGAAGTCAGGGGAGTGGGTGCGGGCAGTCAGGCAGTGAGTATCCCAGCAGTGGGAACAGCACAGACCAAGGCAGAGAAGCCTACACATTCATGTGCTGAATTACATCGCACATGCAAATCAGCTCTGAATCAGTCACCACCTGATGCTTAATCTATAAAATGGGGACACTAACCCTGGCGTGGCTACCTCAAGAGTGGTCGAGCACCTTTAAAACAACCACCAAAGGGCTGTGTAACCTGGGAAGTCCCATGACCACCATGATGGAAGAGAATCTTTACGGGACTCTGTCAAGACTCAACTCAATGATGACAGTGCTGTGTGATGGAGAGAATCCCACCGTGGCTTTGCCTCTAACCCACGATCTGTCCTCTTGCCATGCCCTACCACCCCTCACCCAGGCCAGGTTTCCATGTTTTTAAGATCAGTGGTTTGAACAGAAGTATACCAAAGTCCCTTCCAGTGTTGCCATTTTATTTCAAAGTCCCCTTTAAATCTAATTGCTAGTAACCAGCACGTGGCTCCCCACCCCCAGACTATTTCTTTATCCATTTCTAACCTTTACCTTGGCAGATAAAGCCTAAGATTCATCAAGCATGTTAGACAGCCCATGGCACAATTCCTGTGTTCCGCCATTCCCTCTGCAGGTCACAGACACACAGAAGCCAGCCTGTTCAAGGCTCAGCCGGGACAGGACCGCTGGCCAGTTACCAAAGGCTACATTCCTGCCAGGGGCCAAGGAAGTCCTGGTGCAGGCTGGGTTGTTTGGTTTTGAGGTGTGCTGGGGATGAAAGGCACCCTGGAAGTGGAAGGCTCGGTCATTCATTAATTAATTATAATTGAGGGTTTGTTCTTAAGAACGATCCTTTGAAATTACTTTCCATCAAACAGTAACTGCCACAAAGGCATCAGATGTTCAGAACATTCTCCATCTCCTCAGCATGAGTATTTTTATCCTAGAACCTGAGATTCTGATCTGGCTCTTCCCTTGGGAGTCTCTCCCACCCTCACTTTAGAGCTAAGGTGTGTTTGGGGCTGGGGAAGGCGTGTGTGTGTGTGTCTGTGTGCTTAAGGTCTACTTTTTAAAAGGAAATCTGTACCACACCAAATAGCCTTTTTGTCAACTTCAGTCTGATCCTCTTCAGATAATGGTCAAAGGAAAAATCCCACAGAAAGATTAGAAAGACACCTGAGACTAATACCCACCTCATGTGGTGGACCGCACCTCCCGGTTACAACAAGAAGGGAGAAGCAAACTGGTGTATTGATGTGGCTCTAAACAACAACAGTGTGTGTGAAGGCCCAAGGGCACTTTGGGATTGACCAAGAGGAAACACCTGTTGCACAATGATACGATCTTGTTGGTGCAGTTGTCAGGGAAGGGAACTCCCACAATGAAGCGCATAAAACCATCCAGGGCAGTTTGGGGCGGCTCAGTTCTGCAGGGCCAGGGAGCGGAGCAGAGCCCAGCCCTGCACCAAACACAGATGGGACCATGAACTCCAGCCACAGCTTCAGCCAGACCCCCTCTGGCTCCCTCTGTGGCACGGGACGCAGCTGGGGCCAGCT
Organism: Meles meles; assembly: GCF_922984935.1. Taxonomy (NCBI): domain Eukaryota; kingdom Metazoa; phylum Chordata; class Mammalia; order Carnivora; family Mustelidae; genus Meles; species Meles meles. The sequence continues at coordinate 43,153,378 of NC_060083.1, read as the reverse complement.
GGGGAGCTTCACTCGGGCTCCCAGTGTCCATGGGGGCGCCGGAGGTGTCCGCATCTCCCTTTCCTTCAGCTCACCAAGCTGCCTGCCTCCTGGAGGCCCTTGGGGATCTAGAAGAGGCAATTCTCTCCCTGCTGCAAGTGGGAAGGAGGTGATGCAGAACCTCAACGACCGCCTGGCTTCCTACCTGGACAAGGTGCGCGCCCTGGAGGAGGCCAACGAGAAGCTCGAACATCGCATCCTGAAGTGGCATGAGCAGAGAGATCCTGGCAGTAAGCAAAATTACTCCAAGTATGAGGAAAACATCAGCCACCTGCAGGAGCAGGTAAGATCATGGGTGACCCTGGAACTCAAGAGGGGGCTGCATTTCCAGACAGCCATGGGAGGAGAAATCAGTACAAAAGACAATTTCCGGGAAAAATGGCAAAAGAACTGAAAGTAATTGTAAACAAAGGTATTTGAGGATATTTTCTTGTTGTTATACCTTTTGGACGTGGGAAAGCCTGTTTTGTGTATTTCGTCCTCTATACATAAATTTTATGGAAAATCCAAAAAACGTAAGGCAACCAGGTGCTGTCTGGTGTCACTTGTGATACAGGAATGTTACCGTAACAATAAGGGCCGATATTCATCCCTCACGCTCAGGGCACAAGAAGCACAAGAGAGCGTTTGCTTTTCTCATTACTTCAGTTCTGCTCCATCTCAAAAGTCCTGGCAACAGCATGATTACCCACAGATAGAAAGGCCGAGTTCACGATTCTGGAGATCGTACCTAAAGGCTGTCACTCCACTAACAGATACATCATTCTGACATTCCTGGGTATTTCCTCTTGAGGGCTGCTAGAAGTTCTAAGTTCTGCTGCTCCCAGTTCTAAAAAGGCATATTGCTAGAAAAAAAATAGTGAAATGAGCACAATTTTTGGAATCTTGGAGTTGGGATGGGTTATAGAGACTTCTTTTAAACAAAAAAAATTTTCAACCAAACAATTTAAAAAAAAAAAAAAAGCTGAGCTTATACCTTCTGGAACATCTCACAACATTGGTTAGAAGTGGAGGGAAGATTTTATTTGAGGGAGAGAGAGAGACAGAGGGAAGGGAGCAAAAGGATGGGGGGCGGGGCAAAGGGAGAGAGAGAAACAGACTCCCCATTGAGCAGGGAGCCTGACACGGGGCTGGATCCCCGGACCCTGGCATCATGACATGAGCCAGAGGCCGACGCTTCACCACCTGAGCCACCTAGGCACCCCAAGTTCAGGTTTTAAAACTCACTTTCACTTACTGCCTCCATGGACCCTGAAGGACAGTTTTCATAGGGGGCAAAATTGACTTAGGTTTCACTTTTTATTTCCCCTTCCTTCAACTACTACTGAACGAGGACTGAGCCTCCCCATTCATACCATTCCCCCTCACCCAGAAAAAAGAAGATGGAGAGAAAGCCCACATAATCCACGAATGCAATTAATTTAACAATAAACTACCAAGAGTGAGTTCAACACAGTTTGCTTTACAGTATGATTAGCAGCAAAAGCATTAACTGGCCGGATTATACCTAGAATTAAAGATAGTGTCGAGTGAACTAATAAGATTTTTTAACTTCAGATTACTTCTAGAATAAAGGTAGATGATTCCAGAATAACAGAAAAAAAAAAGAAGTGGAGGGAATCCAATCGGCTCATAAATTATTTTTTAAAGCTATATAGCTTCCCTCTTATGTAAAGTGGTCCCAGAAAATCCCCTGTAAGATCACGATTTTACCCATCCTCGAAAGGGCATCACAGGTTTCCAATATTTATACAGTATGATTTCTCAACCCTCAGTCGTCCTTGCTTGAATGTAGGAAAGACCAATCAAGATAATATAAATCTGTCCTCATAATGAACCCTAATTATTGAATAATCAACCTAATAACTGACTGCATAATTACCCTAACCATATAGTACATGGTTGTCTTTATGAAAAAAACAAGGTGACTCAACAAACCACATCATATTTTTTCATTAATAAAGTTGCTTTTGTGTTAGAATGGAGAGAATAGAAGTTTTTTGCAAAAGGACAGCTGAAAACCTAACTCCCGAAAGAAACATGAGGTCAGACCTGGTCAAACAATTCACTAACTGACAGCAGAAAAAAGGGAAGAGGGAGGAAAACATTTATTGAGGCCTTATTGTATGCCAACCTTCATGGTGGATTTTTTAATACACATTAGTAGTACCATTCGAAAGCTTTCTGTGCTGATGGAAACATTCGATGTTACCTGATTCAATTCTTACAATGACTCTGTAAAGAGACAGAAGCTCAGAGAGGTGAGGTAGTCACCAAAAGCCACCAGCAAGAGGCGGACATGGGATTCTAACTCAGATCGGTTTCTTTTTTTTTTTTTTTTTAAGATTTTATTTATTTATTTGACAGAGAGAGATCACAAGTAGATAGAGAGGCAGGCAGAGAGAGAGAGAGAGAGGGAAGCAGGCTCCCTGGTGAGCAGAGAGCCCGATGTGGGACTCTATCCCAGGACCCCGAGATCATGACCCGAGCCGAAGGCAGCGGCTTAACCCACTGAGCCACCCAGGCGCCCCCTCAGATCGGTTTCTAAAGGCCTCACAATTTCCACACAGCATGGTGCTCACTAGCCTACGTCCTACAAAAATGGTATGCTTGTGGTAGAAATACTGCATTACAGTTGCATTGCTAATCACATGACACACATTTCATACACATTATCTCATTTTGCGAAGCAAGTATTCTTACCCCAAATGTATAGATGAGGAGACTGAGACTGAGCGGTTGCCCCAATTCTTTGGAACAGAACTGAGTAAAGTGAGCCGGGGCAGTGCCAAGCAGTGGGTGGTTTGCCCACTCTCCAAGCCTGGGATTCCGGGTTCTGACTTTAAATTCTGGGCTATATATCAAGTTCAGGTTTGAATTCCACTGGTTTCTGGATTACTTATTTTAGTTGTATTTTTTTCATGTTTGAAGAAAACAGTTCTTTGAAGTTGAGGTTGTACTATCTGTCCTGACCTCCCCCACTCACAGGCAAGAAAACAGAGACTCAAAAGTACAACAACCCACAACAAGCAGGGGCTGACCCCTTCCCAGCCCTCGACGAAAGGCTATCAGTAGATATAGTGTTCTTCCAACCCCACTGTAGGGATCTTAAGTGTTACACCAAAAGTCTGTAAGAAAATGAGTTCAAAATTAATCCAATCCTTTTGAAACACCGAGTTGGACTTAGTCATAAGGATATGTGTATTTTAGAATGGTTCTCAATAGTACCATATTTTGGCACTGTGGTTTATGATTAAAAATTCTATTTTCTTCTTCCTGGAACAAGATTACACACCCTGGAGCACCAATGCTATACAATACACCAACCCAAGTGTTTTAAAAGAATGAACTCAGAGCCTTGAGGGAGAATCCAGGTGATTAATTACAACACACAATGCAAAACCTATGCTTCACAAATTATTTCTCAACCCATCCTCATCATCCATTCATTACTGTGAAGGATGTCTCAGAAAGAGTGGCTGTATCATAATATTGCATCAAGTAAGCCTGAACAGGGGAAATAATTTTGGTTTTTTAAATGTGCTCTGTATCAAATGCTTTTCAGAACTCACCATTCATGTACTCTGAGAAGAATGCTGACTGGGAGAATCAGATTCATTTTTTTTTTAAGATTTTACTTATTTATTTGACAGAGAGAGAGAGCATGAGAGAGGGAACATGCCAGAGAGAGTAGGAGAAGGAGAAGCAGGCTCCCCGCAGAGCAGGGTTAGGATCCCAGGGTCCTAGGATCATAACCTGACCCGAAGGCAGACACTTAACCACTGAGGTACCCAGGCACCCCAGCATCAGATTCTTGATGTGGGTTTTACAACAGATAAACTACCAATTTAACTCAGAAAAGCCAAATAGGCCCACAGATTGTACTTTTTATTTTTCTGATTCCACAGAGGGAATACTGTTTGGTTTCTCTGGATGTCAGTCAAAACCTCAGCGCACAGGGTCCCCAGGCTTTCGAGGATGGAGCTGCTTAGATAATGGAACGAATAAAGAGCCTGGAAGGGAAAAGCATTGGTATGAAAGTCCCTAAGCAGCACTGCAGTGGGGAGACAAGGAAATATCCACAGAATCCTTTTTTAGAGCAAAGGAAGTAGTCATAGTACCTTTTGAATCCACCAAAGGAAGAAAGGGGTCGAGCAGGGCAGCAGCCTGGTTATCTCCCACCATGAAGAGCAGAAGTTTGAGGATATCTCTCAACATACAGAATCTGGGCTTTATCCAGTACAGACATTGGCTCTAATGACAAAAGTGCTGACTTTTTTCCTTCCTTTTTTTTTTTCACTATATTCCCTACACTGTACTTTTATTTATTTATTTATTTTTATTTATTTATTTTCGGCATAACAGAATTCATTGTTTATGCACCACACCCAGTGCTCCCCATGCAATATGTGCCCTCCATAATACCCACCACCTGGCTCCCCCAACCTTCCACCCCCCACTGTACTTTTTATTCCCATGCCTCATTTATTTTGTAACTGGAAGTTTGCATCTCTTGATCCCATTTTCCTATTTCACCCACTTCCCTCCCCTCATCCTCTGGCAACCACCAGTTTGTTCCTTGCATTTATGAGTTCATTTCTGTCTGTTTGTTGGTCCATTTATTTTGTTTTGGGGATTCCACATATAAGTGAAATCATATAGTATTTGTCTTTCTGACTTATTTCTTGTTTCTGTGGTATTTTTCTGACTTATTTCAACCAGTATATACCCCCTAGGTCCATCCATGTGGTTGCAAATGGTAGAATCTTTTTTTTTTTATGGCTTGGTAGTAGTATTCCATTATACGTGTATGTATGTATGTGTGTATACATATATATCTCTCACATCTTTTGTATCCATTCATCTATTGATGGACACTTAAGTTGGTTCCCTATCTTGGCTCCTATCAATAACACTGCAGTGAACACAGGGGTGCATACATGCTTTCAAACTGGTGAGGTTCTTTCTTCATGTAAATACCCAGAAGTGGAATTATTGGGTCATTTGGCAGTTCTATTTCTAATTTTTTGAGAAGCCTCCATACTGTTTTTCCACAGTGGCTATACCAATTTACATTCCCACCAACAACGTATAAGGGTTCCCTCTTCCCCATATCGTCTCCAACACTTATTATATCTTATCATTTTGCTACTAGCCAATTCTGACTGGTGTGAGGTGTTACCTTATTGTGATTTTCATTTGCAGTTCCCAGATGATGAGTGATGCTGAGCATCTTTTCATGTGTCTTTTGGCCATCTGTATGTCTTCTCAAAAGTTCTTTTATAAGAGAAAATTAAGGGGGCACCTGGGTGGCTCAGTGGGTTAAAGCCTCTGCCTTTGGCTCAGGTCGTGATTCCGGGGTCCTAGGATCAAGTTCCGCATTGGGCTCTCTGCTCAGCCGGGAGCCTGCTTCCCTTCCTCTCTCTCTCTGCCTGCCTCTCTGCCTACTTGTGATCTCTGTCTGTCAAATAAATAAATAAAATCTTTAAAAAGAAAATTAAGCACTCTACAGTTTTCTAAATTAATATAGTTTCAACCAATTCTTCTGAGTGTCTGCAGTGTGCCCAGAATATGCTAAGTATGTTACAATGTTATTGTGTTTAACCTCTTCTAATATAATTCTTGTAACTCTCTGATGAAGTGGCTACTATTATTATTACTGTTGCCATTTTATGGATGAAGAAACTGAGACTCAACAAGCTCACTCAGCTAATAGGCGCAACAGCAGGACCCCAGGCTCTGCCTTTTGGGTTCCAGACCCAGAGTTACTACCACCTCTGAGTCCTGCTATTGTGCATTCATGATACCAGATTCCAAGTAATCAGGGAAGCTTTGAATGGGAGCAGATCTTGAAACGGTGCCTTTGTATTGAGCTATAAATTTGCGCTAAGGAAATCCTTTCCAAATAAAGGAATTATCTGTTCAAACGTGATGGCAGTGTCACAGGATTCTCTGCCTCCAGCTAAATCATGAAGTTTAGAGCTAGGACCTCTAGTAGTTTCTACTACAAACTCCTTACTTAACAGATGATGAATCAAAACCCAGGAAATAGGGTGACTGACCCAAGTTCATGTCAATGGTCAATAACAGGAAGTAAAGAAGAAAAATCCCCAGTTCCTGGTTCAGCACAATACTTGGCACAAAAGTAAGTAGTATTATACTTTTGATGTTGAGACATCTTCCATCTAATTTTCCTGAAGACAGGGACATATAACAAATGAACACTACTCTGGTTACAACTACCTAGAAGAATTAACAAATCATGTATGTAAACACAACTGCTCAAGTAGAAACTTTCAATAGTAGTTTTCATGTTAAGGTTAAAAAACACATAAACAGGGGCGCCTGGGTGGCTCAGTGGATTAAGCCGCTGCCTTCAGCTCGGGTCATGATCTCAGGGTCCTGGGATCGAGCCCCGCATTCGGCTCTCTGCCCCCCAGGGAGCCTGCTTCCTCCTCTCTCTCTGCCTGCCTCTCTGCCTACTTGTGATCTCTCTCTCTCTCTGTTAAATAAATAAAATCTTAAAAAGAAAAAAAAAACAAACACATAAACATCTAGTAAAAGTCTTAACCAGAGGCTTTATCAGAGTTAAAGTTTACTAAGCTGCCAAAAAGTTACTTCGGTTAATATTTCAACAAGCCACAATTAGGGCATTCTCATCATGGAATAATTTACAAACACTTACACATACCTACAAGTTATGTGAATGGTTATAGTCACTATGGACAAAAAATAATTATGGCACGTGATGACTCTTATAAAATTCATTTAAAATCAGTTTGACGAACTAGTATCAGTGATATATTTTTTTTAATTTCTTTTCAGCGTAACAGTATTCATTGTTTTTGCACCACACCCAGTGCTCCATGCAATACGTGCCCTTCCTAATACCCACCCACCTGGTTCCCCCAACCTCCCACCCCCTGCCCCTTCAAAACCCTCAGGTTCTTTTTCAGAGTCCATAGTCTCTCATGGTTCACCTCCCCTTCCAATTTCCCTCAACTCCCTTCTCCTCTCCATCTCCCTATGTCCTCCATGTTCTTTGTTACGCTCCACAAATAAGTGAAACCGTATAATTGACTCTCTCTGCTTGACTTATTTCACTCAGCATAATCTCTTCCAGTCCCGTCCACATTGCTTTAAAAGTTGGGTATTCATCCTTTCTGATGGAGGTATAATACTCCATAGTGTATATGGACCACATCTTCCTTATCCATTCGTTCGTTGAAGGGCATCTTGGTTCTTTCCACAGTTTGGTGACTGTGGCCATTGCTGCTATAAACATTGGGATATTTTGATACTTTGCTCAGTATCACTGATCAGAAACATGAATGCTACCACAAGGAAGAATTATGTTCATCTAAAATAACTATTGCATTTGAAGGGAGCCAAACTAATAGTCACAATAAAAATACGACTAGAACTTAAAACTCTTGTAACATCATCAGACGTGGGTGAGCTGAAACAAAACAGTAAGATACGTTCGCAGCACTAGAAAGCCAGGAGGCCCTTTGAACGATGATTCTCTTTCCTCTTCCAATGTCATTCTTTCAGCATCACCATCAATCCTGTCCTGTCAAACTGAGTGTGAAGAAAGACAGTGAAGTGGCTGCAGACCACGTTCTTACTTTAAAAACCATTCTGATGCTTTGTACATAGTAAGTGCTCGGCATTTACTGATTTGATTATTTGTTGTTCCACTGCCAGAAAAGAAGTCATCTATGCTAACAAGTCACATACCCAGGAAATATAGTCTTTGGAAATGCAGTTCTCCCATGGGAGTATGTCTGACTTAAATGACTCTTGATGTGTGTTTTACAGATCATGGATGGTAAGATGACCAATGCTCAGATCATTCTTCTCATTGACAATGCCAAGATGGCGGTGGATGACTTTGGCCTCAAGTAAGTTGCTTCCTGACCCTATTGTGGACAGTTTTCATTTGCTGTTTTTCTTTTGCTTTGTTTTGGGAGCTCCTCTTGTTTTTATTTTGCTAAAGGAAAACTTATTTCACCATTAGCCACATGTAATATCTTTCAAAAATATAATCAAAAAGCATAACATGAACACATACTTGACTGGACCCTGCTTTAAACAAACTAGATATAAAATACAAATACACCTTATAGCATGGGGAAATTTGAATATGAACCAAGCATTAGATGATTTTAAAGAGTTATTATCAGCTCTTTGGGGGTGATAATGTTATTATGCTTATTTAGAAAACTCTTGTTTTTATTTTTTTCCTATTTTATTTTAATTCCAGTATAGTTAACATACAGTGTTATTATTTATGTGTTGCTACACCTTTCAGGTGTACAATATAGTGATTCAGCACTTGCATACATCACCCAATGCTCATCACAAGTACACTCCTTAATTCCCATCACCTCTTTCCCCCATCCCCCTACCCATTTCCTCTCAGGTAACCATCAGTTTGTTCTCCATAGTTAAAAGTATGTCCATCACTTAGATTTAACAGCTGTTAACATTTTGCTTCTTTTTTTTTTTTTTAAGATTTATTTACTTATTTGAGAGAGAGAGAGCATGTGGCAGAGAAATTCAGAGGGAGAGGAAAAGTAAGAATCCTAAGTAGACTCCACAGTGAGCACAGAGACCAACATGGGGTTGGTCTCAGGACCCTGAGATCATGACCCAAGCCAAAACCAAGAGTCAGATGCTTAACCAACTGAACCACCCAGGTGCCCCCATCTTGCTTCACTCTTAACAAAAATTCTTTTTTTTTTTAACGATGTATCCCTAAGTATTTAGGGGGGAAATGTTATAATGTCTATAATTTAGTTTAAAATACAAAGCAAAATTTTAACAGTAAGTCTAAGCAATGGGCATATGACTGTTGATTAGTAAACAGTCCTCTCTAATTAAAAACAAAAACAACATTGAGTCACCATCAGAAAAACCTGCATGAAACAGACATATGAGGGATTTATGATGTGTTCATTTGCTCCTAGTAAGCCTAAAAAGTACAAAATTCACCTCTAAACTAAGGTGAATGCTTACAAAGCTATGGCCTTCCAACAACAGGTGTATTCTTCTCTTCCTTCCAACCAAAGGTATGAAAATGAACACTCCTTCAAGAAAGATCTGGAAATTGAAGTTGAAGGTCTCCGAAAGACCTTAGATGATCTGACCATTGTCACAACAGATCTGGAACAGGAGGTTGAGGGGATGAGGAAAGAGCTCATCCTTATGAAGAAGCGACATGAGCAGGTAGGACTCCCCAGGAGCTCCTGGTAACCAGCACAGCTCTTAATCTGTACCTTCAGATGATTCAATAGCCCAGAAGAAACCACCATCTAAATGTCAGCCTTAGTTTCCTTCAACCTAAGTAATTATAAGGAACCATATAAACATCTAATTTTTCCATCTTCAAGGTTATCTATTAAGTGTCAAATCCAACAGCCAAAATATGATCAAAATTAATGATGAATCAGTCAACAATTTTGTTAATATACAATGTTTACCCTAGACTTGTTTATTAATATGATACTGCAAGAATAAATGCATGAGATTGAACTTCCTTCATTGACCCAATGTGCAGCAAATTGGGAGACAGTAGAATAAAGAGAATTTGCCACTAAGGTAAATAAAACTAGCAGCAAAAATAATCTTTCAAAAGAAGAAGAAGAAGAAGAAGAAGAATCTTAATTTCCATAAGCATTAACTGACTTTGAAAGCACAAACTGACTTTGAAAAAGTTACCATCTAAATTCCCTGAGACTCTGATGCAGTAAGAGAAAAGCAATCCCCATTTTAGGCAAATAAAATTGCTTATGAACATCAAAAAACCTCAATTCTGAATAGTTGTTTAGACATTGATTGTTAATTAAACTTTTCCTATGGTTTCTTGATTTTCTTTTTTTTTTTAAGTTTTATTTATTTGAGAGAGAGAGAAACAAAGATAGTGACAGAGACAGAGAGAGAGAGCATGAGGAGGAAGGAGAGGGAGAAGTAGGCTCCCTGCTGAGAAGGGGACCCCCACCCCAACTCGTGGCTCAATCCCAGGACCCCAGGAGCATGACCTGAGCCAAAGGTAGACACTTAACCAACTGAGCCACCCAGGCACCCCTCTTGATTTTCATGGCATCCTATGGGTGTCAGCCCTACAGAGTCATAATGCATTGACAAGATATTAAAAGTCTTTATACCTTTTGGCTTTGAGTTGCTGAACCGCCCCCCAAAAACTTTAGCCTCTAAGCTGAAATGTTCAACTATTGAATTGTGCCACCACTTCACCCATGAACATGTGCCAAAATACCTTACATGCTATGGAAGCATAATTCTTTGTGAAACATTTTCAACGAGGGATTAAGTCAGTAATCACAGAGGTCATTTGGTTACCTATCTAGTCCTATTTTTTTTTACTTTATAAACTTATAATAAAAAAAATACAGTGTTTTGCCATTGACAAATAACTGAGAAACCAAACCATACCAGTAAAAGAATAACCACCACAAAACCTGAATTTTTAGAAGATCTGTTAACTGCTGCCAATCAACACACCTCTGGCATTCTGATTATCACAGCTAATTTATTTTCTTTCTGTTATTAAACAGGAAATGGAGGAACATCATGTACCAAATGACTTCAAGGTCAGTGTGAAGGTGGATACAACCCCAGGAGAAGATCTGATCAAGGTCCTAGAGGATATGAGGCAGGAATATGAGTATATAATAAAGAAGAAGCATCAAGACCTGGACGCTTGGTATAAAGAGCAGGTAAAGGAAAGGAGTTCAAACTTCCCAGAGGTTCCATTGCCACATGGTCCCAATGCCAATGCCTCTGTCCTTCGCTTGGTCTCCTAGTCAGCCACCATGGCCCAGGAGGTGGCCAGCCCAGCAGCTGTGCAGAGCAGCCAAAGTGACATCCATGAGCTGAAGCGCACTTTCCAGGCCCTGGAGATAGACCTGCAGACACAGCGCAACAGGGTGAGTCTGAGCTAGGGTCAGGTACCATCTCCTCCACGAAGCCTCTCTTGACCTCTCTCCTGGGCTCCTCTCCCCAACTCCCTTGGGAGTTCCCACTTTCCATCCAAACTGTTCATGGTGAGAAAGATAATAAGTGCTCTCATTTATTGAGGTGTCCACATTGTACCACATTGTGTGCCATGGAGTCTGTTCATGTTAACTGCCACCAAACCACACTTTAACCTTTCCAGGTAGGTCTTCGTGTTCTCATTTTAGGGATGAGGAAACCAAAGGTTCAGACAGTTAAGTAAATTTGGCCAACCTCACACAGATAGTAAGGGGCCAGTGGCAAAGCCATCTGGTGTTTAGGGAAAGGTGTGAGGGTCTAGTAGGCCCTCATAATCTCTACCAGTGCTCTCCCCACTTACAACCAGGTTGTCCCCTGAAGCCCCAATACAAAAAAATTCTGGTGTCAACATGAATTGGTGGCAAATCCAGGCTGGGGTGACTCCAAAGTACTGCTCTGTCCATCATGTAGATGTCTTATCACCCAGTAAATTATAAATTCTTATATCTAAGTCATTTCTATACTTTTCATGGTTTTTAGTAAAATGCTCTGTATGAGTGTCACAAGCACTCAAAATTCATTAAATGAAATCTATGATTTGATTCCCTTTGTAGCCTATCTGAATCTTCTAATCATTCATCAATATTATTTCCAAGTGCTACTCTGACCTTGATCTTGAGGAGAAGTAATTGGTTCATTCTGTTGCCAGGTACACTTGGTAAATTACTGTTATGCTTTAGGAATAAGTGATAGTGAACAGACATTTAAAATGTACACTGTCAAGGTGATAATAATGAGCACAGAAATAATTACCGTGTTTTATAGTTTTCAAAACATTTGGACATACAGTACTTCACAACAACCCTGTGAGGTCAGTAAGACATTTACATTCATTTTCATGCATTCTACTATCTGACATTATTCTAAGTACTAAGGATTTTATAATAAGGGAATATACATTCTAGTGTGGATGACAGATCATCAAAATATATGTGAGATGGAGAAAAGGGCTACCAAGAAATGAAGCATGGAGTGGGGAAGTCAGGCATGCTGGAGTGCAGAGCTGCATTTTAAACAAGGTGGTCAGGAAAGGTTTTTACTGTTGAGGTGACAGTTGAGCAAAAACCTAGAAGTGGTAAAGAAGTTCATTATGTGGCTACAGAGAGGGGATTCCAGGGGGAGGGAACAACAAACACAAAAGCCCTGAGGCATGGGTGTTTCAGATGGGTTGGAGGAAGAGCGGGGAAGCCAATGTGTCGGTAGGGAGCATACAAAGAGAAGACAGATGAGAAGAGGGAAGGGAAGGGGAGGTCCCTGGGGTAATGATGGGAGTCAGACTGTGTATCTTGGCCCCTGGAGGGAGGTCCAGAGGACTTTGGAACAGCAGGTATGGACAACTCTTTGAGGAACTTTGCTATAGGTGAAGGAGAGCAGAGAAACTGGATGACAACTGAAGGTGGATATGGATTCAAGAGAGAAAAATTTTAAAGTGGGAGAAATTATTCTATTTGAAAGTCGTTGGGAAGAATCTGGTAGAGAGGAAAATATGAATGATGCAAGAAGGCAGGCAGTTGCCAAAATGACTGGAGCACAGACAGCTCATGCACAGGAACAGGAGAGAAACAAGAACCTGGACCCAGGTTCACGTATGTGGGTGGAATTAATGGTGGGAGCTTGTGGGAATTGTCTCCTGATGGCTTTGATTTCCTCCATAACATAGGAAGCAAGGCCATGGGCTTAGAAAAAGGGGAGGGAAAAGGGTGTCTGAGGGTAGAGGAGAAGGAATGCAGTAGCCCTCTGGGAGAACAGGAGAGTGATGAGCACAGGCCAGGCAAAATGAAGTGCCCCCTGAAAGTCAGCAGCCATCATCAAGGGAGAGTACCCAGCACAGTTACGAGTTTCTCCTGAAAATTAAAATTATGTGTGCCAGAAAAGCAGGTGGGAAATCCAAACAGAACAGGGACTTGAACTCAGTTCTCTGTACCCTAGTGCAGCACCTTCACTGTGCAGCTTTTAGTATTTCCTCAATAAGGACAAGTTGTCACCATTGCCATAATCAATAAGTATTGCTTGGGACGATGGTTGCCAGATTGACCAAATTAAAATATAGGCCATCCAAAAAAAAAAAAAAATATATATATATATATATATATATATATATATATATATATATATGCCATCCAGTTAAATCTGAATTTCAGATACAAAACAAAGGTTTTGTGGTTTTTTTTACTATAAGTATGTCCCATGCAATACTGAGGCAATTTTAGGACATACTTGTACTAAAAAATGACTCGTTGCTCATTTGAAATTCAAATTTAACAAGGCGCTATTTTATCTGGCACTCCTACTTGAGACCCTACTCTGAAGATATAAAGAGACAGCAGTCCAGTTACTGTTTCCCCCAGCAGTTTTCCATCTGGGTACAGACAAAATGTAAGCATGAGGAGGTGAGGAACAGATCAGGGCAAGGCAGTATACACCCAATCCCAAATGAGTAGCATACACAATAAACACTGCAGGAATGTAGCGAAGTTGCCAAGAGCTCCCGACACAAAGAGATGCCCAGAAAATGGGCTTCAAAAGTCCTGACTCTGGTCCACTTATCACTGCCCAAGCCCCAAACCTGTAAGTCGGCCAGCTGCCCACCTTTGCATCCCAGGAGCCACCAAGACACCTAGCAGAGTGGCTGGTGTATTGTAAGTACTCAACAAGCCCACATTTTGAAGCAATCAAGCCATCAGTCAATTAATAGAAGAAACATCGTTTCCTCTTTCAGAAATCTGCTTTAGAGAACATGTTATCAGAGACCCAGTCTCGGTACTCCTGCCAGCTCCAGGACATGCAACGGGTCATCTCCCACTATGAGGAAGAACTGATGCAGCTCCGCCATGACCTGGAGCGTCAGCACAACGAATACAAGATCCTCCTGGGCATCAAGACCCACCTAGAGAAGGAAATTGCCACCTACCACCAGCTCCTGGAGGGAAAGAGTGAGGGGTAAGGCAAAGGCTAGCAGGGGAGGAAGATGGAAAGCGCATCAAGTTTTTGTGAGTGCATTCATATACCTCAGGGTTTTGTTAGCAATCCTCATTCTAGAGAAAGAAAGGTTTATGTTGAATTTCTTCTGGACATTTAGATCAGGTTATATTTCATTAAGTAGCAAGTATGAATTAATAAATTATTATTTCCACAGCACTAAGATTTGAGGTCAATAGTGAAAATTAATATAATAAAATCTCTAGAAAGAAACAACTAGGAAGGCTTGGCCATAGTGTTTCCCACAGGGAATACACACAATTTTGGCTAAACACACACCACCACCACCACCACCACCAACAACAACAACAACAACAGAAGGAAATATTTTAGTCTGACAGCAGGAAAAGAGTCCTAAGAAATTGAGAAATCTAGATTCTTCAATCTGGTATTTCTGACCAACTTGTCCAGGAAGAAAAGGGGGGGAGGGGCACATATATTCTATGACCCAAGAGAAAGGGTTAGAAAGTCTTTTAAAAGATACATAAATAGGGGTACCTGGTTGGCTCAGTCAGCAGAGCATGTGGCTCTTAATCTCAGGGTCATGAGTTCAAACCCCACATTGGGTGTAGAGATTGTTTAAATAAACTTTTAAAAAACAAAATAAAATAAATAAAAATACATAAATAAAAGACTATCAGACCAAATCCTGAACAGTCTGAAAATCCCAGGGATTCCAGACTTCAAACCCAGATCCTGGAAAGGATCCCAGTGGAGGCAAAGCCTGGAGCCAGCTGAAATAATGGAGATGGTATGACAGACTTCCCTTGACCCCAAGGTCAGTTGGAGGCGGTACTCACTTCCTTCTGGATCCAGGAAGGGTTTCCCATGAACTCATGACCTTGAGACTACACAGCTCAATTATCCTTATTAAAGAGCTATGAATTTACAAGCAGGCAAAGGAGGTTAGTTCACCTTAACGAGTTTTTATGATTGTTGCTAACACTGGAATGAGCTGTGACTCTTATCATTTTTATAGGACAATGGAGAAATCAAAGTCAAGTGTGGAAGGTAAAAAAAATTTCTTTCATTGTTGGAATCTACTTTTTAAAAATGAATCAACATGTTTATTCATTCTATAGTTCTCACATCATTCTATAGTACTCCTAATCCTTAGTGTACTCCCAAGTATCCCGTGTTCGATTTTTATTTTACTTGCAGATGTCCAGGAATTTTTAATTAACTTAAAGCAGATAAAAAAGAACAAAGTGCACTCTCAGTGTTGTCTTCAATAATATATATGCAAGTTCTCTGCCAGCAGTAAAGCAGATAGCAATGATCGTTCATACTATTAGATCTCTGTGAAGTTATAGAGTCTGTTTACTAAACTCCTAGGAGATTACAAGAAAACAATTTCACATAATTTCCCAAACTACATTCTGTTGAACATTAGTGTTCCATAAGACTTTGTGTATTACAAAAGATGTGTCCCATGGCCAGAAATGGTTGAAATACTAGGTTCTACCATCCTCTTCATGAATAGTCATGCATTTCAGTAAGTTAAAGATGGACCAGCCACCTCACTACTGTGAGGAAGAAAAGGAACAGGAAAGACAAAGAGACATCAAAAGTTTCACTTTGTTAACTCGGTGTCACCCAATGTCTTTGACCTAGGAACCCTACTTTCTGAGATTTTCTTTAAGGTCTCACAGAAAAGTTCTAAGAAACCACAGGCTGGGACAAGTGGCACGTTGCTGATTAGTTTGTGGTAAAAATGTTCTAAGGCAAAAAAAAAAAAAAAAAAAAAAAAAAAAAAAAAAAAAAAATGTTCTAAGGCATTAGAGGTTCAGAGAATCAGGGTTTCAGGCACCATCAAGGGCTTGTCTAACAGCTATCCCTCTATAAGATATCGACAAATGGTCCTCCAGTCTCTCCTTACACATGTCTAGGAACAGGGAACCCATTACTTGAAGGAGTGGCCCAATCTACTGTTAGAAAGTTTGATTTTAACGAAGTTCTCCCTGTATCTCTCTTAACGTCAAGTCTTTCCTTTGGTCTGAATCAGTGTCCTGGTGTGTCGACAAAACACATATTCAAATAAAACTTCGAAAACAGTGACCATGATAAACATCCCTGGCTTCTCACCCATCCTTCATGCTTTCTAGACGTTTAAATGAGGTGCCTAGAATGGCATTTTAGTTCTCTGTTAGCTCACAGAATCTATGATACAAGTGCAACAAAGCCTCCATAAGGAGGAATACCTCCTCAAGAGCAGATACTCAGAGCCTAGATTCTGTATCAAGCCAGCCTAGGATGCAGGTCTTGGCCTCTAGAAGTTAACACTATTCACACACCCTCGTTTCCTGGAGGGTGGGAGGAAAACCTTCCTTGGTGAGATCTCTTTACTCCAGCAAAGCCCACCATATTGCTGAGTGATCATTTTGGAAGGGACAGAGAAGCTTCAGGTAATGAGAGCAGGGAACTAAAAATGAGTATTTCAGATGGTGGGAGAAGCATGGCAGTGACCTGTTCATTGCTTTTTTCCTCAGCTCCAAAGATCAAGGCCATCACACAGGAGAGTGTCAACGGAAGAATAATTCTTTCTCAAGTGAATGAGATCCAAAAGTGTGCCTAAGGCCAATAAAAGTTTCTGCCTATTGTAAGAACTACTTTTCTCCAATGGAAATCCTTGCCCAGACACAAATGGGTGAGTCCTAAGATATATCCTTGGAGTTATCAAACTCAGAAGCTTTTTTTTTTCCTCTGTAACAATCTCACCAGATATTCTATAATGATCTTAATATATTGCTGCACTTTTTGAATCAAATTATGAGTTCATGAGCTTTTTCAAGCTCTACTTTCCTACTACAATCTTCAGATTGCCATCACTACATATCTGTTTTGTAGCCAATAAAATGCTATGCCAGCTGCATCTTGTCTCTGTTTATATCACATCATATTCATGTCATTTGTCTCATCCTAGCAAGGGATTCTCAGGGCACCGTCCATGAAAGAAAGGGACCTTAATGCTTTGAACGGTTCCACAGCAGCCAAACACTGGGCAGAATTGTTACCTTGCAGCCATGCAACCTTTCAGTCATGAGGCTCTCCAGACCTCTGCCAGCAGGAAGGGGGGAGACACAGAGGAGGGGAGGCCTGGAAATCTTCACTGAGAATGTGAGATGAGCAAAAATTATTCTAGTTCACATACATACATAACCTGAAGGGCCTAAAAGAAAGGTAAAGCTAGAAAAGGGAACTCGGGCGGGTGGGGGACCCTTATTACAAACAGACACTAAGCCCCTAAAAGGGGAAGTGACTTGTCTAAGACCCATAATGCAAATATTAGGATCCTGAGTATTATGTTGAGGTGGAGTAGAGGCTGAAGCACAGAGACTATGCACCTCTGCTCTCTCAAAAAGATGCATTTTTCTCAAACTGTAGCAGTGTGAGCCACTGTTCCAGGGCTGGGACAGAGGAGGAATGTTGGAGAAAAGGAAGCTAGAAATCCATATATCTGCTAAGGCCTCATCAGAATGCTGTATACAGAATTATACGTTGTTCACAATTTAAGGGACCACAAGCACTGGCGAGTCAAACTCTCCCATTTTACAGACAAATAAATTGAGGCCCAGAACATTAAAGGCATTTACTCAAACACTTACTGAATTGTTGCTAGTCTAGATCCAGCTCTCTCGAGTCCATTAACAGTTATTAAACTTAAAATGGTGTAATGTAGTTCCATTATCATCTAACACATTAGCAATGCCCCATTTGTCTTTTGTCTCTGTGTTTTAATACTTTCTTGGAAAGGATTGCTTTTGATGTTTTCTGACTGGGCATCTGTCAAAACTGAATTGGTCTTTCCTTTAAGGCAATTAATCAGTGTTTCTGATTCTTAATGCCCAAAGAATGGAAAACCAGCCCATACCAATCTTAATTTAGGAAAAAGGAACCCAAGATAATCACATCATTGCAAAAATGTGTTATTGGTTTCACTGAAATACACTAATTCTCTGGAGTAAAATTATAAATTTATCTGTACTATGTGGTTACTTCAGAGAATCTCAAAAATAACCAATACACCAACAGCTTCAGTGAGTTTTCTTTGTGCAGTATTTGTCTGTGGAGATGTTTGATGTTTTGAGGGACAAGAGGAGACCCATATTAGACTCTATTATTTCTCTTTTTCTATTTCACTTTACTACAAGAACTTTCTTACATTAATGAGGTACTAGAATCTCAAGGCAGATCTAAAAAATTAAATTGTTTCCATTTTAGCACCAATTTACTCTGCAATTTTAGACATTATTATCTCTTTCTTAAAATCTAGAAATTATGCATTAAATGTACATATTTTCTCAAAGTGAAGTTTGAGCATTGCTAGCAAAATCTTTTGAAGTACATTTTAAAAATAATATGATAAGCTGAAGGGAAAGTTATAATACTATGCCCAGAAAATAATCACTAATCTTCCATTTACCATCATAACTTATGTATGATTTGGTAACAGGAAATGATAACATAATGAATAATTTTTCAGTCAAGGGGCTAAAATATCCTTAAAGTGTTATTAATTTTCACTGTATTGATTAAGGTGATCAAGTCATCCCAGTTTGCCCAGGAAACCCCTCAATCCCAGGAAAACTGGGATGTTTGGTCACCCTAGTAATAATGAATTGCTCTTGCCTCAGCCCATGTAAGTAACTATAACTATACCACATACTGGGTATTCTAAACAATAGAAATTTATTTCTCACAGTTCTGATGGCTGAGAAGTTCAAGATCAAGGGACCAGCATGGTTGTGTTCTGGTGAAGGCCTTCATCCTGGTTCACAGCTTGTGTCCTTGAATGGGAGAAAAGGCCAGGGAGATCTTGGGGTCTCTTTTGTAAGAAAACCCATTCATGAGGGCTCTACTCTCATGACCTAAGCACCTTCCAAATGTCTCACCTACTAAAACCATCAACTGTAGGGGTTAGGATTTTAATATATGAATTTTTTAGGCCATACCGTCTCTATTTCACTAAGTAGAGACAAGCAGAAAAATTAAACAATTTGCTTGAATAAAGAGGTGGAGCACCTGAGTGGCTCAGTGGGTTGAGCATCTGACTCTTCATCAGCTCAGGTTATGATCTCAGGGTTGTGGGATCGAGCCCCACATCAGGCTCCATGTTTAGCATGGAGTCTGCTAGAGATTCTCTCCCTCTTCTTCTCCCTTTACCCCTCCCCCTGCTCATGCTCACTCTCTCTCTCTCTCTAAAATAAATAAATCTTTAAGAAAAAAAAAGACAATTGCATGTGAGGCAACACAGAACAACTTCTCCCCTACATCTAAATCATCTCAAAAATATTTCAAAATACCCATTGCAAATTGATTAGTGCCTACATGTTTTGGTGAGTTACTAACCACAGACATTTTCATTTGTATTTGGTTTTGACCAACACACACCCAAACCACATAAAGCAGTTAGTAATAAGTTATATTGTTTTCATTCTAGAAACACTTTAAGCAAATAGCGCCTATTCTATTACCCAAGACCCAACTAAACAAATAGTTGGCTAACCCAGAGAAATATAAAGTATTGCTTCAGAATTTAATATTTATGACAACATATTTTCCAACAGTACCACAACATGGTTGAGTGGATTGATCCATCTAATGAATGCCCAGCCAATCAAATGCATGCCTTTACTTAATGTTTATTTTTCCATTAATGCTTTCATACACCTACCCTGTTAATCATGCATGAAATTGAGAACTAAACTTATAAAAATTTATTATTGAGGAATGTAGCAATTGTACATTGGGACCGTACAATTGAGAAGAGTTGAGAAGAGGGCAAGGACCATAGGAAAAAATGATAAGAGAAAGAGATCCCAGAAAATTTCTTTAGGGCAGAGGTCCTCAAACTCAGCTGCATTTCAGGATCTCCTGGGAGATTTAAAAATTCTAATGGCCAGGCCATGATGGATCAATTAAATCATGGTTTTTGAAGGTCAGGACCCAGGCAAATATATTTGAAAGATCCCCAAATAATTACAACATATAGACAAATTTGAGGACCTACTGCTTCTCAAGTAGCTTCAGGTGAGTGCTTCTATATTTGTATGTTTCCCATATTACTAATTGTTTAATACTGTTGTAAGAATGAATGACAGCTAATTGAAAAGTAAAAGCTTCCAAATGGTTGTGAAGATAAGACTTTCATTTTACCAGACTGGAAGTTCCTTCCAGGACAGCTGAATAAAAACTTAGAGGTAAGACAAATATTGATATGTATTTCACAAAACTCTGCAAATTTACTTCCACCTAATCTTAGTAAAATCCCTTTCAGTTGCTTAATCAAATATTTTCCCAAGGTGTTATGCTCCTGTAATGCATTTCTATGATGAAAATTTGCCATGTTATTTTAGCCTCTTCATTTCCTTTGGCTCTTTTTTTTTATTTATTTAATTTCTCTTCAGTGTAACAGAATTCATTGTTTATGCACCACACTCAGTGCTCCATGTAATATGTGCCCTCCATAATACCCACCACCGGGCTCACCCAACCTCCCACCCCCCTGCCCCTTCAAAACCCTCAGATTGTTTTTCAGAGTCCATAGTCTCTCGGTTCATCTCCCCCTCCAATTTCCCTCAGCTCCCTTCTCCTCTCCATCTCCCCATGTCCTCCGTGTTATTTCTTATGCTCCACAAATAAGTGAAACCATATGATAATTGACTCTCTCTGCTTGACTTATTTCACTCAGCATAATCTCTTCCAGTCCCGTCCATGTTGATACAAAAGTTGGGTATTCATCCTTTCTGATGGAAGCATAATACTCCATAGTGTATATGGACCACATCTTCCTTATCCATTTGTCCATTGAAGGGCATCTTGGTTCTTTCCACAGCTTGGCAACTGTGGCCATTGCTGCTATGAACATTGGAGTACAGATGGCCCTTCTTTTCACTACATCTGTATCTTTGGGGTAAATACCCAGACAAAAGGCTGATATCCAGGATCTATAAAGAACTTCTCAAACTCAAAACACACAAAACAGATAATCATGTCAAAAAATGGGCAGAAGACATGAACAGACACTTCAATGAAGACATACAAATGGCTATCAGACACATGAAAAAATGTTCATCATCTTACTTTTTTTTTAATAGCAAAGCAAAATAATAACATATGCAGGTAAGAGATTCATGGGGAAAATATCCTAAGCCAAGTGACTAAAAAATTTAATTTTTAGGAACACCTAAGTAAATCCCTCCTTAAGGTAATATCAGATTATTTTAGTATTTCCCAAATGCACATTGTACATTTCTCTAATAATCAAGTTAATCAGGCATCACATGGAGGCCAAACAAAAAAATAGCAGCATTAGAAGAAAACAGCAATCAATTGATTGAACCTTCTTATTAAAGAGATGAAGAAGCAAAAGTCTAGAAAAGTTAGCCCAGCTCTCCTGGGACTCATATCTCATTCTATGTAGCATCCCTGACATATGGAAACATAAGAATTGAAAAAAGCACCATATAATTTTTAAAACTCATAGCAAATTAAAAATAATAATTCTAAATGTATGAACAATTGAAAAACCAAAATAATTAAGGTATGAGCTTTTAAGGGAACCAATTTGTAAAAATGTTAATAATTTCCAGAGAAAAGTAAGCCTGCAATAGGTACTAAAGTTTAGATATTTTTATTTTCTATACAGATGATCTTAAATATAAATTATTTAGAGGCACCTGGGTGGCTCAGTGAGTTAAAGCCTCTGCCTTCGGCTCAGGTCATAATCTCAGGGTCCTGAGATCGAGCCCCACATTGGGCTCTCTGCTCAGTGGGAGCCTCTCTCTCTGCCTGCCTCTCTGCCTACATGTGATCTCTCTGTCAAATAAATAAATGAAATCTTTAAATATATATATATTATATATAAATATATATAACATTATCTATATAATATATAGATATTATATATCGTATATGATATATGATATATATATATAATATCTATATATTATCTATATGATTATATAGATAATATATTATGGGGCGTCTGGGTGGCTCAGTGGGTTAAAGCCTCTGCTTTCAGCTCAGGTCATGATCTCAGGGTTCTGGGATCGAGCCCCGCATCGGGCTCTCTGCTCTGAGGACAGCCTGCTTCCTCCTCTTTCTCTCTGCCTGCCTCTCTGCCTCCTTGTGATCTCTGTCTGTCAAATAAATAAATAAAATCTTTAAAAAAAAAAAGAATTTTAGATAATATATTATATATTTTTATATATTATCTATATTTATTATATATTATAATTATATATAGGATTGTATATAATATATTATATATAAATTTATTATATATTATATAAATATATATTTATATAAATGTAAATAAATATAAATGAAAATTTATATAATATATAATATATATATTTTTATATTTATATATAAATTATTTAATGTAGCTTTACATAGCATGGAGATTTCTTAAAGTTTCTTAAAGTTTACATTGTATCAAATAATATAGCATACCATTTCTTTGGAATTAAAAATAACATAATTCTAAAAATACATTTTATGGACATTAAGCAACACCATACCATAGTTACATATACACCTATCTAGCCTTTCACAATAGAACATGGATACTAAATAGTAGCATCATTTTCTGGCTATGTAGTGGATACTGGTGGCCCCAGTGAACCCACACCACCAGGTCTCAAGCCTTTCTGTAGTCTTTCCCACATAGATTCTGAGCTTGACCATGTGACTTGATTTGGCCAATGGAATATCAACAAGCAAGACACAAGCAGAGATTTAATAAATGCTTACACATGAGGCTTATATCTTCTTAGAATTTCCCTCTAGGAAGCCAGCTGCCATATGAGAAGTTCATTTACCCTGATACTACCACGCTGTGAGGAGGTCTAAGCTAGTCTCACAGAGAGGCCACATGGAAAACTGAGGAACCCAGACAACAGTCATAACTGACAGTCCAGATGTATGACTCTGTTCCAACCATTCCAGCTGGTTTCCAGCCATTCAAGCCAAACAGGCTGAGGCCCCAGACATCATGGAGCAGAGATAAGTCAGCCCCAATATTCTGAATCTGAAATTCTGAACCACAAAATTACAAATAAAATGGTTGTTGTTTTAAGCCAGTAAGTTTAGGAGAAGTTTTTCACATGACCATGGATAACAAAACACAATATTTAAAATAAAAAACCATTATTTGTTCCATGACAATAGCTAGTTTAAGTCTGGTCTCAACATTTCAACCAGGATTTTAATCATTTTAACAGTGAAATTGATCTCTGTGGAAGCCCTGGTCCAATAACCGTAGATGAAACACCAAAGCATCCAAGAGAAAAGTCAAGATTCTCACTCTCCAGAGACAGCAGAGAGTAAAGCCATTGCCCATGTATGGATGTTTACAGCTCTCCTCTCTGCCTCTTCACAATGGGGACCAAGCAGTGTAACCCCAACCCAAAAAGCAGGGACATCCTCTGCTCTTCCCTCAAGCACACCGGAATGCCCACATAAATTCTCCTTCTTCTTATCTTTGAGTTTTGATTCCTTCTGACTCTGTCTTTAAGTTCCTCATTCCAGGGACATTAACAACTTCTCTATAAATATGCTAATGGTAAGTATCACGCAGATCAAGAGCTTCACTGAAAGGTGATCTGTTTTCAATGTAGGCAAGCAAGGTTCTCCTTCACTTAGAAACTATAAGGCCTCTTACAGATTAAGATGATCTTATAAAAGTTCTAACTTTTAACTTTTTAAGTCATTATGACCCTTGACCATTGTCCATTCATTCTAGGCACATCTCTTTAGCATACTATTATAGCAATAAATGCTTTCAAGATTTTTGGTGTTTGTATACACCCTCTGAAGTGTTTTGTTGGTTATTTGTGTATCAAAACAACGTTGGTTTCTCTTCCTCACTACATGACTGAGATCATTCCCATGTGGGCGAGTCATTCACCATCTCATTTATGCTATCACAACATCTATATGTCTCCTTATTTCTGAAGAGGATGAGTGCGTTTCTGAAATATATTTGCAGTGAGGTCATGCAGAAAGGAAAAGATGACAGTGCCTCTGATATATTTCATGATCTGACCTAAATTAGGAGTTTTACTGAAAAACTTGCATATGTGTGTCTGTGTGTGTGTGTGTGTGTGTTATACCAGTACATGGACTGTCCTATGCACCAAAACTCTTTAAAATTTAAATTAGAAACCATCTAATAAAATTATGAGTCACTGAATAAAAACTATATGCCAATTTTTGCTAGTTTTAAAGTATGCATACCCAACGGGCAGAAGACATGAACAGGCACTTCTCCAAAAAAGGCATACAAATGGCTAACAGACACATGAAAAAATGTTCATCATCATTAGCCATCAGGGAAATCCAAATCAAAATTTGAAAAGGTGAAATACCACCTTACACCAGTTAGAATGGCAAAACTTGACAAAGCAGGAAATAACAAATGTTGGAGAAGTTGTAGAGAAAGGGGAACACTCTTAAACTGTTGGTGGGAATGCAAGGTGGTACAGCCACTTTGGAAAACAGTGTGGAGGTTCCTCAAAAATAGAGTAATATAGATATATAGAGGAATATAGAGGAAAAATAGAGGAATATAGAAATAGGAAAATAGAGCTACCCTATGACCCAGCAATTGCTCTACTGGGCATTTAACCTAAAGATACAGTTGGAGTGAAAAGAAGGGCCACATGCACCCCGATGTTCATAGCAGCAATGCCAACAACAGCCAAACTACAGAAGAGCCAAGATGCCCTTCAACAGACAAATGGATAAAGAAGATGAAAGAAGATGTGGTACATATACACAATGGAATATAAATCAGCCATCAGAAAGGATGAATACCCAAATTTTGCATCAACATGGATGGGATTGGAAGAGATGATGCTAAGTGAAATAAGTCAAGTAGAGAAAGTCAATTATATGGTTTCACTTATTTGTGGAACATAAGAAATAGCCTGGAGGACATTAGGAGAAGGAAGGGAAAAATGAAGGGGGGGAATCAGAGGGGGAGACAAACCATGAGAGGCTATGGACTCTGGAAAACAAACTGAGGATTTTAGAGGGAAGGGGAGTGGGTGGGTTAGCCCGGGAATGGGTATTAAGGAGGGCACAGATTGCATGGAGCACTGGGTGTCACACACACACAAAATAAAAGTAAGAAGCATTTAAAAAAATAAAAGTGGGGGTCAGAAATTGGGTAGCCGGGTAACCCTCTGAGTCCACCAGATTGTCTAAACAACTTACATCTCAGGAGAAAAGTAATGAGGAGAAGGGGAACTCGAGACTGCTCTGGAATTCAAAACAATCACATCTTCATCACAGAGCAGACAATAGTGTCCACAGGCTCTCAGTGGAGATTTTAATTTTTCTTAGAGATAAAACAAAAATGTATTTAAAATAATGAAGAAAAATTTTTAAAAACTTATGTCAATTTATGCTAATTTTTAGGTATGCATACACAAGTAAACTCACACATATGACATGTACACACATATGCTAGAAGAAATTTTAACAATAACAACTATTCTTGACTAAACTTGCATTCAAAATCTCATTTAACACTGTCACAACCCTGCAAAGTATTATTATCTTCATTTCAGGCTGAGGAAATTGGGGCTAAATGAATGAACGGACCTGTGGTCATATAGCTAGAAATGGTGGAACCAGAATTTGTACCCAATGTACTTGCTCTTTTTATTCTAATCATTTAAAAAATGGTTGCTAAAGCTATATAAAACCTTAATACAGGCAACACGTTCTTATGAACTCTTGCTGACGATCTTTCTCTAAGGTGAGAGTCCAGAATGTAGTGTGAAATCTGAATGTATACTGTACTAGAATAATACAAAGGAGTCAGAAATACGCACTCAGGACTAGAGAGGGACAGGCTTTTATGACTAAGAGCTACCTTCCCATTACCCAAACCTCAAAGCATTCAATTCTCTGTGGTCAGAGGTCAACACCAGGGAAGGGATTAGCAAATTCCAAAACTGGAGGACCTCGCCCCTTAGTCTGTCCAGTCAGACCTTACATTCATTTCTATCAGTTTTCTCCCCCTTACACTCAGAGAATAAGAAAGAAAAAGAAGGACAAAGAGAAGATCATAATGATGGATGAGCCATAGTTACACAAAATATGCTCCAGAGTCATAAATTAGAAATGTTTTGTCCAAAATGTCATCACAAAAATATTGTGAAAGTGTCCATTTATCATTTCCAACATTCTGGGAAGCAGTAGTTTGGGGTCAACATCTAATCCCAAGACTTACACATTTGTCAGTGCTTCTGAAAACTTAATGTGTGTGTATATGTATACACACACACACACACACACACACACACACATATTAAATCTGATGATCATGTTAAAATTGCAAATTCTGGGTTTCTAGTAGTGCCGGGTTGGAGGCCCAAGAATTTGCATTACTAACAAGCTACCCCATGATGCTGAGCCTCTTGATCCAGGAACCACACTTTAAGTAGCAAGATGAGTTCAACTCATTAGCCATTGGTAAATCCCCTGGACTGGGTGTCTTATCCACAAGCCAGTCTCAATAGATTTGGTGTAGATTGAACTGGAAGTACAGTAGGAAAGGTGGCATCATTAGAATCTAATTTGCACTGCTTTGCTCAAGGCAAGAGAAGCTTGCAAGAGTGCTCACTGATTAAGGAAAGCCTTAAAGAAGGGATTTCTTGGTTCTGGTCAAGAGTGGAAATCAGAATGAAGTCAGGAAACCAAGGAGATTGATCACTTTGTCTCAAATCATTCCTGGTCTCACTGCATGAGTACAGGACATGAAAATTTCACCACTAACCAGACTCATTGTAGAGGGTGATAAACACCTGTCAGAAGTTGTCCACACAGCACTAAAAAGTACACCACTATTTACATAGGAGTATTCACCTATAAGATTCTTCCTCCATTCTCTTCAATACCATTTTGTTATTCAGTGAACTAAACAATGGCTGAAGTTTTTTTTTTTAATATTTTATTTATTTGACAGAGAGAAATCACAACTAGGCAGAGAGGCAGGCAGGGAGAGAGGAGGAAGCAGGCTCCCTGCGGAGCAGAGAGCCTGATGTGGGGCTCGATCCCAGGACCCTGGGATCATGACCTGAGCCGAAGACAGAGGCTTTAACCCACTGAGCCACCCAGGCGCCCCCAACAATGGCTGAAGTTTTAAGACAAACAAAAATAACTCTGTGAAATTATGTCCCGTTCCACACACACCAGCTTGACCTGACTGCTTTCATTATGGTTATTAATTTTACCATTCTTTGTTTTCAAGAAATTCACATATGAGTTGGAATTAAGAACCAATCGGGACACATTTATTAAGCTTCTGGCACATATCTGCTATGAAGCCAGTCATGATTAGGAAGACAAAATAAGGAAGATCATGAGGTTAGAACTTCTGAGAAGGATATTAAAATACACAAAACCGTCCCTTTGCCCAACTGTAATTCCTGTCACCCATACACATAGTAAGTAGTCATAATAATTATACCTTTGCTGGTGGTGTGATAAGGAAACTGACTGGAGCTGCAATACAAAAAGAAAGCATGTCTCTCCAGTAAAGCTCTTTCTACCCTTTTGAAATTTTCTCCCACACTCAACAAAAACTTCATAAAGTCATCCATGACCCTGGCCCATTTCCACCAAGTCAACTCCTATGACTGGACCTCACACCCTTCTCAAGTATCAAGGCATTACCACACGGCCTTCCTCTCGTGAGGCCCAGCTTGTTTTTCCAGAGGGCAGCAGTCATTACCTGAATGGCAGGTTTGCAATGCAAGCTGCCTTAATGCAGGGCTTTGTAGACATCACGCCTGGGTTGTCATTAGTGTCCTCTGAAAATAATAATCAACTGGCAGACCAAAAAAGGGCATTCCAAAAAAACCTCATTAATTCAAGTGTTTGGGGAAGCCACTGAAAATCTAAATTTATTTATCTTTCAGTTATTCAAAGAAAGGTCTAACATACACACGGCCATAATAGTCACCTAAAAGTTTATGAACTACACTTGTACAATGCTGAGAGTTGGGAGAAGTTACACACCTGTGGGCTGGCAGCTCTGAGGAAGGAGGTAGCGCCTTTAATCATTTCTGCCTGCACATCAGGCTGAGCCATATTAGGGGGACATGGGTAATTCCATTTCTCACTCTGTCCTCTCTTCTTCCCTCTACCATGTTAGGTGGTAAGAAAGTTCTGGAAGAAGCCTCTCTACAGGAGAGAAGGCATCATCATCTGTCTTCCTCCTCTGCCCCCAGCTCTAATATGGATGCACCCGAGGCCAGTAGGCAAGAAAGGAGATGATAGCATTCAAGTCTTTCTCTTCCACCCCATCCACACAGTTCCTTGGCCAGCCAGAGGTCAGAGTGACCAGGATGGATTCTGTGTCAGACCATCTGGGGCTGCCTTTGAATACCAGATGTCCAGAGTCTGTTCCCTCCCTGATCACAGGAAGCAGAAAGTAGAAATAAATCCCCCAGGACAAGCACAGGCCTGCTAACTATTTTACAGTAGGCAAAAGTTAACATTAAAACCACAGCCTCCAGAAAGGTGCCTACAATGTTTTCAGGCAACTGGCAGAAGGAAGGTGGGAACCTGCATCTCTGGACAAGCCAGATACCCCTATGGGGTCCAGACACTGGGCAGGCTGGATTGGAGGGACTCACAGAACACCTGAAGTAGGGCAATGATGGAGGGTATGGTCAGGAGCTGAGTTCAAGGCTTTGATACACAAATATGCTCTGCCAGTTTCTTCCTGATAGTCCCTGGAATTAGGGAACCCTCCCCACCTCACCCACCAGGAGCATGTAAAGGGGAGAATTCAGAGCCCACCCTCATAATCCTCTAGAAATAAAAGTTTCTAAGTGGCTCTACTATGCTTAAAGGATCCAAAAGATATCTAGAAGGCCCTCCTGTGCTTGTATGAGTCCCACAGCAAGGGGAGGCTTGGAGGCCTCTCTTTGAAGATATTCCCTTCCTGCCCCCCAGCTTCATGTTGGTGCTTCGAAGCAATCTCTGGCATTTAGGTATTTACATAGAATTATCTTGGTATAAAAGCTTCTCCTGCTCTTGGTGTCCTCTAGCTTCCTTCCCCTCTGCAGCAGCTCCAGATGAAGGTTTCTTTGCAGGTGGGAGAGTGGTATGTAGCCTCCACTATCAGAAGCCAGGAGGGGGGGGCGCCTGGGTGGCTCAGTGGATTAAGCCGCTGCCTTCGGCTCAGGTATGATCTCAGGGTCCTGAGATCGAGCCCCGCATCGGGCTCTCTGCTCCGCGGGGAGCCTGCTTCCTCCTCTCTCTCTGCCTGCCTCTCTGCCTACTTGTGATCTGTCTCTCTGTCAAATAAATAAATAAAATCTTAAAAAAAAAAAAAAAAGAAGCCAGGAGGGGAAGGGGGAGTTTAAGAGGAGGGATTGAAACCACAGGCAGCAACTGTGTTACCTCAGTTTCCCCCAAACCCACTCAAACTTGAAGAGACAGAATCATTCACAGAAAGAGTACAAAGATGGGTTTGAGATCAGGCAATAGACAAAAAAGTTCCATCTCCTGCCCTTATACCGATCCCTTCTCTGAATGCTGGCTCCCTCTGCAAGACAACTTGTCAGAGTTTATTTCCATATTGGCTTCTGTGTCCTCAAGGCATCCAAGTATCTTGTGTATCTTTCAACAGATCAAAAGGTAGAAAGAAAAATGTTCTTGGCTCAACTCCTAGAAAAACCTTAAACCAGATTTCCTGGGATCTTTCAGGCCAGTCAGTGCCTGTTATTCTATACTGTGGCATTTTTCTTTTAAAATATGGACTAAATGGCATGACGAATGAAAAGATTAAAACTTCGCACATCCAGCGTGCTGGTTTCTAAACTTCTGTGTTATCTCCTTATAAATGTCTATGGATTTTTATCAGTGTTTCTGCTCTTTGGGGCACTGCCTTGCTTACAGGGAGAACAGAAATTCTGAGCTTTCCAAGCAGAGGACGAGGACAATGGTCAGGAATGTTGTAGGGGGAACTTCCATTAATTCTAAACAGGAGTGGAGCCAGATGGCAGATGTTCGGATTTGATTATTCTCTTGTTCCTGAAACTAATATTACAGTGTATTGTTAACTAACTGGAATTTAAATTAAAAGTTTAAAAAAAATCCTCATTGGGGCGCCTGGGTGGCTCAGTTGGTTAGGTTGACTGCCTTCAGCTCTGATCATGATCCTGAAGTCTCAGGATCGAGTCCCGCATCAGGTTCCCTGCTCAGCGGGGAGTCTGCTTCTCCCTCCGACCCTCTCCCCTCTCGTGCTTTCTCTCTCACTCTCTCAATAAATAAAACCTTTTAAAAAAACTGATTATTCTCTTATTCATTAGAAGAGCTTGCACCTATAAATATAAAATAACAGATATAGGGAAGATATTAGCTGGTTTTTAAATATCTATAGATGCCTATAGGTTGGCCAAATTATAAATAAAGTTTCATTAGGACACAGCCACACCCACTTGTTTGCACATTGTCTGTGGCTGCTTTGGGCTCCCGCAGCAGAGTTGAATAGTTACAACTGAGTTTCTCTGCCTCACAAAGCTTAAAGTATTTACCATCTGGCCTTTACAGAAAGAAATCTGCCAACCTTGTCTGCAGACGTTAGACCAGGAGAAAATGAGTTGAAATTACAGCAGAAACAGGCCCAACTATAACAACATCTCGGCCAGGGAAAGGGGACAGATTATTGTACCTTTTGGACAGCAGAGAGTGCTTTTGACTCTTTGCAAAGTACTAACCAGGAACACAGCCAACTTAAAGAGCACCTGAATAATTTAGGACTCGTGTAATAACTCAAAAAGATGGGAAAGTATCTGTTCTTCCCCCAGGTAATTCGTGCCTAACTGCAAAAATAATATAAAAAATACATTTTGTTTTTTACTTTAAAAGTTGTAGGGGTTCCCCTATGTTTTTCAGGAAGACTGGTCAACTGTTGCTCACCAATGAACAATGCTGTTCTTTGCAAAATGCCAATTAGCACAGAGTGGGCAGGAAGGGAATGGTGACTCACAAGCTTAGGTGCCTCCCCTCCCCCACCCTCCACTAGGCGCTTCCGAAAGGTGCCTTTATTGGATAAGAAGGGCAAGGGCACCCCCTGCTGACCAGAGAGGCAACTGGGGCCTGAACTCAGTATTCTTTTTCCTGATGGGGGTCTCAGGTTAGACAAGGATCAATATCCACATAGCCCCGTGAGGGCATAAAGGGATACGAAACGTTCACAATTAATGCCCAAGGCAGTTTTAGATCTCAGTAGTTTGTTTAACATGTACGGTAGCAAAAAAGAAAAACGACCACCAAAACAGATGTTCATGTCTCCTCTTTAAGTTTCCCTCTCCACTAAATATAAACATAAAAATACAGCCTTCTCACTTATTTGTGGAGCATAACAAAGAACACGGAGGACATGGGGAGATGGAGAGGAGAGGGAGTTGAGGGAAACTGGAAGGGGAGATGAACCATGAGAGACTATGGACTCTGAAAAACAACCAGAGGGTTTTGAAGGGGAGGGGGGAGGTTGAGGAACCAGGGGAGAGCACGTACTGCATGGAGCACTGGGTGTGGTGCAAAAACAATGAACACTGTTATGCTGAAAATAAACAAAGAAAAAAAAAAGAAAAAAAAATACAGCCTTCTACAACAGCTCATTGTACACAAATTCCCTTAACAACAACGAATTTAACTACTTTTTTGAAATCAAATGCTGGCCAAGGGTTTTGTTCGAAATGGGCCAAACTATATGAAACTGCTGATATTTCACTTGCTTGACCCACAAAAATGACAATTTCATATGTAATGAGTCCATCACACCTGACAAAGATACACAGAAGTCAGAAGACGGGATTCCCTTTCTGATCGACACAGTGGTTGGGGCCTGGGGATACAGGACCTAAATCCTCTGGCCTCACAATTCTCCCCTGGAGCAACCTTGGAATTCCTCTGACCAGTAAAAACAGAGGCTGGGATTTTAAAGTGTCTTTCTTGTCATTGAGGCAACCCTCTTCCACATGATACTTTAGCATTTTTTTAAAATCAGTCTTCTTTTTTTAACACAAGTGTCCCAATTAAAGAGCTTCAGGGAAGAGGAGGTTGTAAAATCGTGGTCTCGGCATTGCCTCACTCTCTGAGGCTCTACAGGAAAAGGAACGTTGGGCAGCCTGTGAAGTGAAACCCCCACTAACCATGACCGTGGGACCGCAGTGGTATCTACGCCATGCAGACCCTGTGTAGTCGAGGACTAGGATCAAGACAGATGCAGACAGTGCCAAAGCCCAAGTGTTAGGAGGGCAAGGACTTCTGATTTGAAAAAAGAGAATCTGGGAAGCAAACATTTAAAAGGTTTGAATACCAAGCAAATTAGAATGTAGACTCATTAATGCATCTGAGTTTTGCAATAAAAATTGATGTGGATCTGGATGTCTTAACCACAGCAGCCAAGACAACAGTCATTCTTGTGGACCTGTTTTTCAGCGCCCACGGTTAGCTACAAAAACCATAAGAGTTACGAGAAATAATCTGAATTATCTGAAGTAAAATAACAGTGAAAGAAGATGGGCAGGACAGCAACTCAGTCACACAGTAGTCTTAAAATAACTTGGTAGGATCCTGAAGGTAAGTTCCAAGTAGACATATTTGAAGGATCAATTCAGAAGAAGTATGAATGCCCATACCCTGAGGTAGTTCAAGATTTTGGAACATCCCTTAAAATTTCCATGTTGATGTAAAACAAAAGTCCCTAGGTTAAAAACACAAAGGATCGTGGCTTCTAATTTTTTAAATTTGAAAACACTGTGGCCAAATGCCATTCTCTAAGACAAAAACACTGAACACAGTAAAAGCCTGAATTCTGTCCTTAAACTATGACATCAAGCCCCTTGGAGATTCCAGTGTGCAGCTTAATGACAGAAACCAAAGGATTTCTTGAGTCTAATTATAGTTCAGTATAAGCTTGGGAATTTTTAAGTAAAAAAAGAATAAAGAAAATCCCACAGCTACATAATATAGTCATTACAAGAGCAAAGCACAATGCCAGTCACCCAGCAGAGGGAGCAAGAGATAAATAAATACCTCTTTTAAAGTTGCAATGCGGAGGGCCTCCTGGGTGGTTCAGTTGATTAAGTGCTGGACTACTTTTTTTTTAAGTGCTGTACTTTTGATTTTGGCTGTCATGATCTCAGGCTCTTGAGAGGAAGCTCACATGGGACTCCACGCTTGGAGGGGAATCTGCTTCTCTGCCTCTCCCTCTGCCCCATCGCCCCGCACAACCGCTCACACGCACACACGCTCTCTCTCCCTCTTCCTCTATCTAAAATAAATATATAAGCCTTTGCGGAAAAAAATAAAGTTGCAACGTGGAATTTAAGACTTTGGACCCCAAATGATTCATTTTTATCTTCAATGATACTATTTCCTGAAAAGTAAAGAAACTTGGTCACAGCAACACAGAGAGTAAAATCCTGTATCTCTTGACTCCAGGTTCTGTGTTCTTTCCCACGACAAAGCTAACAAGAAACGATTATTTTATGTTCATTTACCTATAGAAACATGCAATCAAAATTCCTTCATTGAATAAGGAACATGGTAAAATACATTTTAATCGGTGGTGGATACCATAAAAACAGAAAGGCATTTAAAGAAAAAAATACCAAGAACTGTCTTCCTCTTTAAAAGATAAAATAGACCCCTCGTACTATTCATTCATTCATTTATTAACGATCAACTGTGCACGTACTATGTTGGACTTTATATCCAGACCTCACTGGAGATCTCTGCACAGCCCTGTGTTGAAGCTGGGGATATTTTAGCTCCTTCTTCAGATAGCCGACTTCATGGGATACAGCGCTGGGTATTATGGTGCCATGTCCTTATGTGGCTGTCAGTGTGATATTCATGGCTGTAGGGGTACACTTGTACACTGGTACGCACAGTAGGGAAGATGGACAGAACATTCCAGAGCCCCTGCGTTTCATACACTTAGCCATTCAAAGCACTTTTGGTGGCCAAGGTCCATTCCTCAAACTTCAAGGTTGTTCCTCAAACAAACTTTATGTTATCAGTCCACTCAAGGTTGATAAGGAGCTAAGGGAATAGAGTCATATAAACCCCAGTAACAAGAGAACCCCTATTCATTTACAGTGTAAGTGGTGATGGTGTTTGACCACTATCTGGTGCACCTTGTCTTATGACCAGTGTGCCTACAGACTAAATTAAGATCAGAAAATTGCTTGGTGACCATGGAATAAAAGCAAAAGCTGTGAATAAGCTTGAAAGGCATTTTTTGAAGGAAAGTGAAAGCAGCTGCTTCGGTACCATGTAACACTCTGGTGTTGTGATGCGAACACCATCTCTGCCAGACGGCGCCTGCTGCATAATATTCTGCTGTCCGTGCCAGACCCCACCGATGTGCCACTTTCACCAGGTGCTCCCATGTACATCCACTTGCAAGCCCTACGCTAGCCTCTCTGCCTACGTGAATCCTCAGGGGAAAACACGCTTACTCGTATTTGTACCTGGATGACACTAGGTTCCCAGAATTCCTAATGATCAGACGGGTGGAAGGAAGGAAGGAAGGAAAGAAGGAAGGGGTGGGTGCGTGAGTGAAAGGCAACTCCATTACCCAGACTTTGCCTCCGTTACCAGAGTCCTTAGCTTCTGACCCCATTTGGGAAGTGTTAGGGGTCTCACTTTGAATCATTACTAGTTTGTTCTGTTGCTTCAATTTCTTTGCATTCAAGTATATCTGTGTGTGTGTGACCACTGGAACTACTTCCCCCTCTCAAATGATTGTAAAGAAGAAGGGGTGTTATTGCCTATTCTGCTCATTTAACATCACTATTTATAAAGTGAGGGCTGTGTGTATTTCAAAAGATAATAGGGGATTACTCCACGGGCAAATTTCATTGGCTGCCTGTATTATAGAGACTAAAAGCCATAGTCCTTGCAGGACAAGGCTGTCCGCACACCATAACCATTTACATGTGGCCTCCTTTCCCCCTGGTCTTGATCCTTCCATCCCTCAGCACCAGCTTGGGTTGTGAGGGGCCACTGCTCTACCCACACTGGAAGGTCCCTGCCCCATATTTCTACACAGCTCTTGCGGACATTGCTGCTATAAACATTGGGGTGCAAGTGCCCCTTTGGGTCAGTACATTTGTATCCTTGGGGTAAATACCTAGTAGTGCAATTTTGGGGTCGTAGGGTAGCTCTATTTTTAACTTTTTGAGGAATCTCCATACTGTTTTCCGGAGTGGCTGCACCAGCTTGCATTCCCACCAGCAGTGTAGGAGGGTTCCCCTTGTCTGAATCCTCACCAACATCTGTTGTTTCCTGAGTTATTAATTTTAACCATTCTGAGCACTGTGAGGTGGTATCTCATTGTGGTTTTGATTTCTATTTCCCTGATGTTGAGTGATATTGAGCATTTTTTTTCATGTGTCTGTTGGCCATTTGTATGTCTTCTTTGGGAAAATGTCTGTTATTGTCTTCTGCACATTTCTTGACTAGCTTATTTGTTTTTGGGGTCTTGAGTTCGATAAGTTCCTTATAAATTCTGGATACTAGCCCTTTATCTGATAAGTCATTTGCAAATATCTTCCCCCAATCCACAGGTTGCCTTTTAGTGTTGTTGACTGTTTACTTTGCTGTGCAAAAGCATCTTTTTTTTTTAAAGATTTTATTTATTTATTTGACAGAGAGAGATCACAAGTAGGCAGAGAGGCAAGCAGAGAGAGTGAGAGGGAAGCAGGCTCCCCGCCGAGCAGAGAGCCCGATGCGGGACTCGATCCCAGGACCCTGAGACCACGACCCGAGCTGAAGGCAGTGGCCCAAACCACTGAGCCACCCAATCTTGATGAAGCCCCACTAGTTTATTTTTGTTTTGTTTCCCTGGCCTTTGGAGACATGCCTAGCAATAAGTTGCTGTGGCCAAGGTCAAACAGGTTGCTGCCTATGTTCTCCTCTAGGATTTTGATAGATTCCTATCCCACATTTAGGTCTTTTGTCCATTTTGAGGTTTTTTTTTTTTAATATTTTATTTATTTGACAGAGAGAAATCACAACCAGGCAGAGAGGCAGGCAGAGAGAGAGGAGGAAGCAGGCTCCCTGCGGAGCAGAGAGCCCGATGCGGGGCTCAATCCCAGGACTTTGGGATCATGACCTGAGCTGAAGGCAGAGGCTTTAACCCACTGAGACACCCAGGCGCCCCTGAGTTTATTTTTGTATATGGTATAAGAAAGTGGTCTGGTTTCATTCTTCTGCATGTGACTGTCCAATGTTCCCAACATCACTTTAACATCTAGTTAAAGAGACTATCTTTTTTCCATTGGGTATTCTTCCCTGCTTCATCGAAGATTAACTGACCATAGAGTTGAGGGTCCATTTCTGGGTTCTCTACCCTGTTCCATTGATCTATAATGTCTGTTTTGTGCCAGTACTATACTGTCTTGATGACTAGAGCTTTGTAATAGAGCTTGAAGTTCAGAATTGTGATGCCACCAGCTTTGCTTTTTCAACACTACTTTGGCTATTCAGGGTCTTTTCTGGTTCATCCAAATTTTAGGATTGTTTATACCAGCTCTGTGAAA
Source organism: Meles meles (assembly GCF_922984935.1). NCBI lineage: Eukaryota > Metazoa > Chordata > Mammalia > Carnivora > Mustelidae > Meles > Meles meles. Next base: position 43,116,716 of record NC_060083.1, on the reverse strand, counting down.
AATGCTGATGGTATTTTGATAGGGATTGCATTGAATGTGTAGCTTGCTTTAGGTAGCATAGACATTTTAACAATATTTATTCTTCCAATCCATGAACATGGAATGTTTTTCCATTCCTTTGTGTCTTCCTCAATTCCTTTCATAAGTGTTATATAGTTTTCAGAATACCTTCTGAATCGTCTACCTCTTTGGTTAGGTTTATTCCTATGTATTTTATGGCTTTTGGTACAATTGTAAATGGGATCAATTCCTTGATTTCTCTTTCTTCTGCTTCATTGCTAGTGCATAGAAATGCAACTGACTTCTGTGCATAGATTTTATATCCTTCAACTTTGCTGAAAGCCTGTTATCAGTCCTAGCAATGTTTTTGGCAGTCCTTAGATTTTCTACATTGAGTATCATGTTGTCTCCAAAGAGTGAAAGTTTAACTTCTTTGCCAGCTTGGATGACTTTTATTTCTTTTTGTTGTCGATTGCCAAGGCAAGGACTTGTACTACCATGTTGAACAACAGTGGTGAGAGAGGACATACCTGTCTTGTTCCTGACCTTAGGGGAGAAGCTCTCAGTTCTTCCCCATTGAGGGTAATATTCACTGTGGGTCTTTCACATCCAGCTCGCAGGTGAGGCCGGTGTTGCAGCTCCATGGACCAAACTCTGAGTTTAAGGCATTACAAATTAGACCAAGTAGATTAGTATTGAAAATTGAATGACTTTCTTAGGTCTCAAAGCTTTGCGTTGGCTCAAAGCATTTGATTTTGGGTCTGAGCACGAAAACTCCCAAAAGCATTTACACTTTATTATTAAAATTGTGACAGAACAGAAGCAAATCAATCTTTTAACCTTCACGGATACACAACTTTCAACACAGATGGACCCAGCTGACTCACCGGCATTGTCCGGATAGACCTGAGCTCTGTACAAACAGTGTGGATGAATAAAAGTAAATTTGGTGGAGATGATTGGGAGGGTGGGGCTATTTATACACGTTGATTTAGGACTTACTCCTTGTTCCATGGGAATGGTGTTTTGTTATACAGTCAGAGCATTTAGCCTTCACGGACATCCAGTTTTAAAGCACCATTATGTCATACATTATTGATCCTAGTTCCCCCGAAGCCTGGGTTATCTCTTTTTTTATTTCTTGGGCTATAAAGAGATTGTGGTGGTGGGGAAGTGAAAGAGAGCATAAGCTCCTCCCAAACCATACTTACTCTTTTACAGCTAGCTACACACAAGGTGAATATTAAGAACACACTTAAGGGGGAGAACAGAATAAGGCACATAATGGGCAGGCCCGGGGCAAAATGAAAATTATTAAGAATTTCCATACTGCAAAAGCAGAGCATTAAAACAAGGGCCAGGCAGGGGTGCCTGGATGGCTCAGTCGGTTAAGCATCTGCCTTCAGCTCAGGTCATGATCTCAGGGTCCTGGATCGAGCCCCACTTCAGCCTTCATGCTTGGCAGGGAGTCTGCTTCTCCCTCTCCCTCTGCCCCGACCCCCGTTCATGCGTGCTCTCACATGCATGCACATGCATGCGTGCTCTGTCTCAAATAAATTAATTAAATTATTAAATTAAAAAATTTTTAAAAGTTCCAGACTCTTCTAAGGTCTTATGCCCATGAAGCCAACCCTGGGGGTGGGGGGGAGGAGTCTGACATAATGAAAAACCCATGAATTAAGAAACTAACCAGACCCTCTCAATCCCTCTCCTCCTCTTTCTCCCTCTCAAAACATTTAAATGTCCAAAAAGAATAGCTATGATGATAATGATAGTGTCATCGTTGAGTAAAAAGCTGACCCTGTCTCATCCTTGGCCCTACCCTTCATTTTTCACTAAAATATCTCAACTTCCTGATCAAGAAAAAAACTAATGAGAAGCCACTGATTCCAACAAGGGCTAAAATGAACCCTACCTTTGGTCTGGTTATGATAAGATAGTTTACCTAATCTCTGATAAGGACGTGTACAGCACAAATATGATTAGAGGCGAGGGCGTGTGTGATCTCAAATAATCAGCTTTTCGAGTCATCAGACTGCACATCTAAAGCATCAGTGATTCATCAAGGGTCTTATTAAAATGTAGATCCTGATTCAGGAGGTAAGTAGGGGACCCAGGGCAGACCTATACTGTGAGACTGAGTAGCTGAGCTCTAGAACTATCAGTAAAGCAGCCATTAACCTCATGGACTACTGAGGGCTTGTGTAATGGAGATATACTGTGAGTTTACGTGGATACCACATCTCAAAGACAGTTCAAAAAGGGGGTGCTTGGATGGTTCAGTTGGTTAAGTGTCTGCCTTTGGCTCAGGTCATGATACCCAGGCCCTGGAAATGAACAGGCCCCCCATTCTGTGGGGAGTCCGTTTCTCCCTCTCCCTATGCCTGCCCCCATCACTAGCTTCTGCTCTCTTTCTCTCTCTCTCAAATAAATAAATAAAATCTTTAAAAAAGGGGGGGGCACCTGGGTGGCTCAGCGGGTTGGGGCCTCTGCCTTCGGCTCAGGTCATGATCCCAGGGTCCTGGGATCAAGCCCCGCATCGGGCTCTCTGCTTAGCTGGAAGCCTGCTTTCTCCTCTCTCTCTCTCTCTGCCTGCCTCTCTGCCTACTTGTGATCTCTATCTGTCAAATAAATAAATCTTTGGAAAAAAAAAGACAGTTAAAAAAAAGTAAAGTATCTCATTAATAATTTTATAGATTACATGTTTTGGCTATATTGGCTTAAATAAAATACATTATTAAAATTAATCCTTTTTTTTAAACCTTTTTAAATGTGGCCCTAGAAAATTTTAACTTAGATATGTTGTTGCTATTGAATAACACTGTTCTAGGAGCACTAATGGACGTTCCCTTACACATCCTCTCCATTTGATTATAAACTCCCTAGGGTGGGAACAAGAGAGCAGCCCTGGACATCATCCAGGAAGGGAACACCCTGGTAGCTGAGTTTATCCCTCAACTTCTCACTGCACTATAAATTTGCTTCTCTGGTTCCCTCCACCCCAACATACCCACCCACTCCTCTGCCCCCCCCATCCCCCCCACACACACCAGAGTGGAGCAGACCTGAGGACAGGACCTTGTCTTATGCATCTTTCTATCCTCAGTGCCCAGCACATGAATATCTGATGTGTTGATGCTCTAAGTAGATCATTCACAGCTCCTCCCACTTACCATATGTCTGGGTCACTGTACACATTTCAAAGTTACCACATGCTTTCTCAGTTACATGTTCATCCAGAAGGTTGTCCTTCAGCATACCTAACACTAGCCACACGGGCTCAGTCAATATCAGTAACACAATGCTACTAGCCTAGTGTATACTAAGTGTGCTCATGCTCATGAAGGGGGAGAAGCAGACTCCCTGCTGAGCAGGGAGCCTGATGCAGGGCTCAATCCCAGGACCCTGGGATCATCACTTGAACTGAAGGCAGACACTTAATCAACCAAGGCACCCAGGTGCCCCTTCCTTAATTCTTTTACTGAGTCTATTTTTTAAATGTGTGTTTCTCAATATATAAGAAAATAGAAGTCGTCATCAACCTTTTATTCCTCCAAATCAGGGAATATGTAAATCTGACATTTCCTTTATAGCAGAAAGTTGTGAGCACATGTGTATACACATTTATGAATTGTGTATGATATGTATGTAAAGACATACACTGCATTTCAAGTTTTAATATGGGGCATAGCAGAGCAACATGGGGCAAATAGGCTTATAAAGAAAAATGTGGAGGAATAACTCAAAATTGATCATAATGAATTGTTTTATGATGAAGGCACAAGTTCTGGGATGATCTTTGAAAGATGGATCTAAAATTTTTGAGTCAATTACAGGTTTGCAGCCATTTTCTTTTCTGACTTTATTCTTTCCTCACCAAGAGAGCTGGTTCATTCCAAAAGGTAAATTTTATGATGGTAAGTTTACCTTGGAGATTATCACCTGTGTATATAAATATCTTAGTACAGTTTTAAAGACTTAATTATTTGAGAGAGGAGAGAGATCATGGGAGGAGAGGGACAGAGAGTCTCATGACCCTGAGATCACGACCTGAGCTGAAACCAAGAGTTTTCCACTTAACCGACTGCGCCACCCAAGCACCCCTCTTAGGACTATTTTAAAACTCCCAAGCTATGAAATAATATGCAAACTACTTCCTAAATCCATTTTGACAGAGCTGTAAAAAGGACAGAGTCCTTAGAGACTTCTTATAGTTCTACCAAAAGATTTCATTCAAGTGTTCACATTAAGAATGTGGGCTAAAGGGGCACCTGGGTGGCTCAGTTGGTTGGGCGACTGCCTTCGGCTCAGGTCATGATCCAGAAGTCCCAGGATTGAGTCCCGCATCAGGCTCCCTGCTCAGCAGGGAATCTGCTTCTCCCTCTGACTTTCCCCCTCTTGTGCTCTCTCTCTCTCTTTCTCTCCTTCTCAAATAAATAAATAAAACTTAAAAAAAAAAAAGAATGTGAGCTAAAATTTCTGGAATACTACAATGCAAAATGTTGGAGACAAAATGCGATCACTGTGGTGAAGCAGGTTAAGGATAGTGGCTTTAACATGAGAGCATGGCAGGCCAGAATCACTGGTTTCCATTTTAATCTATGGCCAGCTGATCACTGCTTCCAGGGCCAGTTTTGCGGTCTGGTATTTCCATGTTGACAATGCTAAGACCCTATGTTGGTGTCAGTCTAGGGAGTTGGGGCAGAGGATGAATTAGAGATTAAAACCCAGCCTCTGGCTGAATGTCATACTTATTATGTCCAATAAACATAACTGGTGACTGAACACACACCACAGTAAATACGGTGCTTTTAAAAAGCCACCAGGTAAATCTTTAATAAAGCCTCCAATGACTTAGGAACAAAATTAGTGCTGCAATAGGAAAAAATGAATTATTGCTACAGATCGAATTGCCCAGAAACCTCATATGTCAACATTAACGTCAGTTCCTCAGAACCAATATATCGCTCCTTAATTACTCCGGGCTTCCGAAACCTGTAGTCCTCTGGGCAGCTCATGTCACAGAGACGCATTTATTTTGGAAACGTGTGTGTAGCTCCCAGCCTGTCCCCTCTATCAACAAAAGACTTGGCTATAAAAAACCCTGTTATATTTTTCCCTGAGCATCAATTATTAAGTATCCCTCAACGTATGTGTCAAACACATAAGACATTGCTCCAGGCTTTTCATTGCTTAAAAAAGTTGAAAACACCAAACAAGGAGGCCTTTGTGGAACATGAGGCATTGAAAATATTAGCAGCGTTATGAGAGCTGAAAGGTAGCAACTTGTTTTTAGAAAAAAAATAGGAATGAACCAGGTCTCCACTGACACCTAGGAAGTCCCCAGAAAGGTGTAAAGCCCCTGGTTACAAGGCGAGGAACACAGCACAGGAACAAAACGCCAAACTGTCCAAAGGCTCTACTATGTGCACTGGGTATTGTCGCGAGTCGATCTTGTCACAGTGATGGTGTTTCTCTGCCTTCGCTTTTCGAAATCAGGTTAAATGAGGTTCCTCATGGTAAGGTTGTTTCCTCCTAACCCTCTGATGCCCAAGGGGGATTACCTAAGGATTTATTACCCTATCATATCCTAATATCCCAACTCGACAGTTGATATATAACCTGGACCCCAGAGCCGGACGGCTGACTTAACTCATCCAAGTCTTTATCTTCGGGGCCCCTCAGGTCTCCGTGTTCTACTCTCCCACCCCACACTCATTCATCTTTCTTATCCACGCACGTTAAAATTAAAGTTAAAATTAAGGGGCACCTCGGTGGTTCAGTCAGACAGCCGACTCTTGATTTTGGCTCAAGTCATGATCTCAGGGTCCTGGGGATCTTGGGGGGATTCCCTCTCCCTCTCTGTCTGCCCCTCCTCCCTCTTAAAAAAATCTTTTTTTTTTTAATTGCAGTTAAAATTAAAATCCATGTCAGTATTTCCCCTGCTAGAGGCATTCCTTGAGAGCAGTGTCTGACTAATTGATTGTTGCTTCTAGGGCTGTTTTTGCTATATGGTGCTTCCATTTTCACAATGCTAAGACCCTATGCCTGTGGAGGCTGGGGTGGGGGGGGATCTGAATTAGAGATTAAAAACATGACTTCTAGTCAAATGTCATATTTATTACATTCAATAAACATAACTGGAGACTGAATATACCGTTCATTTACTCAACAAAGAGTAAATGATTTGGTTAATTTTTTTTTTATTTTTAAAAGCCAGTGTTGGTGTTTTGCCAACTGCCTAGTTCACAAATTGTTGATCTTTATAGACATTTTCCTAAAACCTGTTCACAACTCCTCCTTCCAAAATTATATGTTGCAAAAAACTCACTCTTTCTCAACCTGCCTCTCTTGGTCTCTCTTTCTCTATTTCTCTCTCTCTCCCTCCTTTCAAGTTCTAGCCTAATTCCCTACAACATATTTTCATTATAAGCATCTAATCAACAATCTGCTTTCTATAGTTTTTTCTAACTTATATGTGTGCACATTAAATAGTAATGACATACCCAACCAAGCTGAAATGTGAACACATATGGTGTTTGTGCTCCACAAGACTAATTAATAATACATCTCCTCATCTGGCTTGATGTACTCATATATACTATGCCTTGTTTGAGGAATATTCTGGGGCCAGTGATCACCGCCACACCGTAGAACATCTACTTCATTCTATTAGGAGCAAATGAAGGAAGATATTGAAAGAGCAGGTTTTTAGCCCCAAGGTGGAAACTAGAACATATGGCCATATTATTGGCCTCTTAAGTAGTAATACAATCAGTGAGAGTTGCGTTTTTGTTTTTTTTTTTATCAGGGTGCTGTTTGCAAGGCAGCTTTCCTGGGTCAGGCAAATTTACTGAAAACCAATTTAGAGAGCAAACATTATGTTGATTAAGTTGACCGACTTTCTATAGTTGTATTGTTGCTATAGGCAACAGATGTCCCAACAATTAATCTATGAACAACCCAGCTCTTCTTTTTATAAAATGAGAAACATGACCTACACAATTTTCAAGGTCTCTTCCAGACATGAGAGCCTACAGTTCTTTGTATTTAAAAACAAGCACCATGAAATACATAATACATACATAATACCATGAAAAATAACACAGTGAGTAACTGCCACTTACTTGTTTTCAAAAATACTAAGTTTGCGTTGTTCAAATAACATGAAAGGACATCATAAAACTGAACCACTGACCACTTCTTCCCTTAAAGTCCAAAAGGTTCAATGCTAATTGGTTGTTACCATTCAGTTGCTAAGTCTAGGTCAGGCTTTGGATCCTTCACAAATTGCACTTAAGTACCATAACTACTACATTTTTAATTTATTGAAATGAATGAAATGTTCAGTTGCCTGGCAATGTGGCAGTACTCTGTACATTCTAGAGTACATTCTAAAGAATGGAAAGGAGATGGAATGGAAAGGAAAAACCTTACGGCAGCAAAGAGGCCCATGCAAGGCAGGGCTCCTCCCCATCACTGTGATCTATCAGTGCAGAGATTTGACTCTGGAGTCCCCAAAAGACCAAGTGAAGTAGAGTTATGGTGGTAATTTGTATATGAGGGATAACGTGAGAACAAAGTAGAGGAAAGCTTACCTACTACTTCATTATACACCACCAACCCAGTTCTTCCAGATTGGAGCATGCAACAGTCATCTTCATAGAGGTCTTCTCCGTGTACATCTGATAGTGCAGACAGCACAAACCTGGCAAGTCTACAGATGAATACATCATGTATTCCTTTGCAATACCCATCCCCGGACCACGTCCTAGCCCTGCCTCAGTGCCCCCCCACCACTCAGTAAAGGGCACGATCATCATGGCCCAGTCACCCAAGTCAGAACCCTGAGAGTCCATCTTTATCTCCTCCCCACATCCACACCCATTCATTCAACAAAGAATTCAGGACCAGAGTATACGCATGTGTATCCCAGACAGACATGCACTGGAGAGCTGAGCAGGATGACCAACTGTCTTGGTTTGCCTGGAACTGTCCTTATTTCAACACTCAAAAATCTCACATCCCAGAAAACCTCTTAGTCTCAGGCAAACCAAGAGAGCTGGACACCCTAGAAAGGAAGGAGTCTGGGTACACAAAGATGTCTTCCTGGAAGGAATGACACCCATGCAAAGGCATGGAGTGGAGGGGTATCAGTGGCTTGTGTTACTGAACTGCAGAGTTGGAGGACAGAGGGTGTGAAGGGGATTCTGGAAAGGCAGGCAGGGGTTAGATCTTAGAGAGCTATGTATTGGATTTGACCACATAAGCGCCAGGAATTTTTCAGAGAAGTCAAACAATCAAGTTTGCATTTGTAGGTAGGTATTTTGAGAAAGACCTCTACATTTATGAACCATTGATGGCTAGAAGCAGGAGCTAACAGGTTATTTTTAAATTGTCAATAAGTTCTTAACTGTGATTCTAAGGATAGGAACTAGAATTTGCCTAGACGAAAAATTATTCTGTTTTGGGAGGAATTTGGTTGGGCCTTCTCTTAGTCGAGCTAATATAAAATAAGTACCTAGTTGCTATCCTTGGTATAACATCAAACTTTGGTGAAATAATCCAGACATGAGGCCAGTTGCAGAAGAGGGCATTCAACCTATGGCTTCCCATTCACAGACTTTGGAGGTTAAGTTCAAATGTGGTGATATCTGGTTTCAGTGATCACTTCCAGCACTGAAAGACCTTCAGTTCATCTCGCCAGTTAAAACTGTCCCAGCACTGGATCACACAGCCTACGACGCACGAGAATAAGTGAACATTTTTTTATAAATCTTGTATTGACACCAACATACCATATTTTTGTGTTGAAAATGCTAATGTGTAGGAAATAAAAATAAACATGGTAATTTTGGCTACCCTATTCTGGTTTTTTTTTTTTCATTTCTTTAATCTATCAGGAGACTTCAAAAAATGTAAATGGTCCAGATGCCCCTCAAACTCTAAGAGGACTCGCAAAGAGGTGTGTATTTTGTGACTGTTGCTTGCAATCTACCCACGATCTGTATGTATATCCCTTAATCATACATGATTTAGTTTTGCCTGTTTTTGTGACTTATATCAATTGATTGACCTGAAAACATTATTTTGTGTCCTTTCTTTCATTAGACATGCTTTTTAGATCCATCCATATGAAGAATGTACTTTGTCCATTTCAAACTGCTGCATTGTATACCATTGTGTGAATATCTGTCAATGTATTTATTCATTCTACTGCTGATGAACATTAGGGCTGTTTCAAGAGTGTGTGTGTGTGTGTTAGTATTATGAATAATGTTTCTGTGAATATTCTTGTATGACTGTCTCTGGAATATGTACCTAGGAATGAAATTACTGGATGACAGGCATATTCACGCTCACTGTTCTGAGATCAGATCAAACTGTCTTCCAAAGTAACTGTACCTATTTACACAGTGACTACTAGTGGATAAGAATTCCCCTTATCCATCCTAATTTATTCCAGTTGGCAGGTGTGACATACACTATTCAGCTTTCCTCTTCTGGACCTCCATTCGTATTTTTGCCCACTTTCTCATTGGGTTGTTTTTTCTCTTTCTTATTTTTTTGTAGGTATTCCTTGCATTTTCTGGAAACGAATTCCTTGTCAGTTGTATGTATTATAACTGCTCGCCCTTTGGGACTCTTCCTATTATAACTGTCAAGTCCTTTAATGAGCAAAAATTGTTAATATCATTGTTCACATTTTTTGTGTCTTGCTTAAGAAATATTCCTTTACCCTGATTCCTAGAGATATTATTCTGTATTTTTGTCTAAATATTATATAATTTCTAACTTTCACATTTATATCTTTAATGAATCTGGAACTTACTTTTGTATATGTAATTTTGTCTGAGAGAATTACAATTCCCATCTTTTAAATATGGAAATATTTTATTCCTTTCCACATCATTTCACTTGTAACCATTTCATTAAGTACACCAGGTTTTAAACACAGAGGCCATGTTTTTTTCTGGATTAGCTTTGTATGGTATCTAGAGCCACAATGCTCAAAAACACCCACAGTTACTACATGCCATCCTCCTCAACCAATGATAGCAATAGACCCTACCTGAGAAGTCTGGGCAAGATAGCCCCACACCCCACCAGAGACTGCAGATTCTGTATGTATCACATCCGGGCTGCGGTATTTTGTCCCTGTTGGGGGAAAAAAAATTGAAAATCCTCTGGCTATGTAGTGCTTATAATAACTTTCCAAATAACTGGCTATACTTAATAGTAATCATTAACACCCTCAGCAGAGTCTGCCTCAGAGGTCAAAATGTATCACCTCTTAGTATAAGGAAGTGGAGATCTAATAAATATTTATTTATAGGTGCTACCATCCAACAGTCTGACAGTCTGAAATAGCAGGGGCTCTAACTTTTAAATAACTTGTGTATTAACAAGAGTCAAAAGGATCTGTATCTGGTCCTCTGGTATAATTCAGAAAAATTAATTGCTATGAAATATCAGCCTGGTTTTCTCTGGCCACATTACAAGTTATAATAACCTACCAGAGCATAAAACTCAATGTGGCAGAGGAGCTGGGAAATTCTCCTGCCCCGAAATAAATATGTGGATATCTTCACGACAAAAATGTTTCTAGATTGGATGACTGAACCCCATAATAACAGAATTGTGAATCATTACGTCGTACACCTAAAACTAGTATAACACTCTATGTCAACTATACTTTAATTAAAAGTAATAATAGCCCTACTATATCATATTTTAGTTTAAATTTGAGATCTCAAAAAACCTACAAATACTAGCCAAAAACTGGTGGAATAGCATAGTTATTTTTCCAAAAAGTTAAAAATGATGTCATTGATTTTAATGAGACTTCAACTGTTTCACTTAAACTGTGTCCAGCCATAAGGCATAATTGGGCTAAAGAAGAAAAGACAAATTATCATGTTTAATAACTGTACTGATATTCCTAGCTCTTAGAAAGCTAACTCTTAATTTAAATAATGCTTCTGCACACCTTGATCATATGTGTTAGTGTATTTAAACTCTTAGCTGAAACTAACTCTGCAAAACTTGTGTAATTTAAACAGTACAGTTTTCCAGTGACTTTAATCAAAAGACCTCCTTCTCCCCCATCAAGCAACAACAAAAGATATTACTTTGTGAAAACACATATATAAAAGAATACACTTCATGTGTTTATAAAAGGTTCATTGAGGATTTTAGCTGTGACAGCTATTTACAAAGTAATTTAAAGCTTTGTAACAAATAGCAAGGTCTGCGTATTACATGCTCAGTTACTGGTGGTGAGCACTGTGAAAGTTGACTGATGGCAGTTTGAATGAATGAAAACACAGTAAGAGTTACCCACACATATATCATCAAGAGCATGAAGTAGATTTAACTCTCCCAATTTATATGTAACTGAAGCAAAGTCTAACACAAAATATTATTTTAAAGTACACTGCTTATAAGAGAGAAGTAATATAGTCTTATGTTATTTTAGAAAAAGAATGTTTGTTTAAAAAAAAAGATTAACCAAAAAAACTCAAACTCAAATGTAAAAAGTCATTTTGTTGGGCCACTAAAAAAGTATATTCCAAATTCTTCAGAAAGAATGTGCAGAGATTTTGGATATGCCTTTTTTAGATTTCTTCTTTTTTTTTATTTGTTTGTCTGCTTACTTGTTTTAATCATATACAAACCTCAATTAAAGCATCAGAATGAAAATTAATGAGATGTTTTTTATAACTTCTCCAACCCTTTGAAATATGTGACCTGATTAAGGAAACAATTTAAATGTTTCAGTGAATTTTTTAGGCCAGGGGGTTTGAATGAGGAAGAACAAAGGAATAGATTCCATTTGGTTTGACAATGTTTATCAGAACTCCACTGGTGAGATCACACCCAGAGCTCACCATGTGTCTGGATGTCTACACACCTGCAGAAGCTTCCAGCCCAACCACAGAGGCTGGGTGTAGTCCGAAGGCACTACACACACACCCTGCCTATACATTGCTCTGCTGATGCCATGAACCTGTGGACCCATAGGGAAGATCAGGCTTCTGTGAAAACTTCTGCCAGTGAAATCCATTGGAGATTCTAGGAGGGAGCAGCTGGAGTTTCAGAATGGATGGAGCAAGCAATCTGTCTCACGGTGGGTGCCGAGCTGACCTTAAAACGGGGGAGAGAGATTCCTCCATGCACCAGGTCAGGTGCAAAGCATGATACTATTCATTTCGTTTTCAGGGAATAAGACCTCAAGCCAGGCAGTGACTGAAAAATTTAAATGAATTACCTGGTCTTAGAACATTAGCTTTGGGGCGGGGGAGGGAGTTCAAAATCATCTATCTACCGCTCACCTAAATTCACTTAATTCACTTCCCCAAACTATATCTCCAAATGTATAAATGTTTCATTCCTATTTTAAATACCTGAGGTTTTGTACAAAGTATTTTAATAGTTTTATAAAATATAACCTCTAAACAGGGATAATCTTAAAAACAAATCATAAAAGAGAGATTATGAAGACTGATTATCCATACTTATAAACCCCTGTTCTTATGCAAATCAAAACCATAATGAGATAATACCTCATTGTATTAGAGTGGTCATCATCAGAAACACAGGAGATAGCAAATATTGGTGAGGATGTGGAGAAAAGGGAATCCTTGTGTGCTGTTTCTGGGAATGTAAAGTGGTGCAGCCACTATGGAAAATTATACAGACGTTCCTCAAAAATTAAATATAGAACCAGCATATGATCCAGCAACCCTACTTCTAGGTATATATCCAAAGGAGATAAAATCACTCAAGGGCATCTGCACTCTTATGTTCGTTGCAGTATTATCCACAGTAGCCAAGATACAGAAACAACCTTAGGATGAAAGGATAAAAATCACACACACACACACACACACACACACACACACACACACACCCTGAAATATTATTCAGTCACATAAAATAAGGGAACCCTGCCATTTGCAACAACATAGATAGATACCCAGGGGCATTATGCTACATGAAATAAGCCAGATGGAAAAAGACAAATACTGCATACCATTTATATATGGAATCTCAAGATAAGAAAAAATATCAAACTCATAGGAACAGTGGTTTCCAGGGCCTGGGGGGTAAGAGAAATAGGGAGAGGTAAAAGGATACAAACTTTCAGCTTTAGGATGAGGAAGGTCTGAGGATCTAATGTAAAATATGGTGACTACAGTTGACAATGCTGTACTGTACACTAGAAATTTACCAAAAGAATAGAACTTAAATGTTCTCACCAAAAAGAAAAAGACAAATAGATTTTAAAACATTGTCCTTGATCACCAGTGTAACTATTATGCACCCACATCTGTCTTTTTAGGAACCTAAATTATTCAGAGCATTTGCCAATATTCTTTATGTGTATATTAGAATGAAAAAAATCTGCCAAGGCAGGTGCATAGGCTAAAAGAATCCATCTTCCTGGTTTCCTTTTGTTGCCTCTGTTGAAAAAAAAAAAAAAGATTAGCCCCTGAGAAAAGCCTCCAAGAAATGCCTCTAGTGGTAATTTCTAGAATGAAATTAAATAGGCTGCTGTACAAAGGGAAAAAGAAAACACAAAGCAAGGTACTGTAGACAGTGGTGTCAATCCAAAGGTGAGAGGTCAGCAGAGGAGGTGTTTCTTTCCTCTGAACTCTATAACAGGTCAGCTCATCCACCACCGGGAGACAGACTCTGTTCCAGCCATCCAGAAGCTACAGGTGCTCCCTTCTCAAATCCCCAATGGAATTCACTCGAAGAAGCCTCCACAGAGGTCTGAGTTCCTCCTCACAGGGCCCTGCAATCAGCGTGAGCAGCTCCATGCATAGGAAGGGGGACATGCAGCACCTTACAGCTGTGCCCAGTGTCTATGGGGGAGCTGGAGGTCAGGGCATCCGCATCTCGAACTCCAGACATATGATGAGCTATGGGGGTGATCCCTCCGGTGGAGACCTGTTTGTTGGTAATGGGAAGATGACCATGCAGAACCTAAATGAACGCCTAGCAAGCTACCTAGTGAAAGTACAGTCCCTGGAAGAGTCCAACTCCAAACTTGAATTGCAGATCAAGGAGTGGTATGAAACAAAGACGCCCAGCACGAGGGACTACAGTGCGTATTACCAACAAATAGAAGAGCTGCAAAATCAGGTAAGGGATGACTCCGGTGTTTTTTACTCCACTGTTGGGCTGCAGGATACATACCAAGAGGGCATATATGGCATGTGGGCCCAAACAGATATTATAAAGCAATTAGGCTGAAATACTACATCTATTAAAATGGTGCATTCTACCATCTACTGTTAGTGCTGGAGTAGCTGAATATATAACTGGATGACTGTAAATATTTTTTTCACTTTTAAAATCTAATTACATGGAAAATAGGAAAATATAATCTGTATTTTTGTCACAGTTTACCAGGACAAGTCTAAATGGACAATGAACATTTTTTTTCTGTAAAGAGCTAAAATTTTTATGTGATTATAAATCTTGGGGTTTTTTTTCACCCAGTTTTCATTAACTTTTGAAGTCCCAGTCAACTTAGAGATGTTCCTCCTTTAATTTATATAACTACTGTGATATAAGTATTAAGATACTGTATCATAAATTTCAATGACAAAGTGATCCCGGGTGAAAATAAGGGGAAGGGAAATAGGTATTAATGCCATCCAGAATTTTTAAAAGATTTATCTATATTTGAGGGGCACCTGGATGGCTCAGTTGGTTAGCATCTGCCTTTGCCTCAGGTCATGATTCTAGATTCCTGGGATGGAGCCCTACATTGGGCTCTCTGCTCAGCAGGGAGCCTGTTTCTTCCTCTGCCTGTCACTCTGCCTACTTGTGCACACACTCTCTCTCTCTCTCTCCCTCTCTCTCTCTCTGTGTCAAATAAATAAATAAAATATTTTTTACAAAATTCATTTATTTTTGAGCGAGAGAGAGAGCAGGGGGAGAGGCAAAGGGAAAAGGAGAGAGAATATCAAGAAGACTCTCCACTGAGGGCAGATCCCTATGTAGGGCTCAATCCTAGGACTCTGAGATCATGACCTGAGCCGAAATCAAGAGTCAGCTGCTTAACCGACTCAGCCACCCAGGCACCTGAATGACATGCAGATTTTTAAATGCCCTGTTTAATGATCTCACCATCACCATCATCACAAGCAGTTCAGAAACCACTTCTACAGGAACAAAATGTTCTATTGCCCCCAACTTAAGTTTGTTGCAATAATATCACAACCTACTCCCACAAAGGTGGAGTTCTGTTATATCAATTACATGCAATAAAGGAAGTGGACTTTGCTCCCAATTGAAAAGTCCAGATATGACAGGAGCATTTGCTCTTTCAATTTCTTATCTAATCAAGGAAAGAATCCCTTCCATTTCTATTTTAACATTCATATTCCTTTAGAGCAAAGACCACTTCCTTACCAGCAAGTCTCTTTTTCTTGCATTTTTATTAGACATTAGTGCAATCTGAACCAGGTTCCACTGGAATTTATTTTGGGGGTTTCAGAAACTAGGAGGAGGTGAGCCAAAGGTATCTAAATTGCCTTTCTACCAAGAGGTCATTCTTCTCATGCTCCCACTAAAAATGTTCAAAACCAGCAAACCATTCTTCCCTGTCTTGTGATCCCTGTTTCTGAATCTACTCTCAGCCCCAAACACATAGACACAGCCATCTATTGCATTTGGCCAGGTAGACTCAGTCTATGAGGGCAGCTCTCTCCGGGACTGGATCTGCTGAAAGAGACATGTCACTGTAATATCTTCTAAGAGCAGACAAGATCCATATGCATCATAGAAAACTCACCCATTAGGGTAATCCCGTTTTTAAGATTGAGGGCTTATCCAGCCTGACAGCTCAGTGCCTAGCAGAACTCTCACATAACAGGTGTCCATTCATTCAGCCAATATTTAGTACATACCAAGCGCTGGGCCCCGTGCTGGGCATTGGGGAATATGATGCTGAACATAATGTGATTTAGGGGGAAACAGGCACAGACAAAGGCAGCATATATCCCACAGAGAGGGATAAATGCTACCAAGAAGGGCTATGTAGGGCAGTGAGAACACAGGCAGTTCATCTAATTCTGCCTCGAGGAGATCACTGAGGCTTCCTTGAAGCAATGATGTCTCAGGTGAGATGTGGAAGAGAAACAGTTCACCAAGTGAGAAGGGCTAACGAGAATATTCTAAGCAGAATTTTCTAAGCAGAATCAAAGGGAAGCCACTCAATAAGGTTTGATGGCTCAAGTTGAATGAAACTTTCCTTTTATAAAACCGTTAAGTTCACTAAACCCTGGGGACCAGAGTTACATTTTATGACTCCATTATGTTAAATGGCCATATCATTACTCTTCCCATGTTCTTTTTTTTTAAAGATTTTATTTATTTATTTGACAGACAGAGATCACAAGTAGGCAGAGAGGCAGGCAGAGAGAGAGAGGAGGAAGCAGGCTCCCCGCTGAGCAGAGAGCCCGATGCGGGACTCGATCCCAGGACCCTGGGATCATGACCTGAGCTGAAGGCAGAGGCTTTAATCTACTGAGCCACCCAGGCTTGGAAATTCTTGAAATGAACATCATCTTTGATAGAATAGTGTTTGTATCTGAGGATACACTCGATCATGTGAAACTCCTGTCTGGTTGAAAATGTCATTCTTTCTCATATACTTTCCAGATTAAAAAGGCACAACTGGAAAATGCGCATTGTGTCCTACAAATTGATAATGCCAGACTGACTGTTGAGGACTTCAAGCTGAAGTAGGTTCTAACACCATGGTAAACCTTCCTGAAAAAGGATTCCTTTTAGTAGCCCTTCATGACACTCAGCTTTCCACATTCTTGTTGGTAAAGGAGCTACCTTAAGTACTTTCAGAATCTGGAAGTTTGAAGGGTGTTAGGAGCTATTTGGTCCAGCCTAGCACTCAGGGCTACACGTTTCTCTCCCACATTCCTAAGATTTTGTCACCCACTGTGAAACTGAACACCTCCAGTAACTACTCCTGTTTTCACTGGTTAGCTCTGGTTGCTATAACATTCTTTTTTAGTAACCTCCCATCTACCTTTCCACCCATTGAACCTAATTCTGCCCTTTGGAGTAATACCGAAGCAATATACAACTCCCCTTCTGCAGTAGGGCCCTTCTGTTATCTAAAGTGAGTCATGTGTTTACGTGTGGTGATTCTCCAACTGAGTCATCCATACTCCTTCATGTGCCTGAAAGTGTATGGCCCAAGTTCTAGGGGGTGACCTTTGATACTTCCGAGTTTGCTGATGTTTTATAAAAGAGTCTGACAAACCAAAGAACTAAGACAACGATTAAACCAGCTCAGACTGTGTTCACTGTCTTGTAACCATATCACACTACATGTGATCACGGCTGTTCCTCATAAATGGCCCCTATGCTAGGGCTTTCTCATTCTGAATGTGTACAATGCCTTGGTACTAAAATGTCCTTTGTGGTTTCGAAGGGTAGCATTCGAATGCTACAAGGGATCAAAAAGAAGGAAATGGGAAAGCAGATCCGAAGATTAAAGCAGTAAACATTCATTAATTCCAGTTTCACTAAGTCAGCACCAGAATGTTCCATTGCATTATCATTTTTTAAAGTTCTATTACTTTAATAAAAATGAGAGTATGAGATCGTAGGGGAGAATCATGAATTCTTTGAGATAATTCACTTTCGATGCATCTGCTTACAAAATAATAAAAATAAACTGATCATGTGCATTCACGAAGTAAATCTAACCATTGCTTAATATCAATAATGAGAATCCTTTGCTGACACATTAATTAAAGCAAAATATTTTTTATTTCTTTTAAAATATATGCTAGAATTTAGAAACTTTTAAGAGTTATTTCAGATTGCTTTTTTACCAATCACTCCAAATTACAAAGATTATATTACAGAACAAATTATCTGATTCCTAGGTTCTCATGAATATTTTTGGAACGTATAAAGAGGGACACAGTGTATTGAAATCGATGCTTATATACCACATAAAAGTATCTCATTATATTAAAACTCTCCTATAATAGTTTCAAAAGGACTCAACTATCTCTGCGTCCCAATTAATTCACAGGTATGAGAATGAAAGGGCGCTACGCCTCACAGTGGAGGGTGATATCCAAGGCCTGAATAAGGTCTTGGGTGATCTATCCCTAACTAGAAAAGACTTGGAGATTCAACTTAAAGAACTGAGTAAAGACCTGGATATCCTCAAAAAAGAACATCAGGAGGTGAGGAAATTTTCGGAAGTGGTGCTGGGAATGACAGAATGACTCTAATAATGGTAACTGGTGGGGACAGGTTGTTAAAGAAAGTAGCAATAATAATGGTGTGAGCAGTCAGGGTTCAATGATGGAGTAGTCCCTGGACTAGCATAAGCCCTACCTAAGTGACTGTCCTTCTTTTTCACTCGTCTCCAATGAAGGAAGCCCTAAGACTTATAGCTTTTCCGCTCAGACTCATGTGAGAACATGCTTCAGACTATAATCGGGATGTTCACTCTCGCAGGAAGTGGACAGCCTACAGAAACACCTGGGCAACACCGTCACTGTAGAAGTGGACGCTGCTCCAGGCCTGAACCTTGGCACTACCATGAATGAAATGAGACTGAAGTATGAAGTGATAGCCCAGGAGAACCTTCAGAAGGCCAAAGAGCAGTTTGAGAAACAGGTAATAGCATAATTCTGAAGGGTAAGCAAATGCATAGATGCGGTCATTTAAAAAAAAAAAAAAAGATAACTCATTTTCTTTACTTTCTCTCCTTACTCATTTTTTTTTTCATTTTTGGAACTTTAGACACAAGCGCTGCAGCAGCAAGTCACACTGAGCAATGAAGAGCTAAAAGAAACTGAGGCTCACGTAAAGGAGCTGAGACGTACCTACCAGAACCTGGAGATAGAACTGCAGTCCCTCCTCAGCCTGGTAAAGCATGTCTAACTTTCCGCTCTCAATGCAGTGTGTGCTTACTGAGTGCCTGTGTAAAGAAGTCTAGAGAAGCAGAAACCTCTAGGAAATAACCCCTCTTCCCTGCAGAGCTGGCAGGGAAACAGGCCAAAACAGTGATTATAATTAAACACACAGAAAGAAATCCAGGACAAGAGCAATGTGCAGCAGGGATGCAGGGGAACAAGGAGATCTGGAAGACTTCACACAGAGAGTGGCATTTCAACTAGATGGGAAAACCTGAGATGACTCTGTAGTTGGAGAAGATGGGTCAAGACATTCCAGGCTAAGCAGATCAGTCAGCTCCTGATAGAATTACACTATGTTGGGCGCCTGGGTGGCTCAGTGGGTTAAGCCGCTGCCTTCGGCTCAGGTCATGATCTCAGGGTCCTGGGATCGAGTCCCGCATCAGGCTCTATGCTCAGCGGGGAGCCTGCTTCCCTCTCTCTCTCTCTCTGCCTGCCTCTCTGTCTACTTGTGATCTCTCTCTATAGAAAAAAAAAAAGAATTACGCTATGTCAACAACCCCCCAAATCACAGTGGCTTACCACAACACTACATCCATCACGGGTTGGCTGCACCTCTGTTCCGTGACGTTTCCACTCCAGGGGTAAGGCTAAGGGAAGAGACCCTGGTCAGGACATGCCACTGCTGTAGCAGAAAGAAAAGAGCAATGGCCAGACCATGTGACAGCTCCTAAATCTTCTCCTCAGAAAAGGCATTTATCAATTTCACCTGGATTTCATTAGCCCAAGAAAGTCACATGACCAAGCCTGGTGTCCATGGAATGAGGAAATCTAATCCTCCCCTTGGAGGGGCACCACAAACCACAGGGAGAGGAGGCAAATACTGAGAACAAGAATATAATACACAAGTAAGAGAACAGTGAGTGTGAAGCTAAAAACAAACAAAAGAGCCCTAGAGGTCATAGCAGCTGCCTGAGTTTGCCTGGATGGGAAGAGTGGGATAAAGCTAGAAATAGGAATCATGCCCACAGTGACCAGCTGTGGGAATTCCCCTCAAAGAAATGAAAATTGAACCACCTCTTAAGTCTTCAACTAAGAAACATTCACTTTTTCTTGTGCTTATAGAAAGAAACTTTGGAGCACACATTAGAGAACACCAAAGATCGTTACAGTAGAAAACTGGCCACAATCCAGGGAGTAATGGACAACCTAGAAGCCCAGCTGGTGCAGATTAGGATGGATACAGAACGCCAGAGCAATGAATACAATATCCTCTTTGACATAAAGACCCGACTTGAGCAGGAAATTGCTACTTACCGCCGCCTTCTAGAAGGAGAAGATGTCGTCATCAAGTAAGGCTCTTAGAATCAAGGGATACTTGCCAGGGTCTACATGCTGTGCTATACACTGTCACTCGTTCCCCAGCACCAATGCAATCCCTAGCACAAAAGCAATTACACACCCACCACCAACAACAAAACAAAAATATACCAAAAGTACACCGAGCCCCAAAATACCAGGTACAGCCTTTGTACTTGAAGTCATGAGTAGGGCTGACTTAGAAGATAGTTATACAGTCAGTAAATGATACAGATTGTGCTTTTGCTAGTTTTTATGATTAATACATAATTGGAAGTACAATAACTTTTAAAAATTCTCCTTGAGAGGTCACAAAATGAACAACAGGTTTGTGGGAGTCAGTTTGAGAATCATTAGTGTTGCCATAGCAACCGTCTTCAACTACCACACCCAAGAAACTCAGTAAGAGAACACAAGCTTTAAACCTCCACTGTAATTCTCTTATTTTAATTACAAAAGCTTCTAGTATAGCATAAACAGGTCCGTTTTGAAACTGCATATACACATACATATATATGTGTATATATATATGTATGTATATATATGTACATATATATATATGTCAAACTGAAAAGTAAACTCAAGTTCAAAGTAACAAGCATGGTAAGAGTGGGAAAAATACAAACACAGCATTAAGACACACATCACACAGACTTTATTTTGAAACAGAAAAGGCAGGACAGTCCTTCATTTGCAACATGGCAATAACATCTTTTCCTGTTTCTTTTTCTTTTCTTTTTTTTTCTTTTTCTCTTCTTTAAAACAAAACAAAACAGAACTACAGAAGATGACTTAAGCATCTCAGAGGAGAAAGGTAAGTATTCTAAATTCACGTGTGTCCTGTGAGACTGACTCCTCACTCAGTAGCTTACCACTTATCAAATAACACTGGTGAAAAGTAAAGAGAGATTAGTTCTCAGGAGAGCAGATATTACCATAGGGATCCTGAAAATCAGGTGCATTACATAAAGAAACCCCCAACATGGGAAGTTTGTCACACTCCCACAACAGGGTGATAATCTTGGTCCAAGCTCTTACTGTCCTGAGACATCCTGGGATCCCGAAAAGGGGAAAAAAAAAAAAAAAAGATGAAAAAGTGCAGTTGGCTTAATTCAATATTGTATATTTCTCTTTGGGGAGGGAGCAGAAAATTTGTGAATTGGGGGACAGTGACATATTTTCTGCATTTATTTATAAACTGGACAAGATTATTTAAGAAAAAAATGGGTTTCTTTTTCTTTGAAAAAAAATGTATAAAATAATAAAGATTTAGAGTTGAATATTATACACCAGCAGAATCATGTTCCCAAGTTAACATTTTATACTTAAATCCAAACTCAGATATAAAGAGAAAAAGGAAGATTAGGACAGTCGTGCAAGAAGTGGTGGACGGCAAGGTTGTATCGTATAAAACCGACGAGGTGGAAGAAGATTTGTAAACGGCTGCCCAGAGACGCCGCTGAGGGTTTGAAAGAAACACAGCTATAATTTCTGGTCGCTGTAAGACAGCAGCCATAAGACAGCGCCATTCGTGCTCTGTGGTAATCAGAAGGAGACAAAAACCCATTGATCAGTCTCTGAAATTGAATATGAATTGTTTTACTCAAGAAGCTGCAAATCGCCTACAAAAATGAAATCCAATGACTAGATCATTTAAAACGTCATTACCACCATCTTCAGCATGAAATACATTAATTATAAGCTAGAAACCACCTAACAGCAATTCGTTAATGTTCCTGAAAATTTCGGCACACCTGAATTACACTAAACTTTACAGAGTAGAAGAGTCCCTAAAAACTGCAAATAAATTGCTATTTATTTTTCCTGTTTCTGAATTACAAAATCTCCATCCAGAGGCCCTTGGATTCTTAAATGAGCCAATTTCTTGGTTAATTTCATTGGATTTTTAATATTGGTACAATCCTGCTAGCTCTGAGTTACATCTACATTTTTTTTCCATTGTCTCTGCTGCCTTTTAAAACTCAACTCAGCTTTTCAAATAATTTGGGAGTCAGACTCCAATCACAAATGCTGAGCAGAATAAGAATGAAGCACATTATGCTTGAAGTGGAAGTAGATTAAATGCAAAAATCAGTGAAATCCTTCTCCACGCATAATTCTTCCCTTTATGACAATAAACTGCATAAATCACCAGGTGTTCTCTTTCTTTATGGGGTGAACATGTGTTATGAAAAGTTTCTCACTATTTTTTTAAGAACAGCTTTAATGAAGAAAAAAAAAAGAACAGCTTTAATGAGATATCATTCACACACTGTAAAATTCATCCTTGAAAAATGCAAAATTCAGTGGTCTCCAACATATTCACAGGATTGTGCAACCATCACCACTGTCTAGTTTTAGGACATTTTCATCACTGAGAAAAGAAACGCCAATAGGAGTCATCCTCCCCTTCCCCTTCCCCCCAGTTCTCCCACAATCCACTTCCTCTCTCCATGACTCTGCCTACTCCAGACATTTCTTACAAATGGAATCATACAATGTGTTCTTTTGTACAGAAATGTTCATAGCAGTATTACTCATAATAGTCGCAAAGTGGAAACAACTCAAATGTCCATCAACTGATCAAAGGATAAACAAAAGGAGGTATGTTCATACAATAGAGTATTCTCTGGCAATAGAAAGAACAAAGTACTGATACATAATGCAACAGGGATGAACCTTGAAAAAGCTATGCTTACTGAGGAAAGTCAGACACAAAAAGATGCAGACTGTATTCCCAGCGATTTTGCATTTCAGTGCGCAGTAACCACCTTGCAAATGTTTACAGGAAAAAATCATTTTGCCCTCTCTCATTGTATTCTAGTAAATTAACTTGAATTTAAATTTTGATATATGTTTTTTAGTAAATAGGATTTTGAGTGTGATTATATTGAAAATGTTATTCATTTATGTATAATAACATCTATCATTTATTGAGCAATTACTAAGTGCTAAGCACTACGCCAGACATTTTATATGCATTTCTCATTTAATCCTCACAGTAACTCCATGAAGTAGAAGCTATTAGGTTGAATCATATGAATTTGCCAATATGTAATCATTTTTTCCTTTTAAAAAAATACTATTTCTGGGGCACCTGGGTGGCTCAGTGGGTTAAGCCTCTCTCTTCGGCTCAGGTCATGGTGTCAGGGTCCTGTGATCAAGCCCACCATCAGGCTCTCTGCTCAGCGGGGAGCCTGCTTTCCCCTCTCTCTCTACCTACTTGTAATCTCTCTCTCTGTGTCAAATAAATAATATATATTTTAAAAAATAGCTATTTCACATGGTTTGACCTTATTCTATTCTCCCCATTTTACAAACGAGGATTATATATGAAGACATGAAATAGGTACTCTCCGAAAGTCAGAGTTACCAAGTAATGGAGGCAAGACTGAACCTTAGGACTGTTTGTCTAAAGTCACGATACACTTTTAAGCAATTAATTACATGACAATTAGAGAGTTAGACCTGAAATGAGCATGTCTCTCCTTACAGCATTTGCTGTTTTCTGACTGCCATTTTCATTAGCCAGAGACAACACCCAAAAGTCACAAATGTGGTCCAGCCAGCATCCCACGACTGAATTTACCATAACTTTTGTCAGAAAAAATTATTATCTTCACCCATTCTCATTCCTTTGTTGTTGTTGTTTTTTTTTAAGATTTTATTTAATTATTTGACACACAAAGAGAGATCACCAGTAGGCAGAGAGGCAGGCAGAAGAGGGAAAGTGACTCCCTGCTGAGCAGAGAGCCTGATGCAGGGCTCGATCCCAGGACCCTAAGATCATGACCTGAGCTGAAGGCAGAGGCTTTAACCCACTGAGCCACCCAGGCACCCCCTTTGCTTTTCAAAGTAAAGAGGTTCACTCTAGTTTTTCTCTTAATTTCTTTCCAATTCACTCTGGTAAACTGCCTTTTTTTTTTTTTTTACTCTAGTAAACTGCTTTTAAAGATGTTAAGAACTTTTAGAAGTGAATTCTTTTTCTCCTACCAAAATACAGTGCAGAACAGTCTGTAACCCCAACATGCAAATGCCAGAGACTGAGTCTAATTAGTTAAAATAACCTGCAGGAAGTAAGTTTGAAATTCACTAGGCATGGCCATCGTCAATATGATAATTATTGCCTTTTGCCATAGACAATAATGACACTTTGTTCAAAAGCAGTTTTTTTTTAAAGATTTTATTTATTTATTTGACAGAGCGGGAGATCACAAGTAGGCAGAGAGGCAGGCAGAGAGAGGGAGAAGCAGGCTCCCCGCTGAGCAGAGAGCCCGATGCAGGGCTCGATCCCAGGACCCTGGGATCATGACCTGAGCCAAAGGCAGAGGCTTTAACCCACTGAGCCACCCAGGCGCCCCCAAAAGCAGATTATTTTTAACTGAATTTCCTATCATAAAAAAATGAAAACTAATCCTTGCCTTTCGGTCGATCTCTGGTTTCGTCCAAGTAATCTTTGAAAGAAAGTCGGTGAGGCCATATATATGGTTCTATCACCGGTTCTACCAGTCGTGACTGTGTGAAAGTAAAGTGTTAATCTCTGTATCCATACTTCTTATAGGAGCTAGGAAACAGAACAGCATGATCCTATTTCTTTTTATTATTATTGGAGTATTCATTGTTTTTTAACCACACCCAGTGCTCCATGCAATACGTGCCCTCCCTAATACCCACCACCTGGTTCCCCCAACCTCCCATCCCCCGCCCCTTCAAAACCCTCAGGTTCTTTTTCAGAGTCCATAGTCTCTCATGGTTCATCTCCCCTTCCAGTGTCCCTCAACTCCCTTCTCCTCTCCATCTCCCCATGTCCTCCATGTTCTTTGTTATGCTCCACAAATAAGTGAAACCATAGGATACTTGACTCTCTCTGCTTGACTTATTTCACTCAGCATAATCTCTTCCAGTCCCATCCATGTTGCTACAAAAGTTGGGTATTCATCCTTTCTGATGGAGGCATAATACTCCATAGTGTATATGGACCACATCTTCCTTATCCATTCGTCCGTTGAAGGGCATCTTGATTCTTTCCACAGTTTGGCGACCATGGCCATTGCTGCTATAAACATTGGGGTACAGATGGCCCTTCTTTTCACTACATCTGTATCTTTGGGGTAAATACCCAGCAGTGCAATTGCAGGGTTATAGGGAAGTTCTATTTTTAATTTCTTGAGGAATCTCCACACTGTTCTCCAAAGTGGCTGCACCAACTTGCATTCCCACCAACAGTGGAAGAGGGTTCCCCTTTCTCCACATCCTCTCCAACACACGTTGTTTCCTGTCTTGCTAATTTTGGCCATTCTAACTGGTGTCAGGTGGTATCTCAATGTGGTTTTAATTTGAATCTCCCTGATAGCTAGTGATGATGAACATTTTTTCATGTGTCTGATAGCCATTGGTATGATCCTATTTCTGACAGGATACAGATCCATGGAAGATTCGTAGTCCTTTTTTTTTTAATTTATTTATTTGACAGAGATCACAAGTAGGCAGAGAGACAGGCAGAGAGAGAGGGTGAAGCAGGCTCCCCACTGAGCAGAGAGCCCAATGTGGGGCTCGATCCCAGGACCCTGAGATCATGACCTGAGCCGAAGGCAGAGGCCCAACCCACTGAGCCACATAGGTGTCCCAGATTCATAGTCCTTAAATTAGGTCTTGTTATCACACATAGAATCATTACCAATAAATTTCATGACCTTATACAAAAATCATCAGTGCACAAGTGGACCCATCAAACTCGGAGAGAAACCCCAGAGGTGACAGTAAGTTGGAGAGAACGACTTTCTCTGGCCTTGATTAATTACATCCACGCGGAGCCTTGTAAGATCTAAAAAGAATGCCATGGAATGATATAAAATCAAAACTTGACCAGGGGACACCCTCTGCTCTCATCCTTACGAAGCTGTGGCAGTCTCAAATAACAATTCCAACTTAAAGCACAGGCTAGTGATTTTAATCTCCCTTCAAACATTTGTTTTCTCCCCTAGACTCACTTCTAAGACTCACCTTCGCAGGAAAGGGAAGATTCCAAGATTCCTTTTCCTCTCTCACCATAGGCAACCCTCCCTGCGTGTGAGAACACTGAGCTCTGGAGTCCAGCACTCACCCTCAAGCATGACCACCAGGGTCTTTTTTCCTCCTCATTTCAAAAGCACAGCATAAAACGTCAGTAGCCCAATATTCTTTTACTCACAGGATCTTCAAATGTTATTGAAAGCAAAAGTGGAAGGTGTTAGGGACCCAATGATCAGTGAATTTCAGGAAGTGGAAGGTCTGCTTTAATGGAAAGAACTCAGGTGGAAAATCCTGTCATCAAAGAGCAGGAAACTAACCAATGTGACAGGAGAAGATGGGCAATATGTTTTACTTCATAAATCAAAAGATTTACAAATACCATATAAATAACTGTCTCTATCTTGAGTAGTGTCTAAACTCTACAGAGAGGGAAGTCATGACTCTTGAGCCGTTCCCCCTTTCTCATTTTCCTCTGTGCCTAGACTGACATAATCACTTTACCGCCAAAGCCCAAGATTGTATCTGTTTTCTATATTCCCACCCTCCTATATTTTTATAGCTGTCAGAGAAAATTATTTTCACTTCTAAAAACTCTAAAATACAGTCTTTATTATTTGACTTAGCCCTCCCTTCCAAAAAAACAGCCACTGAAGAAGAAACATCTCACTTTTCAACTTCTGAAGTTGCAGTCCATTCATAATCGGATTCAGAATAAATCTTAGTCAAAGCATACCAGCAAATTAGAGCAAAGTCACTCTCAAATGAAATGAATTTTAAATGACAGTTTCAAACTTACTAAGGATGAAGTTCTTTCAAGTGAAATAACTCCAGAAGTACAAGGATGAAGCTCAGCCAAACACTAGGCTAAGACTCAGGATAAAAAAAAAAAGTTAATATAGGGGCGCCTGGGTGGCTCAGTGGATTAAGCCGCTGCCTTCGGCTTGGGTCATGATCCCAGGGTCCTGGGATCGAGCCCCGCATCGGGCTCTCTGCTCAACAGGGAGCCTGCTTCCTCCTCTCTCTCTCTGCCTGCCTCTCTGCCTACTTGTAATCTCTGTCTGTCAAATAAATAAATAAAATCTTTAAAAAAAAAAAAGTTAATATAGTCCCTACCTGAGAAACTTACAATCTAGGATGATAAATAATATGTATAGAAACACAAAGAAATAATACGTAAACATAATGTATAGATACTGAGCAAAATTATTTAAAATGTACACATAGGCATCAGAGGTGGAAAGTATATATATTTCAGCACAAAATCAGTTCCAAGTTCAAGAATTCAAGTTAATCATATTCCCTTATTATGTGATGAGACTAAGCTACAAGCTTGGATTGGGCACATCTCCTCAAGTCTGTAAGCAAGTAATAGCCTATTTCATTTCTATGGCAATAATAATGGAATTATCCTTGAAGGCAGGGGAAAGGGGGAAATCCTGCTTATAACTAATTATGAATGACCATAATGTCAAGTTCCTGTGCAGGAAGTTCAAGCTGAACTAGTACTTTACATGATCTCTGACAATGTGGTTACATGTAAAAAGTACAACTAAAACTACATTTGCCCATGTGTTTGTAGGATTTCATGGGTGGTGTCATTCTTTGAGCCTCAGCCTGAACACTGAGAAACACAATTCAAGAAGAAAAGCAATTCAAGGAGACAAGCTAAGCTCCTGGTTGATGTGCAGGGCAAAATCCAGTCTCATGACTCGGGGGTCAGAGTGACGCTCTACTCTTTCTGTTTTCACTGAAAGAAGCAGGGTTGTGTTGTCTATAAAAGGCACTGAAACTTGAATCCTATCTTTGCCACCTCCTGGCTGTGTGGTTTTAAATAAGTCATTTAACATCGTCACCCTCAGATTGCTTATTTGGAAAAATGGGAGCAAAGTATCCTACTTAAGAAGTGGCCACAGAGGTTAAAGATAATGTCTGCGGTTGACCTAACCTGCTGTCCACAACATGGTAAGCACACTATCACTATCAACAATTCCAACAAGGACAAGCTCAAACAAAACGCTTGTAATATACATTAAAGGAATCCTGACTAAAAATTTCCATATGAGGCTGAGGTCCCTGGCATTTCCACTTAACACATTTCCATCTTCTCAAGAAATGAAACAAATGGATTATGGCATCTCTCATCAAGCTGAGTCTGTGTTTGATTGCTGCATCCTTTTTATATCTATGTGAGTGAGAATACATAGTTTCTGTAAATGTCTTGCTTAAGATCCCTTTACTTAGAAATCCCATTGGCGGGGCACCTGGGTGGCTCAGTGGGTTAAAGCCTCCGCCTTCGGCTCTGGTCCTGGTCTCAGGGTCCTGGGATCGAGCCCCACATCGGGCTCTCTGCTCAGTGGAGAGCCTACTTTCTCCTCTCTCTCTGCCTGCCTCTCTGCTCATTAGTGATCTCTGTCTGTCAAATAAAAATAAACAAAATCTTTTTTTAAAAATTAAAAAAAAAAAGAAATCCCATTGGCTTGCTCCTTGTGATGTGTATAGGCTGGGGGAAAATATGTCCCTTCATGTGTGTCCCTTCTACAGTAAGGTAGAAGGAAGCTGGAATTGGATTTCACCTGGGGTTCATCATTCCTGTCCCTGGAAAAATAAATAAATAGATAGATAGATAGATAGATGATAGATAGATAGATAGATAGGGTCACACAGTTCATCTGCTTGCCAGAATTGACACTGCGTATTCCCTAGAGAGGCCCAACACGGGCTTTGGGTACAAGTCCTCTGCACTTGCCCCCACATCACCACGGGCACTGCTAGCACCAGCTCAAGACTGTTCACAGGCTTAAAGTTCCGGCCTCACTTTCTGGGAAGCTAGAGTCAAGGCAGAGAATATCTGGATATTAGAGTAGGAGACGGGATGAGAGTGAGAGCAGTAATGGAATTTTAATATACAAAAAAATCAATTGCATTTTGATACATTAGCAATGCTGGGGGTTGAGCAGTGAACAACCAGACTCCTGATTTCACAGAGTTTACTAAGATGGTAATTCTCATGTAGAGGAAGAGCTGTATAATATAATATAATATAATATAATATAATATAATATAATATAATATAATATAAATATTCTACTCAATATTCTACTCTACATAATATTCTACTCAAAAACAGCATTTTTCAATGTTTAAGGGGTCCTCTTTCTGAATCAGAAAAAAAGAAACCATGTAACACCCTAATCCTAATCTGAGATTTTTAAAATCCTTGAGAGCTCAAATTCCTCTATAAATCTGGAAAATGCATTTTTTTTAATTTCAAAGATTTTACTTATTTATTTGACAGAGAGAGAGAGAGAGAGCGCGTGCACGTACAAGCAGGGTGAGCAGAAGAGGGAGAAGCAGGTTCCCTGCTGAGCAGGGGGCCCAAGGCAGGGCTCGATCCCAGGACCCTGAGATCAGGACCTGAGCCAAAGACAGATGATCTACTGACCGAGCACCCAGGCGCCCCCTGGAAAACACAATTATCCCCCCACCTTCCAGCAGTGCATTTTACAACTGCTTCTGAAACTGTATTCCACTGGAATATAGACTAGATCATGGTCGGATGGTTTACATTCAGTTTTCTAAAGGAAAAAGTAGGAAATAGGAGTGAAGAACTTTAAGAAGCTCAAGGCTGAGGACCACGTATGATTAATTTACCCATTTAACAATCACTCGTTGCTTTCCCACAGTGCATAAAACACTGGACAATGCAGAGAATACAAGCAATGGAATAATCTGGAAGAGAAAATTTCTTGTGACAACCTATATCTACTCCACCCAGATTTCCTTTTCATATAACAAATATGTAATGGGCACAATTATTCAATTATTTCTATACTAATGAGTTTTCAGTATGCATAAATCATTTACTGGTTGAGCTGGTCAAAAAATGGGGGGCATGATGTTTTGAGTGGAGAGAGTGAACTTTTCAACTGCAACACCCATTTCATGACCTATAAAAGGGCAACCTTTCTGCCTTGCTGACACTGCTTCCTCTCAGGTTGTGGCCTCCTTCCCTGGGCTGTGGATCTCTCAAGCAACACGATGTCTCTCTCAGTGCGCACCTCTGGGCTGCCCCGGCGGCTGTCTTCCCAGAGTGGGACATCAGGCAGAGCCAGGGGCCCATCTGCTTCCCTTGTTGGCAGTAGCTATGGGGGGAGCAGCTTTGGCTTTGGGGACAGCTGTGGGGGAGGCTTTTCTGCTGCTTCCATGTTTGGTTCTAGCTCTGGCTTTGGTGGTGGCTCTGGAATTTCCCTTGCAGGAGGTCTGGGCACTGCTTATGGGGGAACATTGGGAGGTGGCTCTGGAGCCCTGGGAGGTGGCTTTGGAGGCCTGGGAGGTGGCTTTGGAGGCCTGGGAGGTGGCTTTGGTGGCCTGGGAATTGGATTTGGGGGAAGCCCAGGAGGCGGTGGTGCTGTAGGTCTTCTCTCTGGCGGCGACGGAGGCCTTCTTTCCGGATCCGAAAAGGAAACCATGCAAAATCTCAATGACAGATTGGCTTCCTATCTGGATAAGGTTCGAGCTCTAGAAGAGGCTAATACTGAGCTAGAAAACAAAATTCGAGAATGGTATGAAACACGAGGATCTGGGACTGGAGACCCTGGGTCACAGAGTGACTACAGTAAATATTATCCATTGATCGAAGACCTCAGGAATGAGGTAATGATATGGTTTCTGGAGGGGCTTTGGGAATTTTTTCTTCTTTTTTGCTATTGTAATATTTCACAGTGATAAACCATCTAAAACTTATGGTATTTTTCAATTTGGCTTTATCTGGAACAATTTCTCATCTCAAGATACTTAGTTTCATTTTGTCACTTATCATAAAGTGACTGTATTTCCACTACCTTTCTGCAAAAAAATGTTTCTCAATTTTTAAATAAAATACTGTAAATGCTTTCTTATAAAAAGTTAAACTACCTTAAATTCTTAATAAAATAGCATGTTAACATCACCTAAAAATTTCTTCTCAGGTGCACTTGTATAACGCTAGTATCTTACAACCTAATTTTGCATGTTTTCCCCTATTTGCCAGATCATTTCTGCCAGCATTGGAAATGCCCAACTCATCCTGCAGATCGACAATGCAAGACTGGCTGCAGAAGACTTCAGAATGAAGTGAGTAGAACAAAAAAAGAAAAACTACTGATAATTGATGTGTCTCATCATTTCTTCTTATTCCCTATTTTCCTTCCTTTGTTGATGGCAAATATTTTAAACCCTCTGTAGTATGTAGGCTCCACACATCTGTTGTTTTGGTAAATTTACATTGGGCATTCTAGGAAGAAAGCAGATTCAAACACAGCTCACATTACACGTCCTTAATTATAAGCTACTTACACCTAGGACTATGATCACCACCATGCTTGTAATTTGCTTTTGGGTCATAATGTAACATAATATTTACACCAATGTTCTAAACCACAATCTTCCATGTATCAAAATGAATTAATAATGTTTTTTACCTAGAAGTGAAATTACCTTTTTCCTGATGACACACACCACTAAAATAATAACCATACATCTACTTTTATATTCCTTCCTCCTCTCCCATATTCAACCCTCCCACACATAAGATAGAAACACTAGGGGCGCCTGGGTGGCTCAGTGAGTTAAGGCCTCTGCCTTCAGCTCAGGTCATGATCCCAGGGTCCTGGGATCGAGTCCCGCATCGGGCTCTCTGCTCAGCGGGGATCCTGCTTCCCCGTCTCTCTCTGCCTGCCTCTCTGCCTACTTGTGATCTCTGTCTGTCAAATAAATAAATAAAATCTTAAAAAAAAAAAAAGATAGAAACACTAACGCTCATTTTGCTGCACAAAATCTCCATGCAGGATGTTGCAGTGGTGATGATCCTCAGCCTATAAAATCTTGATAAAAGCTATCAGAGAAATATCAACATCTTAAATTAAATCATGAATAAAAGCTAAGCAAAAAAAATTATTTATTTTCAACTGCTTTTAGGATTCCATCAGAAACTCCACCTGGAGAGCAGCTCCTACTGTTTACAGCCAGGGCAGCCAGCCAAAGGGGAAACTGCCCCCTGGGATGCAGGGCTACTGAGGCTCATTGATGGGAGAGAAGTCTCATCTCACACTTTTTTCACTTCTCTCCAGCTGAGCAGTAAACTAGTATGAAAAAAGGAAAAGAAAAATGTTAAAAAGGAAACAGGGCATCATACATTACAATGCTGCTACTTCTACCTAATCCCCCGGGACACAAAGCAGCCCTGAGGATGATGGCAGGGGACTTATTCAAACGGATACGTTTACTCTGAAACCGTTTTTGCACTTGATTTTCAGGTATGAGAACGAGCTGGCCCTGCACCAGAGCGTGGAGGCCGACATCAACGGCCTGCGCCGGGTGCTGGACGAGCTGACCCTGGCCAGAGCCGACCTGGAGATGCAGATCGAGAACCTCAAGGAGGAGCTGGCCTACCTGAAGAAGAACCATGAGGAGGTAGGCAGATTTCTAAGCTGCTTTTTCCCTCCCAAATCCAAAAATTACAATTTCGAATTCATAAATCCAGAGTTAGAACAGATAATGGAAGACACATGACACCCTGTTAAACTGGCCATTTGTTTTGAATTCCTGGGTGTGTCTATGTGTGGTGGTGGTGGGATTGATGGAGGCTCCCACTGAAGTTTAACAGATTGGAGGTGCTTTCTGATTTTGCCGTTTTCATCATTAGATAAGGACAACCTGAATTTTAATTGTCCAAATTCAGTGATTTCTAAAGACATAGTATTTTTAAAGTTCAAAAACAGAAGCCTATCAGTAATACATAATGTTGTATACATTTGAGAAACTGGTAATGCCCAGTGTAAAACACACAATGAACTTTGGTAAGCCACACAGTATAGCAAAAGCTGGCGTACAAACAGACGTTAATCAAGACCCTGGCAATGGGCTTCTACAGAGCTTTTTATTCGCATTCAACTGTTCAACTATGGTACAGTGTGCAAGCCTTGACACTGCCTGTCCCCCCAGTTTGGCAGCTGTGGTTAAAACCCCACTGCATCTTTTCCACCAGGCTTTGCCTTCTTTGTAAAGGCCCTCGACCTCTAAGAAGCAGGGCCAACTCACCCATTTGCCATGATAGGCACAGCCCCTAGGGCCCATGGTAAGTTTAGGGACCCAAGACAATGTCTAAGTTCTTTTAAATTAAAAGAAAAACTATGAAATTTGTAGGTTTAAAAAAAAAAAGTTTTAATGCATTGTGTCAGTCACCAATGTGGTCATAAAATATAACGTTTCATTTCTTTTCTGTTGGAAGAGACCCGCGAAGGTTATAATGGGCCTCTGCGCCCCTCTCTTTCATTCACTGTCCCCAGGAGCTGCAAAGCTTCCGGGCAGGCGGCCCAGGGGAGATCAGCGTGGAAATGGACGCTGCTCCAGCGGTGGACCTCACCAGACTCCTCAACAACATGAGGGCGCAGTACGAAGCCATCGCTGAGCAGAATCGTAAGGACGCAGAGGCCTGGTTCATTGAAAAGGTACCACAAACAAAAATAAAAGGCTTTGCCACATTTGCAGAAAAGACCCACGGGAGCAGCGTGCGCTCACATCCCTTTGCCCCTCTTTGCTGTGGCAGAGCGGGGAGCTCAGGAAGGAGATCAGCACCAACACGGAGCAGCTTCAGTCCAGCAAGAGCGAGGTCACCGACCTGAGGCGCGCAGTTCAAAACCTGGAGATAGAGCTCCAGTCCCAGCTGGCCACGGTAGGGTGTGCACACACAGCATCATTTCAAGTTCTGAAGAAAACGGGCATCCACGCTGGTAAGGCCATTGGCCAGCTCCTTCCTCCTAACAGTCCCCTCCGTTGTTCTGCCATTTCCCTCCCACGTGCAGAAGAAATCCCTGGAGGTCTCGCTGGCTGAAGTGGAGGGCGACTACTGCGGCCAGCTGTCCCAGGTGCAGCAGCTCATCAGCAGTCTGGAGGAGCAGCTGCTCCAGGTGCGCGCCGACACCGAGCACCAGAACGCGGACCACCAGCGGCTGCTGAACGCCAAGGCCCGCCTG
This sequence comes from Meles meles, assembly GCF_922984935.1. Classification (NCBI taxonomy): domain Eukaryota; kingdom Metazoa; phylum Chordata; class Mammalia; order Carnivora; family Mustelidae; genus Meles; species Meles meles. Next base: position 43,082,413 of record NC_060083.1, on the reverse strand, counting down.
GAGCTGGAGATCGAGACCTACCGCCGCCTCCTGGACGGGGAGGCCCAACGGTGAATAGACAGGCTCAAATAGGTTGAAAATAACTTCCGTGGCTGACAACTGTGGCCACCTGATGCGCTTGGGGCAACAGAAGTAAGGAAAATACCACATCTCCTAACGACACGCCTTAGATTGATTCAAGCTCTATACTTTGCACAGTGTTGTCACCCATTATCTTACTTGATCATTCATAAAATGCTGGGATAATGGCACCACAAACAGAGGCGAGCCACTAATGAGCACTAGAGAAGTCCCCCATTAGGGTTCTGACATCAATGACTCAATGCTAGGAATGACACATCAAACAACAGCCACCCAAATCACCTCACAGCCTCCTGCCACGAACGTTCCCAAAGCAGCAGCAGCCTGGATAGGGGAAGAGCCCAGGGCTATAAATCAGGAAATCTAAGTTCTGAGATCAGACCTTCCCTTAATTGCCAGTTGGCCTCACTTAGGGAGCCTGTTTTAGGCAAGGTTTGAAAACAAAGGTCCACTACACTGATTCCTCTCAGGGTGCATTATTTAATCATTGTGCTCATCACGAAATTTAGAATACCGTCTCTATTTATCGATAGTTTTATGTACACTGTTAGCTTAAATAGCAAACTCTTTATTTCTCCTCCTCCCAGAAAGCATCATGTGGTATCACCTCCCTTGTTTCCTTTACAGTGACGGTTTCGATGAAACTTTATATGTGACAGAGTCCAAACCTCAAACACAATCGATCGGTTCCTCTAAAGGTATGTAGATTCCCTAAGAATCACTTACAGTAAGTCAGAATCACACTTATTAATAACTAAAATAAGATCTCTTGAATATTGCAGTATTATTAATAATTTAAGGTATATTTGCATTCTGGGCCAAGAAAAAATATTTATGCATTCCTGCAGAAAAATGATAGACTGTACCGTAGCAAAACTTCTGGCAAGCCCATAAGGAAAACAATCTACTCTACAAAGAAGTGTTATGAGCATCATAACAACTTTTTAAATTAAAAAAATATATTTTTTCATTTCTGCATAAGACACTGAATATATTTCATTTTCACTAAATAAAATGCATTACTTTAGAATGCAAAAGTCACTTTTGAAAGTTTAAATTAGGAGCACCTGGGTGGCTCAGTGGGTTAAAGCCTCTGCCTTCGGCTCAGGTCATGATCCCAGGGTCCTGGGATCAAGCCCAGCATCAGGCTCTCTGCTCAGCAGGGAGCCTGCTTCCCTTCCTTTCTCTCTGTCTGTCTCTCTCCCTATTTGTGATCTCTATCTGTCAAACAAATAAAATCTTTAAAAAAAAAAAAAAAAGAAAGTTTAAATTAGATGGACTCTATCTGCCAATACCTCAACAACCAACTTGGGATAAATATGTGAAACACTAACTCTTGCCCCTTTATTCCATTTTTATCTTTAGACCAAAGTAAATCCCGGAAAATCAAGACAATTGTGCAGGAAGTGGTGAACGGTGAAGTGGTCTCATCTCAGGTTCAAGAAGAACTAATGTAAAATTTCACAAGACCTGCCCCATGTTTGGTTCCTTAGAACAGGAAATTTACAAGTAGAAATTGTTCCTTTCAGAGTAAGATGCTATATTAGTTCAATTATATTTTAGTCTGTTTCATTTTCCTTGGATTCCCTATTCACGTTGAGTCCCTTTTGCTCTTTAATTACAAGTCACAGTGGCCATGTCGGTCTTTATAACAAACCAAAATCGCCTCACATCTTTCTGGATCTAGTGTTGTCTTCTAATAAACTTTCTTTTGGTGAGCTGGAACATATTTTAATCACAGGATTTTGATCAAGTAGTATTGTTTTAATAGAGTTCAATAAAAGATGAATGGCAATAATGTGAAATATGTACCTTCTTGATTCCAACAATAATGTCAAGAGCATAGACGGAGGTTTGTAAAATACGAATAGTAACATAGATAAACACTGAGATGAAGATGTCGAGGCTGAAGATTAAGTTAAGAAGATTCTTTTAGAAGTTCTGTCCTTGAGGTGCCTGAGTGGCTCAGTCGTTAAGTGTCTGCCTTTGGCTTAGGTCATGATCATGGGGTCCTAGTATCGAGCCCCACAGCAGGCTCCCTGCTCAGTGGGAAGCCTGCTTCTCCCTCTCCCACCTCCCCCACTTGTGTTCCCTCTCGCTGTCTCTCTCTCTGCCAAATAACACCAAAAAAAAAAAAACAAACAAACCCTTAAGAAAAAACTTCTGTCCTTTTTACATCAGCCCATCAAGGTTACAGCAAAATTACATTGTCCACTAGGGGATAACAGTTGTCCTGTACATTTTCTAGGACCTTCTTTCATTCACTCAAGAAACACTTTCAGAACCCCTACAGTGTGCAAAACTGGAGACTCAAAGATGAGCAAGATAGGGTCCCTGCCTGGAGGAGCTCACAGCTGAGGGTAGAGATAGGAATACAGAGAGATGGGGCACACAGAAGTTCATGGGTCACATGGAGGAAGAAGTGAACAATTTGTTAGGGGACAACTAATTGCTTCACTCAACCATCAACCAGGCAGGGGCTCCTGGGTGGCTCCACAGGCTGGCCGTCCAACCTTTGATTTTGACTCAGGTTGTGACCTCAGGGTCCTGGGATTGAGCCCTGAGTAGGGCTCCACAGAGCAGAGTCTACTTTAGATTCTTTTTCCTTCTCCTTCTGCCCCTCCGCCCACACGCATGGGTGCGTGCACGCTCTCTCTCTCTGTCTCTAATTAATTAATTAATTAATTACTTTTTAAAAAGAAACCAACCAGGCAGAGGAGGGGAAAGGGAACAGAGGAACATACATGAAAAAACACAAGGTTATAAACAAACATGGCTTTGATGTCCTTTCTCCTTTCTGGCACTGGTGAGGCCCAGAGTGGGTTTCTGTTGGGGTGGATTGGACCCACAAGTCAATAGCAGATGTCATGTTCTGGGTTGTGGCAGAAGGTGGCCAAAGTCTAAGCTTGAGTAGATGGGGTTCAATCTGGATTGGCAAATTCAAAACCCTAAAAGGAAAAATGAGAACAGGATTTAATGATTAAGAGCCTGGGCTCTAAAGCCAGACTGGGTTCAGATCCTGGCTCTGCCACTTCACAACAAGTAGCCTAATCTCTGTGGGCCTCAGTTTCCTGATCTTTGAAGTGGGTGGGGTTTGTGGAGACTAAATGAGGTAACATAAAGCACTGGGAGCAGTCTCTGGCACCTAACAAGTACTCAGTATTTGCATTCTATTATTACTTAGTGTATGGAACAAAAATGGGATGCAGAACCCAGGGGAACTGATGAGCAAGGAGTGTCAAAGGAAGCAGAAAGGAGAGGGAGGAGTCATGCAAGCCTGGAGGAATTCCCTCGCTGAGTGCAAAAATCCAGGGAAGGTTATTATGCCATTTTAGCTGAATTGCTTCAGCATGCAGCTTTCTGAAGTCACACTTCCTTTTAATATTTGCTAGTGGTTTCCAGTGCTCCGTTTATCTCCCTGTATTATGCATAGCAGTTCAACTCTCTGAACAGCTATCCCCTTCTAGAACATGTCATAGGAGAACCTTACCTTTTAGACCCAAAGAGATTATCAAGGTCTTTTCCTGAATAAAGTGCACACCCCCCAAGTAAAAAAGAATGCCCCTTTTCTGGCACTCAAAAGTGGCTGCAAACAGTTACTGTTTCAAATTACATCTGTCTTCCTTATAACTACATCTGAATTGTATGAGACTCAAAAGAAGGATTTTGCACAAGGATAAACCCAGTTTATTGGTTCTTAGCTACTTAGTTTCTCAGCATTCCTTTCTTTTGGAAGCATTTCTTCACTGGGCTCCCCAAGATAATACCTCACTTGCCACGTTTTCTCAGACTCATATTTGTGAGCTCTGAATGTTGGCTCAATCTTCCCACTTATCCTCTCTCTATATACTCATTCCCTAGGTGATCTACACTAACACCATCATTCTAAAATAAACACCTATAGCCTTATTGTGGTGATCATTTCACAATATACACAAATATTGATTCATTATGCTGTATACTTGAAACTAATAAACATTATACCTCAGTAAAAAAACAAAGCAACCATCTATGCATTGATAACTTCTTGTGGTAGCATCCAAGATGGCCCCAGGGATCCCCACCTCCTGGTCCTCATGCCCTATGTATAGTCCCCTCCCACAATGAAGAGAGTAGATCTACCGAAGAAGTGACTGTGTGTGATTTTCAAGGTTAGGTCGATAAAGCATTTCAATTCTGGGGCACCTGGGTGACTCAGTAGATTAAGCGTCTGACTCTTGATTTCAGCTCAGGTCATGATCTCAGGGTCATGAGATCAAGTCCTGCACTGGGCTCCTTGCTCATCAGGGAGCCTGGTTTTCCCTCTGCCTGCCGGCTGCTCCCCCTGCTTATGCTCTCTTGCGTGCACTCTCTCTGTGTGTCAAATAAATAAAGAAAATCTTAAAAAAAAAAAAAGGCATTTCAATTCTGGCTTGGTCTCTTGGATTGCTCACTCCAGAGGAAGTTAGCTGGACTTAAAGTTATATAATGTTGGGAGGGCGGGGGAAGTAAACTACCTGAAAAAAATCAGTGATATCACAAAATTTCCCTTAAGCTCCAGTGGCTAGGATCTCATAGCCATCAAATCCAAAATTACAGTGCTTTTCTGGTAATATCTCAGAATATTCTATAGTCTTCAGTTGAGAAAAGAGACATTAGGTTTACTATTTCAGTTCATTCTGCCCTATTCTCACTGCTAAGAAATGCATTTAGCGTAGTATCCCTATCATGAGATTCCAGCCCTCATTCCCTAGATCACAAGCCCTAATTCAACAGAGACATAAAAGGTCCCTTTGGACTCAGGAATTAATGAACTGCAGAAGTAAGAAGTCTATCTTTAAAGAAAATAACTTGTAAGAGAAATTCTAAGTACAGAATGAGACAACAGAAGACAAGCAATTCATGATTATTTTAAAATCTAAACCTTTACAAATTAAAACGTTTACTTTTTATATGCATTTGTTGTATGTAGAGGCCACAGAAAAGTGTGGGAAATATTGTATATACTAAATTGTTACAGTGGTTATCTCCTGGAAATTACCAAGGACTTGGAAGCCTAATTTACTTTTTCTCATGTACATTTCCTAAAATCCTTAACAAAGAGCATGTATAACTCTAATAATCAGGGAAGACATAAATTTTAGTTATCCAGAATCAAGGGGTTTGCAAGTAGTTCACAGTAGGAAGGGAACAATCTAGAAAACAACCCTAGATTGCCCAAGCAGTCACTTCTTGAGGCTTTGCAAGAGTGCCACCTACTGGAATCTCAGGAACTGAACATTTAAAACATTAACCCTGCCTTTCAAGCCACTTGAGGTATGTATGTTTGATACTAGAAAGTTTCTTTTTATGTATTTTTTTAAAGAGATGGAGAGAGGGCGTAGGAGAGGCAGAGGGAGAGGAGAGAGAGAGAGAGAATATCAAGTAGGCTCCACAGTCAGCACAGAGCCCGACACAGTGTCAGATCTCACAACCCTGAGATCTTGACCTCAGTCAAAATCAAGAGTTGGATTCTTAACCAAGTGAGCCACGCAGGTGCCCCTAGGAAGTTCACTTTAAAAAAAAGAGAGAGAGAGAGAGAGAGAGAGAGAGAGCGAGCACCTGGGTGGCTCAGGTCATGGTCTCAGGTCTCTGCTCAGCAGGGAGCCTGCTTCCCCCTCTCTCTCTGCCTACTCTTCCCCCTCTCTCTCAGACTTCTCTGCCTACTTGTGACCTCTGTCTGTCAAATAAATAAATAAAATCTTAAAAAGAGAGAGAGAGAGGCAGGGTGTCTGGGTAGCTCAGTCAGTTAAGCATCTGCCTTTGGCTCAGATCATGATCCCAGGGTGGTGGGATCAAGCCCATGGTCAGGCTCCCCGCTCAGTGGGAAACCTGATTCTCCCTCTCCCTGTGCCTGCAGCTCCTGCTGCTTGTGCACTCTCTCTCTCTGTGTCAAATAAATAAAATCTTTAAAAAATAATAATAAAAATTTTAGAAAGAGAGAGGTAAAGAAAGACAAAAAAATAAACTTTTACAAGCATCAACTTAGTAAATTAAAATGTTCTTACTTAAGCAACAAGTGAGTAGCTTTAGTTTCCACCAGAAAGTCTACCAGGAAGGAGGCAAGTTGTCTTAACAGATAAAAAAGAAAGGTAGGGGCACCTGGGTGGCTCAGTGGGTTAAGCCTCTGTCTTTGGCTCAGGTCATGATCTCAGGGTCCTGGGATTGAGTCCCACATCAGGCTCTCTGCTGGGCAGAGAGCCTGCTTCTTCCTCTCTCTCTCTCTCTCTTTCTCTCTCTCTCCCCTCCTGTCTCTTGTGATCTCTCTCTGTCAAATAAATAAATAAATTCTAAAAAGAAAAAAAGAAAGATAGTAACTATTCAGAATCTAGAGAACTAGACAAACAATCTGGACTACTCAAGCTTTTAAAAACATACTCAGACATCAATTGAAAAGTTTATTCACATAGCTGAGAAAATGACTTTTTATGGGCTAGTAAATGTTTCTTAAGACTTGGAGCTGGACCTAAGATTTAAATTTCATTTAATATTAGTATCATAACCTCAAAATCAAACTAAAAAATACCAGTGTCCTAACTGAATATATCCTCTTCATCCCATGCCACTTTCCTGGCTGAACTTGGCTGGTCAGAATATGTGCATTTCAGTTGTCAGCTTCGAACACACCTTCTAAAGTTATATACACATGAAGTTTCTGCTAAGAAAAGTGTATCCAGGGATGCCTGGGTGGCTCAATTGGTTAAACAGCTGCCTTCGGCTTGGGTCATGATCCCAGTATCCTGGGATCAAGTCCCACATCAGGCTCCTTGTTCGGTGGGGAGCCTGCTTCTCCCTCTGCCTCTGCCTGCCACTCTTGTCTGCCCGTGCTCGCGCTCTCTCTCTCTCTCTGACAAATTAAAAAAAAAAAAATCTAAAAAAAGGAAAGAAAGAAAAGAAAAGTGTATCCATTTAGGGATATTTCATTTATTTGCAAATACCATGAGATTTTTTTTAATCATTAGGGCTCTGATTTCATATTTCAAATGAACAGAGCTGCAAATACAACTTTTTTAACCAGTTGAAGTATAATTTTTAATTTTTTAAACAATGATCAGTTAGTATATTTAAGTATACATGGGGGATCACATATTTTTATTTGTATATTCATTCATTCAACCAGTATTTATCTAGCACCAACTATATGTAAGTCTTAATATATTCTATTGAAAATAACCAGCTTTTATGAACTAAAGGTAAATACATGATAAAGTTTCATACCTTATTCTCCTTGGTCACATTAATGCAAGTAGAATTAGGCAAGTTGCCATCATTTTTAATTGGCAGAAGTGGCATTGCTCCATACACAGTAAATGTGATTATTTAACAGAAGCGTGAGGAGGCTTAGTCAATTCCTTTTGGAAGATAGGGCACCTTTTCATTCATTTTTGGGCAACTCACACTGTTAAACAGGTATTTTCAGGGTGTTTTTTAAATTTTTATCTTTTTAGTAATCTCTACACCCAAAACGTGGAACTTGAATTTACAACCCAGAGATCAAGAGTCACATTGGGGCATCTTTTTAAATTACAATACTCTTTTTTTTTTTTTAAGATTTTATTTATTCACTTGACCGAGAGAGAGATCACAAGTAGGCAGAGAGGCAGGCAGAGAGGCAGGCAGAGAGAGAGGAGGAAGCAGGCTCCCCGTGGAGCAGAGAGCCTGATGCGGGGCTCGATCCCAGGACCCTGAGACCATGACCCGAGCTGAAGGCAGTGGCCTAATCCACTGAGCCACCCAGGCGCCCCTAAATTACAATACTCTTAAATATTTAATTGTATTTTAACACATTTTTCATTACAGTAAAGTACTTTCAAGGTACTTTAAGATGTTTTCACTGGACACCCATTTTCACAACCTCATGTGCTGATTCTGGAATGACAGAGTAATGTTAAACTTCCCATCTTATCTGATAAGTAACTGAGTAGGTTGATAAATAATAAGGTAAATTTTTGTCATTGTTTTTTTAAAAAAACAAACATATACAATCACCATCTAATCAAGAGAGAATCCCGGAACCAACACTGCAGAACTACATCTGGACTAACACAGAATTCACCCTGGGTGTTCTATAGATAAAGCAGAACAATGACGTCCGCTCTCCCTGTCTCATTAATCAGAGGTTGGGAGTAAGGAGAAGGGGTCCATGGGGTGAGGAGGGTGGGAGAATCTGACTGGGTTCCCCAGTGGAGCCTTGAGTAGTAGCTTCCCCTACGTGACTCTGGAAGGTGTTTTCACAGCTTGCAGAGCCGGAAGGAGCAAGAACTGAAGGCTAACCGGTGGGAAGATGAGAATCGCTGGAGGGGAAGGTAGGTCCCAGCAGGGAGGAGAGCTCCCTGAACTTTTTAGTCATCGTTATCATCATCATCTGTCGCCTCCAGGGTACACAGCCAAGGGCTGCCTGACAGAGGAGATAATTTCTGGGGAGTTAAAGGACAATATAACATTGGGTTTGCCCAGATAAAAAGCTAAAGCGGCAGGTTACACAATTCTTTCCTGATTTCTCCAGAGGGAGACTGTTTAGCTGCATTTTCCAAAGTACTGGCATTCGGAAAACCCTCGTATAAAACGACATCCCAAAAATGCATGCCACGCGTCACAAAACAGTTGCTATATAAAAATACATCCAAATACCTTATATCATCGTAACTTATCTATGTTTACAATGTTTATGGGTCATTTATGTTTGGTTTAGTCAGAAAAATCATGAAATAAGGGTTATTTTAACCAGTTTATACATTTCAGTCAAATTGTACTTTGGCTAAACAAGCCAAGAAACGTTATTCCACCAGTATTGGTCTAAAAATCCTTCCATGGTAACTTCTTAACTAGGTCAAGCTCTGTGTCTCCTGAGTCCATCCATTTATTTATTCATTCAACAAATATTCTAAGCACATCCTGGACACATCTGGCATTATGCCTCCTAAGTATCCGTGATGCAGTCACTTTCTTCCATCCCTACCACCACCAGCCGGGTCCAGGCCACTGCTCATGACCCCTCGCCTGAAAACCACACAGCTTCCATGTGCACCTCCCTCCCTTCTGGTCCTCCTGCCACAGTCAGGGAAGAATGTTTTGAAAAGACAAACCTGACCCTGTCACCCTACTCCTTAAAACCCTTCAAAGGCTTCCTGGTCCTTGGAATAAAGACCAAAATCTAGCAAGGTCTGGCCTGGCCCCCTTTCCCTTCTCTCAGATTGTGTGCTTCCCCATGCCTTCACCTCCCTCTACTGGCCTAGTTCAGCTTTTCTACACCTTGCTCCTTCCCACTGGCCTTCCCCTCTTTGCCTAGAATATGCTTCCTCTCCATTTTGGCCTGGCTAACTTGCACTCACCTTGCCAGGTTTGAATTTAGATGTCATCTCCCCTGAAGAGTCGGGAAGTCTCTACCCCTTCCTCTCCCCTCCCCGCCCTGTGATAACCACATCAGATTCTCCTATTATATACACTCATAGTACACTGTAGTCTTCTTATATACTTATGTGCACGACCACTGAATTAATGCCTGCTTCTCCCACTGTAAGATCTCTACGCTGCAAACTGTTTTGCCTTCTACAGTAGCCCTGCTGTCCAGCCCAGTAAATAAAACAGCAATCTAGCCCATTGTGTAGGAAGAAAATCAGTATCTGTTGAATATGTGTACATGGAATTGTGTGCAAGTGCTAGACTAGTCACTGAGTAAAAGCTGGAACAACACTACTGTGGCATCCCCAGGGCTTAGCACAGGACTCCCACAGAAGAGGCACTCACTGAACATTTGTTGCATGAATACTGAAAAATGTTGATCTATTTCTTCTATTATTTTATTGAAATATTCAACAGATTTTTCTCTATTTATCTATTAACTCTAAACCTTATTTATTCACTCAAATTTTCCACCACTTATCTTTGGTTAAGACTGGATAAATAAACCCAAATTTCTTTTTTTTTTAATATTTTATTTATTTGACAGAGAGAAATCACAACTAGACAGAGAGGCAGGCAGAGAGAGAGGAGGAGGCAGGCAGAGAGAGAGGAGGAAGCAGGCTCCCTGTGGAGCAGAGAGCCCGATGTGGGGCTCTATCTCAGGACCCTGGGATCATGACCTGAGCCGAAGGCAGAGGCTTTAACCCACTGAGCCACCCAGGTGCCCCAAACCCAAATTTCTTATGCACAGCAGCTAAGCAGTATCCACCATATAGTAGGGATTAAGAGGATGCTGATGCTTTGCAGGATTATTTATAATAACCAAGATATAGAAGCAACCCAAGTGTCTATCGACATATGAATGGATAAAGAAGATGCAGCATATATCTACAATGGAATATTACTCAGCAACAACAACAAAAAGAATAAAATCTTGCAATTTCCAATATCCCCTCTAACGTGGACCAAAAGGGTATAATGCTAAATGAAATAAGTCAGTAAGAGAAAGACAAACAGCAGACGATTTCACTCATATGTGGAGTTTAAGAAACAAACAAGTAAACAAACAAAAAAAAGAGACAAACAAAAAACAGACTCAAATACAGAGAACAATCTAGTGGTTGCCAGAGGGGAGGTGGATAGAAGAAACAGACATAGGGGATTACCTTGATGAGCACTGAGAAATGTACAGAACTGCAGAATCATTACATTGTGTACCTGAGACTAACAGAACACCATGTATTAATTATACTTGAAAAAATAAATAAAGAGGATGCTTTGAATATATTTAATTTGAATCTATTTATTTTGGTTACTTTATTTTTCTTTTAAGATTTTATTTATTTATTTGACAGAGAGAGATCACAAGTAGGCAGAGAGGCAGGCAGAGAGAGAGAGGAGGAAGCAGGCTCCCTGCTAAGTAGAGAGCCCGATGCAGGGCTCGATCCCAGGACCCTAGGATCATGACTTGAGCCAAAGGCAGAGGCTTAACCCACTGAGCCACCCAGGCGCCCTAGTTACTTTATTTATTTATTTTTTTAAATACTATGAGTCACATGGAAAGGAATTCCACTTACTTTATTCTCCTTAAATCCTAATTTTAAAAAAATTAGACTGTTGGGGACTGAAACACCATGAAGAAGTTGTTTGCATTTTACTGAGAAATTTGGTGAATTCAACTGATATTTTCAGAAAAACCTAAAGAATACTTGTCACTTTGTGGCGACATAACTTTTTTTAATCTAAAATACACAAATTCTCACTTGGTAATTTCACAAGGCATGTTAATGTAAATCATATTGCTCAACAGACAATATCTGATGACGCAGTAGAAAGTGATCTTCAGTTTCAGTAAGCAGAGTCTTTACATTAATGATGCCTTTTTTTTTTTTAAGTAAATTAACCTGAGGACTTTTCCCATATATCTAGAGTCCCAGGAGTTGTTTTCACAAAACACAGTACCTCAGTCTCTATGAAGTCTTCATAAGAAAAAACAAAACAAAACTGTATCCATCAAAGTTCACTTATGAAGCAATCCCAGAATCCTTTCATTCATCAGTAGAGCGAGCTTTGTACACAGGCACTCAACTCACTATGGATACAAAACTGAGTTCTCTTAAAGCAACCGATAGAAGATAGCTTGGCTTTCCATGTAAAAATTGAGACTGAAACCTTAATACTTCAGGCAATCTAGACCAAAATAGAACTTGTTCCTCCTTCGTTAACCAAGGTGTTCTATCTCAAATAGACTTTTCTCTCAAGTATTTACTGGCCATTACAGAAGCAACTGGACCAAGCATAGACATATATGTAAATAACATTACCTTGAGGGAGAAAGACACCTGCCTAGACCAGAAAGAAAATACAGATGAAGTGCTACAGAAGTTGGTGGAGGGAGAGAACACATAGGGCTGGGACGCGAAGACCAGGGCCACTTTTACGGCAGAAAAGCATGTGAGCAGTTTGAGGATATAACAATCTCAGTGTATGGTGTTAAATGGAAATGGGCAGGCAGGAACAGAACCAGAAAGCATCTCCCGCAGAATGCTTTCCCACAAGACCAAGGGACCCTCTTCTGAGAATCCTATGTTGACCATGGTGGTGTGAACTTTATTTATAGATGAGTTTGTGTGTCTGATTCCTCTTCAAAGGCAGGGCCATGTATTATTGACCATCCAGAAATACATTCCCAGCACTTAATGCAGCACCTGGCAGAATGTAGGTGTGCCCAACATGTTGACTGGAGTGATGGTTTAGAAACATCACATTCAGATTATACATTGTCAAAATGATTGAAAAATTCAAGGGGAAAGATTGGCTGAAATCCAATGAAAACTATTTGTTAAGCCCATCATTTGGCACAGTTTAAAATAAATCATATATTGACTGAATTTTTCATTGTGGCACCCATTATGCTGCCACACAGGTACGCCTCTAGTTATGAGTTACTATTCTGGGAATAGTAATACAGCGTATTTTAATCACTGAGGACACAGGAAAACAAAAGCAACAACACTACAAAGTGCCCACCGATGACTTTGTGTTGGGAAGACTGTCCTGCTCAGCACTGCTGTAACAGTGACACCTAACAGCTCAGCAACCCAGAAGAAAAAATATAAATTGTCGGGGAAAGTCTGCTTAGAGTGAAATAAAAATCCAATGTGTATTATGAGATTTTGCAATAGCTCATGTTGTAATAGAGAAATGTGATTTTAACTGAAGGAGGGAGATAATTACAGCTTAGAAGCCAACTAACTAATCAACACCACAATCAGAAAAGTCTGAGTGACAAGCCTTGGCCTCACACCCAAAAGGGTGAACCCAAAATGTGAGTGAAACAAGTTTCCATTACAAGTGTGTCCAAGACACCTGAGCCATCCTGAAACCAAGGCGGGGTGGGGGTGGGGAAGGCAAGCGTGTTAGGTTACTAATGACTAATTATTCAATTTAAATAATTTCTCTCTTTAAGAGGAGAACAAGAAATTGTGCTGTATTCTATCTCAGGAAGTATGACTACGCTGGAGACTGATTGCAACGATATAAAACAAAGCATGGATCCCTTAAAAAAAAAATCTCTTGAATTAATACTTAGGGACAGAAAAAGAGAAGTTCAATCAATTCTATGGATTTAGAAGTGATCCAAGCAATAGCAACCCAGATGATAATGGAAGAGAAAACCATGTCCTCAAAGGAGCAACTGAATGAACTGATGACCCCTTAGCTTAGAACAGAAACAATTTTGGAGGGTAGAGTGACACTCTTTAAATATCCAAAAGACTCCAAAGCTAAGTTTTATGCGGCAGAGAGCACACTATATTCTGTGTGGCAGATTTCAGTTCAATATAATGAGAGAGATTTCAGTAGTTAGAGCAGCAGAAATGAAAGGCCCAATGAGATAAGGAGCTTCTCTTCACTAGAAACATTCAAGCAGAGATGGAAAGTATTTGAGTAAGGGAGTTCTGCTTGCTGTTGAATATTGTTAACAAGAGAAACAAGAAGGGAACTAACATTTGTCTGTACCTACCATTGGCAAGACACTTAGCATGTGTTATCTAAATGTGCAGTTTCTACCTAATGAATTGGGTATTATTTTTCAGATGAGGCGACTAGGGCTCAGAGATGTTAAGAAACTTACCACACACCCAGTAAGAGGCAGAGCTAGGATTTGCAATCTGGGAACATCTAAGGTCCCTTGAATATTGTGTTCTGGTTTACACCATAACAGTGAATGTGTTAGTGGCCTAGATGATTCCATTCTGATCATTTCTGTCAATCTTTCTAGTCTCATATTATTTCTGTCAGAATATTTAGAGGGCTTTTGGTCAAAGGGCAGAGTAGCTTTCCCCATGACATCAAACTCAAACGATAAACCGTCCTTTAGGTCCTGTCCAGATGAATTCTGTAATTTCGATGACCAGAATCCCTAACAACTCATCTAAACTAGAAAGAGCAGAGTTTTAGCTCACATGGATACAACCCAGGTGACTGGCTGTGGCTTTTTGGATTAAGGTTAATATTAAGTTTCACAGGTCAGTCTAGGGTCAGCAGGAAAGAATGTCATTATCAATTAGTAATGTCTGCTATGAGCACAGGACAGAAGAGTGGCAGCAAGAATGTTTTGTTTTTGTCGTCTCTAATCTACACATTTCTTAAACTATTTTCTAATTTTTGTCCTCAATTATTGAATGGATACAAGCTCCACTTTTTTTACTAACTGCTGAAAGTAAAGCTAATGTTGAAAGTAATGCTTCCTGCTATTATTCCTAAAACCACTAATGGAGGGTATAGGAATACATAATGAGGCAGATAGAAAATGGCCCACAAGACTTATTATCAAAGTACTTTTTTAAAGATATAAATTAGAATTATGGAAACCTTATCCTGGTCTAGAATCTGTTCCTCTCGTTTCATGTCCAGAAACTGGACTTTGCCAGTATACTCAGAGATGATGTAGAACTTCATGAAGACTTACAATGATTGTATTCATACAATACTAATGTATAGATCAGAATGCAGAATGCCAGCTAATTAACAGTAAGGGACATGTCTTTCCCGGTGTTCAAGGCCACTCAGAACACCCACTTTCCTGCTGTACTCGTACTTGACAGGATGAATTAGGAATCAGGAAGTTGCGGCATAAGCACAGAATTTGAACAGAAGTTAAGAGAAAAACTTGAGGAATATTTCCTCCAGATCCACCCTCCACCCCCACCAACCCACAACCCCATCCCACCCGCACCACCACACCCCTCCACCTCGCCCAGCCCCTCCAGGCCAGGTAAGGTATCTCTGCCACATGTTAGGCAACTCCCCCTAGTGGCTGGACTGAACACGTGCCCAAACTCAGCATCTCTCTCCTTAAGATAAGGCTAAAGGAAGCTTCCCTGAATCCCCTTTGATATCCCGTGCTGACCACACTCCTTACCCAGTTGTTGGCCCTGGGAGATAGATTATATTTTGGTTTTATTAGTTCAGTTAGGAAGGCAAATATATTTCCTTTTCTCTCAAGTTCATGGGGATACTTCACTGTCTCATCCATATTTATAGCTGAGACTACTACTTTCAAGTATTGAAGGGCACCCCTTGGTTCATTGTACATAAGAATGAAGCCTTATCATTTTAAAAGTTCAAAGGAGAATGATACACACCTTAGAGACTCCATTCACGTTTACCAATTCTAAAACATAGAATTTTTCTAGTCATTTTTTTAACGATACCATGTATCTGTTCTTGAAAGGTTCCCTGTGATGAAGCTTAAATTATCCAACAGGTCTTTTCCTACATCACTGAGGCTTCACTGTGTCTTGGACCACTATTATTTCTTTATTAAGTTTTAAATTTTAGGGGTGCCTGGGTGGCTCGATTGGTTAAGCATCCAACCCCTGGTTTTGGCTCGAGTCATGATCTTGGGATCATGGGATCAAGACCTAGGTCAGGCTCTGCACTCATCGGGGAGTCTGTTTGAACACATTCTCCCTCTGCCCCTCCCCATACTTTTTTTTCCCCTCTCTCTCTCTCTCCCTCTCTCTCTCAATTAAATAATTTTTTTAAGTTTTAAATCTTAATTCCAATATAGTCAACATACAATGGTATATTAGTTACAGGTGTACAAATACAGTGATTCAACAGGATCACTATTGTTTCTGATCACTCTTTCTTCCAGATACCTGAGTGCTTTTTCACTTCTTGGTTCTTTGCATGTTCCCCTTCTCTTGCTTCCCCAGAAGCCCTAAAGAGCTACAAAATTCTACTTACTTCTGTTCTCAAGTACATTCCACATCCAAAAATCTTCACTCCACTCTTACTTCCCTCCTCACCATTTTTTTGTCTTCCATACCCACTCCGGATCCTGCAGCGATACAAGATACAGATGGCTTCATTCCATCTCCATCTTTTCTTCCCTGATCACAGAGATCTGGCTTCTGCACCCTATGTTGTCTGGAAAATTCTGGCTTTCAGATCTCTAAGGATCTTGTGGCAATATCATGGACATTGTTCTAGCCCTCATCTTCTCTGATCTTTCTTGCAGATTTTGAAATTCAAGACTTGGAAGAAGCTCTGGGGGGTTCCAGAAACCCCAGTGGGTGAATCATTCATGCTTCAATCCATAATGTGATTTCTCGGGGTTCATCTAGTTTTCCCAATCACTCCTCATTCACTCCCTTTACTCAATACTTAATCCTCCCCCCCATGTTTAGCCTAACTTTGAGAGTTTCCCTACCATTCAGTCTTAACGTTCTACTCTTCTCTCCCTTAAAAAACTCAGTTGTTCTCAAGGCTTCGACTATCACCCTGATACGGATGATACCAACCCTTATGCACTCTCCTAAATTCTTCTATTAATTTCCTTTTTAAAGGGAATTTAAATTTTCCTTTAATTTGAGAAAATGGTCATGTTACGTAACCAACAAACTATGAAGACTGAAAATGTGTATGTATATTAGTTGGTAGCTTTGAGAGAACTCACTCCCCTATACTTAACATGATCTTTTCAGAATCCAAAGCTGCCAAACTGAAAAGTGACTTTGCAGTCCTAGCCCTATTTGCCATCTCTGAACTACTGAAATCGTCCATATTGTTGGCCATTCTACCTTCTTGAAATTCTTATCTCCTTTGGCTTTCTTGAAACTTTTGTCTCCTAGCTCTCTCCTTTTCCCTTTGAGTGTTACCTTTCAACCTCTTTTGTTTCTCCTTAAATGTTACAGTTCCTTGAGGTTTTATCCCTGGTCCTCATCTCTACCATTTCTCCTTGCAAAATCTCATCCAGTTTCATGATTGCTCTTTGCCAGTAACTTCCAAATCTGGCCACGATTTCTGGATCCCAAACCCACACGCAACTGCCTTTGGAATATCTACACATGGGTGTTGACAGGTATTTTACCCCCCAATCTTCCCTATCATAAACTCATTATCTTTCCTACAAAACCTGTACTTCTCAAAGTCCAAAATTGGAAACCTTTTGTCATTTAACACTCTCCTTCTCCTTCATCAACCCCAAACTAAGCAATAATCAAATGCAACCATTCTTATCTTCTATCTTCCCCTTCTTTCCACCGCACTACTACTTTCTTGAAGTTCTCACTGTTTCTTCCCCTTCCCGCGGACCCTGGCAAATCCTTCTATCTCATCTCCCTGCCTCCAGTTTCTCTGTGATCCATCTAGAACGCCAGCAACAATGTTATCTTTCTAAAAATTAGGGTCATGTTCATCCTCTGCTTAGCAACCTTTATTGGTCCACACCCTGATTATAGGACCAAATCCAAATTCCTTAGGATGGTATTAAAGGCCCTTCCCCAACTGGTTCCAACCTATTTTTCCAGTCTTATCTCTTGGAAGTCACTCATACAAACTTTATCCCCTAGCCAAATCAAACTTTTCAGTTCTTCAAATATGACATGCATATTTACACCTCCTTTATATACACTGGTCCTTCTGCCTTGAAATTTTTCCCCACTCATTTTTTAAGATACCATTCAAATAGCATCTCCTATGTCTTCCAGAGACTGGTTTTTCTTTCTTGGTGCTTGTCTTTCTTGGTGCTTTCTTGGTGCTTTACTTACATAAATCTGTATTATTCAAATCATCCTGTTCTGTAATTATTTGTGTCTTATCCGCTACCCTCTACTCCCCAAGATATGGTTTCTTTGAGAGCGAGGACCATATCTTACTTATCTTTGCATCTTCAGAACCCCATAAAGGGTTTCTGGTATATAATACATATTCAGTGAGTTACTTGTATAACAATGGGGAAATCAGAGCCAAAGTACCCAACCCTTCCTTGAAGAAGGTGAAGGGAAAGACCTAGAGACAAAAAAAAAGAACCCTCTTTACCCTCTTTTCTACTTCACCTGATCTAATAGTTGTATTAACTGAAAGAATACAGAAAAGTCCTTCCTGGAAAATTTTTATCACCACAATGCCTGAAATTTCACGTAGGTAAAAGGTACATTTTTAAAATGTAAGTAGTTTTGGTGAACACCTCTCCACCCCTACCCACCTTTGTCAGTAAGTCACACCTTAGATGAATTAGACTACCCAGATGGTTATCCTCCTAGTACCTATTTCCCCATAAGGCTATAAGTCTCAAAGAGAAGAAGAGAACAGGAAAATGGAGCACATCAGGAAAGGACAAACTGAACTGGAACGTGGCTTTAGTGACCATGGGACCCAGGAAAGCTGGCGGCAGAGGGCTGCTGAGAGGAAGAGAGCAGCATAACAAAAATCCAAATTCAGCGATGGAAACTTTGGTAGGTACCCGTTCTTCTACTCCTCCCTAGAGATGAGGGAAACACCCTCTCTCACACTCAGCAAAACAGCCCCACCTCTGCAAGCAGGTTTGGCTCTTCAGGGAAAGAACTCACCTTCCATTGTTACTTTACTCCTGCAAACTCTTGTAACTTAAGTATTGTTCCCACCTACTCCCCCCCTTATCCTGCCTTTCACCTAGGGAGGATGCAAGGAAGAGACTGGTGAGCCAGTTTCTGTAGTCCCAAGTCACAGGCTGCCACAGGGGATCAGATCTCATCTGATTCTATGACCTGAGAACTTCTCTTTCCTCCTCCCTTACTAGCAGCATCGAGCAGGGTTTCTGAGAGGAAGGTTGGAAGGAAGAAGCCCAGAGCGTTTCCATAGAGCAAACATAACAAGTAACCAGGAACATTTTCAGTCCTGGTAACGGTGTCAACATACCTTAAAGAAACTAAAAGCCAAGAGCTGTCTGGGAGGATGCCCAATTCATACTGAATGAATGACTTTTTTTGGGGTTTCTGTAAACTAGTCCTCCAGGACACCCCAGTTCCTATCCTCCAAGCCCTATTCTCTGCCTTCCTTCGATTCTAGAGGCCGTTGATATTCTTCCAGTGAATTCGCTTGCTTAATGCAACCAGTCTGTTTCTGATTGCCATGATTAGCTACACTGTGAGGCCCACCTGGATCCTCCTAGAACAGATGCTCAGCTCCATCCTCCATTCCCAATACTCTTTATGCATAAATCTACCGTTCCAGGAGCAGGAGAGCCCTGTTCACTACCTAGAATTATGCTAAATGTCAAGAAAGAAACATGAATAATATATGGTCTGTACCTTCAAAGAGCCTATACTTTGATAAGCATGCATTTCATGGCATTGCAATCATTCACTGTCCTATTAACCTCCTGGCCTGCCATACAGTAGATTGCAAGCAGGAAACAGCAGGCACCCTGGAGTTAGGAAAAACTAGGAGAGTTTAATACACGGACTATTTGCAAAAGTGCGGGCACGGTGTAGGGAAACTACCACTAGCTATTACTCCCATTACTAGCTATTACTCCCATTACTAGCTATTGCTCCCATTACTAGCTATTACTCCCATGCCCAAAAAGACAAAGGAAAGGGACTCAGAAGGGGAAAGTCAAATAAAGAGGGTCACCTTGAAAGGAGCTATGCCTTTTAATGAAAGGCCACACCCAACTGGTAGGGGTCAGGGGAATAAATACCCCAAACTCATTCTCCTCCCTCTCTTCCTCCCATTTACTGGTTGGGTCCTCACTGGGCAAACTAATGAAAGCCAGAGAACAGCTATCTCCCTGGAGCAGAAGAGCAGGAGGATAAAGGTAGAAAGTGGATCCAGAGGAGCAAATGGCTTTGCATGGTCAGCACTCAGTACACGTTTGCTGAATGAGATTCTTACTACTACATGTGTGCAGACAATTTCTAGTTCACTTTTCTCTTATTAGTTCTCAAGTAGCTACATTAGTGTCTTAGTTGACAGTTTCCTGATACATACAAGTTTAATTCTCTTCTTCCTCACTGCTACAGAAATATATATACCAACATTAAAAAGACAATTGTCAAAAAAAAAAAAAAAAAAAAAGACAACTCTAACTTCCCAATAATCAGCATCCACTCTTAAAACCCTGAGGAAGGCTCAGACTCTTCTGTCTTTCCACGCATTTTCACCCTCTCCATTCTGCACGCCTAAGTGTAACAAAATCACAGGCCCTGCGGGGAAGACATGAGAAGGCAAAACCTTCCCTGTGCTCTGGGGAGGGTTGCAACAGACAGAGGTGGGGATCATGGCATGAGGGAGTGGGGGGCACAGAGCTGCCACCTGCAGACATCTGGGATGCTTAGGACAGACTAGGAGATAGAGAGGAAGAAGCGCCAGACAGCAAGCCAGAAGGAGAGGTGGCTTCCAGAAATTCGGAGCAGACATCTGGAAGAGAACTCTGAGATACAGGCATGGAAACAGGAAGAAATCTGGGCATAGATTAAGAAATATGAAAGTTTATGCCTTCTCGTTCAGTCTATTCCCACACACATACATCCTGACAGATTAAATCACATTTTTGCTTAAGGCTGCCCTTTTAAGTGCAAAACTGTGCTTTCAACAGATTTCTGCCCAAAATAACCTCCCTTCTCCTTAGCAAGAACTGAAAATCCTATCATGGGGAACAATTTCTTATTTCTCAATTGAAGAACAAGTTCAAAATGCAAATCCTTGGGTACCTGGCATTGAATAAGTGAATAAGGCTATATTTCTACATTTCTACATTTCTATATTTCTACAGTGAATAAGGCTATATTTCTACTTGTGTAAATGAACACTACCGTATCTTCTCCTTAGACAGAAAAGGGGATTAAAACACAATAAAGCCCATGTATGGGGCCCCTGGGTAGCTCAGTCGATTCAATGTCTACCTT
The DNA here is from genome assembly GCF_922984935.1 of Meles meles. Taxonomy (NCBI): domain Eukaryota; kingdom Metazoa; phylum Chordata; class Mammalia; order Carnivora; family Mustelidae; genus Meles; species Meles meles. Next base: position 43,061,732 of record NC_060083.1, on the reverse strand, counting down.
CGGCTGAGGTCATGATCCCAGGGTCCTGGGATAGAGCCCGGGTTGGGGTCCCTGCTCGACGGGGAGCCTGCTTCTCTCTCTGCCTACAGCATCCCCTACTTGTAATTTCTCTCTCTATGTCAAATAAATAATTTAAATATTTTGTAAAATTTTTTAAAAAAGAAAGAGAGAAAGCCCATGGCTTCAGATGAAGGACAGAGAGATTTCAACCCAGGGAAGAAAGGGTGAAAAAGAAAGAGAGCCAATGACAAACATTAACAACTCCACAGTTCTGTCCAGAGGAGTCTGAGATCTGCATAGATGTCTAGAATCAGCACACGCTCAGTTGCTGAACTTAGGAGGAACTCTGGTCAAGAGGCATGCACAACAACTGTCTAAACTCTGAGGCCCATAACCATCCTGTGAGAGTCCCTGGCACACACTGCAGCATTCAATAAGTATGTCTTGAATGGTGCTATAACTAGGGTTATGAGTTTTATTTCTTTTTAAGATTTTATTTATTTGTCAGAGAAAGAGAATGAGAGAGAGCACAAGCAGGAGGAGTGGCAGGCAGAGGGAGGAGCAGGCTCCCTATAAGCAAGGAGCGTGATGCAGGACCCGATCCCAGAACCCTGGGATCATACCTGAGCCAAAGGTAAATGCTTAACCAAGTGAGCCACCTAGGTGCCCCAGGGTCATGAGTTTTAAAGGCCACTCTGAAAGGGGAACCCTCTTACACTGTTGGTGGGAATGCAAGCTGGAACAGCCACTTCGGAAAACAGCACGGAGGTTCCTCAAAAAGTTGTTCCCTATGACCCAGGAATTGCACTACTGGGTATTTAACCCAAAGATACAGTTGGAGTGAAAAGAAGGGCCACATGCACCCCGATGTTCATAGCAGCAATGCCAACAACAGCCAAACTATAGAAGAGCCAAGATGCCCTTCAACAGACAAATGGATAAAGAAGATGAAAGAAGATGTGGTATATATACACAATGGAATATAAATCAGCCATCAGAAAGGATGAGTACCCAAGTTTTACATCAACACGGATGGGACTGGGAAGAGAGTGAGTGAAATAAGTCAAGCAGAGAAAGTCAATTATCATATGGTTTCACTTATTTGTGGAACATAAGAATAGCCTGGAGGACATTAGGAGAAGGAAGGCAAAAATGAAGGGGGGGGAATCGGAGGGGGAGGCAAACATGAGAGACTGTGGACTCTGAGAAACAAACTGAGAGTTTTAGAAGGGACACGGGTGGGGGGATGGGTGAGCCTAGTGATGGGTATTAAGGAGGGCATGTATTGCATAGAGCACTGGGTGTTATATGTAAACAATGAATCTTGGAATACTACATCAAAAATTAATGATGTACTGTATGGTGACTAACACAACACAATAAAAAAAAAGAAAAAAATAAGGAGGGCACGGATTGCATGGAGCACTGGGTGTCATTCGCAAACAATGAATCATGGAACACTACATCAAAAACTAATGATGTACTGTATGGTACGTAATAACATAACACAATAAAAATAAATAAATATTAAAAATAAATAAATAAATAATAAAGACCACTCTGAATTAAAGTGGGGAACAGGGAGGAGAAGAGGGTAAGGGAGAGAACAAGCACTTACTGAGTGTCTACTATGTACCAGGCATTAAATACTCGGTTCTCATTTGTTTTCCCAACATCTTTTGGAAGTTGTACATATGAGGAAACTGAGACAAACTTATAAGTAACTTTTATCCAGGCTGGAAAACAGTGAACACACATCTGTTTGATTCCTAAGCATATGCACTACCCGGCACAGACTACCGGGAATGAGACTGGTAGTTGGCTTGCAAAGCTACACAAAGAAGAGAGAAAACTGAGCTAGGCTCAAGAGCATGAGAATGCTGTGGATACAAGGGTCAGAAGGAAACAAGTTTTTTTCTGTGACAGGCATGCCAGCAGGATTTCAATAAAAATGATCATACATCATGGTACAAAAAGCAAAGTCACAAAATGATCTTTGTTTTTCCCACCCGCAAGTAGTCTCCTGCCATATATAACCAACACCCTGAGGAGGCATCACTTGAGCATATATGGCCTGTCAATCTCTAAATTAAGTAGAGAAAATAAGCTGATGCCTAAAAACTAGGTATTTTTTACAAACTGCTCTTTAAAGACAATGTAATGTTACAGTGTTACACATATAAAGTTCTGTAATGGTCTCCACAGTTCGTTGACTTTGAGGCTATGTACTTCAATCTTAGATCTCTGCTACATTTGCACAGAATGGCTTACTGCTCTGGGCTGGGAGAGCAAAGCAGTGCTAGAAGTGGCTAGGGGGTCTGTTAAGGCCTTGGAAGAAAGCTATGACATTTGAAGGGCTCAGAGAATTAGAAGGGCCTCAGGCTCTGCTCAACAGGGAGTCTGACTGTCCCTCTCCCACTGTGCTCTCTCTTTCAAACAAATAAAATCTTTTAAAAAAAGAAAAATAAGTAATCATTGTTTATGTGAAATTTTAATTTATTTAGGCATTCTGTGTTTTTGTGTACTAAATCTGGTAACACTGGTAATTTTGTAATCTCCTGGAAAATTGTTAAAACCTCAACAATGATTTCTAAAAATACATTTCCAGGTTTTTTTTAATTTTTTTAAAAAATTATTTATTTTATTTATTTTATTTATTTATTTGACAGACAGAGATCACAAGTAGGCAGAGAGGCAGGCAGAGAGAGAGAGTGGGGGAAGCAGACTCCCCACCAAGCAGAGAGCCCAACGTGGGGCTCGATCCCAGGACTCTGGGATCATGACCTGAGCCGAAGGCAGAGGCTTTATCCCACTGAGCCGCCCAGGTTCCCCTCCAGTTTTATCTTTTTAATCTATTTGCATTATCATATTCCAGATGCAAAAACCAAGTAACCTGTGACATTTCAAATTATTTTATTTTGAATCAGTACGTGAAGGGTGTCATGAAAAGTACTTCATGTTGAAGTTAATGTAGAAATCAGTGTGTCCCAGGAGTGGACATGACCACCCTGCTGGACCAGATGAGGAGGCAGTATGAGGTCTTGGCAAAACTAAGCCATAGAAAGGCTGAGGCCTGGTCAATGGAAAGGTGAGCCAATCACCAAGAAAAAAAAATCATCCAGTACTAAACTGATACCAAGTGTTTATTATTTTTATTCCACTCTACGGTGTCAGAGTAAAGAACTGAATGGGCATGCATTGGCTTCTGCTGATAAGTACCAGCAGGAATAAGATGGCTGAGTCGCAGCAAACTCTCTGGACACCAAAATTAAAGCTTCAGGCCCAACCATCTCTAGTAAAAATGTTGCAATGTGTTGTTCTGAAAGTCCAAATTGTTCTCCCCTATGACAGTTACAAGACTGATCACAGATTTCTCAAACCATTTTAGGTCTCTATAGAATAATCTCTTCACTGTAAAAACTAAAAGTTACTCTGTTTAAGATTAAACAATGGAAGAACAGTAAATCAGAAATAAGAGAGGAAGGCACAGTGCCAAGAACAGTTTCTTTAAAATTACAAATCAAATTCTGTCTGGCAGTTGTTTTAGATTACGTTTTGTCTTTCTACATTGCTCTGTTTTTCTACAACGCTCCGTTTTTCTATGCTGCAATTTTTAACAAATCATCTTTTCACTTTTATGGTCCATTCCTGCAGCAACAATCCTTTCAGTCCAGTTTGACAAAAACTGGAAGGAACGAACTAATATGGTCACCTTTCACAAATCAAAAACTGAGGAGTAATCTGGAGGGTCAAGTTCAACAAATCAGTACTTGAATGCAGAGCCAGAATGTTGACTAGAACAACTCCTAAGATTCGACTGGTGAATGAGATTGAAAAGTACCATAAACTAATGAATGGAAAGTCTGGGTAAGTGATAAAATATTCCACTAAAACCCTAGCCCTCTATTAAATACTCAGTTCTTCAATTGCTTGTGTATGGGTACTCAAACCTAAAATATCAGGCCAAATAGCACTTGCCATGAAATAATTTACCATTATGACTGACCCACTCCCACCTAATCAAATCATTACCCTCAAAACATACCCACATCAAAAGGTGTTGCAGAACACCTGTGAAAATAACATTTTAAAATCACCTAAACAAAAAGAAATAATCTTCAACTCTGCTTACTTTTTCAAAATTCCATTTAGCTCATTTACAAGTAGGAAATGTAAGCCCACCCTAAAACAGTCCTGGTTATATAAAAAGGTACCCTCCTCACCACTGTAATTTACATTTCTGGGATGGTCTTTGAAATCACAAAGTTTAACTGAACATCTGACAGTGAAAGGTAATGGTTAAGAGTGTAAGATCTAGACAAGACAGAGCTGTTTGAATTCTAGCTCAGATACTAATGTATTAGCTGTAGCACCCTGTGCCCAACACACAAGCACCAAACGTTTCAGTTTCCTCCTCTGTTAAAAAGGGTCTAAAAATAGTATCTGCCATATAGCGTTGTTCCATGAGAAAATGTACATAGAGCTCTTACAGTGTCTGGCACAGCATAAATGTTAAACATGTTAGTGATGAAAATCTTTGCTATTCATAATATTCTTATACTTAAGAGCAGCCTGATGGCCATCGGTGTGAGTGATATTACATATATCAGTCATTATATTATAGCAATTATCTCCATTGAGTTACAGAGTCCATGTCACTGAATAGTTTTTTTTTTGGTTTTGGAGTTTTTTTAAAGCAATTCTACTAGATCATATTTAGATTATAGCATTTGTATTCCAAATGTCAAAAAAAAAAAAATACAGCATCTTACAGTTCTATAAATATCCACTCATTTATATGTAAGCTCTAGGACCAAAAAATTCTAACCTTAGCTCCATATTTTAACCAAAACGATCAATACAGGAAATACTAGTGAGTCACAAAAAATTGGGTAGCTTTTGGATTATGGAAGTAGGAAAATCCCAAAGAAACAGAATCCCTTCATGGCACAATTTACTTTCAAATTAATTCTAATAATACACTACTTGCTCAAGACTTAGAGTAAAAACTTTATAAAAAGCAGTTAATCTCCATAATGGGTGTTAGCTCTGTCTAGAAAAGCCAGCATAATAAAAGGATTAGCACTGCAATTATGCATGGTGGCTAATTGCTCTGATTTGTTATTTTAATGACTGGTCTGAAGCTGAGGACAATCCAGCCAAAGAAGCTGGAACCTCTAGAAACCCAAGACAAAAAGACCTGCAGAAAGTTAAGGCAGAGTCTAGCCAGGGTACAGAGAAGACTGACAAGTCTGATCCCTTCAACAGCAGAATTCTCGCAGCATTAATTCTCTTTCTTTTCAAATTAGTCCATTCTTCTGTCACAGATGAAATGATACTGAAGAAAGCTTATCCAATCTGAGAAAGAAAATTGAATCCCTATGTTCCTGTTAATTTCCTAAATTACAAGACTGGAAAATACAATCCTAAATCACTTCCAGAGAGTTTTAAGTTACTCGTGATGTTAAAGCAAAACCTCTAAAGATAGATCTGTATTCAAATACCAGCTGCAAGCTACTTAATTTTTCAGTTAAAATAAAAGCTATCTCATACAATCGCTGTCAGGATTTGATGAGACAAAAATTCAGGTCAAGTGCTTGGCATGGGTTCTGGAAACTATAATAAGTCTCCATAAGCTTTAATTATCTGAGGACTGACTTTGCAAATGTTACTTACATATTTATTTAATAACTTTAATCCAAGAAATTAAAAGTTCTTTGGGAGTTATCTCTCATCAACCTGTGGAGAGAGGACACAGAGTGGTTATGGTAAATTTTCTCCATTGCTATTATGTGTTACTTTTAAATAATTACTGAAATCTATCCCTTACCATTCCCACCACACACACACACACACACACACACACACACATGCTGTGATTTGGACAAAGAGCTATTTTCAATTTGTTATGAAACTGACAAACTGTTCAATTCTTTAAAGTATTTTAAAAATCCCTAAGCAATAAAATTAAGAGATTAATTTCATAAGATTTTTAAAATTTAAGTACATTACATATATTCATTTAAAATTACTAGGGTGGGGGATTACTGCTTTTATTATAGTTTTAACCTCTGTGTATACCATTTTGAATTCAAAATTTTCCCTATTTTTTCTACATCTGTCCAGATTCCCTAAGTAAAAATTAATAAGATTTGATAATAAAGTTACTTCTTCTCATTACCAGCCATCTTTGAGATGACCAATTTTGATAAACAACCACAAATGGACTTAAAGAAATTTTCTTGGATTTAGGAATGAGGAAAGAAAACAGCCACTGTATTTTTGACAGTGTTCAGTTTTGATATCTTCATATTGGAGCCTGTAGAGGTTGGTTGGTTTGTTGGTTAGCTTGGTACTTTCATCTTCACTATTTTTTATGAAAACCAAAAGGGATATTATGTTTCTGCTTTCTGTTCTACATGGGTAAATTCTCCAATGAAGGTTAATTCATAATGATCAATTATCTTTCATGTAATGAACTCAAACCTATGTCATGCTAACAAAACATAAAAGCTAAGTCACATAACATTTAATCTTTAAATTACACCAAATTCATTTGCTATCTATCCAGAAAACCAACAAAAATAGCCAATTTTCCTAATAAAAACTTTGAAATTTTCAAAGTACAAATATATTTTTAGCAGTATGCCAGTGTCAAGATCATCTCAACAGACCCAAAACCAAAAAGGGGATCTTTAATAAAGAGGGAAAAGTGAGGCCCAAAATGTTTTCTTAATATATATTAAATATATATGTGATCTAAGATACATATCTTTATATATTTTAAGATATCTTAAAATACCTATGCAGAAAAAAATATACCTATGCAGAATATTGGATTTCTTATCATTCTTAGGCAACATTCTAACATCTAAAAGTATTATAAATTACTTTAAAGCAAAATTAGTTGTCTTCAACTAGCCTTTATTTAAATTGTGAACATGCGTCATTGCCAAAATATATGGAAAGAGTTTAGAGTACAAAATAAAGTCAAATGAAAGCAGAAGAAGACAATGGGGTGGTATAAAAACATTCAGAGAACAGTAAGTATCTGCCAGGTACCGACTGGGTATAAAGTACCCTCCCTTCTCTAAAGGGACTTGAATGCCTTATCTCATTGGGAAAAATAATAACACAGCACATTACAAAATACTAGGTTACACCCACAGGAAACGAAAGAGACAAGCATAACTATATTAGTGGTGAGAAACCTCATGAAAGAGAAGGCATTCAAGCCAGAGTTTGGAGTTGAGGTTAGAATGTTTGAATAAGCAGCCAAGTGGAAGAGAGACATTCCAAACCATGAGCAAGAAAGGAAGGCCTTAAATTTACAGATAAAGCTTGGTATCTTGGCCAAGATTAAAAAGGCTTGCTTATGATTAAAGAATTTTTTAATGGAAATGCTTTTCATTAGATCATGGATTATTACACATATTTTAATATTTACTAGTACAGGCATCCCCTGCTTTTTGAAAGTTCACCTTTAAGTGATTTTGCTTTTTTTTTAAAGGTCTTATTTATTTATTTACTTATTTATTTTAGAGAGAGAGAGGAGAGAGCAAGCAGGAGGAGGAACAGAGGAAGAGGGAGAGGGAGAGATAATCTCAAACAGACTCTACACTGAGCGCTGAGCGCAGAGCCCAGCTGGGAGCTTAATCTCACCACCCTGAGATCATGACCTGAGCCGAAACCAGGAGTCAGGCACTCAACTGACTGAGCCACCCAGGTGCCTCTGTGTGATTTTGCTTTTACAAAAGACCTGCATTGATACCTGTTTACATTAACTGGCAAAAATCCAAAGATTTTCACTTCTAGGAAAAAGGCACAAAGCAAAAATAGCACTCAGTGTTTCTTGCAGTGAGCCCTTGCTGTGGTTAGCAAGAATGGCACCACCCAGCTCCTTCCCTGAGAACTACGTTCAGCATCTCAGCGTGAAGCTACCACAGCTTTGAACTGGTTTTGCGAGCACCTGTGCTTTATCTCAATCTGTTTGGTGCACCCATTAGCAAGATGTGTCCCACGGGATCAGAAAAGCCCATGAGAGGTTATTTTGGGGATCTAGGGATGCTCAAAATTGTTTTCATATAAATTAACAATAACTGCTTCTTCGCTTTGCAGGAACACTCTATGTTCAAATAGCGGGGAAACCTACTTTACTACCCATATTTTATGGGGTAGTAAAATGAGACACCGAGCGGCAGAGTGTCTTGTCCAAGGCCACATAATTACATCATCAGGAGAATGCAGCTCTCCTTCCATACCGCCATCCTTACTCACCGTAGGGAGCATAAAGTTGGACAGAGAGAGTCAGGCAAGGCTGTTGAGAAGACTTCATCTACCCACAAAAGAATCCATGTTAGGTGCCTGAGCACGTCGATGAAGTCATGACAACACTTCTTCAAGAACATTAATTCTGTAGCAGTAAGCAGGTGACATAGCACTGAGCCAAGGAAACGTCGTCAGAAGCTGGTGATGTAATATCCATGGCAGGGGTGATGAAAGTCTGGACTAGGGCAGCTGCAGTGGGACCAGACAGAAAGAGAGAGATACATCAGCTATGACAAAAGAAATAGTGACAAAACTGGTGATTTGGTGGATGTAAGAGATAAAGAGAAGAATGGAGTTAAAGACAAAAGCATATATCCCTTAGAGAAAAACAGACGACATGGTTTATCACGAAGTTATCAATAAAACACACCTTTCCTTTGTCCACCCCCCTCCTTGGCCATGTATTTCTCCTTGCTAGACATTTTCCAACTTCTAACCTTATCCTTTCATTCATTCATGTTTTGCTGGCCTGCTGTGGGTTAGACAGTGGCTTGGGCTCTGAGAAGCAGAGCACAGTAATAGTAACAAAAACACACATGTCTTAAGCACTTATTCTATGTCTATCCAACACTGCTTTAAGTGCTTTAGGTTTATTAACTAATTTAACTTCCACCACAACACCGCAGGGTAAGCAAAATAATCGTTCCTTCTTTAGAAATGAGGAAACTGATACACAGTGAGCGGTGGGGCGTGGGTTGTAACCCCAGCTGTCTGGCTCCAGAGCCCATCCACTTAACAACTCTGATACAGTCACTGAAAAGCCTGCATGCAGTGGCTATATGTTTGTGGCTTTCACCAAAACAGAGTCCTAGAAGTTTCAGGAAAATTGTGTGATATGGGAGTGTCTGCAGATTTTAGAGCCCTGATTTTAGATGTTTTCCAATGAGAATCCACCATGGGTCTTACCAATATCTAAGCTAATTACTAATCACTGCCTAGTTACTCGACTCTCTGCAAGGAGGGTACCAAACCCATCAGAGAGTTGTACAACTTTCCACTTGGCTTTGACTCTGTGGGTGGTAATCAAAAAGGCACATTCAGCAATTTACACAAAGTCACAGATCATTCAAGCAAAATATGTCTACCTTTCAAGCTTTACGTGATAAACAATAGAAAATTCTAAACACTTAGCTCATCAATCCTGCCATCTCGAGACATAATCTGCATTACCAGAGTCACCTGCTCATAACTACCTAAATTATTCATTATATCTCAATTGATCAGAGAAAGAAATTTGCAAACAGAATTTTCAACTAGAAACTTCGAAAGAGAATTTTACTTGAAGAAAAATAAGGAAGAAATAGGAAAGATCCAAATCCCAACAGTGAGACAAATCAAGCTGATAACAAAGTTGAATCAACAACATGCTTCAAGAGCCCTAGCCAAATTAACCCCGTGAGAACAGCATTTATACCTGCCTTAACCATGGTTCCAAATCCAGAAGCAATTAAAGAAGAAATTAATACACTAGATTACATGAAAACAAAATACAATAAGCAAAGTGGTCAATTCTAATATTGAGTATACATTGTGGACTGCCCTACCAAACTCCACTAAACCTGCCCCATGGAAGGATGCCAGTGGTTCCTAACTGCCAAATCAAGTCTTTATTCAATCTCCTTTCACTTTGACCTCTCTGCAGACCAGCCCACTTATCTGGTCCTCCTCCCTTGGCTTCTATGATCCTTCTTCCTCTCTCCCCATTACAGGTGCCCTACTTCTCAGTATTATTCTCTCGCTCTTCTTCCCAGCCCCTAAAGTGGCCATCCCTCAAAGTTCAGGCTTAGACCTTCTGCTCATTTCTTTCTAAATTCCTTCCTACCTATCCTGAAGTCTGCTCTAATCTCTCTCCTGAACTGTAGTCCTACGAGCCTAACTGCTGACAGACATTCTTACATGAATATCCTGGTATTACTTCAAATTCCCATCTTAAAAGAAACTAACTTCTCAAAACGTCACTCTTCTTTCATTATGCCCTCACATACATCACACCTCTCTCTCTCTCTCTCATTCACACACACACACACACACACACACACACACACACACAACCAGACTGCTGGAACCCCTCCCTGCACCACTTCAACACCTTGTCCATGCCTCAAGTGTAGTCCAGATTATCCTAGATTATAATCTCTGACTTGTGGGTATATTTGCTTCCCTCTCCAAGTAGACTGCAAATTCCTTAAAGGGCAGGAATTGTATCTTAGTCGCCTGTGTATCCCCAGGGAATACTGCAGATGCTCAATAAAATCTATTAAGAGAAATTAATAAATATAGACGATCTGTTCCAGCCAAAGTGGTCCATTAAGAGTCTCCACCTGTTTGGCATTTTCATAGTCCCTACTCCCCAGAAGAGTCCTCTCTTCGCTGCTGCACCCATAGAAGAATCCCATCAATCTTTTACAAGACTCAGCTTAACTTCCACTGGCACCACGAAATCTCATCAGATGAGCTTATTCCAATAAAACTCCTTGCTCATCAATCTTACAGTGACAGTTCAGTGTCACGAAAACAGGATTATCTTTGAAGCTACATAGGTCTGGTTCAAAACCAGGCTCTAACATGTGCTACTCTGAGCAAATTTCTAAAGCCTTCTAAAGCTTTTTTTTTCAGCTATAAAATAAGGTAAATGATACCTATCAAAGAACTGGGGGAGAATTAAAGGAGAGTAAACCATCTGGAACATAGGAGATGTTCGGGAAATGTTAACTCCTTTTCTGCACCCCACCTCCCTTTTCACTTCATTTACCATCCACATGGTGTTTAGATGGATAATGTATGTTTTGCCTCCTCAATGAGATTGCAAAGGATTAGCAAAATTCTCCAGGGCAAGAGCTAAGCCTCACTCATCTCTCTGTCTTCTAAATACCTATCAATGTGCCTCACAGAGACAAAATAAAAATCAAAAGCAATGAAATTACACCAACAGTGGATTATGGCCATCAAGTGTAAACGGTGCCAAGACTAGAACTGACAGTCATAAATTTTCACCCAATTTAGCTATCGAATTGTTCCATAGCACCTCTGTAATTTCTCTACTGTCAAGGGCAGATTTCAACAAATGACAGTACAAATTAAAACAAATCAATTTCTAGAGTATGCAGGTTAATAAGGAATCTTTGATAATATCCTTAAAGGAGATTTAAATTTAATTAATTGGTAGTAGCAGAGTCTCTATACACGTATTTGTCCCCACGTACTTTCATGCAAATGTTTCACATGTTCTTTAATATGATTGTAACAGATTTCTTCATACCACTTGTTAAATAACTGAAAATAGATTGAAATTTTATATCTCCCTACCAAGGTAAAAAAAAAAAAAAAGTAAAAGATAATACCGAATCAAAACTGGTAAGATAAGATCAAGATCAAAATTAGTGATAACTGCAGGTAAAATCTATTAAAGTATCTTTTTAATTAAAATGGTTTCTTTCTGAATTGCTTTCATTAATATCAAGGCTTCAATATCCTTTCTAAACTTACTGGGATGCTTTTTTTTTTTTCCTGTCCTGATTTTTACAGCGTTCCTCTACAGCATGCTATCTTCACCAAAGATCAATTCCCATGGTTGCATTTCGTTATTTCTTTTAACTACTGCCCTGCTTGCATGTGCTAACAAGTTGGAGGAGCTGCAAGGCGCTGAGTAGTAACCTCTAACAACTCGCTCTTCGTTAACACCCCCAGACACATTCCCTTTCCCTGAAGAAACTATTTCTACAGTTTTCATAGACTGTGCAACTGCAAACCTAATATGAAAAAGCAATTAGTAAGAAAAGAGCATGTGTCAAATACTATACCCCTTCAATATTTTCTTGCTTCCAAGTACGTTTTGTTTTGCCCCTTATGGAAAAGTTTATGGTAAGAAACAGAGGCATTCAATTCCATCAGATCAAACCACCGGAGTAGAGACTATATAGACACAGTGGTAGAGGAGGAAAGTTTCTTTTTTTTTTTTTTTTAATTTATTTGACAGAGATCACAAGTAGGCAGAGAGGCAGGCAGAGAGAGGTGGGGAGGGGGGAAGCAGGCTCCCCGCTGAGCAGAGAGCCCGATCTGGGCCTCTATCCCAGGACGCTGAGATCATGACCTGAGCTGAAGGCAGAGGTTTTTTAACCCACTGAGCCACCCAGGCACCCAGGAGGAAAGTTTCTAATCTCAGTTCAAACACCGGTTTTATATTGTTAGGCAAAACCATAACCTCGTACAGCTTCAGCATCTTCTTTTACATACTAGCGATAATAACCACCATCCACCCGTATTTCAGCAGGTTATTTGAGATTATAAAGTCACAGGATCACAAATGACACTGTATAATTATAAAATGTGTATGACATTCATGAATATATTTTTGAATAATAGCAACATCATAGCCTATGGGAGGATAAAAAACAATTTTATATCATGTATGAAAGTCCTAATTAAAAACTTCACTAGACAAACTGTTACATGAAATTCTACATACAGTATATCCAAGGAAATTTTTTTTTCGAGAAACAGACTCTAACTTGGAGACATATGCTCACAGTCCAGTTCATAATTTTTGGAGCAAGCATCAGTCCCTAATCTGATGGGCACTGAGGAGGGCACTTGATGTAATGAGTACTGGGTGTTACATGCACCTGATAAATCATTAAATTCTACCCCTGAAACTAATACTACACTGTATGTTAAATAAAGTGAATTTAAATTTTTTAAAAATCTGGATTTATATTCTTACAAACAAATTTTTTTTAAGATTTTATTTATTTATTTGACAGACAGAGATCACAAGTAGGCAGAGAGGCAGGCAGAGAGAGAGAGAGAGGAAGGGAAGCAGGCTCCCTGCTGAGCAGAGAGCCTGATGAGGGGCTTGATCTCAGGACCCTGGCTTGATCCCACAACCCTGGGATCATGACCAGAGCCGAAGGCAAAGGCTTTAACCCACTGAGCCACCCAGGCGCCCCGACAGACAAATTTTTAATCACAATCATAACATAACTAACCCCCATTTTGGGATCAAACAGAGTACAGAAAAGTACTGGAGGTAAGTTTTTCATATCTTGTGCTAAGAATTTCTCCATTATGGTCTTCAAAAAAGCCTTCACATGATGAATTTAAAAGTTTAAAATTTACAGAATAATTTCATGATTTTAGATTTTTTTTAAGGTTAAAAAGAATAGCACCACTAAATTAGCAGATTCCTAAATCACTCACTTCCAACTCCCTTAGCAAGCTATCAATAGACTTTCATTCTCCAAATAAATTAAAAGATTCCATACAAAATATATACACACATTTCCTAATTGTGTGTTTATGGCTTTAATTTTTATATGTGGCAACTTCTGAACACTAAATTGTTTAGCATATGTTTTTTCTTTTTTTTTGTTGTTTCCTTGGAATTTTCTATAAGATCTCCATTAGAGATCATTATTCTGGCAGACTTTATGTTAATTGCTGTTCCAATCCATCAGAACTGTTTAAAACATGAATTTGAAAAATATCATTTTAACTACAATTTTGTAGCTCAAATTCCTTTTCCAAACTTTGCAAACATTCTGTGCAACCCAAATTAGTGCTGAGAAAAACTGGATTTAAGTTGCCCAATGTTCTTCAAAAGGTGAAAAAGCCTAATGAAATACAAGCTCATCTGAACAACACCCATTTTCAATTTCAACATAGTAAACCTCTTGTTTGTTCTGAGGGCAAATTCAAAACCATACCTATTGGAATTGGTTATTACTGAAGATAATGTATGCAATCATAAGTGAAGATGCTAAACTGGCAAAAAGAAAACCGTGCTAGTAAGCAAACTCTAACACATGTGGGACACACCCTCTCAGTATATAAAGGCTTGTCACTGTCCTTGGTAGCAAGCACTCCCTGGGCGAAACAGCATCACCATGTCTGTTCGATACAGCTCAAGCAAGCAATACTCTTCCTCCCGCAGTGGGGGAGGAGGGGGTGGAGGAGGAGGGTCATCCTTCAGAATTTCGAGCAGCAAAGGCTCCATTGGCGGAGGATTTAGCTCAGGGGGGTTCAGTGGTGGCTCTTTTAGTCGTGGGAGCTCTGGTGGAGGCTGCTTTGGGGGCTCATCAGGTGGCTATGGAGGATTAGGAGGAGGTTTTGGGGGAGGTAGCTTCGGTGGAGGCTTTGGAAGCAGCAGCTGTGGTGGGGGCTACGGAGGAGGCAGCTTTGGAGGCGGCAGCTTTGGAGGGGGCGGCTTTGGTGGAGGTGGCTTCGGTGGTGGCAGCTTTGGAGGTGGCAGCTTTGGAGGTGGCAGCTTTGGAGGCTATGGGGGTGGATTTGGAGGAGATGGCGGCCTTCTCTCTGGAAATGAAAAAGTAACCATGCAGAATCTGAATGACCGCCTGGCTTCCTACCTGGACAAAGTTCGGGCTCTGGAAGAATCCAACTACGAGCTAGAAGGCAAAATCAAGGAGTGGTATGAAAAGCATGGCAACTCAAGCCAGAGAGAGCCCCGTGACTACAGCAAATACTACCAAACCATCGAAGATCTTAAAAATCAGGTAAGGTACATTTTAAAAATACAACTTTAAGCCTATTTCTTATTCATGTAATTCAAATAGAATTGTAGCTATTCACTGTGTTTGCCTATGTTACTTTCTTACCTCCAAAAATAATCCAGTCTTATCAAAGGTAAATATTTGTGATGATATGGTCATTGTAATCTTCAGCCCGTGTGCTGTGCATCTTACAGCATGGTGGATTACTGAGAATTTTTTAGGTTTTAATGAGTATATGACCCATAGCTAAAGTACTAGATCATTTACAAATATAGGAATTAGAAGAATTATTAAATGAACCAAAACAAAATATTATTCAGGTTAATAACAAAAAAAAATTAATTACCAATGACAAGCAACATGAATTCTCCAGTACGGAAATGGGATACCGTTTGTGTCTAGAGAATCTGTGAATTATACCTATTGTGTGCCAGCCCAGAGTGTACCCATTTAGAATATATATTTGAGACAAGTTAAACCAAATATATGAATCAGTCAAAAGTTGGCTGAAATACATGGAAATCACCCAGTATAAAAGTGGGGGGCACACATGTAGGCACACAGCTTATAGCTGCAGTTAGTTTCCAGAAAAGGATGATACAAAAACAGCAAAGTATAGAAACTTCAAGAGAACAAATGATTCAAATTTAAGTAGCTGGGTAACACTGCAATATTTTATATTTAAGATAAAATAAATTCCCTCAAGATTTTTTAAGAGAACATAATAATGCTGTTCATCTCTGCCACCAAAAAAGCCATATATGTATCTGATTTCTTTGCTTCTCCCTCCAGATCCTCAGTCTAACAACTGATAATGCCAATATCCTGCTTCAGATCGACAATGCCAGGCTGGCAGCTGATGACTTCAGATTAAAGTAAGCTAAGTGAACGTGGCACAATACTGTCACAACAAATACATGAGTTGTTTTTAACAATAACCTTCGACAACCCCAATAGTGTATATACACTTTCTTGAATTCATGCAAAGTTAAATGGTATTGGAGTTGTCAGAAAATTCTTCAAGTTCAATATTACCTTTTTGGCAACATTAAAAGAAGAAAATGCATTTTAAAGTAATTGCTAAGCTTCTCTGCATGAAATCACCGATATCCCTATGTGAATTGGTATACAATAAATGTTGCCATGACATGAACTAAATTCTGTATTTGCTTCTTTGTCTCAGCCCAAGTACACCTCCCACATGTAAGTTCTAGCCAGTATTTTGTACTCGCCTGTTCCAGGTATGAGAACGAGGTGACCCTGCGCCAGAGCGTGGAGGCCGACATCAACGGCCTGCGCCGGGTGCTGGACGAGCTGACCTTGACCAAGGCTGACCTGGAGATGCAGATCGAGAGCCTGACTGAAGAGCTGGCCTACCTGAAGAAGAACCATGAAGAGGTGATGCAAAAAGTTATACTTCCCCCAGCCAAGAAAAGGGTCCATTGTGGTCATGGGACAGTCATTAAATTTTTCTGTTCCTCAAACAGGAAATGAAAGACCTTCATAACGTGTCCACTGGTGATGTAAACGTAGAAATGAATGCTGCCCCAGGTGTTGATCTGACTGAACTTCTGAATAACATGAGAAACCAATATGAACAACTTGCTGAACAAAACCGCAAAGATGCTGAAGCCTGGTTCAATGAAAAGGTAATTCCTCGTCCTTCATAATAAGGCCAGGGGATGTTTGGTTATTTCAGATTTTTTCTCATCTTTTCCCCTGTTTTTAATACTCTAGAGCAAGGAACTGACTACGGAAATCAATAGTAACATTGAACAAATGTCCAGCCACAAATCTGAGATTACTGAATTGAGACGCACAGTTCAAGGTCTGGAAATCGAACTACAGTCCCAACTAGCCCTGGTATGTTAATAACTCTGTCTCTTGAAATAACTTCAATTTATCACACAAACTTTCATGCCCATATAAGAATATGCAACTTAAGAGGAATTAGGGGGCAAGAAAGAGGAAGTAAAATTGAAGCTCTTTGTTAAGGGGAGAAAAATCCTAGCAGCCCTGCTCTGAACGTACTTGAGTTAAAATGTTGCCATTAAACATGACACAAATTCTATTCATTTTCTTTATTCTTCTATTTGATGCTTATTAAATTATTAAATAACCTTCACTGTGTTTAATTAAACAGCGAGGTCGCTAAGTCACCATCTATTCTTTCCTCTTTTTTCAGAAACAATCCCTGGAATCCTCGCTGGCTGAAACAGAAGGTCGCTACTGTGTGCAGCTCTCACAGATTCAGGCCCAGATCTCCTCTTTGGAGGAACAACTGCAACAGATTCGAGCTGAAACCGAGTGCCAGAATGCTGAGTACCAACAACTCCTGGACATCAAGATCCGACTGGAGAATGAAATTCAAACCTACCGTAGCCTGCTAGAAGGAGAAGGAAGGTGAATCACTAAAAGTTTTAAATGATCCCAATTGGTTTTACTCAATGTTCTAAATCGCCAGGCTTTTCCAAAACCTAAGGAAGTGCCAGAGGTTGGGAGAAAGGGAGGAGAAGGGAGAAAGCAGAGTACGGGAAAAGGCGTATAGAGCCACAGCTTCAATGTCCCATGAATTTGAGCCTTAGGGTCGTGTGCAATATGAAACTGTTTTGAAGTAATGGGTTTTAGAATTTACACTTGACAGTTTTTTTCTTTTTCTCCTCTCGAAACACGTTTTGCTTATTTTTCAAGTAAAAATAACGTCGAAACCGAACCACCCTTTTCCAAAGTTAAGTTAACCGAACGTGACCCTTACTTCCGGTAGTTCCGGCGGCGGCGGCTACGGCGGCGGGCGCGGCGGCGGAAGTTCCGGCGGCGGCTACGGCGGCGGAAGTTCCAGCGGCGGCGGCCACAGCGGCGGCTACGGCGGCGGAAGTTCCGGCGGCGGCTACGGCGGCGGAAGTTCCAGCGGCGGCGGCCACGGCGGCGGCTACGGCGGCGGAAGCTCCAGCGGCGGCGGCTACGGCGGCGGAAGTTCCGGCGGCGGCGGCGGTCACGGCGGCAGTTCTGGCGGCGGCTACGGCGGCGGCAGCTCCAGCGGAGGTCACAAGTCCTCGTCTTCTGGGTCGGTTGAATCCTCTTCCAAGGGACCAAGGTCAGCAGAAACTAGCTGGGGTAATCAGAATTAGTTTTCACTTTCTGCGATGGTATTGTTGCTTTTCTACGCTCTAGAGCTGTTTAAAAGGTTAAAGTCTCAGAGAAGATTCCCACTTGCATTTTTTAGCAAACTGTGCACTTGACATCCATCTTGAAGGAAAAATGTGGTAGTCCAAGATGCTCTTGCTTAAACATTTTTCGGATTTTTTTTTAAACAATGTAAAAAGTGAATTTTTTAATTTTTTATTTTTTAGAAATTTTGATTAATAAGGACCCCATAAATCGCTTAGTCTAAATTCTTTTTTTTTCCCCCATGATTCACCTACAGATACTAACAAACCCAGAGTAATCAAGACAATTATTGAAGAGGTGGCACCTGACGGTAGAGTCCTTTCATCTATTATTGAATCGGAAACCAGGAAACACTATTAAGCCGCATCAAGAGGGAAGAGTCACCCTTCATGCAGACCATTACGCACAGATGTATGAAAAACAAAATCACTGAAACACTTCAGTCTTAATGGTCTATGGAAATAGGTTTATTCCTTGAAAATAAGGTGTTTAAAAGGTGTTTTGTGGTTTCTGTATTTCTTTTTTTTCACTTTACCAGAAAGTGTTCTTTAATGAAAAAAAAAAAAACTTTTCTCATTCACTAATGAATTTCAATAAACTTTCTTACTGATGCAAGCTATCCAATTTGGTCAGAATTGTCTTTATTTAAATTAAATGATAGTTTTAACTTTAAAGATTGATGAACTATAGCATTTGGAGGTTGATTTATCCAGAAATTCTGAAGACAGAATTATTATGATGATTTCTTTTGCGTAAATGTTTTAATCTTATGGGTATGTTGGATCCATGTTGGTAATCTCACAGAGTGAAAAGTCTCTGATACCCCAGTCTTACTGTTTCTTAAAGATACACAATATATGGAAAACTCCCAGTGCTCTGACTTTGAGTAATTTCAATCCTGAAAATTCTAAAATATCTCAGATAAGACCCCAAAGATAAAGTTATCGGAAGTTTCACACTTTCTGATTACTTGGCTCCTCACATTTACCTACCCTCATTTTCTTCCTATTTATTTCTGCCCAATTGCTATATACCATAAGTGATACTGTCCACTACTTACCAGGCCAGTAAAATCCTATCACCCCAATGAAAGTATTTGGTATCTATCAGATGAACAACAGAAACATTGTCAAGACATGATGATGCCAATTATAACAAAGGGACAACCCTAGATCCCTGCGTTCACCAAACTCTTAGCTAGTGATAAGGGCTAAAGACCTGGTCCTTGCAGGGTCAACCCAGTCAACATCCTTCAGCCACTAAGAACCCAGCTGACATTACTTAGTACTCTGCTAGTATACAGAGTAAGTGGATTTATGAAGGGCTGGATTTATTTGCCCCTAAGATTACCTTGTGTTTCCTGGTGAGTCCCTAGAGTACCCATGTCTACCAAATAGCAGCCCTCCTCTGTATCCTTACTGATGTGAGCTTGTTTGCCCTAAGACCTGAGGCCTGGTTTCCAGGTCATTTACTTGGGACTCCCTGCCCTCTGAACTCCAGACTGATGACTAGAAGAATGGCCTTCTCTCTAGTCAAGAGTCCATGACCTATCTAGCACCAAATATTACCATAGATTAGAAACTGTCCACTGTAGTTTGCATGTCTTTTTATGTGGGTACCAGCCTCCCTTCTTGGGAGCCAGTCTCCTAAGCTTACCTGTTGAAGTCCCAACATGTCACACTGTAAAACCCTAAAACAGATGTTGCTGGGTAAGGACTCTGAGCTGCCACTGTGTATATACTCACTGCCATTCAGAAACACTACCTTTTAAAATACCTAACAAAGTTGCTAAGTCCTAGGATTTAGAGTAGTATTAATCATCTGAGATGGCCTTTCTCCTTATTCTGAAGAAATACGTGTTTCCATATTCAATGACACAAATATAAATATATAAATATACCATGAGATAGTTGTGTTTATTAGTAAGCTTTATCTCTTCCACTCATTTCTACCCCCACCACCTGTCTAACCTCCCACCCCAAGCCAGGAACTCAGCTGGTCAGAGTTCTTCATCTGGTTGGCTGGTATATTAAACCTTCATTCCTGAAAGGTCTAAATCATGGTAGTTCTGTCATCTTACCTGTTCAGTCTTCCAATACCTTCTTAAACGTTACTTACATTACATTTTTTTCTGATAAAGAACTATTTTTTAATATTAAATTATTGCAGTAATCATTTCACTGAATAGGTAAGTCATTGTGCTACACACCTTAAACAGTATGATATATCAATTATATCTTAAAACTGAAAAACAATTTAAAATAGAACTTTCTGAACTGAACCTAAACTATAGTTTAATAAAGATAGTCTGTCTAAACAAGTTTGATTTTAACAAGGACGTTGGTATTTATAGTTTAAAAAAATTACTGTTAACTATACAGGTCACTCTTCTTACTACATGGATTTATCATGTAGCTATTTAAAAAATCCTGTACACATTCTTATAAATTCTGAAGTTACAGAATCCTGCTATTTAAGCAAGACAGTGTCCAGTGAGACTAGCAGAGCCAATTCGGGCACTCATGTGGAATCCTACTAAACAGCAAAAGCTTGTCTCTCCAGAAGGATTTGCGTCATGCTCCTTAAAGCTTTCCACCATGAGTCTGATGTCTGTGATGGTTCAATTTTGCTAGGATATGGTGAAGTAACTTAGTTATGGTCAGGTTTACAAGGAAAGTAGCTTGAGTAAGGTTAACTAAATAAGGTCCACCCAGTGGATCTACATTCCATCTGGAGAGTGAGAATTAGAGAAAGAGGTCATCTGTGGCTTTAAGCATGCTGAAATTTCAAAGTCAACGGTTCCTGTTCTTTATATCCTGGCACTGGCATTTACAAATCATGTAATATTTGGACAAGTTACTTCAACCCTTCTGAGTCTCAGTTTTCTTGTCTATATAATAGGGACAATCGCTCCTTCATTTGAGATTATCATGGGAATAAAATGAGTTAATGCCTATAAAACCCTTAAAAAATGCCCACTGTGGAATAGACACTGAAGAAACAGTATGCTATTTTACACAGCCAAGAAAACCATCAACAAAATGAAAAGGTAACCTACCAAATGGAGATCTTTGCAAATGGCATATCCCATGGGGGTTAATGTCCAAAATATATAAAGAACTTATACAACTCAAAACACAAAACAAAAAATCCAATTAAAAGTGGGAGAAGACATGAATAGACAGCTCTCCAAGGAAGACATACAAATGGCCAACAGACACATGAGAAGATGCTCAACATCATTAATTACCAAGGAAATACAAATCAAAACCATCATGAGATACCACTTTATACCCAGCAGAATGGCTAGAATGAAGAGGAGGAGAAATAATCAGTGTTGGCAAGGGTGTGGTGAAAAAAGAACCCTTGTGTACTGTTTGTAGGAATGTACATTGGTACAATCACTGTGGAAAATAGTATGGGGTTTCCTCAAAAAATAAAAAATAGGAAAACCATATGATCTGGTAATTCTACTACTGGAATATTACTCAGCCATAAAAAAGGATGCACTATCTTGCCATTGCAACAATACTGAAGGACCTAGAGAGTATTATACTAAGTGAAGTCAGACAGAAATACAAATACCATATGATTTAACTTATATGTGTAATCTAAGAAACAAAAAGCAGAAACAGACCCATAAATACAGAGAACAAACTGATGGTTGCCATAGAGGAGGGTGGTAGGGGGATGTGTATACCGAGTGAAAGGGATTAGGAGGTACAGTCGTCCAGTTACAGAATGAGTAAATCACATGGATGAGCATAAGATATACATAAGAGTATAGTCAATGCTATTGTAATGGCATTGCATGGTGACAGAGAGCAGCTACACTTGGGAGCACAGCATAAGTATTGAGTTGTCAAATCGCTACATTGTACACTTGAAACTAATGTGATATTGTGTATCAACTACACTTTCATTAAAAACAAAAAATACATTTTAAAAAATATTTTCAAAAGATTATCAAAAAAAACTGAAAAAGACAGTCCTGAAATTTGGTAACTGCTATAAATTTTAAATTCCGGTCCTTCAATATATCTGTTTTTATTCTTTATTTATATAAGAAAGGGTATATAAACAGCCTTTATAATGTTGCTCCTGGTATGTATTAAATAAGTCCAAATAAATGAGGATTTTATAAAGTGAAACAAAAAAAAAATGGTATTCTGTTCATCCCCAGAGAAATATGGGGTTTTTTTAAGTTTTTTTTTATTTATTTGACAGAGAGAGATCACAAGTAGGCAGAGAAGTAGGCAGAGAGAGGGGGAAGCAGGCTCCCTGCTGAGCAGAGAGCCTAATGCGGAACTCGATCCCAGGACCCTGAGATCATGACCTGAGCTGAGGGCAGAGGCTTTAACCACTGAGCCACCCAGGAGCCCCCAGAGAAATATGTTTATTGGCTAAATAATTTAGTTTCAACAAAAACGGACATGCACATCACAATAGGTTGTTAGAATAATTGATCATTACCATGGTCTGCCATGAGTTAGAGATCAAGCTCAAGTTGCCATCCTGGGGCTGCGAAACAAAACTCAGACAGCAGAAATAGTGGCGAGAGTGTGTCACTAAGGATTAGGATGAATGTAGTTCTGTGAACCTGAGGACCAATAAAACAGAGCAAGAGATGAAGGCAAGTAGGAAGGACCAGATGATGGTCCCAAAGGTTTGAGAGAGTTGACCATCCTTAAAAGTTACCACCTTGTGGTCACCCTGATCACAAGGCAAATGACCCATGCTGCATCTTTGAGTGACAAAGAGAAACAAGTTATCACAACGAAAATAAATCCAGTCTGGAAACCAGGTATGAAGGACATTTTTTTAAAGGATACTTTTGGAACTAGGTTGTCCCACAGAAAGTCATGCTAAAGGAGGAAGGACTCTTGAGTTGTCACATTGCTTTTCAGCAATAAAATAAATAAATATAAATAAATAAATAATATATAAATATATATAATATATAAATATAAATAAATAAAAATAAAATAAATAAAAACAAACATCATCTCACACCCCCAGGCTAAATAAGGGATCTTTGCAGCCTATTAACAGTCAGAAAGGAAATTATCGTGAATTAGTACAAATATGAGACATTACCTAGGTGAAGAATTTGAGTAGTGCTTTGAAAATAATCTTGTCCTTCAGGATTTTAGCAAAGAAAAAACATCACATACTTAAGCTTCTAATTAGTCTTTCCTACTGAATAAGTTACCTCAGAAGAAATGCTTGAAAAGCATGAATAAACAGGTCCACAGGCTAGCTGAGCCATGACAAAGCTAATGACCTTTTTGGAAGAGGAATTCTTATTCAAGTTTTGATCTCTAGCGCCTCTGGAAGGTTTTCTAAAGAAAGAAATTTGAAGGGAAGACTAGAAAACAAAATGGTACCAAAATGCATCTCAGTAGATTGAAAACAGTTGTAAAGATAGAAGCAAGTGGGGTATGGCTAATAAACACATAAAAAGATGCTCAACATCACTGATCCTGAGGGAAAGGCAAATCAAAATTACCATGACATACCACCTCACACTGATTAGGAAAGCTACCATCATTAATAATAATAATGATAATAATAATAATAATAATAGAAAACAGCAAGTTTTGGAAAGGTTGTGGAGAAACTGGAATCTTTGTGCCCTCTTGGTGGAAATAAATGGTACAGATACTGCAGAAACCAGTATGATGCTTCCTCAGAAAATTAAAAACAGGGGCGCCTGGGTGGCTCAGTGGTTTAAGCCTCTGCCTTTGGCTCAGGTCATGATCTCAGGGTCCTGGGATCGAGCCCCGCATAGGGCTCTCTGCTCAGTGGGGAGCCTGTTTCTCCCTCTCTCTCTGCCTGCCTCTCTGCCTACTTGTGATCTCTCTCTGTCAAATAAATAAATAAAATATTTTAAAAAAAGACAATTAAAAACTAAAGTACTGTATGATCTAGCAGTTTCACTCCTGGGTCTAAGGCCAAAAGAACTGATACTAAGGTCTTAAAGTGCTATTTGTATGTGCCATGTTCACAGCAACATTATCCACAGTAAATCTTGGAAGATATTTGTTTTCTTCCCCTCTGTATGTCCCACTACTAATACCGTGCCCTGTGCATAGTAGGTGGTCACTAAACACTTCTTGAATGAACAAAACAATGAATGAATGACACCTGATAGGCGGCATAACTGTAGCCAAAAGTTTCATTTTGCTATTAACTAGAAATTCTGAAAATAATTTTGTAAGAAACATGTTTATGTTTTTCATTAAAAAGAGATTTTGGCACCATTGGTGTTACTATTCTATCTGACTTCAAGATAACTTCTGTCTTTGATGAAAGGACCACCACACTGAATCCAAAGCCCATTCTGGCCTGACTCACCCAGCTTCATGCTGTGCATCCCTGAATAGTCCTTGTCCTCCATTTTCTCATCATTCAGTCAGAAGAAGGAAATATCTCTTCCTGATTCCCAGATTCTTTGTGAGATTCAAATGAGATAATGCACAAGAAATCCCCCTGGAAGCTGTAAAGCACCATATAAGCACAAGGAAATCTTGTCTTTATACTCCTCATGCTCTGGAACTTTGAGAAGGTCAATGTTGAGGTTGCTTCTTACCAGGGGTTTATTCATTCCCAGCGGAGGGCTTGTTAGGACCCAGGCTGAAGTGGCAATTCAGCCCAAGCCACATCCATTTGCAGGTGAGCGCTGCCCCCTGGTGGAAATAAAAGGACAGGGACAATTGCGGTAAACAGTGTGGGATCACCAGGGAGGATGCTAATGGGGGGAAACAAGTCATTTCAACTTAAGTTTAAAAAAAAAAAAAGCTTGTTTCCCTTTTTTGTCCCAAAATGTTCTTTGGAATTTTTTTTTTTACATATGCAGGATGCATACGCACTCCACCAATAACTTACCTAATTAATATTTATAATGAATCAGGCACTGAAGAAATTTATAATTCTTCATACATTTTAACATTCTAAATTGTCAATATTTCAATTTCAATAATTCAGTAACTTAAGAGAATAATTTCACAATTAATATAACATGTTAAGACTATGAGGGCAATATATAAAATAGGTATTTGTATGTGCCGGCATGGATCATTTAGAGAAATTATTTGTATCTAAAATACACCCATGGTGCCAGAATCTCTAGGCTATCTAGAACATATGCTGTTTCCACCTGGGATGTTCCTGGTGACTCTGGACAAATCTTAACATTTATGGGTCTCAGCGGCCTCATATGACAAAAGGGCTTAATTAGGTAATGTCTAAGGCCCTTTGCTGCTCGAAAAAATATCCCACAACTTGGCCCAGAAAATGTATTTAAAGGCCAGCTGCCCAGGCTTCAGAATGCTTATGGGAGCCCAGTTCCAGGAGACCCCCTGACTGTCCTGGAAGCAAAACAATTTTACACCTGTCTTCTCCACAGAACCTAGAACCAGTCAAACCAAACCAAAGCCCTCCTATCCCTCTTTTCCCCATCCTCTCCACCTTCTTCACCCCCACCTTCCTGGCCACTACCTCATGAGGAGCCTTCTCAGATCACTCCTGGCTCATCTCTCCCGTTTCTCAGCCGGACCCCCTTCCCCTTCCACACACACACACCCAGTCATTCCAAACTCTATGACACAAAGGCTAAACATGACCCAGCTTCTGCCTGATCCTGACCATATATTTCTTAAAGACTGGACCCAGATCTTTTTCATCTTTGCATTTATTTACCATCATGCCTTCATTTTTGCATTTAGCTTTGAACACCAGACATAGTAGCCATACGTATTCAATAAAGGAATCAGTTAATACTTATATTATTGCTCAAGGTAATACGTAGATGTCATAATCATGGTAAGACCAGAGAAGTTACCAGGATCGTATTTTTTAAATAACACAATTTTTTTTCTTTTGCTATGGCAGGATAAAATATGGGTTTCTTTAGTTACTATTTCTTTATATACCTCTCTGTTAATAAAGACCCTGCTGGAGCTAGCTGATGGTACCCTATTGCAATATTACTTAACTTTTAAAACTTTATAATATCTGGTGCCAGATAATGATGGTATATTCCTACGGTCTAGATGAAAGTAAAGGATTACTCACCCAAAATTAGAAGTTAAAATAATGAACTTAATATAGAATGAACCCTGTTATATTTAAGATAACAAATATCCTGAAGCAAAAGCCAGGGATGTTAGACATCAATTTACAAAAAAAAAAAAAAAAAGCTAATTATACATAATTTCATGCTAATCAGAATGATGCCATTTTTCTTCTGGCATGAATAACTCAAATAGAAACACCCCAATAATTGTGTATAAAAGCCCAAAGAAACCATCAGCTCGTGATATTCTGTTCTCCTTTGAAGTTCCAGCTATCTTGTTACAGACAAGGTGAACACTGCTCATTCTATCATGTCTCTCCGAATTTCTAGTGGGTCCAGGCATATTCGCTTATGGTCTGGAACTGGATCTATCAGACCATCCAGTGGAGGCTCGGGCTTTGTGGGCAGCAATGCGTGTGGCAGCTCTGTTGCTGGAAGTGGATTTTCCTGTGCCTTGGGAGGGGGCCTGGGCAGTGTTCCTGGGGGGAACCATGCTAGTGGTGTCCTTGGAAACGCTGCTTGTTCTGGCTTTGCTGGAAGTGAAGGGGGACTTCTGTCTGGAAACGAGAAGGTGACCATGCAGAATCTTAATGACCGCTTGGCATCCTACCTGGATAACGTGCGAGCTCTGGAGGAGGCAAATGCTGAACTAGAGAGGAAAATCAAGGGTTGGTATGATAAATATGGACCAGGATCTTGCCGTGGACTTGATCATGACTATAGCAGATACCACCTAATCATCGAGGATCTGAAGAATAAGGTGAGAAATCACAAATCTGAAAATACTGAAAACACTGAAAGTATTTAAAACTAAGAACTACCTAGCAAAAGATATAGAATGTAAACAACATAAACGGGAAATGCCTCATAACTGTTATCTGTCATTTATGTTCCTATTTATTTATTAATTATTTTCACAAATCATTCTTCCTCTTAGTCAAAAATAGGTACTTTAATGCATGAATTTCGAGCAGCTTGAATGTTACTAGTTTTGAAATATATTCATTGGTAAGAAAGAGTAGGTGAGAAATAACCACATTTGTAATTTTTAAAAATCTTAAATATTTCGGTTGTCACTTAAGGAAATAAGTTTTTTTTATGCAAAAGTGAATCGCGTCACATGTTTCATTTCCTGAGATAAATTCTAAGAACGGGCTTATTTGTTGTGTCCTCCCTTTTGGTTTCTTCTAGATTATCTCCTCCACTACTGCTAATGCTAATGTAATTCTGCATATTGACAATGCCAGACTGGCTGCTGATGACTTCCGGCTAAAGTAAGTGATAGAAAACAATCATTCTCTAGAAAAACTTTCCTGTCGATTTTAATGTGCTAAATACAATTTCAATTTCACCCTGAATAGAATGAACCATAAAAGTTTAAAGGAAGTAATGCATGTTATGACAATGTCCTACACCGCAAGGCGCGTTCTTGTGCTATCCTCACAATTTATATATATTTATTCCATGCTTGGGACAAAATATTACTTTATTTCTACACCTGCCTGGAAGAGTGCCAAGCACTAAGATAAAATTCTAAAATGGCATTATTTTTCTTTAATGGGGATCTGCTATCAGAACGTGTCACTAAATAACGGTCAATTTCCTTGCAGAGCACTGGGTAAAGGTGTGGAGGAAGGCGTTCCTTCTATACTTTTATAACGTTCGGAGTCCCAATTCATTTTCTAATTCATTTTCAAATGAATTGATTTTCTAATTCAGCCCCAATTCATTTTCTAATGCACCGCTTAATGCACCAATTCATTTTCTAAACCCCTCTTGAGGTTGTCTAACTTGGGCTGAAATTCACTTAATGCCCCGCCAAGGTACGAAAACGAGCTCACCCTTCACCAAAACACGGAGGCTGACATCAATGGGCTGCGGCGAGTCCTGGACGAACTCACGCTCTGCAGAACCGACCAGGAGCTGCAGTACGAGTCCCTGAGCGAAGAGATGAGGTACCTCAAGAAGAACCATGAAGAGGTAGGAGAAGCTGAACCACTGACCAAACCGCGATTCTGTATATTTTTAATACTTGGTGGGGGGAGGGGTGTCATTAACTTACAATAGGATTTCGTGCTAGTTATAGTAATTTAAACAATGCCAAGGCATACAAAGAAAGATTTTTCTCTCTCCCAATCTCCGCCCTTCTAACCTCATCCCCCAAGGTTATGAGTATTAACCATTTGATCGACACCCTTCCCTTTTTTTTAGGCTGATAGAACAATCTAATGTTTTAAAAATGGTGCACTGTGGTGCGCCTGGGTGGCTCAGTGGGTTAAGCCGCTGCCTTCAGCTCAGGTCATGATCTCAGGGTCCTGGGATTGAGCCCCACATCGGGCTCTCTGCTCCGCAGGGAGCCTGCTTCCTCCTCTCTCTCTGCCTGCCTCTCTGCCTACTTGTGATCTCTCTCTCTGTCAAAGAAATAAATAAAATCTTTAAAAAAAAATTTTTTTAAATGGTGCATTGTGGGGCGCCTGGGTGGCTCAATGGTTTAAAGCCTCTGCCTTTGGCTCAGGTCATCGTCCCAGAGTCCTGGGATTGAGCCCTGCATCAGGCCCTCTGCTTAGTGGGGAGCCTGCTTCCCCCTCTCTCTCTCTGCCTGCCTCTCTGCTACTTGTGATCTCACTCTCTCTGTCAAATAAATAAATAACATCTTTTTAAAAAAATAAATAAATAAAAATGCTGCATTGCTTTGGCATTGATACACCCATCCTTGTTTGCCCTGGCTTATTTCTCTCATTCGTAAAAGGCCATCCTGCCGTCCACCTTCCCACAAAAGACCTGACTAGGAAAAGATGTCACTGTTTTCTCCACTTAATGAGCCTGGCTTTACTTGAATGCGGAACCCTGCACAGTAATAAACCCCTTACTTGACAACGTTATACCACGCAGCTTCAAACCCCTTAGAGGGGGGGAAATGACTTTCTCCAAATAGTCTCCAAAACAATGAATGAAAATGTTCGGGAAACACCCCGTGACCGGTTAGATAAGCCTAAAAGGAGAGAGTTATGGGGGAGGGAAAGGCCAAGAACATGAAAAGAGAAAGAGGGGGAGGGAAGAGTCACAGGGCCGAGGGCTGGAAAGGCAGGAGCGCGGAAGAGCAGTTGCCTGCCCGGACCATAAACTGCCCCTCGAGTCCCGCTCACGTTTCCCTGCAGGAAATGAAGGCGCTGCAGTGCGCAGCTGGCGGGAACGTGAATGTGGAGATGAACGCGGCGCCCGGGGTGGACCTCACGGTCCTGCTGAACAACATGCGGGCCGAGTACGAAGCCCTGGCCGAGCAGAACCGCAGGGACGCGGAGGCCTGGTTCAACGAGAAGGTGAGGCGCGCGTCCAGACCCGCCTCCCCCGAGCCTGCCGGCTGGGGTGCAGGCCCGCTCACCCCTCCGCACCCCGCCTTGCAGAGCGCCACCCTGCAGCAGCAGATCTCCGACCACGCGGGCGCGGCCACCTCGGCCAGGAACGAGCTGACCGACATGAGGCGCAGCTTGCAGACCCTGGAGATCGAGCTGCAGTCCCTCCTAGCAATGGTAGGCGAGAGCGCGGGTCAGCCTGCATTTTGTGACTCTCACGAAAACCCTCTTTTTGCCTGTTAGAGCTTCAGCCCCAAATACTTAAGACAGAAGAGAGCAAGGCAGACAGACACTGAGACCCTCGGAAAGAGAGCCGGGCAGAGAGCGTGTCTTTTTTCCTGAGGTCACTGAGGATTTCCTTCCTGGCCTCTGCTCAATGTCCCTTATCCCTTCTTCAGCCTGCAGAACAAGCAGCAGGGCTATTACCCCGCCTGAAAATTAAGTGTCAGGACACTGTCAGGCAGCCACACGAGGCAGACCTAGGGTCACCAGCATCTCCTAGGATTGATGAAGGCCAATCCATGCCACAGGGTCCTTCCCATCAGACAGAGGAAAGAAGGGCACCTATCTGAATCCCTATGAGCTCCTGTCAGCCCCTCATCCCCACCCACCTCACAGAGCTGGGCACCCAGCCAGCTTGGCACCTACTGCCAACTATTTCAGAGGTTACCATGGAGACAATCCAAGACTAAAAATGGCTTCCGTTCTGGGGTATGAGCTAGCAGCACCCAAAAAGCTTGATTTTGAGAATTACCGTAAATACCCGTGGCCCAACGGTTCCCATCCCCATCACGGGTTTCTTGCTCCCTGAGGACACAAAGTTGTGACCCAAAGAAAAGAGCCATTATGATACACCTAAGTGCAGCAAGCAGAAAAGTTGAGGAGGACTCAGGACTACATGAAGACCGTTTTGATTCGGTCCCCCTAAAAAGATACAGTGCTCTCTAACCATATAATGTTTAGATTAAAGGTTGTTTTGACCACTGACTAACGGTCAGCTTAACAAGAGTGCCCCTCTCATCCTGACCCTGGTCAACACTGCTGGCTGGTAACCCAAGCCTTCCCCTGCCACTCTGGGCTCCTGGAGCCCTGCCTCTCTCCCTGCTTCCCTGCAACTAGAACCCCAAGGACCCTTGCCTGCTGCTGTATTCCTGAGCGCAGATCTACCCTTGCATTTCCGAGCTATGCCAAAGGAAATAAACGCCTGAGTTCCCAGATCAAAATGGAAGCCTATTCACATAGGAGATGATGTTAGAAAGTAGTTCATTCTGCACAGCTCGGAGTACCATAGTTCGGGCTCAGGAGATGAACCACACAAAAAGCCCATGTTAGACAACATAACTGAATTCTAGAAAACTGGTGGCATAGAACTTAACTGCCATGCTTGAGATTCTTTTGTCATAGATGGATTCTAAACAGAATCTTCTCTGGTTTAGTACACAAATCACGTGTAATATAAACTTTCCCTGTGCTTCTTGTAGTATGCAAACTTGCAAGTTCATCCTGTCCTCCTTCCTTATCTACAAGCTGTAGATAAGTGAAAGGCTGTAGAGATAGGAATGCTGTGCCCTCTGATGAAGAAGAGTATTCACAGACTTAAAAAGGAATACCAGGGGCATCTGGGTGGCTAAGTCAGTTAAGCATCCAACTCTTGATTTCGGCTCAGGTCATGATTTCAGGGTTGAGACTGAGCCCCTCGTCGGGCTCTGTGCTGGGCAGGGAGCCTGCTTGAGAGTCTCTCTCTCTCTCTCCCACTCCCTTTACCCCTCCACTCCTTTAAAAAAAAAAATGAATAAAATGAATTCCTGATGATGAATACATCATCAGGAAAATTAAAGTTTTGAACAGCAGAGCACACACCTCACTGATGTCTTTCCACTTGGGCATCCTCCTCTCTGTTACTGTTCCTGGAGAGCCCAGCACCACCCATGTAATGCACCAATTAGCCTATTTATTAAGTCAGTGGTTCTTAGCCCTATCAAACACCACGCCCACCTGTTATGGTGAATATTTTATAACTCCCTCTTTATCCTAGAATGAAGTCAATAGATGAGTATTTGTAATACAAAAAAAATTTTAAAAGCCACTATAATGCCGTAACTGCAATAAAAAGGAAAACTAAAAATATTTTTAAATGAAAAGTACTTAGTATGTAAACACTTGGGCCTCACTACCCAGAACATGTAATGAGAGAGACCGAGGTTTACCCCTTCCCTTGATAAATAAACTTTTATTTTATTTTATTTTTAAAGATTTATTTATTCATTTATTTATTTGACAGACAAAGATCACAAGTAGGCAGAGAAGCAGGCAGAGAGAGAGGGGAAAGCAGTCTCCCCGCCAAGCAGAGAGCCCCAGGCAGGGCTCGATCCCAGGACCCTGGGATCACAACCTGAGCCGAAGGCAGAGGCTTTAACCCACTGAGCCACCCAGGCGTGCCTAAATTTTTATTTTAAATAAGGTAGGATCAGGAGTGGCTCCACACAAGAACAGGAAACTGAAAGAGTGTGAATGGGGGTGGACACTCGGATAATTACTAATATCAGGAGAAGTAATAACCACCCAGAGGTATTCATCTATAATAAGGGGAGAAGAAAATTACTTTAATTGAAGCAGACATCACATGATGAGACAGATGATAGGCTGTGCAAGGTGAAATGAGGAGGTATAATATTCATAAGAGTAGTATGGAAATAATGACCTGTACTGTGCTGTGAAACACATCTCTTGTGGTGAAAGCCCACACCTGTTAGGGCATTCGTTCTATCTCAAGTACTTCATAAAAGACCTTTGAATAACAACACGCAAATCCGGGACAGAGCAGAAAAACAAACAGCAGCACGCAAGGCCTTGGAGCAGTGGTCGGGTAGGTCTCTGGAGACAGGAGCAGAATAAGATTGAAAAACAAAAACCAATCCAAAACTAAATACATAACTTCAATCTATAAAATTTCCAGTATGATTTCTTATTGCACTATCCCCCAAAGAGAGTTTTAACACGTAGGTTGATCATGATAGGAAATATAACCTAAATACCATGGAAATCCGTTGGAAGAGTCAAAAGTCTCATGGGAAAGGGTCATTTATGCCATATCAGGTCCTCCAACATGCCAGGCCCCCTCCCAGGGAAATGGCCTGCGACTTTCCCTTCCTCTGCACCTCCCGTGTGGTTGTGATGAGCCCCAGAGATTTCCCAAAACTCGCCTAGGAAACAGGGCTGCTGTTTGCTGAGAAGCTCTGGTCTGCATAGTCCTCAAAGTGGTTTCATCCTTGCTGTGACATCCCCTGTCCTCAGAAACACTCCCTGGAGTGCTCCCTGACCGAGACCGAAGGCAACTACTGTGCGCAGCTTGCCCAGATCCAGGCTCAGATCGGGGCCCTGGAGGAGCAGCTGCACCAGGTCAGAACCGAGACGGAGGGCCAGAAGCTGGAGTACGAGCAGCTCCTCGACATCAAGGTCCACCTGGAAAAGGAGATCGAGACCTACTGCCGCCTGATTGATGGAGATGGGAAGTGAGTAACACCATTTGAAAATCTGGTATTTTACTGCATAGGTTGTTACCTATTTTAAACCACAACCATGGATTGTCCCTCCATGTTCCATGCCTCCAAGCCTTTTGTTTTAAATTCCCACTCCAGAGACGTGTGTCCACCTCTCCCCTCTGCAGTCAGCCCTGCCATATTTTCTACATCACAGCCCCTTCTTCACCGGCCTCGGATGACCCCAGTCATCCCCCCAGAAGGCGCCATTCCGTATCCATGTTAATCATTGTAGGTTTCAAGATTACCCTCAACCAGGCTTTACCCATCTTTCACTCTGTTCCTAATATAATTGTTGCTCTGAAATCAATGCACTCCATACAACCCCCCAGGATCTGTATGTTCCCCCAGGAACATGAAACTCTTGATCTCAGGGTTGTGAGTTTGAAACCCACAGGAGTGTAGAGATTACTTAAATAAACAAAACACTTAAAAAAAAAAAAAAGTAGGTGCCCCTGGGTGGCTCAGTTAGTTAAACATCCAACTCTTGATTTTGGCTCAGGTCCTGATCTCAGGCTCATGAGATTCGCCCCCACATTTGGCTCCCCACTGGACAAGAAGCCTGCTTAAGATTCTCTCTCTCCCACTCCCTCTGCCCCTCCCCCACCTCTCTCCGTCTCTAAAAAAGTATTATTTTCATTTAAAAAGTATTCATACATGTGTATATAGACTATATTGTATATGTATGTGAATATGTATATACATTCTCCTTAGGTTATAAATCCTTGGGTTTAAAAAACAAATCAAACGAAAACAAAGTTATTTTATATTCTCTCTTTTTTTTTTTTTTCCATTTTATTTATTTTTTCAGCGTAACAGTATTCATTCTTTTTGCACAACACCCAGTGCTCCATGCAAAACGTGCCCTCCCCATTACCCACCACCTGTTCCCCCAACCTCCCACCCCTGACCCTTCAAAACCCTCAGGTTGTTTTTCAGAGTCCATAGTCTCTTATGGTTCGCCTCCCCTCCCCAATGTCCATAGCCCGCTCCCCCTCTCCCAATCCCACCTCCCCCCAGCAACCCCCAGTTTGTTTTGTGAGATTAAGAGTCATTTATGGTTTGTCTCCCTCCCAATCCCATCTTGTTTCATTTATTCTTCTCCTATCCCCCTACCCCCCCATGTTGCTTCTCCATGTCCTCATATCAGGGAGATCATATGATAGTTGTCTTTCTCCGATTGACTTATTTCACTAAGCATGATACGCTCTAGTTCCATCCACGTTTTATATTCTCTCTTTAGAAGACATTTAATTATTTTCTCCTCCTATACCCCCAAATTTTAATATTTTCCTTTACAGAAAACTAAGATCTGTTTTTGGCATACAAAGTTTCCTTGAGCTCATGTCCATCATTTGACTCAATGAATATTTCTTAAGTGGTAATCTGAAATATTAAAGAATAAACTGTTTTTTTGGTTTTGTTTTGCAGCTCCTGCTCCAAATCAAAGAGCTTTGGATCAGGGAATTCACCTAAAGGTAATAAAATCTAGTTCTGTTTCTACTGCAAGTAGTTTCCCATTAATGGCAATCATATACCGTGGTAACGGTAATGCTCTGTATTATTTTAAGTAATTTTAACTCAAATGCTCTGAATTTAAAGTATTATTTTTAAGTGGATAAAATTATCCCAAACTATTGTGATAAATCTGTACATGCTCTAACCAAAGTGTACATAATATGTTATATCACAACCAGCACTTGAATTCTTCCTCATGTAATCTTTTAGCTGGAATATGTGTATTCACAGGTGTTTTGTTTCTAGAATTATCCAAAACCACACTGGTAAAGACAGTGGTTGAAGAGATAGATCAACGTGGTAAAGTTCTTTCATCGAGAGTTCACTCCATTGAAGAAAAGACATCTAAAATGACCAGTGGTAAAACAGAGCAAAAGGTTCCGTTCTAGCCGCCGTTGAGAAAAGAACAACCTGGGGAAAAGGATCCTGTACAACTGCATTATTCTAAATATCAAGGAGAAGAAAAACAAAACAAAACAAAAAAATAAACATTTCTACCCTTACCAATAAGTTACTTAGCAAAAATACCTGTTTTCTTAGTTAACTTTTATAGACTCTTGGGTGTTTGTTTTCAAATAAATAAAAAAGTGGATGTGTACTCATTTCCATTTACCTATAACTAATAAACAATAATTTGAGATTTTTTTTTTCTACATCTCATTCACGGGCATACATGCATGGAATCTATTTTCATTGCCTTTCACTCTAGTTTTAAATAACAGTCAGTAGCACATGGCATTTAAGTATTAATATTCACTAGGTAATTAACTAACTCACCATTTTGCACGGGCAAGTAATCTGGGGAAAAAATCAGAAATTCTCCTGTGATTAAAAAATCCCATCACTAGGGGTGCCTGAATGGCTCAGGGGGTTAAAGCCTCTGCCTTCAGCTCAGGTCATGATCCCAGGGTCCTGGGATCGAGCCCCACATCTGGCTCTCTGCTCAGCAGGGAGCCTGCTTTCTCCTCTCTCTCGCTCTACCTGCCTCTCTGCCTACTTGTGATCTCTGTCAAATAAATAAATAAAATCTTTTTTAAAAAAAAATCCCATCACTAGATGGCGCATTCCTGGTATTTTTACTTATGAGCTTATCAAATTCTACTGGAGATCTGGATACTTCCCAGGATACTGTTCCCCATACAATCAAGATTAACTCTGGAAAGATCCACAGCAATGAGCCGCATGTGAATAACTTTTTTTCCTAGAGCAAACTTTCTGTTGAGCCCCAGACAGCAACTAGTTCAGGCTTAGCAGGCCATAATGTCTCTATTTCAACTACTTGGCTAAGACATTTATCACAGGAAACAGCCCTAGACAATAGGTAAATGAATGAGCATGACCATGTCCCAATAAAACTTTATTTATGGACATTGAAACTCGAACTGCAACTAAGTTTGATGTATTATGAACTATTATTCTGTTTTTTTTCCCCAACCATTTATAAATGTAAAAACCATTCTTAGCTCATGAGCTGTGCAAAAACAGGTAACAGACCAGATTCAGCCCACCAACACCTGGTCTAGAATTTAAAATCTCATGAGGTTGATGATCACAGTTATTGTGTCTTTCTATGTTTCTGGATCAAAATGTAGGGTAAGGAGTCCTAACAAATGTTAAATTCCTTAAAAGGAGAGCAGCTCTCCTATTTCTGTAATATGGGGCCTGATTCTGAGAAGCTCTAGAGAAGGTGGGACTTCTACCCAAAAATGCAACAGCCACAGGGGAGTTAAAGCGGTGACAAAGGATAGGATGTTTACGGAATTTTGAGAAAAGCATCAGATGAAGCAGATACTAAAAACTCATGGGAAAATAATCTCCCAAATATGCAGTGTACAGGGCAGCTGCATAATTTGCTGGGCTAAGTGCAGGATGAAATGTGGAGTCCCTTGTTAAAAAACCAGAGGGAAAAGTGTCATTAAAGGCACTAAAATATAAAGTTTTTTCCTTTCTTCTGCAGTCATGCACTCTACTTGTCATGATTTTTAAAATTTGCCATTTAAGGGGCACCTGGGTGGCTCAGTGGGTTAAAGCCTCTGCCTTCGGCTCGGGTCGTGATCCCAGGGTCCTGGGATCGAGCCCCACATCGGGCTCTCTGCTCCGCGGGGAGCCTGCTTCCTCCTCTCTCTCTGCCTGCCTCTCTGCCTAGTTGTGATTTCTCTCTGTCAAATAAATAAAATATTAAAAAAAAATAAAAAATAAAAAAAAAATAAAATTTGCCATTTAATGTCATTCTAAGTACATTAGAATTAAAATGTACACTTATTGGTATAAATTTTGCCATTCTTTTTTATATTGGGAAATACCCATTTAAAATTCAAATATAAGGACATTTAACTTGTATACAGAATCACCAAAATAACACAAGCCATATTTTGTAGCTGATATACGTGAAGGGAACGAAAAATTCTTCCTCGACTCTTCAAGGTCTTCCACCTAGACTAAGAATTAATCTACGTGTGTCAGATTAACAGGAGAAAAAAACAAAATCTTATCACATGTGCACAGAGACCCATAATGAATTTGAGACCCAAAGACACGACCCAGGCAGGCAGTTTTTATACTTTTAGACAAAGAGAAAATTAAATCTGTAAGCAACTGACAGGAGAAAGAAAACGTAGCTTTGGGAGCTTCAATTAGTAAGGAATTCTAAACAGAATTCGGGCTGTAGTAGTAAATCACTAAAAGTAACAAGAGTTGTTTATACAATCTTCTTGGCTCTAAATTTTCCATCTTCGGTAATAAGGACATCTCTTTACCTCTGAGTATAGAGTATGTTCTACATGGGAGATTTATTTCCTGCTTTCAGGGGAACAGAGGAGGTCTGAGTGTCCTTCTTATACAAGATATCCCTTAAGTAGCTTTTATTTAAAATAGTCAATATGCCAGGGGCACCTGGGTGTTCAGTCAGTTAAGCACCTGCCTTCAGCTCAGGTCATGATCCCAGAGTCCCAGGATTGAGCCCCATATCAGTCTCCCTGCTGGGCAGAGCAGTCTCCCTGCTGTTTCTCCCTCTGACCCTTCCCTGTCTTGTGGTCTTTCTCTCTCTCTCTCTCTCTCTCTCTCTTTTTCTCAAATAAATCATATCTTTAAAAAAAAAAACTAAAATAAAACAGTCAGTACGCCAAAGTGGCATATTTTGAGGCACGCTGCCTTTGGTTAGCCCCTACACAAACATCTGTATTTTGTTCTTTTACCAAAACAGTGGAAACACTGCACCAAACCAACTCAACAGGTTTTCTTTCACTCCTTTATCTGCTCACATTCTGCCAACACTATCCACCATTGGCATACTGATGATAAAAAAAAAAAAAAAAAAAAAAAAAGACAGGAAAAGATGGTGTGGGTTGCCCTATCTTTTATATCACTGTTTTCAGCCTAAGTGTTTGGCTCATATAGAAATATAAGAGTATGTGATAAGGTTCCTTGGTAGTTTCTTTTCCTTAGAACACCACTGCCTTCTTTCTGCATCTGAAACAAATCCATTTGAGTGGAAAAACTCTCAGGGTTGTCAGAAACCCTACTTGGTCACAGACATACTTAACCTTAAACTTGC
This sequence comes from Meles meles, assembly GCF_922984935.1. Lineage (NCBI taxonomy): Eukaryota > Metazoa > Chordata > Mammalia > Carnivora > Mustelidae > Meles > Meles meles. The sequence goes on along the minus strand of NC_060083.1, from coordinate 43,023,690 downwards.
TTTCAGATTCAGCAAACTCCACAGGATGGATGCATCAGAAGGCTGTGCACCTCGGCATTTTTTATGCTACAGGCTGCTGAGGCAGGAAGGAAAAACTGCAGACCAGTATTATTAAGAATACCAAGAGGGCAACAGAAGATCATTAAACCAAGTGTGGGGTCCTCCTGAACAGGAGATCTTGTGTCGTGCACCAGTTTCACGCTGATGAAGCCAGCCCTGCTGATCAGGTATGCTCAGGACACATTGACTTTAAAAACACTGTCTTCTTGGTGATCGGCATTTCATAGTGTGATACTGTGATTTATAATAAGAAATATATTTTTGTCCCATTCCTGGCACAGAGCCCCTACAACCCTTGCAAATTCCAAGATGTCCAGAGCTAGCAAGGTTCTTTTGTGATGTTAATGAGGTAACTTTTGGAAAGCCTATAAGGAAACTAAAGATGGAGGCATGGCTGTCAGTTGAGCCAACCGTGTTTGTAGAGGGTTAGAACTTTCAGTCCCACCCCCAACCCCACCTCCTGGGAGGCGAGAAGGGTGTGGAGTTTGAGTTCAATCACTAGAGGCCAATGATTTCATCAACCAGACCAATGTAACGAAGCTTCCATAAAAGCCCAAGAGGACGGGGTTTGCTGGGCTTCCAAATTGATGAACATGTGGAGATTTGGGGATGATGGTACACCTGGAGAGGGCACAGAAGCTCCACACCCTTTCCCCATACCATGTCCTATGCATCTCTTTCCTATGACTGTTCCTTTGATAATAAACCAGTGATCTAGTGAATAAAATGTCTGAGTTCTGTGAACCACTCTAGCAAATTAATCAAACCAAGGAGGGGAGGGGATTGGGGGAAATCTTTGACCGACAGCCAGTGGGTTAGAAGCACAAATGACAACCTAGACTTGAGACTAGGGTCTGAACCAGTTGGAGGCAGAGTGAACAGTCTTATAGGACTAAATCCTTTGCCTATCTCCAGGTAGACAGTGTCAGAATGGAGTGTGGGAGAATTGTTGCTAGTGTCTAAGAACTGTTGGGTGTCGGGGATGGGGGGGGCACCCTCATCCTGGAATTGAAATCAGAGTTGTATCCTGTGGTAGAATGGGGAGCACACATTGTACTTTGTGGTAAGGCTGCTTTAATGTTACAAGCTCAGAAAGAAAAGCAACTATCTCTAAGTCATCATTTTGTTGAAAAAAAAAAAAAAAAAAGGAAAGAAAGAAACTACAAGCCTGTCATGAAGTCATATGTCCCCCACAACAGCAAACCAAGACTTAATTAGATTCAACCTTTTCTAGGAATGTGACCTTTTAACAGTCAATCTGAAATTTCCTGATCATTACTGGTGAGGTCATCTGCATGATAGAAACAACAACAACAAAAAACCCCCCTGCTCTCCTCTTTCCCCCAAAAAGAAGAAGTAACAATCCTTTTGTTTTTTTCTGTTGCTAAAAACCTCTTGCTTTTCTGTTGCTAAAAACCCTCCTTCCTATGCAAGCCTTTCATTTTGTACAAATCCTCAAAGCAGCTCGCTACTTGTAAACTGGGATGGTGTGCATCGCTTTGTAAAACCAATTAGATCTCCAAATTTACTCCACTGAATTTTGTTTTTTAACAATTTCTTGCCAAGGAAACAAACCAGAATTCCCTGTGTATCTATTTAGCTAAGGAACAGATGTAAAATTAAATTCTGGGTGTGTTTCCTTTACATTCTGTTGAGTTCATAGGATCAAAGCAAATACCCCATCCTCAGAACTTAGTCTTAAATCTGTTCTCCCTTTCTTTTTTTCTTCTTTTTCCTTCTTTTTCTTTTTTTTTTTTAAGAGAGAGAAGTCACAAGGAGGCAGAGAGGCAGGCAGAGAGAGAGGGGGAAGTAGGCTCCCTGCCAAGCAGAGAGCCCGATGCGGGGCTCGGCTCGATCCCAGGACCTTGAGATCATGACCTGAGCTGAAGGCAGAGGCTTAACCCACTGAGCCACCCAGGTGCCCCTGTTCTCCCTTTCAAGGTGAGTTATGAATTCACCATGGCCTTTAGACCTATGATTTTCCTTTGCTCTGCAGAATTCTAGGGCTCCTGAGTTCTTCAGGAGTTCTTTTAATAATTACATGTTTTTCTCCAATCTTTGAAGGGTACTTTTTGCTGTGGTGAGCTTCTAAGCAATTGGTTGCCGTCTAAAGGAGGACTTCAGATACATGCTGGGGAGGTTGTTAAAGCAGAAATCACAAACTTATATCGCTTCTTCTAACAGCCAAGGTCTGTGAATTATAAGACATTACAAGAGTGAATTACCATTTGTCGTTGAGTGTTGCAAATGGGTTGCTGTTTCTCTTTCTCTTTTAATATGTTTTTTCATCACATAGAATTTTATAATACATTATAATATATATAGGTCAATTTCCGTCATAGATTCAGAATTTCACATCTACAAAGAAAGGTCTTTGCCATTCCAACAAGATAGGTAAAATTGCCCATGTTTTTCTTTCAGTACTTTTGAGATGATCATGGGATTTTTGTCATAATGACATAATGACATTTTATGCATGTAGTATAACCATCCTCATTCCACTTCCTGGAATAGTAGATGCTATTTAATATACTACTGAATTGGCTAACATTTGACTGAAGAGTGTGTATTCCCAGAATACGTCTTTTCTCTGGGAACTGATTTCCCCTAAACTTCTCATTGCCTGTATTCGAATCTTACTCAGTATAATGATTTTGTTTGCTTTTATTTCTAATCCTTTCCTAGTAAGTTCTGTCTTCTCATTTCTAAGTGTCCTAATTATGGCTTGTGTTGATTGTTTTTTCAACCACCATTTTTTAATGCATTTAAAATCACTTTGAAGTGGTACATTGTATCTTTTTTTTTTTTTAAGATTTCATTTATTTATTTGACAGACAGAGATCACAAGTAGGCAGAGAGGCAGGCAGAGAGAGAGAGGAGGAAGCAGGCTCCCGGCTGAGCAGACAGCCCGATGCGGGGCTCAATTCCAGGACCCTGGGATCATGACCTGAGCCAAAGGCAGAGGCTTTAACCCACTGAGCCACCCAGGTGCCCTGGTACATTGTATCTTAATCTGTTTTGTCGACATGTCTTTCTGGGATATTCTCCTTTTCGATAGAGACGTAATTCAGCTCTACTTTTTTTTATGTGCTAATATTTTGTGGGATTTTACCTCAGTCCTTTTCTTCTGCTCATTTTTATAGGCATTTCACATTCCTTAACCTCTAGAATGAGTATAGTTCCACACGGCTTTTCTAACTGCATATAGATACCCTCTCTCATTTTTCACCTAGAGTTCAAAAGTATATTGGCTTGATTTCAAATTTCTTGTCTCTTTTTCTCTCCTCCACTGTATCCGGACCTTCTCTTCCCTACATCTCTACTGACCCTCTTCTGATCAGTTTCAATTCTTCTTCCTGGGGTTTCTTCTCATGGTGGGGCACTCTCCTGAAAAGGAAACACAGCTGGTCCGTTTTGAGAATTCACAAGGTCTAGACTGTTTCCGTCTGAGCTCATGCGAGACTCTTTTCACTCACCTACTTCTGAATGGGCAAAACTCTCCCAGTTTTGTAGGCAGATAGGGTTAGAGGTCCCCAGAAAAGGAAAGTCAAGTCATAGCTTTCTTAACATAAGAGAAGTCATTGTAGCCCCCAGCCATTCTGTGGTCTGTCCCTGACCAGCATTCCTTGCCCAAGCACACTTCCTGCAAAACTTCCTAGGACACACTGGAATCAAAAAATGCAAAAATCCCAGTAGTTTCGGATTTTAAAGGAATAACGGGAATGTAGAAACTAAGTCTGTACCAGGCCAGGAAATAGCCTAACCATATCAGAGACAACAAATTAATGATAATACTTCCACGACTGTTTCAAAAATAAAGATTGACCTAATGCATATCCTTGAGTCGTTTTTTACAGGATTTAAACCCTTTTGAGCACTCAAACACCAGACTCACTGGAACAGCGAATTGGTGATGCTGACCTCCCCCACCACCCCATTACGTCAGTCAACTAGAACCTGGACTCTGTCCAATTAGGATGATTTTGCCCCAACTCTTTACTGAATTCTCCCTTGCCAAACCCCACATGAATACACATGCACCTTAAAACTTCCCTAATTTTGTTGTTTGGAAATACCCACGGTGTTCTCCTGGCTTGTTACATGTAATTAACCCTTTCTTTTCCTCTTCTTTGGCTTGAATGTGTCCTGGCTCCCACCTACCAAGAGGCAAACCCAGTTTCAGGTTATAGTTTCTACCTGTTCTTCTCCAACACACCTGCAGTCCTTTTCAGTTGGCTTTCCATAATTCTCCAATAATCAGACCTTTCAAATACCTTTCAAATCCCTCTTCTTCCCACAAAAGTCTAGTGGCTAATGGTAATTTGTTCTACCAGCTTACATTTTGAGTTTCATGGTAATACCTTTTCACCTAGACTTATAACAAAAGTTGTATACAAGTCTCTGGTTTTGTGATATAATTGTTCTGTGTGAATTCTTTGTGAGGATTCAAAAATTCTGCAACCATTGCCATGATTTCCTAGAATCCATACCTTATTCTTGAAAGATAGCTTTGCTTGGTGTTCAGTTTTAATGTGGTAAATATTTTTCTTAATATTTTGTAGAGGGGCATCTGGGTGATGCCAGTTAGGCATCCAATTCTTGGTTTCAGCTCAGGTTGTGATATTATGGGATGTAAGATCCAGCCCTGCATCAGGCTCAAGTCTCAGCACAGAGTCAGCTGGAGTTTCTCTCTCCCTCTGCTCCTCCTACCCCGTCTCTAAAATAAATAAATAAATAAATCTTTAAAAAAATAATATATTTTGTAGTGCCGAGTAAGACACTATTGTTGCTAGTGGAAGCTGCTGACAGTCTAATTATGGTTCCTCTGTAGATGATCTCTATTTTCTCTGGCTGCTTTAAGATCTTCTCCTTGTCTTTGGTATTCTTCCACATCACTACAATGTGACTAGAAGTAGACTCTTAAATTCACTTTGCCTCTTGAACTGGAGGACTGTTTCTAATCTATTCTAGAAAATTCTTACCCTCTGCCCCATTCTAGAAAATTCTTACCTTCTACCCCATTAGGATTGTCTCTAGGGATACTCCAAAGAAAAGTATATCAGAGTTTCTCTCCAATCTCCCTCTTTCTCTCTCTCTTTCCCTCCTTCCTTCCTCTGTCCCTCCCTCTATCACATTCTCTTCCATTTAGAACAATAAACTTTTATTTTTCCTACAATTTACTTATTTCCTCCTTAGTTGTGTCTTATCTGTTGCTTAATCCTCAGTTAAAATTCTTTTTTTTTTTTAAGATTTTATTTATTTATTTGAAGGAGAGACACACAGCAAGAGCAGAAGCAGGGGGAATGGGAGAGGGAAAGCCCCCTGAGTGGGGAGCCTAATACGGGTCTCGATCCCAGGACTCTGGGATTATGACCTGAGCCAAAGGCAGACACTTAACAACTAAGCCACCGAGGCACCCCCTCAGTTAAAATTCTTAATTTTAGTTATTGTATTTCCCATTTCTTTTTCTTATTCAAGTATAATTAACACACAGTGTTATGTTAGTTGCAGGTGTACAATATAGTGATTTAACAGTTCCGGGGTGCTCAGTGTTCATCTAGATAAGGGCACGCCTAATCCTCTTCATCCATTTCCTTTCCATTGCCATTTCTATTTGAAATTTACTGAGTCATTTTTAATAGTTATTCATTTGGAACACTTCCAGTTCTCTCTTTCACTTCTCTAAACACAAAAAAACCCACACTTTCTTTGCATACACTTTCTTGCAACCTCATTATCGTTGGTCTTTGATGTTCTATTCTATAGACATAGTTATGTTGGCTCTTAGTCATATGTGTTTGTTTCCTCACATGTTTATTTTATTTTATTATGAGTGTAAATGTGGTTGGAATTTAACTTCGGGAGTCCTGCAGGGCCAGGAATAGGATGATTTCTCCAGGGCACCATGAAGCAGTACCAAACTGAAAATATCTTTTTAAAATAACTTTTAATTTATTTTTTATTTTTAAGTAAGCTCCACACTCAGTATGGAGCCCAACACAGGGCTTGAGCTCTTGAGATAAAAATCTGACCCAATATCAAGAGTTGGACACTTAACCAACTAAGCCACCCAGACACCCCAACCTAAATGTCTTAAACGAATTCTTAGATTGGAGTTCTCAGATTAAGTGGGCATAAATTCAAACTGCAAGACTGTATCGAGTAAGAGTGTAGTGATAAGTCATTATCAAATATCAGTAATAGTCATAGTATTGAATTTTTACTCAGTACCACTGGCAACAGAATGACATGCTTGTTTCTGTGCTTTGCCAGCATGGAAATTTCTCTAACTTCATCCTTTCCCCTGACAACATAGGCTTTGGGGTATATAGTTTTAAGTGGGGTCTCAAGTTTAGCTATGACACTTGGTCAGGTCCAAATCTTATCCCTCACTGGGTCTCTTAACCAGAAAAATCTGTTACTGTTCTGAGCATATTTCTGCGACAGCTCAAACTTCTGTGTCTGCTCACCACTCATGTTTTGACTCTATGTGTTTTCCTTTTTCTTTTTTTAACGACTTCCTTTATTTTCTTTTGAGCTTAGATATGAATTTAAAAGGCATTTTACAGTAATTTATCCAGCATTAGGGTATTTCATCTAGTCTTATTTAACTGCTAGACATGGAGATACCACAGTGTCTATTTTTTTAAACTGCATTCTGTATCAAGTTTATTTGTAAATTTTACAATGAAACTTGCAACATGTATTTGGGATTTTTTTCCTCTTGGTTAGTTTTAAATAATTTTTTACTTTTTATCTAAGTAATGAATGCACATTGTTTTAACAGTTAAATTGTGCTTAAAGTAAAAACAAGGGGTGCCTGGGTGACTCAGCCGTTATGCATTAAGCATCTATGTTTGGCTCAGGTCATGATCCCAGAGTCCTGGAATCTCGCTCCCAGCTCAGTGGGGAGCCTGCTTCTCCCCTGCAACTCCCCCTGCTTGTGTTCCCTCTCTCACTGTCTCTCTCTCTCTCTTTGTGTCAATTAAATAAATAAATAAAATATAAAATAAAATAAAAGTAAAAACAAAAAACAGTGGTATCTTTTTCTCTCTCTTCTTCTACCTCAAGCTCTGCCCTCTACAGGCAAAACCAGTTACAACTCTTTTAGCTTTTCCTTGTCATCTTTATCTCTAGATTTTTAAATAATATGCTTCATTCAATATTTCTTGACTTAAGTTTTACATATTATATATTGTGCTCTTAAAAGAAAGTTGAGAGTTTTGCCTTTACCCCCTTTCTCCTCTTCCTAACATAGCTATACCACAATATTTGGCTAAACCAGTGTTCAGTCTTCTCACCAGTATGACTAAGCGGATATTGTTCATCATTATGCTGGCAGTATATGCCATGTTTTCTTGTACAGCTTTTTGTTCTTCGATCAATATTTTTCTAACATTTTTACTAACTTGGCTTCCTGTATACCTTAATCTCTCATGTCTCTTTCTTACATGAACAAAACCATTTTCAGACAAACAAAATCCATCATTTCCATCTATCCCCACCTATTTTCATCCATCCTTTTCATCTATCATCTAGACATCCAACTCAAGAATCCTCTCCTCTCATATTGGTTTTTCCGACTTGCTACCCAGCTATCTTCAGGGTCATGCATTTGGTGTACTTGTACTGGGACCCCATTTCTCAGATTCTGAGCTTTCTCTTTTCTTGTTCACTTTTCCTTCTAGTGGTTTCCTGACAAAATGTGTGAAGGAAATCAATGTTTTGAGACCTTTCATGTCTGAAAATATTTTTCTCCCTCACTCATGACTAATTGTTGTAGTAGAGAATTTGGGGTTAGACCTCATTTTCAAGGAGAATTTTTTGAAGGCATTCTTCACTGGAATCATGGATTCCAGGGTTGCTGGGAAGTCCAGAGCCATTCTGATTTCCCCATAGCTAGATGGGTGTTGTTTCTTCTTCTGACACTTTGTATTCTCTTTTTCTCCACGGTTCTCTGAAATAAACTGAGCACGTGCTTTGCTGTGATTCTTTTTCCTTTATTACTCATAGTTCTTGGTGGTCTCTTCAATTTAGAAGCTCAGTCCTTTAGTTCTGAGTAGTAGTATAAAATATGCTTATAAAATAATTTCTTCATCATTTCTCCTTTCTCTCTGAAAGATTTACTTAAGGTTGCTCTTCTTGAACTAAGCCTCTAATTTTCTAATCTTTTATTTGTCTTTTTGACCTTTGTTCAACTGCTAGGGAGATTTTTTTAAAAGCTTATTTTTCACAACCCATCTATTGAAGTTATTTTGGAAATTATTTGGGGAGTTATTTTTTTCATTCTGAGAGCCCATTCTTGTGCTCTGCTGTTTAATTTTAATGATACTGTATTCATGTTTCAAATATGTAGTATTTTTGTTACTTCTAAGGGCATTAATGATAGGTAGTTTCATTTTTTTTTGTTTTTTTTTTTTTTAAGTTTTCTTCAGCTTCCTCTATTGTCTGTTTGTCAAAAGTGCCATTTTTTGCTTCTTTCTTTGAGTCTTTGTCTTTCATGCTGGAGTGTTTTTTCAACGGATAGTAATTTTTAAAATTCTGCTCATCTGTAAGAGTAAGGTCCTAAATATTTAGAGGCGATGTGTGTATTTCATTCCAGGGTGGATAGGTAGTAAGCATTCTCTTATGGGAAACACTCAAAGTATCTGCAGGTCTTTTCTCTAAAACTCTTTGGCTACCCCAGAGAAGGACCCAACAATCACAGATGGATACCTAATTTGTAGGGCCTCATGCAAAATGAAAGTATCAGGTCCCTTGTCCAAAAGTCAGGAAAAGATTCAGTTAGAGGCACTAACACATCAATTTCTTTCTTTAAAAATATCTTATTACTGGCCGCCTGTGTGGCTCAGTCGTTAAAGCCTCTGCCTTCAACTCGGGACATGATCCCGGGGTTCTGGGATTGAGCCCCACACCGGGCTCCCTGCTCAGTGAGAAGCCTGCTTCTGCCTCTCCCACTCCCCCTGCTTTTAGTCCCTCTCTCATTGTCTCTCTCTCTCTGTGTCAAATAAATAAAAATCTTTTTAAAAAAATCTTATTACTTAAAACATGAAGTAGAGTGGGGGTACATGGCTGGCTCAGACAGTAGAGCATGTGACTCTTGATCTCAGGGTTAGGAGTTCAGGCCCCACATTGGGCATGTAGCCTACTTAAAAAAAAAATCCTTGTTGGGTGCCTGGGTGGCTCAGTTGGTTAAGCCACTGCCTTTGGCTTGGTTCAGGTCATGATCCTGGAATCCCAGGATCTAGTCCTACATCAGGCTCCCAGCTCCACAGGGAGTCTGCTTCTCCCTCTGACCTTCTCCCCTCTCATGCTCTCTCTCTCTCTCTCAAATAAATAAATAAATAAATAAAATCTAAAAAAATTAAAAAACATGTAGTAGAGGTAGTAGTAATACATAATAATACAATCTTACAAATTGCTAAAAATAACATTTTTCATGTTATGATTTTATGCAATACAATAAATTCTAATGCTTTATTAATATGATTTCCTGATCAACAGATTTTTGTGGCTTGCTTTTCTGCAGATTCACTTATTAGGTCATGAAAATTTATATTTTTAGCAATTTCATTTTCAATCTGTATAATTGAGAGTGATGTCCGTTGTTCTTGGCAAATGCAAGATCTCAAATAGTCTCGACTGGAAAGAACAACAAGAGCAAAGACCAAAAGGAGGGAGGGGAGAAGAACAGTAAACTGAAAGAATGCACAAGCCAGGTAGGTCTGACCTACCTCAAGAAGAAACTACATGTCAGGCGAAACTACATTATCAAGCTTATAGTCCATTGATTTTTAAACTGTAGGAAAGTGGAAAAGGAAAGAAATACTTACTGACTACATATTATCGACAAGCACAATTGCTTTACAAATGTAACTACCATTTAATAGCTTCACAAAACACAAGTCATGTATCCATCCTAGAAACGGAGGCTCAGCAAGAAGGAACTTTGCATTGGTCACACAGCCAGAAAGTTACAGAACTAGGATATGAATGATGATATATTCGATCGAAGAACTTACGTTCTTTCAATGACATGAATGGTTGTGTATTATTATAGGAATGGTATCTTAACTTACTGCTCTGCCTACTGACCAGGGTGGAAAGGAAAAAGACTTGAACCAAAAATCCAATCATGAGCTAAAAAAAATGATAGTGAGAAAAAAAAAATAGAAAAGAGAAAAATGTTTCAAGAGGCACCACAGAAGTAGATTCAGTTGGACCTAGTGACTTACTAGATGTAGGCCTGTAGAAGATGATAGAAATTAAAGATTTCTTAGCAATCATGAGTGTGACTCAGGGTCATTTCACCAATAAGTAATGAAAAAAGAAAAGTTCGAAGTTTGATGACAAGGTGATTGAGTGTTGAGTTAGAATCATCCAGCAGAAATGTCTGGTGGGCATAGTGAGGCATAGGTCTAGAATGGGACACAGGCCAGTGTTAAAGATGTATATTTAGAAACCATTCACTACAGTCAAAGTGACAAGAAGGGATGAAAGCACCAAAGAATAAAGTGTAGAAAACAAGAGTGCCAGGCACAAAATTATAAGGAATGACAAGATATAAAGCACAGATACACCAAATGGAAGAAAGAAGAGGAACAAACATTCCAATAGAAGTATTTTCAGAGGGCATTTGTTCAGAATTCAGTAAGCCTGGTCAGTATCAAATGTGTCCCAGAGGGTCTAGGAGAATAAACATGAGAAACAATGACTGGACTGGATGTGGCATAATTAGCAATCCGAGGTTATTTTCAGTAAAATGCTGGGACCAAAATTCAGGAGTGAAAAGAAGGGAAAGCATGGAGAAAGTAAAAGCAGAAAATCTTTCTAGAAATAACGAAAGGGAAGAAATGTAAAAATACAAGAAATCTAGAAATAGAAAGGGAACATACAGGCCATAGACTGGTCCCTTTGTTTTGCAGATAAGAAAACTGGACCCAGAGAAATTAGTTAATACCTTTATACCTTAGACAGAAAACCAGTAAAGATGAAATGGTAATTCCAGAGGGATAAAGATCAAGGAAGACTTTCTGTCTCCAAAGAAGAGTCCATTTAAATCCTCATTTCTCATTTAAGACCTGGCCTCCTTCCTCTGGTGCCATGAGCCCTTGGTCTTGAAATTATTTTCAAAGAAAGACCATATTATCCACTGAAACCCATGACTGTGACAGCTCACTTGCTGAAGAAAATGTAATGTTATCAGTTTGAGCAAGGAAAGAGAAATCTGTCTAGACACTTTTTTATTCTTAGAGGAATTTTGTAGTCCTGAAACCTGGAAGACAGGAAGGATTGCTCATACTAAATTTGAAATGCATCACTATAATAATCTTGATAACACTCCTCCCTGTCCCATTTTGGAGATAACAAATAACCCCAAGGTAACTATCCACCTACAGAAATGGACACAGTAGGGTAAAGGCACTCATTAAAAAAAAAAATCACCCAATTATGAATAATTCATGATGAGCTGGCAGACACCAGTTTGCTATGGGTAGCTAGGTTCATCGAGAAACACCCTGATAATGTGTATATAAAGACAAACTCAGCTGTTCGAACCGGACATTTGCCATCAGAGCTTCACTCCTGGAACAAGCTCTGCGGGTCTGGACATCATGTCTATGCGCTTTTCTTCTGCATCCAGACGGCTTGGCTCCAGCGGAGGAGCAGGTTTTGGGGCTGGAAATGCATGTGGTGTGCCGGGCATTGGAAGTGGCTTCTCTTGCGCTTTTGGGGGCAGCTCATCTGCAGGAGGCTATGGCGGGGGGCTGGGTGGGGGAAGTGCTTCTTGCGCTGCCTTCACTGGGAATGAACATGGCCTCCTGTCGGGCAACGAGAAGGTGACCATGCAGAACCTCAACGACCGCTTGGCCTCCTACCTGGAAAATGTGCGAGCACTAGAGGAGGCCAATGCTGACCTGGAGCAGAAGATCAAGGGCTGGTATGAGAAATTCGGGCCTGGTTCTTGCCGTGGCCTTGATCATGATTACAGCAGATACTTCCCAATAATTGATGACCTTAGGAACCAGGTAAGAAGCACAATGTTGTGAAGATTAATAACGCTAAGAATATTTAGCCACACAAGCACACACGAATGTGTGAGCTCTCTCACATGCAGCAGGGCTTTGCTCGCAGCTTCTGATTTTCCATAACTCATTATGAATATTAAAAATAATTTCCATTCAAATTCTAATCTTTGAACATGGCTCACCTATACCTGCTATGAGATGTGCATGTTTATACTTTTTGTAATATGAAACTATCAAAAACCGCCCACCATCTCTTGCTATATTATTTATAACTTTTTCCATAGAAAGTGTTTCTTTATGGGGGGGTGGTGAAGGGTGAAGGAGGTCATATTTAGTTTCCCATTTGCAAAAGAATCATCTTATTATTGGAGACAGAATGCCTGAAGATTACTATAATTTCATAGGTGAATTTCTTTCAAGGAAATATGACATTTCCTAACTCCTAACTAACTTTCCATCTATCAGATCATTTCTGCAACTACCAGCAATGCCAATGTTATCCTGCAAAATGATAATGCAAGACTAACAGCTGATGACTTCAGGCTAAAGTAAGTAGAGCTGAAGAGAAACCAAAGAAGTTCTCTCAACATTTCCGCCTTAAAGCTAAGCTATTGGGGGTCAATAGCTTGGCCAAGGTCAATAGTTTGACCTTGTTTGTTTTGAACTAAATGCACGTAAGAATGACCAGCTGAATGATCTGTTTTACCTGGGAAATTTAGGAATCGATACAAATGAATATCGAGATCCTATGAAAGAGAATTTTGAGTGCTCCCATTCTCTTGCTTCAAAGAAATGCTATTGCATTATGGACAGTCTAACTGAAGTTTTAAGCATATTTTAACAGTTTGACCTTGAATCATGGTTGGCGTTTTATGATGACCCAAGAAGTGAAGGGACTAAGGTGATAACAACTGTCAAATGTCTTCTAAGGTTTGAAAATGAACAGGCCCTTCACCAGAGTGTTGATGCGGATGTCAGCGGTTTGCGCAGGGTCCTGGACGAGCTGACTCTGTGCAGAACTGACCTAGAGATCCAGCTGGAAACCCTGAGCGAGGAGCTGGCTTACCTCAAGAAGAATCATGAGGAGGTAGGTCTCTGTCTCCCCCAATTCCACGATCCGCCTTGCTTCCAAAATTTAAAAATGAATTTCAGATGACCAGTATAACGATGTCCGACATCAATATTCCAGAAGGGACTCGTCAGTTCTCTGCGTGGCTGATTGTTTGAAATGTTTCTATCCACCCGCCTCCAAAGAAACAAAGTTTCTCACTTTATGCATCCTGTCGGTCTGGTTCCTTTGAAAATATTAAGCTCCTAACGTGGTCACATTTTTCAGGAAATGAAGGCGCTGCAGTGCGCAGCTGGCGGGAACGTGAACGTGGAAATGAACGCGGCACCCGGGGTGGACCTCACGGTCCTGCTGAACAACATGCGGGCCGAGTACGAAGCCCTGGCGGAGCAGAACCGCAGGGACGCGGAGGCCTGGTTCAACGAGAAGGTAGAACTCTGCCAGCTCGCGCTTGCGTGGCCGTGGGCGCTGATGCAAGGCCGGCAGCACCCTAACCACCCCCTACCTCCCCAACCTTGCAGAGCGCCTCCCTGCAGCAGCAGATCTCCGACGACGCCGGTGCTACCACCTCTGCTCGAAATGAGCTGACCGAGATGAAACGTACTCTGCAAACCCTGGAGATTGAACTCCAGTCCCTCTTGGCAATGGTCAGTAAACAGTACCAAAAAAAGATTGATTTCAGAAGTGGGGAAGAAATGTAAAGAGCGTTTCTTCCACGTGATTTTATTTATTTTCGTTTTTCTCCATTAATTCGCTGGCTTGACGTAATCCGCATTTGCATTTTGCGCAGCAGAATCCTCTTGGCCTAAGAGTAGACCTAGGTGCTCATAATTATGAAACATTGGAAATGAGCAAGGACAATTATTTTGAGGTACTCGAAAAAGAAAATAGTTTTTACCCTGAATCTTCTCTCCCGAGTCCAAAGATTTAAAAAAAAAAAAAAAAATCTCGGTGGAGTGCAAAAATGCGTTGGTATCCGTCCTACCTTCATCTGGCATTCCTTTGGGCCACTTAATTAAGAACCCTTACAAGTTCCTTTTTAAGTGGCATAAACAAGAAGCAAAGTAGAGGCATTCAGGTTGCCTATAAAGCTAAACACCCTTGATAATAATAGTAACCTTTTCATTAAGGGTTTGCCCAGCACTTTCTCCCATTTGAGTCCACAATAACCCTGGGGCTTGGGCAGGGCAGACTTTATAATTCCTGTCATTATTTCCAAAAGAACCATCTGAGATTCAAAGAAGTTAAGCAGTTTTCCCAGAGTCCTGCAGTTGAATACAAAAGAACCTGAGCTTCTCTCCAAATTTCCTAACTCCCACATCTATACTTTTCCCACTATGGCTAGTAACCAAACCTTCAGAGTTTATCCACAAAAGAGAGTATGAATGTATATAAAATTAGGACTTGGCATAAAAATTCTTGCAGCTGAAAGAGGAAGACACTTATATCTTCATTCCATCTAAAAGTACAGCAAGCATCCCTCTTTAGGAAAAACCCTTTATAAACCCTTTGGATTCACAAACGATTTTAAGCTCAGAAAGGTCTTTCTTTTCTTTGGTTCATTCTACTTCAGGAAAGTTTATCCAGTTCACCATGGGGTTGTTAATTATTAATAGAAGAGCTACAATCTCCATGAGACAAGACTGTCACATGATTAGAAACAAAGTAGAAAATTGTAGGGGGACTTTTATTCCTGGGAAATGTGGCAAATTGTACCAGACTCTAGAAGCAGAGGTGGGGGAGAGGGACCTTTAGACTGTGCCCTATGAAGAGACAAGTTTATCTTTGCTAACACTCCTGGACATATGAATGACATCCACCACCAACTGTATCATTCTCAAACAGAAAAACAGCATGACACCTAATAAAGGCAATAATTAATATTGAACAAGGGGGACCCTTTGGGGTAAATATGGTAAAAATTTGTAAGATAACTCTTTTAAATATCTCTTAAGTGCTCTGCCTTATTCTAAAACAACACTATGATATTTTCTACTAAACTATGTCTTACTGATCCATAGAAACACTCCCTGGAGTGCTCCCTGACCGAGACCAAAGGCAACTACTGTGCGCAGCTCGCCCAGATCCAGGCTCAGATCGGGGCCCTGGAGGAGCAGCTGCACCAGGTCAGAACCGAGACGGAGGGCCAGAAGCTGGAGTACGAGCAGCTCCTCGACATCAAGGTCCACCTGGAAAAGGAGATCGAGACCTACTGCCGCCTGATTGATGGAGAGGATGGGTAAATACAGCTCCCACTGAGAAAACACTTTATCCTTTATTTTAAGTTATTAAAGATTTTTTTAAATCAAGTACAAAGTATGTATGACCCACATCATGTATAATTAAACCCCTTCTAGTGTTATTTCAGAATCCAGAGATCTCCTATCTCAAATCCTTGTTTTCCAGTTTTCCCGGCACAATAGAGTAAAATAATTAATGCAAGATCTCTATATTTTTACAGCTCTTGTGTTAAATCAAAAGGCTATGGAGGACCAGGGAATCAGATAAAAGGTAACAAAAGCTGTGTTTAGCATTGAAAATGCACTTGTATAACTTTCAAATGATGAGTTAGTTATCTCCTCTTGATGCATCTGATAAATTCTGACAATTCGTGTGTCATTTTAGAGTCCTCTAAAACCACCATGGTTAAAACAATTGTTGAAGAAATAGATCCTCGTGGCAAAGTTCTCTCCTCCAGAGTTCACACTGTGGAAGAGAAATCCACCAAAGCCAACAACGTGAAGAGTGAACAGAGGGTGCCTTCCTGAACTCCAGAAGAAGAGCCCCTAAATGAAGCCAGGTTCCTAAATAAAAGCTCCCTTACTTTTTTGCTTTTCTTCAGATGAATTAAGACAAGCTATTTGTCAAATGGTAACATTTCTTTGGCTTTCTCTATGGTGGCATGTCAATAAACATTCTTTCTGTTGCAAATCATCTTCACTGGTTCTGGTCAATCTTGGCATTTTTAAACATACCCGCAAGGGGGGCTGAATCTGATTTTTAGCTTCTTTTGTTTAATTCAGTGGCCTTCACAAGTTAGGAGTGAATTTAACAGGTAAACTGGTTGGAGTCTTTTTCACTTCTCTGTAAAATTTTCAATCCTCCTCCTGCCTTCTATAAACACTGGTCAAGCACACTTGCTGGGTGCTACAGTGAGAATAAGACAGTCTGTAAAATCTAACCCCTGAATACAACATGCTCATAGACATGGAAATAAGAAATTTAAGAATCAAAAACATCTTGAAAATAAAGAAAAAATATAAATGGTGATATTTGAAGGTAGACGGGAAGAGAGAAAGATGGGGAACTAGACAGGGCAAGGGGGGAATTCTACAATGTTAGGCCACAAAACACATTGTAACAAACTGAAGAAGACTGAAATCACAAGTATCTTTTCTGGCCTCAATAGTATGAAACTAGAAACCAGTAAGTAACAGGAGGAAAACTGGAAAATTCAAAAATATATAGAAATTAACTAACACACTCCTGAACAATGAATGGGTCAAAGAAGAAACCAAAAGAAAAATTTAAAAAAAAATCTTGAGACAAATGAAAAGGAAAATAAAATCAAACTTATGGACGAAGCAAGAGCAGTACTAAGAGGGAAATACAGAGTGATCATCATATATTAAGAAAGAAGAAAACTCACAAATAATCTAACTTTACATATCAAGGAACTAGAAAAAGGGGAAATTAAGCCAAAAGTCAGCAGAAGGAAAGACATAATAAAGATTAGAACAGAAATAAATGAAATAAAGACAAAAAAGAAATAGATAAGATCAATAAAACTGAGAGTTGGGTTTTTTGAAAAGATAAAATTGACAAATCTTTAGCCAACCAGAGGGAGAGAGAAGGGACTCAAATAAAAATTATATGTGAACGATGGAGTATTATGCCTCCATCAGAAAGCTCGGGTCATGATCTCGGGGTCCTAGGATCGAGTCCCGCGTCAGGCTCTCCGCTCAGCGGGGAGCCTGCTTCTCCCTCTCTCTCTCTGCCTGCCTCTCTTGTGATTTCTCTCTGTCAAATAAATAAATAAAATCTTTAAAAAAAAAAAAAAGAAAAAAAAAAAAGAAAGGATGAATACCCAACTTTTGTGACAACATGGACGGGACTGGTAGAGATTATGCTGAGCGAAATAAGTCAAGCAGAGAGAGTCAAGTATCCTATGGTTTCACTTATTTGTGGAGCATAACAAAGAACATGGAGGACATGGGGAGATGGAGAGGAGAAGGGAGTTGAGGGAAATTGGAAGGGGAGATGAACCATGAGAAACTATGGACTCTGAAAACAACCTGAGGGTTTTGAAGGGGCGGGGGATGGGAGGTTGGGGAACCAGGTGGTGGGTATTAGGGAGGGCACGTATTGCATGGAGCACTGGGTGTGGTGCAAAAACAATGAATACTGTTATGCTGAAAATAAATTTAAAAAAATTATATGTGAAAAAGGAGACATTAAAAGTGATGTCAGAAATAGAAAGGATTATAAGAGAATACTGAAACATTTATATGCCAACAAATTGGATAATCTAAAAGAAACAAATTCCAAGAAACATGCAACCTGCCAGACTAAATCATGAAAAACAGAACATCTAAACAGATCAAAGATGAGTGAGGAGATGGAATCAGTAATCACAAACACTTTCAACAAAGCAAAGCCTAGGACCAGGTGGTTTCAATGGTGAATTCTACTACTTACAGAAGAATTAATGTCAATCCTTCTCAACTCTTCCAAAAAATAAGAGAAGAAAACACTTCCAAATTCATTTTATAAGGCCAGCATTACTCTTCTACCAAAGCCAGACAAAGATGCTACAAGACAGGTCAATTACAGATCAATATCCCTGATGAATATAGATGGAAAAATCTTCAACAAAACTCGAGCAAAACAAACTCAACAATATCTTAAAAGAATCATATACCATGACCAAATGCAATTTATCCCTGGGATGCAAGAATGGTTCAACACATACAAATCAATAAATGTGATATACCACAGTAACAGACAGAAAGGTAAAAATCCTATGGTCATCTCAATAGATACAGAAAAAAGCACTTGACAAAATTTGACACCTTTTCAGGATAAATACGCCCAGCAAATTAGGTATAGAAGGGGGCACCTGGGTGGCCTAGTCAGTTAAGTGGCTGCCTTCGGCTCAGGTCATGATCCCAGGGTCCTGGGATCGAGCCCCGCATCGGGCCCCCTAGTCAGGGGAAAGCCTGCTTCTCCCTCTCCCTCTGCCTGCTGCTCTGCCTACTTTTGCTCTCTCTCCATCTCTCTAATAAATAAATAAAATCTTCAGAAGAAAAAAAAATAGGTATAGAAGGAATGTAGCTCAACATAAAAGGCCATTTATGACAATACCACAGTTAATATCATACTCAGTGGTGAAAAAATGACAGCTTTTCCTCTTACCAGGAATAAGACAAGGACGTCCACTCACCACTTTTATTCAATACTGGAATTCCTAGCCAGAGCATTTAGGCAAGAAAAAGAAATAAAAGTCACCCAAATTGGAAGAGAAGAAGTAAAATTGTCTCTGCAGATAGCATGCTCTTATATAGAAAACCCTAAAAACTTCACCCCAAAACTGTTAGAACTAATAAATAAATTCAGCAAAGTTGCAGGATACAAGATCAACATAAAAATCAGTTACATTTTTATACACTTGCAATAAGTTATCCAAAAAGAAAATTAAGAAAACAATCTCATTTATAATAGCATGAAAAAGAATAAAATACTTTGGAACAAACTTAACTAAGTTTATGACAGACTTGTACACTGAAAATTACAAAACAGTAATGAAAGAAATTAAAACAGATACAAATAAATCAAAAGACATCCCATGTTCACGAATCAGAGGTTTAATAATGTTTAAAAGGCCATACTACCAAAGCAATCTACAGATTTAATGCAAACCCTGTCAAAATACCAAAGACATTTTTTATCATAAATAAAAAAAACAATTCTAAAATTCATATAGATACAAAAAAGACCCTCAATAGCTAAAGCAATTTTGAGAAAGGATAAATCACACTTTCTGATTTCAAAATACATTACAAAGCTACAGTAAATAAAACAGCACGGAAGACATAGAAACATGGAGAAATTAGAACGCTCGTGCGCTATTGATAGGAACGCAAACTGGTGCGGCCACTATGAAAAACAGTATGGCAGCTCCTCAAAAAATTGGAAATAGAATTACCATGTTCCAGCAATTCTGCTTCCTGGTATATACCCAAAAGAATTGAAAGCAGGATCTTGAAAAGGTATTTGTACACCCATGTTCAGAGCAGCATCATTCACAACTAAAATGTAGACACACCCCAAGTGATCATCAACAATGAATGAATACCCAAAATGTGGTGTAGGCATACAATGGAATATTATTCATCCTTTAAAAGGAAGGAAATTCTGACACATGCTACTCCATGGATGAAACTTTGAAGTCACTACATTAAGTAAAGAAGCCAGTCACAAAAAAGGTGAATAGTCTATGATTCTACTTATATAAGGTACCTGGAGTTGACCAGTTCAGAGAGAGAAGTAGTAGAATGGTGATTGCTGGGGAGAAGAGAATGGGGAGTTATTGTTTAATGGGTGGGTTTAAGGTTTACAAGATGAAAACAGTATGGAGATGTATGTTGGTTGTACAACATTATGAACATATTATGAACAATACCACTGAATTGTACACTTAAAAATAGATAAGGTAATATTTTTGTGTTCTGTGTATTTTATCACAGTGAAAAGAATAGAGAGCCAGAAATAAATCCACCTATCTACAGTCAACTTACCTTCGACAAAGGGACCAAGGATATGAACAAGGAGAGGATAGTCTCTTCGAGAAAAGGTGCTGGGAAAACTGAATATCCACATGTAAAAAGGACCCCACGTGAAATTGGGCCCCCAGACACACTATACACAGAAATCAACTTAGAATGGATTAAAGACCTAAACATGATACCCAAAATAGTACAACTCCTCAAAGAAGACATGAAAGATGAGATCACATGTGTTCAGGGTGGTATGGCCATAGACAAAGGGGAAAACTCCTTGACATTGGTCTTGGCAATGATTTCTTGGCTGTGACACCAAAGTAAGAGCAACAAAACCAAAGTATATACAGGACTTTTAATATAACTTCCAGGGGAGAATCAATAATCATGATAACCAGCACTTTGAACTCTATTCTAACCATCATTTTAATTCTCAGAACAACCCTATGAGATAGATACTATTATCATCCTTTTTTTATACCTAAGGAAACCAAGGCAGAGAGCAGTTGAGTAACTACCCCAAGGTCACACAGCTAATAACCAGAGTTGCTGGAATGCTAACCCAGCCAGTCTGGCTCATAGTCTGTACTTGACTGCAACATAATACCATGCTATTGAGAACCTCATGATCTCACCTTCCTTCTAGCAAGAGAAAGGAGGGAAAAACTAAGCACATTCTAAACTCCAGTCAATCTAAGATTAAGCCATTATCAGAGTCGGGGACTCTGCAAGGTGGCTTCGGATATTATCTGATTTCATTCCTCAGGTCCTCTGCCCCCTTCAGTGCAGAGTGAGAGTGTCAAAACCAGGGAAGCCATTTTGCAGAAAGAATTAGCACCCCAGATTCTTATTCTCAGAAAAACTCGGTATCTCATGACAAAACAAACCTCATTCACGTCTGAGAAAAATATCATTTCAACTTGGATAACAGAAATGTAAAACGTAAATTTTAAACAACAGCAAGAAGGTATTGAAAGACCTAACTGTGAGATAGGATTCCATCAAAATCCTAGAAGAGAGCACAGGGAGCAACCTCTGTGACCTCGACCACAACAACTTCTGGCTAGACACATCTCCAAAGGCAAGGGAAACAAAAGCGAAAATGAACTATTGGGACTTCAACAACATATAAATCTTTTTGCACAGCAAAGGAAACAACCAACACAATTAAAAAGCAAACTGTGGGATGGGAGAAGATATTTGCAAATGACATATTGGATAAAGGGCTAATATCCAAAATCTGTAAAGAACTCATCACACTTAACAGTCAAAGAACAAATAATCCAAACAAGAAATGGGCAGAAGACGTGGAACAGATGAGAAAGAAGATACACAAATGGCCAATAAACACATGGGAAAATGCTCAACATCACTATCAGGGAAATACAAGTCAAAACCACAATGAGATACCACCTCACGCCCGTCAGAATGGCTAAAATTAACAAGTCAGGAAATGAAAGAAGTTGGCGAAGATGCAGAGAAAGGGGAACCCTCTTACACTGGTGGGAATGCAAGCTGGAGCAGCCACTCTGGAAAACAGTATGGAGGTTCCTCAAAAAATTAAAAATAGAGCTACCTTATGACCCAGCAATTGCACTACTAGGTGTTTATCCAAAGGATACAAAAATAGTGATACAAGGCACGTGTATCACAATGTTTATAGCAGCAATGTCCACAATAGCCAAAATATGGAAAGAACCCTGATGTTCTTCGACAGACGATAAAAAAGATGTGGTATTTATATACAATGGAATATTACTCAAGCATCAAAAAGAATGAAATTTTACCATTTACAATGACATGAATGGAACTACTAAGCAAAACAACTTGGTCAGAGAAAGACGAATACCATAAATTTCACTTATATATGGAATTTAAGAAACAGATGAACAAAGGGAAGGAAAAGGAAAATCAAATATGACAAAAACAGAGACAGAGACAAACTGTAAGAGACTCTTCACTCTAGGAAACAAACTGAAGGTTGCTGGAGGGGAGGTGGGTGAGGGCATGGGATAACTGGGTGATGGGGATTAAGGTGGACACTTGATGTAATGACCACTGAGTGTTACATGCCACTAATGAATTGCTAAATTCTACCCCTGAAATTAATAATACAGTATAGGTTAACTGAATTGAATATATTTTTTCTAAAGATTTTATTTATTTATTTGACAGACATAGATCACAAGTAGGCAGAGAGGCAGGCAGAGAGAGAAAGGAGGAAGCAGACTCCCTGCTGAGCAGAGAGCCGGATGTAGGGCTCGATCCCAGAACCCTGGGATTATGACCTGAACCGAAAGGAGAGGCTTTAACCCACTGAGCCACCCAGGCACCCCAGCTAAATTGAATTTAAATAAAAAGTTTTTTAAGAAGGTATTGAAGCATGTTTGAAACCAAACACAAAATTTATCGGGGGGAAATTAGCCTATTATTGTTAGAATAGGATACTATGATGAGTGTCTTTATCCTGAGGTGAGCAAACATTTATACCACATAACTTACAGTTTAACTCAATTATTTCTGAGGACCTAGAATATGCACATTATATAATGAATGTTCTAATACCTAATAGAGTTTCAAGAAAGGATAATGATGTGTGGCTGAATATGTGTTTCTTACTATGAATAAAATAGTCACTCTCAAGGAAGAAATGTACGGATAGAGATATATGGATAGAAATCATTGTCTGTCTCCCACTTCTGGAAAGAACTAACGTATACCTAAACTTCTGTGGCAAGTATTAGCATAGAGGAAATCTATGAGTAAGAAAAGTTAAGAGATCTGTCTTGATGAGTAAACAGATGACAGTGTTTTCCGAAGGAGCTAAGCATCACTCATTCCAGTCCTCCTTGGATATAAAAATGCTTTGTGATCTGTATTGTTCCTTAGCCTCACAGCCAACTCATCCCCAAAATGGTTCTAATAATATATGCTTAACCTGTTCCCCAAAAGATTACAAGTTAATTAGTATTTATAAAATATCTGGAGATAAATAGATAATGTTAATAATACTTTGCAGCCTCATAATACCTTTTATCCAAGAGACTCAAGACTTATAAACTATTACACTGACCCCATACTCTGTTTTTCTTGTTTCATTCATGGGAAGTTTGGACAAAAGATTAAAATTATGACCAGGTCACAACAAAATCAATAGCGAACCTCTGAATACAAGCTACAACTCTTATCACACATTATTCTAAACCTTAATTACAGTTTTATATTAATTATCTTAAGATATTTCAGTAAACAAAAAAAAAAATCCTGGCGTTCTGGCCCACCAGATATTACCTATCTTTTAGGAGCAGTAACATTTCCAAAGTATGGGATACACACAGCATTGAAAATCTCATTCAGAAAAAATTACCGTTTCGAAACAATCTAACCCCATAATCAGTAACCAATCAATTTGTACCATTATAAGTCATAGAGACCTGACCCTGTCTGACATGTTCACTCTATTATAACCACTTAAATAATTAACATTTACAAAATGTTTGTGCCCTTCAGACTGCTTTATAGTCATTAATTATTGAAACTGCTCAGCATTCAGTGTTATTATTTTCATTTGCCCAGCAGGGAAATGAAGCACAACCAAATGGGATAACTTCCCATGGGTGTCAAGGAAAGAGAATGAAGAAGCTGGTTACCTGTTAACAACTAATCTACCATCTTGAGTACTATAATTATTGGTTTTCTAGGTAGGGATGAAAGCACATGTCTCCTTTATATATCTTACTCCTTAATTATCAATAATAAGTTCAGTTCTCAAAATAATTCCTAATACCATAAATACATAAATTTAAACTAAAAAAAAAAAAGAACAATATTTTTGAGGTAGAGAAATGAACAATGTGGAGACTCAGAAGTTTGTTAAAAGGATATTTTGCTCCTGGACTAAATCAAGAAATCTCAATAGAAATAATTTCCTGTCCCTGACACATACTCATTAATTTTAGTTATAAACTGATAAGCAAAATATTTCAGGACTTCTGTTACTTTCCGTTTTCAACTTAAGAAATCAATTTAAAAATTCCCACCACCAATAGATCACTGTATTTTTTTTTTAAGATTTTATTTATTCACTTGAGAGAGAGAGAGACCGAGAGAGCACAGTATGGGGAGAAGCAGAGGGAGAAGGAGAAGCAGGCTCCCCCCCCCCCCCTTGAGTTGGGAGCCTGATGTGGAGCTCGATCCCAAGACCTGGAGATCATGACCTGAGCTGAAGTCAGACACTTAACCATCTGAGCCACCCAGGTACCCCAACAGATCACTGTATTTTGAGCGTATCTGATATTAATAAGAAAGGAAACGCCTGGGGTGCCTGGGTGGCTCAGTGGGTTAAGCCACTGCCTTCGGCTCAGGTCATGATCTCCAGGTCCTGGGATCGAGTCCCGCATCGGGCTTTCTGCTCAGCAGGGAGCCTGCTTCCCTCTCTCTCTCTCTGCCTGCCTCTCTATCTACTTGTGATCTCTCTCTGTCAAATAAATAAATAAAATCTTAAAAAAAAAAAAAGGAAATGCCTAGTAAAGCATGCATAATAGAAATACTCCATAAACATTTGTAGGACAAAAGCAGTGGACATTTCTCATGTAAATTATTAATTCTTTATTGTTTTGGAGGTGAGGAGGACTAGACTCTCTTCCAGAAGTCAAAAAGATGCATGTTTACTCATATTTAATTTTGACCTTTGAAACTATGATTTACTATTACTCGACCAGGCACGTTTTCAACCAAGATACCTTTGGGGCACCTATCCACCTACGGACTGGACACTATTAAAAATCACTCAATTGTGAAAAACAACAATTAGGGAGCGAGTAATATTTTATTACAGATTGAAAGTCAAGACTGAAATGACCTACTGAGCCCTATAAAAGGCCCACGGAGATCACCTCTACGGACGGTGTGCTTTTGCTTCGCTCCTCGCTGAGAAGGTGGCTCTGGGGTACTGTCGTCATGTCTTTTCAACTTTCTAGTGCATCCAGGCACGTCTGCTCGCGAGCTGGCCCGGGGCGACTGTCTGGTGGAGGTCCAGGCTTCGGGGCTGGGAATGTGTACCGTGGATCCGGAGCAGGAAGCAGCTTTTCTTGTACTCTTGGGAGCATTTCTTCTGGAGGAGGTTTCTGTAATGGTGGTGGGGGTGTCTGTGCTGGTTTTCTTGGAAATGAACATGGCCTGCTTTCTGGGAATGAGAAGGTGACCATGCAGAACCTCAATGACCGCCTGGCATGCTACCTAGACCAGGTGCGAGCTCTGGAAGAGGCCAACGTGGACCTGGAGCAGAAAATCAAGGCCTGGTATGAGAAATACGGGCCTGGTTCTTGCCGGGGACTAGACCATGACTACACGAGATATTTCTCGGTCATTGAGGACCTTAAAAGGCAGGTAAGAAATATGGATTTGCCTACTTTTACTATACAATTTTGGGTGTATGTAACCTAAAAAAGACAAAATGTAAAATGTGCTTAAAATTTTGACATGATGTAGAATCTGCTCACTCTCCATTCCCAGGGCTTAAAGCAGTGTCTGCCCCCCCCACCAAAAAAAAATTGTGGGCATTAAAGGCAAATAGTTTCAAAACAGATATAATTGGCTTGCTGATCATGTATTTAGCTCATATATATATATTAAAGATTTTATTTATTTATTTGACAGACGGAGATCACAAGTAGGCAGAGAGGCAGGCAGAGAGAGAGGGAGAGCAGAGAGCCTGATGCAGGGCTCGATCCCACAACCCTGGGATCATGGCCTGAGTTGAAGGTCGAGCTTTAACCCACTGAGTCACCCAGGGGCCCCTAGCTCATATATGTTGATCAAGAATAATAAAAGTATCTGTGATTGTAAAAGCTTACACTTTGACTCAAGCTCTGGATGTTTGCTGTCTGAAGAAAAAAAAAAAAGTCCAGATTCTTTTCATGTAGAAAAAGTGATACTAAAGTAGACACTTGATGGGTTGAGAAGATAAGAATCACACTGAAGGCACGCCTGGGTAGCTCAGTGGGTTAAGCCTCTGCCTTCCGCTCAGGTCATGATCTCAGGGTCCTGGGATCCAGCCCTGCATTGGGCTCTCTGCTCAGCAAGGAGCCTGCTTCCCCCCTCCCCACACCCCACCCCCCACTCTGCTCTGCCTGCTTCTCTGCCTACTTGTGATCTCTCTCTCTGTCAAATAAATTAATAAAATCTTTTAAAAAAAAAAAGAATCACACTGAAATCTGGACTCTCCCTTGACTTTGAGCACCTAAATGTTTTGCACAATCTACCCTATTTAGATCATTTCTGCGACCACCTGTAACTCCAGCATTGCTCTACAAAATGACAATGCCAGACTGACTGCTGATGACTTCAGGCTGAAGTAGGTGAAAATAACATAATTAACTATAATAAAGGTAAATACTACAGTTGGAGTAAAAAACGGTCCTTTTGCTGTAAAAAGCAACATGTTTTTATGAAGTCAGACTAAATCACTGAAGAAATTAAATGTGCCCTTATAAAAAGAGCTATCATAAATTTTAAACTACATTTTGATTGAACTATGAAGCACAATGGATGATGAAAATTCTGAAGGAACAACTCCTCCAAAATAATCGTCCTAAATCAGTAGGTATTCCAAAGGGGGTCCTCTCTTTGCCAAAGCATTAAGCTTTAGAAGCCTGGATCGATATCCCATCTTTTCTTACCAGATGTCGGAGGAAGTTATGCTTTGCACCTGCCCACAGTCACAAGTCTCAAGCATTTTATTAACCTTTCAGGTATGAAAATGAACTTGCTCTCCACCAGAGCGTAGAGGCCGACATCAATGGTCTTCACAGGGTCATGGATGAGCTGACCCTTTGTACAGCCGACCTGGAGATACAGTTTGAAACACTCAGTGAGGAACTGGCATGCCTCAAAAAAAATCACGAGGAGGTAAGGGACCCCGCAGCATAGCTTCGGATAGTACCTGATTTCGTTCCTCAGGCCCACTGTCCACTTCAGAGCAGAGTGGGAAGATCAGTCAAAACTCAGCCTTGGGACGCCTGGGTGGCTCAGTCGGTTGCTGCTGCCTTCGGCTCGGGTCATGATCCCAGGATGCTGGGAACGAGCCCCACATGGGGCTCCTTGCTCAGCAGGGAGCCTGCTTCTCTCTCCCCCTCTGCCTGCTTATGCGCTCTCTCTCATTCTCTCACTTTCTCTTTCTCTCTCTGACAAATAAATAAATAAATAAATAAAATCTTAAAAAAAAAAAAATCTCAGCCTTGAGGGTTCATACTGATCCTTTTTCCAGGAAATGAAAGTTCTGCAGTGCGCGGCAGGGGGGGATGTGAACGTGGAGGTGAACGCAGCTCCCGGCGTGGACCTGACTGTCCTGTTGAACAACATGAGGGCCGAGTACGAGGACTTGGCCGAGCAGAACCGCAGGGACGTGGAGGCTTGGTTTAACGAGAAGGTACATCTGCGGCAAATCCCACACCAAGGGCTGGGTCAGTAGACCACTGAGAGGGTCGCTAAACCTTCTGATGATTACACGGCAGAGTGCTTCGCTGCAGCAGCAGATTTCTGATGACGCAGGAGCGGCCACCACAGCCAGAAATGAGCTGACGGAGCTGAAACGCAGTCTGCAGACCTTGGAAATAGAACTTCAGTCCGTCGTGGCCATGGTTCGTAGCAGTCACCACTGATTGTCATGCGTGTGTGTTTATAAGTAAATGCACATCTAATCTATGTAATACAACGAATTACGTAGAGCTGAAAGTATAAAATGTGATAAATACTAAGAACGCCGTCCATAGACATTCCTTCTGACTCACCAATCCCAATACTTAATTACTTTTTTTAGTATTTTTTTTAAGATTTTATTGATTTATTTGACAGACAGAGATCACAAGTAGGCAGAGAGGCAGACAGAGAGAGGAGGAAGCAGGCTCTCTGCGGAGCAGAGAGTCTGATGCGGGGCTCGATCCCGCATCAATCAAACTTTTCTCAATGGAAACAAAAATGGTTGTTTTGTTTCATTTTTAAAGAAACCTGGCTTATGCGGATTTTCAACAGAAAAGATTTAGACCTTGTACAAATGCTTCTTTCCACCTTGAGAATATTTCGAATATGAACGTGTTGTTTTATCTGTTACTCATGCAAGCCTTGCTCTATTCTTCCTTCAGAAACATTCCTATGAATGCTCCCTGGCCGAGACGGAGGGCAATTACTGCCTCCAGCTCCAGCAAATCCAGGACCAGATTGGGGGAATGGAAGAAGAACTCCAACAGATTCGCACTGAAACAGAAGGCCAGAAGCTGGAGTATGAACAGCTTCTAGATATCAAAATATTTTTAGAGAAAGAAATAGAAACGTACTGCAAATTAATAGATGGAGAAGAAAGGTAAATATTTTTTAAAAAATCATCTCCCATCAACTAGGTTTTCTCTGTAGCCACATGTACCAACATCCTATGCTAGAATTTCCTACTCTCAGGATCATATTCATCTGTGGTCTTGGGAATTTATTATTGCATCCACATGAAATGAAAACAGGCAGCCAAATCAAATGTCCAAGTATATGAAGTGTGTGTATCTATAATAACATAAAGGACATTTAAATACCAAATGCTAAATAATTCCTGCACACCAGGGGGAGAAATCCCTTTCTGTGATTTAATGTTGAAGCACACGTCCTGTAACAACACACTCTGTTTTACTGGTACTTCATTAGTGACCACGCATGCACCCTGCATTGGGTGGGTGATGACATTTTCATCTGAAAGATGAACAATGGTGGTTTCCTTGGGGAAGTCACCATGGCTTCTTAGCCAAGAGCAACAGCCCTGGAATTGTAGCCCTGAGCACAGATCACACCACTGGGTGATTTCGAACGCATGGTTTAACCTCTTTAAATCCCGTTTTTCTGGTTGGTAAGATTGTGAGAACACCAAAACCACACTGTTTACCTGGGACCATCGTGTGTCACTATGGAGGTGGAGTGCTCATGAGAGTGGCTTGCATCAGAAGGTACTCGGTAATCAGTGACAGTTACTAAATGTTTGCCGATGGTCACACCACGAGTCCGTACCATCTCATGCATCTTCCAAGGCTACTCTTCAACCCTCTACAACCTATTCTCATAGAAACTCAACTGTGATGTTCCCTCCTTCGAACAAAGCGCTCATTACAGCCCTCATTAGTCCCTTCTTTCATTGCACCTTTCATGCTGTGTTCCAGCTAAATTCTTTTTTTTTTTTTGAAGATTGTATTTATTTATTCGACAGACAGAGATCACAAGCAGGCAGAGAGGCAGGCAGAGAGAGAGAGGAAGGGGGAAGCAGGCTCCCTGCTGAACAGAGAGCCGGACGCGAGGCTTGATCCCAGGACACTGGGATCATGACCTGACCTGAAGGCAGAGGCTTTAACCCACTGAGCCACCCAGGTGCCCCATGTATTCCTGCTAAATTCTAACATGCATATACTTTATTTTCAATGGCATAAACTGCTTGTGTCATCATTCTATATTTTCTACAGCACCTTCTGCACTGTGGCGCCATGAACTTGTTCATTGGCCAGGTGATTGACTACAAGGTCAGAAACTGGAGTCCCCAGATAACAAGACAGAAGAGATGATAGCCGGTTACGAGGGAATTTCTGATCCTAAACACTCATTTAATCTCTCCCTTCAGCACACTGAAGTCACAAAAGGTTTACTTATAATATCTCTTAAGCATAACAGGAATTTAATCTTGAGGAAACCAAAACTTTTATTCCCAACTCATAGTTATTCTTGAGCTTCCTCATGAAAGGGAAAACAATGCAACAATTTACTCTTCTTTTCACAGAAAAAGCAAGCCTGTGTGTTCCAGATCCAAAAGACGTGGGCCCATACATTCTGAAAATCAAGTCCAAGGTACAGAAGGTTTTTTGGCTTGGCATAAATCTTTTCAACTTGAGCAATTTATTAAATAAGTCACTTATTTGTAAACTAAATCAAATTGTTTTAAGGTTAATTCTAGCAAATGAAGGAATCAGGGGTCATGATGGCAGCTTCTTTTTTTTTAAAGATTTTATTTATTTATTTATTTGACAGAGAGACAGATCACAAGTAGGCAGAGAGGCAGACAGAGAGAGAGGAGGAAGCAGGCTCCCCGCTGAGCAGAGAGCCCGATGCGGGGCTCCATCCCAGGACCCTGGGATCATGACCTGAGCCAAAGGCAGAGGCTTTAACCCACTGAGCCACCCAGGCACCCCATGATGGCAGCTTCTTAATGTATTTTATACTCTTGTAAAATAGACGTGGTCAAATCGTAAAATTTCTGAAATGGGGACTCAATCTCCAAACATTTTTCTTACCTAAAACTCATTATTTTCCCAATTCCAATGCTTTGGTGAAGGAACTACTATATTTTAAGCCACAAAAATAGGGCAAGTTGGCATTTAAAAGAGGACAACTCTGCCTGTTCCAGGCCAATACTGCCTGATACTTAGGTTGTCTTAATCTATGTTTTACTTACACCTTCAAACACCCATTGTTCTAAAAACAATTGGTAAGTATAAGATAGTCCTGGGCCTTGCTAAGCATAGTCTTCAAACACAAGTTTTGTATCTCAGGTTATTGCAAACATTATTTCTAAGAAGCCTACCGTTATGACTAAGTACTTTCCAGCCTGTTAAGAATGAGCACTAAATTTGCATTTATTTTATTTTAGACTCAAAAGAAGAAATTCTTGTCAAAACAGTGGTTGAGGAACTAGACCAACTTGGTAATGTCCTTTCATTGAGGGTCCATTCAGTTGAAGAAAAATCCTCGAAAATAAGCAACATTACGATGGAACAACGAATACCTTCTAAAGCACCATAGTGAGAAAAGAAGTTATTGTTAAAAGAAGAAGAAGAAGAAGAAGACTGCCTTTGCAAAATCCCACTGGCCAAATAACCCAAGGAAATCATTCATGTCTGCTCTTAAAAATGCAAGGGCAAGAGTTTGTTTTCCTCTCTTCTCTTTCTCATGTTCTTTCCATGTAATCCTTTTCAGGAGTAGGAAAAATCTTGTTCTGTCTCATTGTTTTGTTTCTATTTCAGGGACTTTTTGGTCATTCATTAAAAATTTTTCTGTTGCAAATTCTTTCTGATGAATCTGGTGCTTTTGAGTTTGTACCATTGGTCCCAGCGTGTCAGTACTAAGGACAGCTCGTAAAACAAAGTGCCTCACACAGTTACATTTACTTCAATTCATGATAAGTTGGAAGGAGTACCAGACCTCATCTCTGGTCCCAAATCTGTGCCCAGTCAACCATGTAAATGACTAGATCTCCTGGGGTTTGGGCTTCTGTGGATAGAAAGAGTATCCCCATTGATCCCTAGGATTTATTCACTCTTATAATGGTGAGCCTGCATGGGTGATCAGTTAATGTGAGTTTGTTGAATCTGAATCTGCACAGTTGTTTTTCCATTTTGCAGTACATTCATCCCTCTACCCCTACCGCAGTGGGGAAAGCCTGTTGGTTCAGAATGGTGGAAGAATCCTCAACAACAAAAACAATACATGTTCAAGGAACTGACTGACCCCATAGAATCCAGGAGAGAGTCAGGACTTAGAAGAACCAAGTCTGGTGATGAACCAGGCTAAGGGATAAAGCTGAGGGGCAGGGTGATTGACAGGTGAATTTACCATGACGCTAATGATGCATTAAGCTTCAGGTCCCTCATTAGCACCGGAGGGCCCTTGCTTTTTTTTTTTTTTTTTTTTTCTGCATAGCCGTTTTTGCAAAACTAAGATAATTTTGGCACCATTGGTTAAGTCTCCTTTCTCTTTCCATTCCAATTTCTCCTCCATCACTCTTTCCCTCATGTCTGGGGGTGATCTATCACATCTAAGATGGGTGACCATACAATTTATTATCCAAATGTAACATTTGAGGGAGAGTAAAGGATGCTGTTAACCAGGCATATTAGCAGACATAAACTGACCTATTGTAGGCATATGGATATAAAGTCACCCTAAGTCAAGAGGATTTGAAATGAAAGTAACGGGATATTTAATGAGGTTCTCAGCATTTCCATGGGAAGCTTCTAGGAATATTCTCACCGCCCATTGTGCTCATCAGTATCATACCATAAAGGTACAAGGTTGCAAATTGTGATATGAACAAATCTTATAACACACAGCACCAGAAATAAATATGTAGATAACAGAAGAGATACCTGGGGCGCCTGGGTGGCTCAGTGGTTTAAGCCGCTGCCTTCGGCTCAGGTCATGATCTCAGGGTCCTGGGATCGAGTCCCGCATCGGGCTCTCTGCTCGGCGGGGAGCCTGCTTCCCTCTCACTCTCTCTGCCTGCCTCTCTGCCTACTTGTATCTCCCTCTGTCAAATAAATAAATAAAATCTTTAAAAAAAAAAAAAAAACAGAAGAGATACCAAGTATGAAGTGTGTCCAGAAGCTAATCTATGGAAAAATCTTTTAAGTCATCAAATGTGTAAAATTGTGGAGAATTCGTTTTCACTAATGCCTACAAAATACAAAAATCTCCTCCTGTCAGGAATAGATGGGTAATGCAACATATTCATTATTTTTAGTACTACTGTATGCTCTTTATACACAAGAATTTTTATAAATTTTAGTTTTCGTGCAATTCCTATAAAAAATATTGACATATGACAAGTCCATGGTTATGAAACTTGCATTCTCCTGGGAGTAAGCACAAGGCATATGGCTCATTTTTAATGCCCTCTACAGAACAACTACCCCAGAGAAACTATGTGGACAAGCTGATTCATCTTGTGGAGGTCAGCCAACCTCCCTCTTCACCACCTCAATGCTTACACAATGAGCCCATTGTCAAAGTGGCCATTGTGACAGATATGAAGTCCATACTTCCGACTCCATCTCCCCAAGCCTGGTCAAACCACTGACCGGCCACTGACAGACATAGAAACTGAGCCCTTGAGATGGTACCATTTTTTTTAGAAGGAAAACTGACCACATGCTCTCAGGATAATTCCACTGAAACCCTTTATCCTGGAGGGATAAAGTAACAGAAGTAACACTTATTTCATTCAAATACAGTTTTGCCTTTCAGTTCAGTTCCTGCCTCTGCCAGCACTACTAGCTGAGGACCAAACATCAAATAAGCTTCAGGCCCTCAGAACAGGCACTGCATCTACCCCAGGCAATTGGTTTAAAGTCAGAATCGAGAAAGCAAACGCTTTCTGGCTTCCAGAAGGATAAAACAATTGGAGTAAGGCAATATCTGAAGAGATAAAAAGCTGAAATTTTTCCAGAACTGATGAAAGACACCAGTGCACAGATTAAGGAAGTCCTACACATCAAAATAAAATGAAATGCACATGGACCAGATCATACTAAAGCTGAAGACAAGATAAAAAGATCCACATAGAAATAAATCATAGTGAAACCACAAGACAATGAAGATAATAGAATATCTTTAAAATCAGACAAATGGGGGGGGAATTATTACCTTCAAATGAATGTCAACAAGAATGAACACCAACTTCTCAACAGCAGCAATGGAATCCAAAGGACAGTAGAAGGATATCTTCAATGTGCCAGGAGAAATCTTAAATGGCCAATAAATGTATGAAAATGTTCAACCTCACTAGCAATCAGAGAAATAGAAACTCATGCACATATATGCTATCTACAAAAGTTTCACTTCAAACATAAATACAGGTAGATTTCATCTTTTTTTTAAAGATTTACTTATTTGTCAGAGAGAGATAGAGAATGCAAGCAGGCAGAGTGGCAGGCAGAGGCAGAGAGAGAAGCAGGCTCCCCGCTGAGAAAGGAGCCCAAAGTGGGACTCAACCCCAGGACCCTAGTATCATGACTTGAGCCGAAGGCAGACGCTTAACTGACTGAGCGACCCATGAGCCCCTAGATTTCAATTTTTAAATGAAATTTGATTCTGTATCAAATAACTTTAAAAAAGAATACTTAAAAATTATTCCAAACTACCAAAGCCTTAAATGTAAAACGCAAAATGATTAAATGTTTAGAAAGCAATATAGGAAGATATGTGTATGACCTCTAGAATTAGTCATTTCTCAAATAAAAGAAACACAGTCCAAAAATAAAAAGAGTGATAAAGTCAACCTGTTTAGCAATGAAATGATAATGGGTTAATATCCAGAATATATAACAAACTCCTACAACTCAACAACAAAAAAACAAACATGATTCTAAAAATGGACAGAGGACTTGAATGAACATTTCTCCGGGTAAGATACTCCAGTGGCCAACAAGCACATGAAAAGATGCTCAACATCACACATTATTAAGGAAATGCAAATCAAAACCACCAAGGGATACCACCTGCTGTGCATCAGGATGGCCACTATCAAGAAAACAAATAAAAAGAAAAGAACAAATGTTGGTGATGTTTTGGAGAAATTGAAATCTTTGTGCACTATTGATGGGGACATAAAACAGTGCAGCTACTATGGAAAGCAGTAGTGGTTTCCTGCTGTCCTCAAAAGGTGGTTCCTCAAAAAATTAAAAACAGAATCACCATATGATCTATTCATCCCACCCTGGTGTATATTTCCATGAGAAAAGAAAGCAGGGACTCAGATATTTGTACCCCCGTGTTTGTAGTAACATTATTCACAACAGCCAAAAAGCAATACAACCCTAATGTCCATTGGCTGATGAGTGGGTAAACCAAAAATGGTATACACGTGCAATGGAACATCTTAGCCTTAGAAAAAAAAGAAATTCTGACACATGCTACAACGTGGTTCAACCTTGAAGACATTGTGCTCAATAAAATAAGCCAGTCACCAAAAGACAAATAATGTATGAAGCTACTTACCCCAAGTGCCCAGAACTGTAACTGGCACATAATAGGTGTTTAATAAATATTTGTTAAGTGAATGAATGAATGAATGAATCTGTTAAGTGAATGAATGAATAAATATTTGTTAAGTGAATGAAGGAATGAACCTCACACCCATAACAAATATTCAAGGAAATTTTGTCCACAAGCCAATTTCCAGATGTCTCAGAAACTTCCAAAATTTTCAGGGTTTTCAATGAATATCCAGGAACCCACACCCAATAAATAGTCTACTGATGACTTTCACCTAAGCCAACCCACCATGAAATAAAAACAGATGAAATATTTCCTTCCAGTTTTGCTTCAGATTTTGCAGGGTCAGGAAATATGTTAATGTCCTTCGGAAGTCCCACAACACATAACAGCAATTAGGGGTGTGTTCCTAATTGCCAAAATGGATAAGAGAAGACAACTATCCCCAAACATAAGCAAGTGTCAACAGAAGATGATGGCATGTCAGCCAAAATGGAAGTTAACTTCCCATTAGGACAGTGCCAAGAGGGAGGTGGAAACCAGGGATTGAAGGACCATTTGGGGCCTTGGGGGGTTGGGGGGAGTTAACCATTACAGGTCTGTTCTCTACTTCCATGGAAAAGAACTGTGAAAATAAAAGTAGAAAAAGTCTCAGAAACGTCCATATCTATTAGCATAATAGCCCAAAACCATGACGCCAGGTTTTTATTGTGTGGTGGACTGATGAGTTTTATCTTCTGAGGATGGAAGTCAAGAATGACTCACCGGCAATTTAAGAAGGCAGTAAGGAAACTGACATCGCTCCACCCAGACCCATTTCTCAGATAACCACCAACCTGAGGGCAACTGCCCTCCTACAGAAAGCAGCCCAGCTAAGTTAGTTACTAATTAGGAAAAATCATCCAATTATGCTAACTTGCTGAGGCTGGCAAGCCATGTTTTACTGTATGTAGGCAGAATTTCATCCAGAACACACTTGAGAATTGTCTATAAAAAGGCAAACAAAACAGTTGAGACGAGGAGGCACTCTGCTCTGACTCTCTCCAAGACAGCTGTGCAACGCGCCTGCCCTGATACCATGTCTCTTCGGCTTTCCAGTGGGTCCCGGAGGGCCTGTCCCCGTGCTACTGCGGGATCGCTGAGGCTCTCCAGTGGGGGGACCGGCTTTGGAGCTGGCAATGCTTGCAGCATGCCTGGGATTGGAAGTGGTTTCTCATGCGCCTTCGGGGGCAGCTCATCAGGAGGAAATGCAGGGGGAAGCAATCTCTGCGCGGGCTTTACCCTAAATGAGGGGGGCCTCCTGTCGGGCAACGAGAAGGTGACCATGCAGAACCTCAACGACCGGCTGGCCTCCTACCTGGAGAATGTGCGAGCTCTGGAGGAGGCCAACGCCGACCTGGAGCAGAAGATTAAGGGCTGGTACGAGAAATTTGGCCCTGGTTCTTGCCGTGGTCTTGATCATGACTATAGTAGATATTTCCCGATAATTGATGATCTGAAAAATCAGGTAAGAAAGAAGCTACACTTCACGATCATGTTTACATAGTTTTATTTCTGAATGTTCTTTTCCTTTCTTCACTGAATACTAAAAACATGCATCATCCCTATGTGTTATTTCTTTTTTTTTTTAAGATTTTTATTTATTTATTTGAGAGAGAGAGAGTGATGGAGCACGAGCAGGGTGAGGGGCAAAGGGACAGGGAGAAGCAGACTCTTCTCTGAGCAGAGAGTCCCACTCGGGGCTCAATCCCAGGACCCCAAGATCACAACCAAAGCTGAATGCTGATGCTTAACTGACTGAGCCATCCAGGCGCCTCCGCATATGTAATTTCTTAAAGGGAATTTCAAGGGGCGCCTGGGTGGCTCAGTGGGTTAAGCCGCTGCCTTCGGCCCAGGTCATGATCTCAGGGTCCTGGGATCGAGCCCCACATTGGGCTCTCTGCTCAGCGGTGAGCCTGTTTCCCTCTCTCTCTTCCTGCCTCTCTGTCTACTTGTGATCTCTCTTTCTGGCAAATAAAAAAAAAATTAAAAAAAAAAAAAAGGGAATTTCAATTTGGCATTGGAAATAAGCATTAAGTAGATTCAGTTGGTGAATCTCATGATAACTAGTCATTATCTAGTAACTCGTAAACTATCTAGTAACTATATTAATTTTTATTATTCCGACTCTGTAATCTTTTTTTTTTTTGAAGATTTTATTTATTTATTTGTTTGACAGACAGAGATCACAAGTAGACAGAGAGGCAGGCAGAGAGAGAGGAGGAAGCAGGCTCCCTGCTGAGCAGAGAGCCTGATGCAGGGCTTGATCCCAGGACCCTGGGATCATGACCCTAGCCAAAGGCAGAGGCTTTAACCCACTGAGCCACCCAGGTGCCCCTCCGACTCAGTAATCTTAAAAAAAAAAAAAAAAACAACAACTTATTTTTTTTATTGGTTGTGCTAAATTGCCTTTTAACTGTCAAACTCCCCATTTCCAGATCATTGCTTCCACCACCAGCAACGCTCATGCTGTTCTGCAGATCGACAATGCCAGGCTGACAGCGGATGATTTTAGACTCAAGTAAGTCGACTCAGGGAGTGAAAAAGATACATGGAAATTAACACAAAGCCTTAGATTGAATTTATTTTTTGAGCCCTCCATTAACTATGACAAACTCTCATTCCAACCCTGGTAAAACACTTAGATTTAAAATAAACAGAATATAAAAATGAAATGAAATGAAATAAATGCTACTCTTTAAAAATATTTTGGCTATAAAACATAAATATAAACTGCAATAAAAGCAGTGTCCAACCCCCTACTTCATTTTCTGCCAAAGAAATGCCTCAAATTAAAGAAAGTAAGTATTCTTATGCAGTAGAATTTGAAAATGTCTCTTGTGGCCAAATCTGCCATTTCAAAATTCCAGAATTCTAGCTCTTGATCATTGATTGGTGACTACTTCTTTCACCATACGACATACTGGAAAATCATTCATATTCCTTAAGGTATGAAAATGAGCTGGCTCTTCACCAGAGTGTGGAGAGTGATGTCAATGGGCTACGCAGAGTTCTGGATGAAATCACCTTGTGCAGAACGGACTTGGAGATTCAATATGAAACCCTCAGTGAGGAGATGACGTACCTGAAAAAGAACCATAAGGAGGTAAGAACTGCTGATGTGCATTTTGCTATCCCTCTGCAGACAGCATCCATCTGGTGGAAGATAATGGGTTTGACTTCTTAGATAGAAATTGGTACTAGACACCTACTGTCAGATAGGCAATGAGGCATGAGTTGTCTTGAGAAATGGCAAAGTATTTGCACAGATTCACCCTTGCTCTCTCATCAGGTTTCCCATGGGAAAAAAAGAAAAAAGAATCCTGTTTTCAGATCAATCAGGTTTACAAGAGCAGTATTTGGCTAGATAATTATAGCTAAGTTAAAATGGGACAGTTAAGAGATTACATCTAATTACATAAAATAAATATACTTACCGTAAGGACATCCTAAGAAAACTAGATCTAAATTCCTATATAATAGTGGCAGATTCAAAACAGTTAAACATTTACTTTGCACATACATTAAATATACACACTTAATATTAATGCAGATTCTTAATAGGTGCATCTATAAAAATAGTGAGACTGAAAATAAATTGTTACATCAAAATCTTGTCTTCCAAATAAAGAGTATACTTCAAAGCAGTCACTGTTGGAAGCTAGATCCTAAAATCGGATCCTCCTGCCACTATGCCAGACACATCTTTGGAACTGGGGGGGGGGGGGGGGGATCTTTATTCTTTGAAAATGAACTTGATCTTTTTTCTTTGAAAATGAACTTGATCTTTTTAAACAGCCGAAAGGCTTCTACAGTCAAGCCAAATACTTAAAGCAGGAGACCAGGCTAAAAATGCCACTTGATTAGTCATGAGCCTATCTTATAAAAATAACTACTCAAAGAACAACATTTCTATGGTTCAAGCATGGATATAGCCCATGGTAATTACTCAATAAAGTTTTGATAAATTGAACGCCACTGATTTTTTTTTTTTTAATGCCTCACTTACAGGCAAACCCACATGTATCTCTTTTATCTTTTTCTGCTTGAACGGGGGAAGTGAAGTCCTCTGAAGTAAAAACCACATCTGAGGGTAGAGCAGATCTGGGGCTACAGGGAGGAAAGAATGCTAGAATCCCTCGAGGGACTTGGGGCAGGAAGGAAAGAAAACCTCATTATTGATCGTCATAAGGACCAATGCAAACCCAGGACGTGGGTGGGGAGGAGAGCTTTCTGCAGTAGAGACAGAAGCCGACCCGTAGGATTTCAGTGCACACAGTGTTAGCAGTGAGGTCTGCCAACCACAGTCTGAGAGAACCGCCTCACGCCATCCCAGCAGCACACCCCGCAGATGGACCTGTGTGTGGACCTGGACGGCAAGACCGATTCCAACTTCTACGGTGATGACAATGATCATAATAACGAGCATTTATTTAGCATTTATATACCAGTATATTGTTGGTCATGTTACTAATAGTTCTTTGACCCCTTTCAACCACCCAGAGAAGGGTTTTTATCCTCAACTTTCAGATAACAATTTTGAGATTCAAAGAAGTGAAGCAACTTTCTCCAGTTCACCCAACCACTCTGAGGCAGAACCAGAATTCACATAGAGCTGTGCCTGACACCAGCTGTCCCTGTGTAAGGGTCACGGGTTCTTAAACAGCTAGGAATCCTTAGAGGATGGTGTCCTTCCTTTATTACTGGTGAATAAATATATTAGCTGTGCTCAGGCTCTAGCTGAGGCAAGAACACATCAAAGCTGCTTGCTAAGTGGATTCGAAGACCAGTCCACCAAGGGGGACACATTTCGGCTGCAAATGGCTAGAATAAGAGATGGTGGATAATTCATTTTAAGTATCTTAAGGATTTTCATTCAGAAAGGGAATTAAGACTTTCTGTGCAACAGAACTAGAACCAGTGAATGGAGGTCTAAAAACGGGATTTGGGTTCGCGGCATGGGAGAGCTCTGCAGCAACTGAAAAGCTCTCAGGATGAAGCAGGCTGCTTCGTGAGAAGGGAAATCTAAGAAGCAGAGGAGGGTTGGCACATCTGGGGCTGAGCTCTAAGAACCCTCTCAAAGGGGAGCCTCTTGACTTTCCGGGATCCCTGCATACCTGAGCTGCACACTTTTCTGCCTCTAGGAAATGCAGGTCCTGCAGTGCGCGGCCGGCGGGAACGTGAACGTGGAGATGAACGCGGCGCCCGGGGTGGACCTCACGGTCCTGCTGAACAACATGCGGGCCGAGTACGAAGCCCTGGCCGAGCAGAACCGCAGGGACGCGGAGGCCTGGTTCAATGAGAAGGTGAGTCCTGTCGAAAAAAAATGACCCCTCTGCGTCTTAGGGATGGTCACGGAACTAAGACTCCTTCCTCACGCCTACCTTTTCAGAGTGCTTCACTGCAACAGCAGATCTCTGAGGACGTTGGGGCCACGACCTCAGCCCGGAACGAACTGACCGAAATGAAGCGTAACCTCCAAACATTGGAAATTGAACTTCAATCTCTTTTAGCCACGGTATGAAAAGGCCGATTTCTTACCATCTCCCAGAGTATCATTTTAAATACGTGCCAGTTGGTTTTAAAGCCCTTCACGCTGGTGAGCGTATATCCACAGGTATATTTACGCAATTAACCTAGAACATAAGAACAGAACAACTAAAACAGCAACATTAATGTCCCTGGCTTATTCCACCCAAAAAGAGAGATGTGCTCCTTTTTAAGAACGCTGGAGCCTTTTTCACCATGTGTCCATGGGAAATCGAACACAGTTGGAGACAAAACTAAGAAGAGAAGAAAGTCACCTATCGGAGCAAATTTCTGCATATCTCAGGTTCTCCATCTCTGGTTCATTCTTGTTTCCTGACAGAAACACTCCCTGGAGTGCTCCCTGACCGAGACCGAAGGCAACTACTGTGCGCAGCTTGCCCAGATCCAGGCTCAGATCGGGGCCCTGGAGGAGCAGCTGCACCAGGTCAGAACCGAGACAGAGGGCCAGAAGCTGGAGTACGAGCAGCTCCTCGACATCAAGGTCCACCTGGAAAAGGAGATCGAGACCTACTGCCTCCTCATCGGTGGAGAGGATGGGTAGGTCAAATAATCTACAGGAAAGATGTCCTGAGGTCCCTGGATCTGGGCTTAGATCCCTGGAAAGTGAGCATAAACTGACATGACTGCATTCATTATCATGAATGCTAAACATGAAACATAATACATGACCACCAAGATACAAATTAGCAACATCTTACAAAACCAAAATGGGACAAGCCCTATGTTCAAGGTATGACAATTAAAATTATCACCTCTTGGGACACCTGGGTGGCTCAGTGGGTTAAGCATCTGCCCTCAGCTCAGGTCATGATCCCAGCATCCTGGGATCAAGCCCTGCATCAGGATCCTTGCTGGGTGGGAGGCCTGCTTCTCCCTCTGCCTTTTGCTCCCCCTGCTTGTCCTCTCTCTCTCTCTTTAAAAAAATTTTTAAAAATCACCCCTTGATGCTAAAGCAGAATAGTTCCAGCTATGTAACCCACTGCAACTGTTCTCACCAAACAGCTAAAGAAAATGCAAGAGTGCTTCCAGAATTGGAAAGGTTTTCTCTAGGCGGGGCTTGAGTGGCTCAGTTGGTTGGGCATCCAGCTATTGATGTCAGCTCAGGGTCATGGGATCAAGCCCCACATGGGGCTCTGTGCTGAGTGTGGAGCCTGCTTGAGATTCTCTCTCCCAGTCTCTCTCCCCCCACCCCCCATCCATGCATTTGTACTCTCTCTAAAATAAATAAATACAATCTTTAAAAAGAAGAAAGAAAGAAAGAAAGAAAGAAAGCGTTCTCTCTAAATCATTTTCTTTCATGAGTTTCCCACAATATGTGTTCACAGGGCTTGCAAGTCTGGAGGTTACAAGTCTAAAGATTATGGATCTGGAAACATGGGAAATCAAGTCAGAGGTAATTAAGATGTTATTATGCTGAACTATTTCATTTGCAATGTCCAGCTTGGTTGTTTTTATATTCCCAGGGCTTAGTAAGAATAGATAACAATAAAGATTTATAGTACACATATCAGCATGTGCCGGATGTCTAACTTTAGTGACATGTGCTAATTCTAAACAAAGTAATATGTCACCAGGCTTTTAGCTAACCAAGAAATCAAAATTCACCCAAAATTCATCTATTTGTGCTTACTGCCTAGTCCTTCCTATTAAAAATGCTGTTATTCCTTTAATTGATATAATTTCTTATTCATCTTTTTTTTTCCAATTTTTTCATTGTGGTAAAATACACAGAACATAAACTTTACTGTTTTAGGCGCCAAGGTGGCTCAGCTGTTAAGCATCTGCCTTCGGCTCAGGTCATGATCCTGGAGTCCTGGGATCAAGTTCTGTGTTGGGCTCCCTGCTCAGCGGGGAGTCTGCTTCTCCCTCTGACCCTCACCCCATTGTGGGCTCTCTCCCTCTCAAATAACTTTACTGTCTTAACCATTTTCAGGGGACAGTTCAGTGGCATTAAGTACATTCATATGGTGGTGAAACCAGCAACACCATCCATCTCTAGAAATCTTTTCATCTTGCTCTCTAACTAGTAGACAATAGCTCCCCATTCCTTCCTCCTCCCAGCCCCTGGCAAACACCATTCTACCTCTCTCTCTCCACATTTGACTACTCCTGGTCCCTGGTAGAAGTAGACTCACACAGCATTTGTCTTTTTTCTGATAACTTCTTTCAGTGAGCATCATGTCTTCAAGATTCATCCATGTGTAGCATGTCAGAGTATTCTTTCCTTTTGAAGGCTGAATAATATTCCATTAAATTATATGCCATATTTTATCTGTTCATCCTTTGGTGGACACTTGGGCTGCTTCCACATTTTAGCTAAGAGGATCTTATTCATCTTTTTTCAACTCTCTAAAATCTCCTTTTAAATTTCAATTCTTAGATCTGGCCAAAGCCATAGTGGTTAAGAAAGTTCTTGAGGAAGTGGACCAACGCAGCAAAATACTTACCACCAGGCTCCACTCCCTGGAAGAGAAATCTCAAAACAATTAATTTATGACACAAGAGAGAGCACATGCCAAATACTCTCTAAGAAGAGAGAGCATTATGTCTGGAAAAGTGAGCAAGCCTAAGAAAAAATGCCTGTCCTGTTTTCTTTCTGTTACTGAAATATAAGCGCTGTGTGGGCAATCAATGGAGGTATCTCCCCCATTCATCCGACAGAATGTCACACGCAAATTTGATGAGTCATTTGATTGCCCTACAGAAAATGTTGTCAGTCCTTTGTATTCAATAAACCTTCTTCCTTTAGCAAGTTACCACTGGTGGTCTTGTCTTTTTTTTTTTTTTTTTTTTTTTTTTTTAAAGATTTTATTTATTTATTTGACAGACAGATCACAAGCAGGCAGAGAGGCAGGCAGAGAGAGAGAGGAGGAAGCAGGCTCCCCGCTGAGCAGAGAGCCCGACGCGGGGCTTGATCCCAGGATCCTGGAATCATGACCCGAGCCGAAGGCAGAGGCTCTAACCCACTGAGCCACCCAGGCGCCCCTGGTGGTCTTGTCTTATCTTCAAACTGCTCATGTCTGTGGTACAGATGTATGAACACCTAACAACATTTAATTTATATGAAAATTTTTATAGAAAGTTGACAGGCTTCCACCTAGATTTTCATGAGGCTTTCCCAATAACTCAAAATAAGATAAACTCAGAAGGAATAAAAATATTTCCAATTAAATCTCCAGTCTGCCTTGCTGTGATTTAATAACAAGCCTCTTCTCTTTCATAATAGCTACAATGTATACAATTCAGGTTCATCTGTAAAATAATAATGTTACTTCTCTCCAGTGGTTATGGTAAAGATTAAACAAGTAAATTATTGGATATGATCTTAAGGAGCAAGCATTCAATAAATGCTAACTCAGTTTTTCATAGTTGATATTTGTAATGATGAATTTTCAAATCTCATTTCCTTTTTGAATATGTATTTAAGCAATATTTCAAGTACAGGGAGGTTAAGCAAAAGTTCTGGTTTAGAATTCAAGTTCTATTAATGGAGTCGTTCACTTGTATTACAACGTATGCTTGATGCTTACAACTCTCTTGACCAATGGATTCATCTCTAGTGAAAGGACATAAACCAGATGAACTGAAAACGTGATTTTCTCAGATCAAATATTGCCCCTAGATACTCTGTTGACTCTCAGTCCTCTATGGATGGATTGTCCATATTATAATCCATCCATGAAAATTTGATTTCAGGCTTCATCTGAAAATTAAGGAGAAAAGACACTGGGATTCTTCAAAGACACTAGAAGTATCCTTGAATTACTTTTATTATTTTCTTCTAGTG
This sequence comes from Meles meles, assembly GCF_922984935.1. NCBI lineage: Eukaryota > Metazoa > Chordata > Mammalia > Carnivora > Mustelidae > Meles > Meles meles. Next base: position 42,979,587 of record NC_060083.1, on the reverse strand, counting down.
AATCTTAGCCAGAGGCCACTACAGTCAAAATGCCTAACATTATCCTCCATCAGATTATGTGAAACAAAACATTATAGTCTAAGAAAAAATTCCACTTAGAAAAGATATCTCGTAATTACTTAAATGCTGAAGGAACTTATACCGCCTTTCCCACCTATCATCAAATCGCACCTCATTAAAGTGACACTGACAAATGTAAATTCTGACAACAACGATATAATTTGTCAAAATTTATAGCTCCATACCCATAAAAAGGCGAATTTTAAAATCTCTGTCAATTACACCTATGGAGCTGTTTGTCCATCTCAGGAGATTCAGTTCTGTACATCTCTTCCCAACTCCCCACCTAGTGATGTCACCTTGGCAGCTTGAAATCAGCCATGGAGAACATATTTACACAAGAGAAATCACCTAACACTACAAATCAGGACTTCTTCCTCCCTTGAGAGTTGGTTATTAAATATTTACCAGCACATCACTGGTTGCTCCTCAATAAAAACTGACCTAAAAAAAAACAAAACCCACAATGTTCTACTGAGCATGGAGCCCAAAATGGGGATCGATCTCACAACCCTGAGATCACAACCTGAGCCAAAATCAAAAGTCAGAAGTTTAACCGACTGAGCCACGCAGGCGCCCCAACACAAAGATTAATGCTTTAGTGTGTGACCTCTATGACCTGGCCCTGCTTATCCTTCCACTCTTATCTTATACTCTGACCCTCAACCTCAGTTCTAACCATATTGTCCTTTATTTTATCCCGTAAATACAAGTTCATCCTGACTCAGAGCCTTTGTACGAACTGTTCCCTCTGCCTGAAATGCACTTCCCCCCGAACTCCCTATGCCTGGTTCCTTTTAATCATTCCCATCAAAAGAGCTGCTTCTCACCACTCTAGCCAAAGTCTCTAATATATAGCCCTGTCTTATCTCCTTGAGAACATTCATCACCATACAAATTATCTTGTTTGCTGTTCCTTCCTCTGAACTAGAACGTGAGCTCGATAATGACAGGGAGGTCATCCATTTTGCTCAAGATCATATTTCTAGCACCTAGAACAGTATTTAGCATGTGGTGGGTACACATTAAATATTTGCTGAATGAGTGCATTTTTTAAAAATTTTTTATTATTTGAGAGAGAGTACATGCAAAAGAGCAAAAGCTGGGGGAGGGGCAAAGAGAGAGAGAGAAGCAGACTCCCCACTGAGCAGGGAACCTGACATGGGGCTCAGGCCCAGGACCCTGAGATCATGACCTGAGCTAAAATCTTAACTTAAGCTAAAACTTAACTCACTGAGCCAGGCACCCCTGAACGAATGCATTTAAAACCAGAGGTAATTTTTTTTTTAAGTAAAATTTTCATTTAACATACACAGAAAAAAATGCAAGATCATAGGCGTACTGCTCAACAAGTTTTATTAAACGTACAAACCCATGTAACCACTGTCTGGATCAGGAAGTGGAAAATTAAGCCCCTAGGACCACCCTTTCCTGCCTTGTCCCAAACACTGTCCATAGTCCCCTCCCCAAAGATAACCACTCTCCTGATTTCTCATGGTCTACAGGTCAGTGGCACCTGTCATAGGACCTCATATCCATGTAATAATGCAGTATGTACTCCTTTGTGCCTGGCTTAGTTCACTCAATGTATTTTTGAGATTCATTCACGTTGTTGCAATAGCTAAAGTGTGTTAATTTTCAGTGCTGTGTAGTATTTCATTTTATAAATGAACTGCTGCTTATGTGCTCTGCATTAACAATGGAACTCTGCTGTTCATGGGCACTTGTGTCCAGTTTTAGCCTGTGATGAGTGATGTAGTGGTAAGACATTTGTACGTATTTCTTTGGCTGAAAAGCCAGGAGGAATTATTTTTAGATCAGAAACATACATCAGACTAAAGTCGGTTATTGAAACTATAAAAGGTCACATCTGTGATAAGTTCAGGTTTTTCTTCCTGAACTCATCTGGCAGCTTTCAAAGGGAGGAGAGCTTATAAGACACATTTTTTACCATCTCTAACGGCTGCAAAGCTCATATCTTGTACAAGCTTGGTGCCCAGGAAGTGTTCCAGCAGTGAGTTTTTGTAGAGTGACCACCTTTGCCTCAAGGAGGGGACTCGGCCCCCTGAGAATGGGAGCATAGATGTCCACTAGAAGGACCAAGGCCCTCCACTCCTATGTCCTCCAGGATGATGGGCCGAGGATGTCTTGCCAGAGCCAGGCTCCCATTCGAGATGAAATACCAGGTATCTGCATCAAGGACAGAGAGTTAATAAGCTTTGGTGAAAGAAAATTCATATTAAAGGGATAAGGAGAGAGCTGAGAGTGTAAATATAGCATGGTTTAGTTTGCATACAAAAGCTGAGTACTCTGCTACCTCTAAGAGTTGGCCAGCCCTGGGCCAGCAAGCTGTTTAAGATGTCAAAACATCTGGGCACCTGGGTGGCTCAGTTGGTTAAGCATCTGCCTTTGGCTCAGGACATGATCCCGGGGTCCTGGAATGGTGAAGGTGTGGCCCGGTTGGAAAGATCCTACTCATCCTTCTGGGAGAAGCCCTTCTCCAAACACCCACTCCGTGGCACTTAGGTCCATATCCTTGCTCTGTGTTATAATTGCCTGTTTCCCATCTAACTCATGATTTGGCCAACTGTAAGGAAGGTCTTGAGAGCAGGAGCTATTTAAGTCATCCCTGAATCCTTAGCACATAGCACGGGACCAAACTCAAGAGCTGAATGAATGAATAACATGACTCGGATCTGTACCAAAACAATTCGAATTTGCATCTAAGGCCTAAAAGGAATTTAAATAATTAGTCACTGGTATTGTTAAGTGCCAAAATAAACTCAGATCATTTCAACCTGTACCACACTTAACATAATACATAACCAAAAGGCGTCTATGAAAACGAATTTGGTTTTTGTGCAAGAGAATCAAGTCGTCGGTTTGGGGAATGGAGGTTGTACAAGAGTTTTCCCGAGATCATTTAAGCAAAACATGTGCCCAGGACCTGTATTGTAACAAGATACCATTCTATAATAACATAGAATGATGATCGCCCAGGTAATGTAATAAAGCAGTGATCCTTGACTCTGGTCAGTGTATGTCCTCTTGAATGAGCATGAAAACAACATGCCAGCCCCACGGAAGTGCTGATATGCATACTCCTCCCCCACTCCCCGTTAAGATTGTTATTAGGAAATGTTGCTTGTAGGGCTTCTGCAGGCTATGCCCTGCACCAGGGGTCCAGCCCATGCTCCACCACCCAAGCTGCTTGCCCAAGAGAGGAAGCACATTTTCTGGGTTGTACAAATTTACCAGGAGTAGAGTAGTGATGGTGCATGTCATGAAAATACCAAAATATTTCATAGGACTGTAAGAAGCTACTACCCAGAGACCTCCCCCCGCCCCGCCAACTGCCTTCAACTACGGCCCCAGTTCTTTCTGCATGAGTCACTCCCCAACACCCAGTGACTAAGCTTGTCATGGCGGCAGGGCCTCTAGGACCCCACTCCAGACTCGCTCCAGACTCGGTGCCCATTCTGTGTCTTCAGTGCCCGTGCCATAATGATTGTTAAGTATTTTAATTTTTTTTTTTTTTTGACACACAGAGAGAGATCACAAGTAGGCAGAGAGGCAGGCAGAGAGAGAGAGAGAGGAGGAAGCAGGCTTCCTGCTGAGCAGAGAGCCCGATGTGGGACTCAATCCCAGGACCCTGAGATCATGACCTGAGCTGAAGGCAGCGGCTTAACCCACTGAGCCACCCAGGCGCCCGATTGTTAAGTATTTTAAATAGCACACCTGGTTTTAGCCCTTTTCCTCTGCCTGTTTCTTCGTTTCTTTGTGTATATTCATAGAGAAGCCCTCGGGAGCCATTTATAGGCTCAGGAATGATCTGTTGTATCATATAAAACCATATTCCACAATTCCGGGTGGTCAGTTTCCAGGGCACAAAAAAGTGACCAGATCAAGAGCTCTGTGACAACTCAGACCAGATCTGAGTGGTCCTGGCAGGTCAGAGCAGCCTGGCTTATACCTTTTCCTTCTATTCATCTCATCCAACGAACATATCAAACTAAAGACACACAGGCTCTAACTTGCTGGTTTGAGAAGCCAGCATCAAAGCACAGTTAAAGGGTCACACCCTGAACTGTCTGAATGCAAAATAATTTCTACCGATTTCTAGCTGTGTGGGGCTTTTTAAAGATATTTATTTGTTTGTTTATTTATTTGAGAGAGAGAGCACAAGCATGGGGAGCAGCAGGCAGAAAGAGGAGCAGGCTTCCTGCTGAGCAGGGAGCTGGATGCTGGACTCAATCCCAGGACCCTGGGATCATGACCTGAATCAAAGGCAGATGTTCAACTGACTGAGCCATCCAGGCGCCCCCCAGCTGTGTGTTTTTGACAAAGTTATCTACCTGCCCTATCCCTCCATTTCCTTACTGTAAAATGGTGATAATAATAATAACAATTCCTCCAGAGGGTTGTTGCAAGGAGTAAATATATATATACACATATATATAATATATATATATACACACACACACATATTTTCAACCTATATATTATATAGGTTGAAAAGTGTTTGGTTCATATTAAGCCCACAATAAATGTGGCTAATATAAGGAAGAAATAAAGATCTAAAAATTAAATTCATGATATCCAAGAACTTTAATGATGTAGGAAAACATAGAGATGATCAAGTCCATGTTTCCCCCAAAGGCTTCAGAGTCCCCACCGGGATTCCGAGTCACCCACAGTACTCAGAATGAGAGAGAGAATATTATCAGTCCTTTCAAAGGTGAACAATAATTCTCCCTACTTTTCAATAAGACAATGAAATTTAATAAATCAGCCAACTAAAACAAAAGCATTCAGGAAAAAAATGACCTAATTCCAATGAGTGCATTGGCAAAATGGCAAGTCTGTAAAGAAAACACAGGGCACAGCTCCCAATCCTATCCTTTGTGAGGCTCATGCCTGCAGGAACACGGCACCCAGCGGGGCCAAGATGTTCCTGTTCAGGTGGGAGGTACAACCTAGCACGGTGGGTAACATGCTAGAACACATGTCTCAGGCAAGAAGCAGCTGAAAGCTCTCCAGAAAGGAAAAAAGAACATCACTGCCTTGGTTCATTAGAGCTCTCTCACTGCCTGACATAAAAAGGGGCTTATTTATACACAGTACTGAGAGAACATAGCTATAGACCTGTAATTGTCCAGGAGATTTAATAACTTTGAAGCATAAAAAATACATATAGGTATCAGAGAAGTCTCCTTAACACTTACACACTAATTTTTCTAATTCTTTAACCCCTACCTCTGAAACCACATACAGACCTTATCCACCGTAATTTAATGCTCTGCATTAGGCTGCACATAATCTCAAGTCTCAAGATGCTACAAGACTTGGAAGTTGTATGGGAAAATGAAAAATGAAACAAACACCCTTTCCTCTCTTCCTGGAGCTCTGCTCTCTGTAGGTGTGTTGGGGGCCCCAAAGCCATCCTCAGGTTCAATGATTCCCCACAAGGACTCGCAGAACTCAGAAAAGCTGTTATATTCATGGTTACTTTTTTTTTTTTAATAGTGAACGGATACAGATTAAAATCCAGGTATAGAGGAGATGAAGCACAGTAGAATCATATAAACTGGGACTTACTTCTCCCAGAAATGACTTGTGACAACATATCGTTTTTCCAGTAAGAGAAACTCACAAAACCTTGATGTCCAGTGTTTTTACTGAAATGTCAGTTATGTTGCCGGGGGGACTCATGTGACACACCTTAGTTACTCAATTTCCAGCCCCTTCAGAGGCCACCCTGATATAGGGTAGCCCAAGGACCCCCGCCCCCAAGAAATCCCATTGTTACATAAACTCTCTGGCATCTAGAAAGGCCTTCTAATCAGGCAGGATCTTCCAAGGCTTAGAGGTAATCTCTCAGACTCTGGGTAAGGGCTAGTTCCTTTTTTGGAATGTGCAGGGTTTGGGCATCCTAAGCCTGCTGAGTTAACCCTTCACTGCCTATGGGATCCCACAGCAGAGCCCCAAGACATTCCAGCATTCATCTCAGAGCAATCACTCCCTACAACTCTTACCCCTGACCTGCCAGAATGAATGAGTGAGCAGTCCACACTCAAGACCTCCATGCTCCTTGGGATATCCAGCCTCTGCAGTCAAGTGTAGCTGATGGTAGAAGCCATCTTTTCTTTTCTTTTTATTTTTTTAAAAGATATTATTTATTTATTTGAGAAAGAGAGAGTGAGAGAGGGCATCAGAGGGGAGAAGGTCAGAGGGAGAAGCAGACTCCCCATTGAGCTAGGAGCCAGATGGGGGACTCGATCCGGGGACTCCGGGATCATGACCTGAGCCGAAGGCAATCACTCAACCAGCTGAGCCACCCAGATGCCCTGAAGCCATCTTTTCTTAAAGTGAGTTCTATCTTAGAGACTTTCTTTCATATTTAACACCTGTCAGGTCCGCACTGACCTGCACTGTCTTATAACCAACACGTTAGCCACAGAGAAGACGTGCTACACATTCACAGAAGGCCCCTTGGTTCCCACATAAAGCAGAAGATGGAAATAATTACCCCCGGGCATGGACCTAAATCTCCACCAGGATCAGAGGGATTTAATAGTGTTTGGGAGCATTGACTATATTAGAGGGATAGGGGTGTGTGTGTATGTGTGTGTGAGAGAGAGAATACTTGAAATAAGGCAACCTTAATAAAAATTTACATGCACTGAAACCATTTTCCAGGCCATTAAAGCAAAAACAGGAAATTCAGTCAATACAGATAATCATGTCTCTGAAATATCAGAAAAAGAGCATTTTTTAACCTTTGCCACAGTTTAGTTTCTAGGTCTAGAAACCCAAAGAAAAAGAAGATGCGAGTAGGTATTTACTTAACTCTGATATTAAAAACTCATCCTCCAGAGGCGCCTGGGTGGCTCACTGGGTTAAAGCCTCTGCTTTCAGCTCAGGTCATGATCTCAGGGTCCTGGGATCAAGCCCCACATTGGGCTCTCTGCGTGGCGGGGAGCCTGCTTCCCTCTCTCTCTCTCTGCATACTTGTTATCTCTGTCTGTCAAATGGATAAATAAAATCTTTAAAAAAAAAACCCAAACTCATCCTCCAGACATAAAACTCACTCCTCCATCCCTCCTCACCTTGAATATCAGTTTTTCTTAAAACCTGGAAATAGAATTCAAGGAACAAACACTAGCATCTTAATTAATTAAATGGTGATTGTACATTATGTTTATAGGTCACTTTAGAATTGTAATATATTGATACAAGATATTTTAATGTATAGATACAAGATACAAGATAACAAGAATTTGATCTTCATGAAACCCTAGAAGATAAGAAGCGTGATGCCCATTTACAGACCAAGAGTCTGACTCAGAGGTGTTACTCATCTTGTCCTCCGTCTCAAAGTAATTAAGGGGCAGTATGGTCTTGGACTCAGGTCTCCAAATTGCCAGTCCAATTCTTTCCACACCCAACACACTACCTTATTAATTTGGCAAGGACTTCAAAAACCTCAATCCCTTGAAACTTATTCCACAAAAGGTGATTTTATGCAAAAGGTCTTAAAATATATGGGGAGACACAAAAACTAACAGAAACTTTTCTTCAATATGGACTTAAGATGTTTCATTTTATGCCACCAATCAATAGGAAATGAACAGAAAGTAAATTATATTCATTTCATTAAGAAGAATTCACTAGGGGCACCTGGGTAGCTCAGCTAGTTAAGCTTCAGACTCTTGGTTTCTGTGCAGGCCATGATCTCAGGGTCATGAGATCCAGCCTCGGGGGGTGACTCTGGGCTCATTGTGGAGTCTGCTTGAGATTCTCGCTCCCTCTCCCTCTGCCCCTCCCACCCTGCTCTCTCTCAAATAAATAAATAAATCTTTTTAAAAAAGGAAAAGAATTCACTAAAGCAAAAACCGAATGCTTCTAGATTAATGATACAAGTGTGGTTGTCCATGAGTCACAGGAATATTGGTAGATTTCATGGGAAGTTTTGCTTAACTGTAACTTTCAGCAAACTTGTTTCACAGTAAATATCTCAAAGCTGACAGAATTAGGGTTAATGATAAGAAAATATTGGTCATTAAAAGGTTTAAAATTTAAAAAAAATAAAATTAAAATTAAAGGTTTAAAATTTTAATTTTAAAAAACTGCTTTAACACACCTCTCTCCTTCTCTCCCTCTCTCAGGTTCTTTCTTTCTCAAAGAAAGAAAACATTATAAAATATAAAAATATTTTATAAAAATACCCAATGATAATTTTTAAACTGCTCCAAAGGGACGGAATTTAAGGTGGGAACACTGAATTTCACATTAAGGGTTGCTAGAAATGAGGAGATTCGTGGGTTTTTTTTTCCTCATAAACTTCATTCCCTTCAGGTGTGACCCTTTTTAGCCTGGGATCTCTTCGAGGTAAATGTATGTCAGGGACACACAGTGAAGGTGACAACCATGAGGAGAGCAGGTCGACAAAGAACATTCGATATAATGAAACAAGTGTTGGGCAGAATCAAGAGACCCAGGTTCCAACCCTGGAAATTCTACAATTTGCACCAACAAATTGTATTACGTAAAGGAAAACATAAATTTTTAACTCTTACTAAGTTTTTAATTTTAATCCCAGTGTAGTTAGCATACAGTGCTATATTAGTTTTAGGTGTGTGATACAGTGATTCAACAGTTCCACGTATGACGCAGTGCTCATCACAACAAATGCACTCCTAATCCCCTCAACCTATTTCTCCCATCTCCCACCCCATCCCCTTGGTAACCCCCAGTTTGTTCTCTATAGTTAAGAGTCTGTTTCTTAGTTTGTCTCTCTCTTTCTTTTTTTTTTTTTTTTTAATTTGTGCATTTGTTTTGGGAAAACATAACTTTCAAGCTTCAGTTTCCTTCTTTGTGGAATGTCCTGACTGCCTCTAACAACTCTGATAATTATTACTTAGATTTCATTGACATGTAAAAGTGTGGTTGAAAACTGCAAAAATGATGTGGAAATGCCAGAAGGAATAGCAGGAGAGATTAGACAAGAAAATGATGTCTTATTTAAAGGAGCAAAAGGCCTTGAACATGATGAATCATTAGAACAAACTTTTGAGAAATGATACTTAGCACAGATTGGAGATAGTGGTGTAGGTGTAAGTATAGGTTTCCATGGTGATAAACACACCTACAGTTAAGGCAGGTGTCATGATAGAAAGACTGGAGGCTGCAATGGTGGGCTTTTCCCATGTGAAAAGTATACCATCTGGAACCTCAGTTCCCAGGATACAGCATCAACAAGCTGCTGATTTGAAAATCAAAATCAATAGGGATTTGGTCCAGCCAAAGACTACAGCAAATATTATCCAACAATTAAAGAATGGATGAGTCAAGCAAGAAACCCACACTCCTCAACCTTTCTCATAGGTATTTGTTTTATGGGACTTTTAAAGTAAAAAATAATGCATTGCCACATACACATAATCTTGCTTTCTATTTTTTAGGTAACTAGTCCCAGGGTTAAAATCCCAGGACTTTTTTTAAGGGGCACCTGGGTGGCTCAGTGGGTTAAACCTCTGCCTTCAGCTCAGGTCATGATCTCAGGGCTCCGCATCAGGTTTTCTGCTCAGCAGGGAGCCTGCCTCCCCTTCTCTCTCTCTCTGCCTGCCTCTCTGCCTACTTGTGGTCTCTCTCTCTGTCAAATAAATAAGTAAAATCTTTTTTTAAAAAATCCCAGGACTTTTTTTTAAATGAACGAAGACATAATGGTTATTAATTACATTAATGTGTTGTTAAAAACAAAAGCAGTCTTCAATTCAAAAAACAAAAGCAGTCTTCAAGAGGGCCTTGAATTCCAAAAGGTTTTTTTTTAAACATTTTTTTTAAGATTTTATTTATTTATTTATTTGACAGAGAGAGATCACAAGTAGGCAGAGAGGCAGGCAGAGAGAGAGAGGAGGAAGCAGGCTCCCCGCGGAGCAGAGAGCCCGATGTGGGGCTCGATCCCAGGACCCTGAGATCATGACCCGAGCCGAAGGCAGCGGCTTAATCCACTGAGCCACCCAGGTGCCCCCCAAAAGGTTTTTTAATACATTTTTCTATTTGACTAAAACATTTCATATTTGCCATATGCCAAGTATTATTCCTGGTTCTTTACAACTATACCTTCTCCAGTCCTCACGGTAACTCTATGATGTAGGAGCCATTGTCTTCATTTTACACATGTGAAAACCATCGTACAAAGATTTAAGTAATTTTCTCAGCATCCTACAGCTGGTACACAGCCAGATAGTGACTGGGGAGCTGGAAGTACAAAAAATGTGGCTCTTGAGGCAACACTCCATGCAGACCTTTTGGACCTTGAATACATTTTCCTATGGAAACAAGGTCATAAATAGTTACATAAAGTTCCACCACAGCCAATTTTAACCACATGTAGCTGAGCAGATATTCTGTAGATTGACAAACACAAAGCCCTGTTTCCCAGCCCAGTATCTGTCAAAGAATAAGGGCTCAATAAAAATTTGTTGGATTTAATACAGAACAGATAGCCCTACTTACAACATTAGTGCTCTAGGACAACTTGAAGGCCCGACAGCAGGAACACGATGTTCTCCTTTCCAGCAGCTCCTACATCAGTCCCAACAGTTGGTGGTTAAAAGAAATTTAGGCAATTGGACATGATGATGGGCGATTGGGCGACTGGACATATGGAAATGGCACAGGTATTTGGAGGCAGAGAACCTATGGGGTCATGGTCTGCGCAGGGGACTGCAACAGAGAACTTCAGCAGCAAAACTAGGAGAGAATCAGTTTCTGTCACTGGGTAGGAGGATATGGCTACAAGTCTGTGACAGAAGGTGGTGTGAGCTTCTAGGACCAAGCTACATGGAAACAGGGTTTCTAACTAGGGCAACGGTCTGTAAACAAGGGAAGATGATAAATCAGCCAGCAGCAACCAAGTGTCTACAACTAGGTCAACCACTGGGACAGCAAATAAGCTCTATTGTTTCGCAGTAGGAAAAAAAAAGTAAATTATTTTTCTGACACTTTCTTAACATTGTGAAAATTACATAAGAGAAGATTTGCTGTGATCATATAAAATACAACAAAAATTATACATAAGTTCTCTAAAATCAGAGACTACAACTTGTCAATTTTATGCCCTAAGATCTGGCAGAGTGGTTTTTTGCAAGATGTTCAAATAATAACTGATAAAAATTGACTTATTACTGGTATGTAAAATATAAACTAACAAGATAATAAAAGAACAATAAAATAAATGACAGAATAGAATAATAAAATAAGACAGTAAAAGGATGATAATTTATAGAATCATAAAAAGAAAACAATATAATAATTGGCAAATGAATATAATAATAAATTGAATAATAAATAATAGAATCATAAGTGAAAACAAGTTTCCCCTTTTCAAAAACTCACGGTTATACCACTTCCCTTTTATGGAGGACATATATTTGTACCTGATTTTGCTAACCAAAAGAAATCTAAAGAGGATTTCTCTTTTACGAAAGCATGAAGGGAAAGAGAGATCCGTATAAAGAAAAGCAATATACAGTGAGAAACACAAAATTAAAAGAAAACATTTTAAACCTTGGTAAAACGTGGTCAAAATCCATTCCAACCCCCCCGCCCCGCCAGGGGAATCTGCCCCAGCCAGCCAAGGGACACCAGATTTGGGCTACACGGTTTCAATCTTGTCTTAGCTGCAGTTTGGCGCCACCTGCTGGCAGATGTCTTCTCTGTCCAAAATTAAGAGAGGATTCTGGAACCAGCCAACTCCCAAGAAATTGGTAGTTCCAAGAATCCACAACCTGGTTTGCTGGCCCAACTCATCCTCAGCCTCCTATTCGCCAAACTTCCCTTCCCTAACCACTGCCCCCAACGCTGCCTGTCTACCTGCCACATCCCCCATCCACCCAAGAAGATAAGAACTTTATTTAGCCCACATTCTTGGAGTCTGGATGCAGAAAGGAGCCAACAGCCAACCATTTTACGCCTAAATTTTCAGCAATGCCACAAAGTACCAGGGGTTTTCACTGTCCTTGTCATATATGACATATATGACTGATATCCCAGTCTATAAATTCATGAACAGATGCTTAAGTAAAAGGTAACCATCGTGTGATACACATAAGCGATTCATAAAATATAAATGGCCAACAAACAAAAAAGTGCCCCATGCCCAAGATCTCTCATATTCAAAGAAGGACATCACAACAGTTCTGTTTTGTTTAGTGGTAATACCTATTTTAGCGAGGGTGTAGAGAAAAGGCACAAATGTATTGTTAGAGTGAGATTGGCAACAATTCAGCAATAGAATCAAAGGCCCTTCAGAAAAGAGCATGTTCTTAGAACCTGGAGTTCCATTCCTAGGACAGTTATTTATTATATGCCCATCCTTCTGTGTCTTATCATAGTGAAAAACCAGACATAATAAAATATCCCACAACAAAGAATCAATAGACTGTTACCAAACGCACATCAAGGTCCACTGAAGGCATGTTATGCAGCTAGTAAGAATGTTCGAGTTGGTGTATTGGCCTGAAAAGATGTCAGTCATCTCTTGAGAAATGAAAAATTAGAGTTTCAAGGCAATGAATGCAGGATCATCTACTTTCGTAAGAAAATAATTATTCACAAATTACATACATGCTTACTAAAAATCTGGAAGGATGTACAACAAAATGTGAACAGTGGCTGTTTGTGGGTAGTGGAAACGTGAGTGATCTTTATTTTCTGCTGCATGTTCATGTGAATTTTCCAATTTTTCTGAAAAAATGTACTACTTGTACCATTTTAAAATCTTTAAAGAAAAACTATGTTTAAGTGCTTTTGCAATGAATATGTTCCTTTTGTTTTTGTTTTTGTTTTTAGAGAGAGCATGCATGCCAAGGAGGGATAGCAGGGGGAGGGGCAGAGGGAGAGAGAGAATCTTAAGCAGGCTCCACCCTGAGGGTAGAGCTCAATGTGGGACTTGAGTTCATGACCCTGAGATCATGACCTGAGCTAAAATCAAGAGTCAGATGTTTAACCAACCGAGCCACCCAGGTACCCTCCCATTTTTTTTTAATTTTAAGGAAAAATAAAAGAATAGCTAAGTGGCAAGTAATGTGGTAGAAAGTGTAAGAACAAAAGAAAAGGATGTGGAGAGGTAGGGAAGCTGGTAAATTAGGAGTTGGTAGGTGGGGCAAGAAAAGTGTTCAAAAAGAGGCAGGTCTTGAAAGGTAGTAAAATTTGGATGCACAGGGGCACCTGGGCAGCTCAGTCCATTAAGCATCTGCCTTCGGCTCAGGTCATGATCCCAAAGTCCTGGGATCAAGTCCCCCATCAGGCTCCTTGCTCAGCGAGGAGTCTGCTTCTCCCTCGGCCTGCCGCTCCCCCGCTTGTGGTATCTTTCTCTGAAAAATAAATAAATAAAATATTTATTTAAATAAAAATAAATACTAGTAATCTATCTGACAAAAAATGTCATGGTTATTATTTGCACATCATCCTGCACTCATTGCAAAGGTTTTATTCTATAATGAACCATCATTTACATGATTCTTTACAAGTAAAATGAACTGCTAACAAGAAACTATTCAAAGCACTATATAACTAAGGGCAGCATTGAACCGGGAGCCTGGTCATCAGGGGTTCACTTTATTTCTTTGAAAGGATCTTATATTGAACAACTCCAGGACGCCAGGCACTGAAGCTGGCATCTCTGAACATTATGTTTCACTGGAAACTCACCAGATTCTTGAAGCTTTCATTTTACAAATGAAAGAAATGGCAAGAATTAATTTGTGAGCTTTGGCAAGTCATTATTTCAAATAAAAAGAGTAAGTATTAAATTTGGAGGAGGTCTTAAAACATTGGGGACCAGTATTTACTAAAGAATTCTAGGACGCCTGGGTGGCTCAGTCAGTTGGACGTCTGCCTTCAGCTCAGGTCGTGATCCCGGGGTGCTGGGATAGAGCTCCTTGTCGGGCTCCCTACTCAGTGGGGAGACTGTTTCTCCCTCACCATCTGCCGCTCCCCCTGCTTGTACTCTCTCACTCTCACTCCCTGTCAAATAAATAAAATCTTAAAACAAAAAAAAGAATTCTAACACCTCAAGCAAGAACAGAATTATATTTACACATGTGATTAAAACCCTTCAATCCACTAAACACCAGTGTTCTAGAGTTTGTGAATCATAGAATTAAGAATTTTCATAGAATTTCTAATCATAGAATTAAGATGAGTCTGTTTGATAGGTCTACCCATTTAAAAGGAAATGCATAGATCCACAGAAAGAAAGCATTAAAAATGCATGTAAATTAATAATAATGAATAGAAGAAAATCCTGTGAGTTCATACACTGCCTCATTAGGCAAGGAATTTGAGGTAGTAATGGTTGTTTTATTTATTACATACCCTTCCCAGCAGTAACTCTAGAGTATCAGAGAAGCATCTTAGACCTTAATTTTGGGGGCACCTGGGTGGCTCATGGGGTTAAGCCTCTGCTTTAGCTCAGGTCATGGTCTCAGGGTCCTGGGATTGAGTGTTGCATCGGGCTCTCTGCTCAGCATTGAGCCTGCTTCCCCCTCTCTCTCTGCCTGCCTCTCTGCCTACTTGTGATATCTCTCTCTCTGTGTCAAATAAATAAATAAAATCTTTTTTTAAATTTTTATTAAAAATTTTTTTAAAAAGAACTTAATTTTGAATCTCAATTTTAAAAACAAAAAAGAAATGTGTCAGCATTAAAAGCTATATCAAGAAGAAAGCTAAAAAAAAAAAATAGGTCAGAAGATGGAATACCTTAGTCATCACAAGCTTCTTCAGTGGACACCAGAACAATCCAGATATCCCCAAATAGAAGGTTAGTAAAGCCACCAAAATGAAAAAGATACAACTCACATGACAACTAAAAACACAAGTCTCAAGCAAATTTCGGAGATCAGAGATGCTGCTGAATGTTGGTTTTTCTCATTCTTTCCACATAAAGCTCTTTCTACCCAGGCTCTGAAATTTCCCCATTTCAATTAGCTTTCTTTCATTTAGCTATTGTCCCTTTCTTTAGACCTTCCTTTAGGCAAATGCTAGCCTCTGTGAACGTGGAAAGATTACATTTCATACATTTATGAAAGGGAAGAAAAGCCCAGTGGTTTTTTTCTTATCTCCAGCATTTACCATCACACCATTAATCACTAGTGCTTAGGCTTCCCTGGTTTCCCAGCTCTGGGGAGGAGTGAGGCAAGATGACCAACATTCCTTAACGCTGGTGCATT
The DNA here is from genome assembly GCF_922984935.1 of Meles meles. NCBI lineage: Eukaryota > Metazoa > Chordata > Mammalia > Carnivora > Mustelidae > Meles > Meles meles. The sequence goes on along the minus strand of NC_060083.1, from coordinate 42,964,288 downwards.
TTTTACCTACCTTTAAAAGGGTGTGATGAGAATTACTCCCAGCTTAACAATTTAAAGTTTATAAAGCACCTCCTTGGCCTTAGAGAGATGGTACCCTCCACAGAAGAATGGTAACACACCACTGCTGTGAAAATAAGGCATAGGGGCGCCTGGGTGGCTCAGTGGGTTAAGCAACTGCCTTTGGCTCAGGTCATGATCCCAGGGTCCTGGGATCAAGCCCCAGGTTGGGCTCCTTACTCGGCAGGGAGCCTGTGTCTCCCTCTCCCTCTGCCTGCTACTCCCCCACTTGTGTTCTCTCTCTCTCTGTCAGATAGAAAGATAGAAAGAAAGAGAGAGAAGAGAAAGAAGATAGGGCAGGCAAGTGTAAAAACTAATTCCTGAAGAGCTACACAGCAAAGGGAATTATCACCTATTTAATAGTGTGTCCCAATCAAAGGCAGTCCAAGGAGAAATGAACAGAAGGCAGAATGCAGGATGACAAAGGCTTGATGGTGATGAAAGCACACATACAGTTTAAAGAGACTGCCAAGATAAAAACTGGTTTAAATAAGCAAAAGTCAGCTACCTGAGCATAAAGCTGAGGCCAAGAAAGGTTTTAAAAGCATCTACGCTTTTGTTGTTGTTGTTGTTGTTGTTACTTTTTAGGGGGGCCTGGGTGGCTCAGTCATTAAGCATCTGCTTTCGGCTTGGTTCTGGTGGAGATCCCAAGGTCCTGGGATTGAGCCCCGCCTCCCAGGCAGCCCACTTCTCCCTCCCCCACTCTCCCTGCTGTGTTCCCTCTCTTGCTGTCTCTTTCTGTCAAATAAATAAATAAAATCTTTTTTTTTTAAAAGATGCTTTTTAAAAATTGTGGTTAAGTGAACATAACAAAATTTACCATCTTCACATTTGTGTCTGCTCAGTATTGTTAAGTACATTCATATTGCTCTGCAACCAACCTCCAGAACTCTTTTCATCTTGCAAAACTGAAACTCTATATCCATTAACCAACTCTCCATTTCCCCTTCACCCAGCCACTGGCAACTCAGTTGTGTTTACTGTCTCTGAAATTGACAACACCAGGTACTTCATGTAAGGGGAATCATATAGGAACGTCTTAACAAAACAAACAAAAAACCCAAAAAACAAAAACCAAAACTTTTAAACCAGAGAAACTACTAGCAGAGGCAAACGGAAGTAATGTAAAGTACAAAGGGACAGAAAAACAGGAAGCAGAAAGTGAACTGGGGAGGATTCTAGATTTTGGTATCTGTAAAATGATCCCAGTCATAACATTAGTTATCGTATCTTTACTAAATATCTTTTCAACCAAAACAGAAAAAATATGAGCAGAAAGCAGACGGGGGGGAATTCCACATTTTAGTATCTGCAAAATGACTCTAGGCATAACATTGGTTAGCAGAAGTGGATTCAGATCCCCTTCTCCAAACACCTTTAAAACAAAGATAAAATCAGCATCATCTTAGTTTCTTAAGATTTGACTCCAAAAAAGGAAGTTGCTATCACCATCTCAGGCTCGAATTTAATCAGAAAGAAAAGCATCTTGGTACCATCATGTCAGTGACAATGAACCCCCATCTAAAACTGTTTCTAGTCTTTCCAGGATATTCTCTGCTCAAGTAAGCATGATGCTGAGACCTAATAGTACATGCAGGAAAAACTATTATATTTAATTCTTTCTTTTTAACAGTGAAAATACCTAATCTGATCTCAGAACACAAAGAAAACTTCAATACAAACATACCCTTAGAAATATGGGGATTGAAATGATCATAGAGAAGGACAATAGTAAACCTAAAACGAATGCTGATGCTAGAGCTAATTTCAACTTTAAGAAGATAATATGAACAAAAGTTAGAAGTTTGTTGGGAAATTTCCATTCTCATTGTATTAAGTATTTTAATTGCATTTGCTAATCTGGGGATGTGTTCTCCAGTTGGGAAATCATGAAGCAAAGTGAATAGAATTACACTTTCAGGAAAGAATTCTAAGTCATCGAAACCTCTGAAAGATTAAAACTGTAATTCTGGAGGGAAAAAAAAAAAGTTTTTGGTTTTGCTCCACCTCATTTTTTTTTCTTGATAGAGTAAATGCCCTAAGGCTCTGACCTCGCTTCAGAAAAAGAGCCAGTAGAGTGGGTTCCAGCTGCGGATTAGCAAAACTGTAATAGGGATTAAGAAGTGACACAGAAAAGCAACACCCTGAAAGTGTGTATATAAGGGCCAAAAAGACAGCTTGCAAATACGGGCTTCAGCATCACCTCTCCTCTTCCGCAGAACGAGCTAAACATTTGCAGGAGTACCATGTCTTGCTCTTCTCGAGTCTCCTCTTCCAGGGCTGGAAGCAGTGGCTTGGTCAGGGTGTCTGCTGGTGGGAGCAGCTTCAGCAGTGGAAGCAGATGTGGTCTGGGGGGTGGCTCTGCCCGGGGCTTCCGAGGAGGAACCGGCAGCTGTGGCCTGAGTGGGGGATCGACCAGTGGCTTTGGAGGTAGCTTTGGTGGGGGGGTTGGTAGCTGCTCAGGAGGGGGTGGTTTGGGAGGAACTCCAGGCTCTGGGGCTGGCTTTGGAGGAGGTTCTGGCTTTGGTGGGGGTTCTGGCTTTGGTAGGGGTTCTGGCTTCGGTGGGGGTTCTGGCTTCGGTGGGGGGTCTGGCTTTGGTGGGGGTTCTGGCTTTGGTGGGGGGTCTGGAATTGGTGGCGGTGCTAGCGGAGGATTCTACAGCTATGGCGGTGGAATGGGCGGTGGTATGGGAGGTGGTGTTGGCGATGGGGGCCTTTTCTCGGGAGGTGAAAAGCAAACCATGCAGAACCTCAATGACCGCCTGGCCAGTTATCTAGACAAGGTCAGAGCCCTGGAAGAGGCCAATACTGATCTGGAGAACAAAATCAGGGAGTGGTATGAGAAATTTGGGCCTGGATCTGGAGATGGTGGATCTGGAAAAGATTACAGCAAGTACTATCCAGTCATTGAAGATCTCCGGAACCAGGTGAGCCACTATCCACTACCGGGTTTCTATTATTTCTGTATCTTTTGCTCTTATTCAGACCGTATACCGTAATGAAGATTTCAAGTCAAGGAATTATTTAAAGACATATTTGCTTCTTGTACATGTAAAATGGGACTTGGTACGTTTTAACTATGACAGTACTGTATATGACATCCAACCATACTAATTATCTGTTTGCATCTCGAATTTGAGTATTTCTACATAACAGCAAAATTTATATAATGCAAGACAGCAAATTAACAGGTACATATAAGAATGGTGGCAATGAGTCAACACTAGCTTTATCTAATGTTTTCGGATTAATTCTGGCAAGTTGACATATTTTGGTGTCTTGCTATATTTAAATCATCTTTACAACTATTTTTCTTCCTAGAAAATCTGGTGCAAATACTGTGTGAGCAGAATCTGAAATGTTTAGCCACCATTGTATGGGAAATATTTTTTAAAGACTTTTTAGAAGTAAAATTCATTTTTTGTACTATTTTCTGAAAGAATTTATAGATTAACTGATTCTCCAAAGCAACAGAAATAAGCAGAGGGCTGTGCTCTATAAAACAATGTTTCATACCTATTCCAGTGAATGTGAAAACTCTTACCTTTTTGTAGAAAGATGTGCAACAACACCAGATTATCAATAAAGATGTCATTACTAAGCAAGTTTTCAGAGCAATTTACTTTTAAAAGCCAATGCAAAGGACATCTACCCTCACAGAGGGGCATGCAGACACAGGTAAAAAGTATCCATGATGCATTCACTATTATTGCCTTTTCCAGATCATTACTGCGACTATTGAAAATGCTGGGATCGTTCTGCAGATCGACAATGCCAGATTGGCTGCTGATGACTTCAGAATGAAGTAAGAAAAGAGAAGACTTGCAAATGTTGTAGGAGAAATAAAAAGCAATCTGTTTCACTTATTCTAAATTTAAAGAACTATGTTTTAGGGGATCAAGACCTAAATTTACAAACATTCCAAGAGCAAATTTTAAAAACCAACACTCCTCTCCGACAAGGAAACAAAAAGAGAGGCAAATTAAGGATGAAATTTTTGTTCTAAAAAATATTAGCCGTCAATAGAATTAATACTCAGTTCACAATTTTCGTTCCAGGGATATAATTCCTAAGAGAAAACTTAGTAGCTTTTTTGCATCAAATAGCTCAGAAGTGGGTGTGTGGCTGATTCAGTCAGAGAAAAATGGAGCTCTTGATCTCGGTCAGAGTCGTGCGTTCAAGCCCTGCGTTAGGTGTAGAGCTTACATAAATAAACCAACAGTTCAGAGGAAAAATCTTTTTCTTCACTATGCAAGAATTGATGGACTTTGAAATGCTCTGTCCTGTCCTACTGTTGTCCTTTCCAGGTATGAGAATGAGCTATATCTCCGGCAAGCCGTGGAGGCTGATATCAATGGCCTGCGGAAAGTTCTGGATGACCTGACCATGACACGCTCTGATCTGGAGATGCAGATCGAGAGCCTCACCGAGGAGCTGGCCTACCTGAAGAAGAACCACGAGGAGGTAGGGACACATTCCATGTTATTAAAAGACGCTGGCCTACCCCACATCATTCTGTAAAAATAAAATAAGTTTTCTCTAAATGGATTTCCAACACCTATGATGGAGGAGAAAAGGAGTCATGAGCAAATTATATCTGAATTTAGTGGGAAGTGGGGGTAGCCTTTAGTGTCCTAGTTTCAATTTTTTGGTTGGCTATGCACATTTTAAGAAGTCTTTGCTTTCCTCTTTTTATCACCTTGGTGTTTCTCTTCACGCTAGGAAATGAAGAGTATGCAAGGAAGTTCCGGAGGGGATGTGACCGTGGAAATGAATGCTGCCCCAGGGACTGACCTGACCAAGTTACTGAATGACATGAGGGCGCAGTATGAGGAGCTGGCTGAGCAAAACCGCCGCGAGGCTGAGGAGCAGTTCAACAAACAGGTAGATTATCACTGCTGGATGCCCGAGCCCGCGGTCACATGCAAGCCACCTCCTCCCAGTCCTTCAGCCTGCCCTGACAGCATTTGCTTTTTCTCTAGAGTGCATCGCTGCAAGCACAAATTTCTACAGATGCTGGGGCAGCCAGTTCCGCCAAGAATGAGATAACAGAACTGAAACGTACTCTGCAAGCTCTGGAAATTGAGCTTCAGTCCCAAATGGCCATGGTAAGTGCAAAGAGGTTTGCAACATCTCCAACGGGCAGTTAAGCGATCCCGTGTTCTTTCTTTGCCAAGATGTTCCACTTGGCACATAATGAAAGCAGCATTAGGAGAGCTCGCTTGTGGTTATAGAAAGCATAAACATTCCAGTTCAAGATCATATACTTCCGTAGAAGATTCAGCTTAAAGAAAAACAGTTACGCCAACAAAAAATAAGGAACCAATGATAGAACACCGTAAGTTGTCACTTGAAGGTGTACTTCTTTTAGCACCTTATAAAAAGGGAATTTTGCATCACGAGGCTTTGATTTGCTTTTTCTCTTAGAAAAGCTCCCTGGAGGGAACCCTGGCTGACACAGAAGCTGGCTATATGGCTCAGCTGTCAGAAATCCAGATGAAGATCAGCGGACTGGAGGAGCAGATCTGCCAGATCCGGGGCGAGACGGAATGTCAGAACGCAGAGTACGAGCAACTTCTGGACATCAAGACCCGCCTAGAGATGGAGATTGAGACCTACCGCCGCCTGCTCGATGGGGAGGGAGGGTGAGTGAAAGTTATGAACCCACTCAGTGCATTCCTTGGTGTACTTCTGTTATGAAACCAGAAAGGGGTCTGGGGGCTGGACTTGGTTTAAAAAGTCACAATGGGGCACCTGGGTGGCTCAGTTGGTTACGCATCTGACTCTTGATCCTAGCTCAGGTCTTGATCTCAGGGTCATGCATTGAAGCCCTGTGTTGGGCTCCATGCCCATCTTAATAATAATGATGATGATGATGATGATGATGATGATACAAAGTCACAGAGACTCAGTCCAATCCAAAAATATTTACCTTCATCATGGAGAGCCCCCTGCATGGTGGGTTTCTCCCACCTTCGCAAACTACAAAGGAAAACAATTCTTTTTTTCCTCTAGGGGTTGTGGTTCTGGAGGATCTGATTTTAGAAGCTCGGGATCCAGAAGTACAGGATCCAGAAACATGGGATCTGGTGACTCAAGATCTGGAAGTTGTTCTGGCCAAGGAAGAGGTAAACACTCCTTAATGTTCATGATCATCTTATAATTTAAAAGTAAAGGCATGCTTCTCTTGTCTTATAAAAAGCATATACTACTGTTTACAAAATCTTAACCCGAGAGGACTTACTTAAAGAATGCATTCTAATGTCTCTTGATCTGGGTTTCTGTGATCGTTTCCAGACTGACATTGTGATTCTGTGACTTTCAGATCCAAACAAGACCAGGGTGACAAAGACCATCGTGGAGGAGATGGTGGATGGCAAAGTCATCTCATCTCAAGTGAGCAACGTGTCTGAGGTGAAAGTGAAATAAGCAATTTCCAGATCAGCAAGAGTGTCTTTCAGAGAAAAATGGAAGGACACGAATGAAGAAATCACATCAATCCTGCCATCTTTCTGGATAACTTCAGGAAGAGTTTCCATCCAGAAATAGCAATTTTTTCGCATCCTCTTTTCTTTTCTTACTAGAACACTCTTGAAAAAGTTGAAATAACAACTTTGCTCTAATTGTTTTCATGCTTCAATAAACTTACTTTTGCAAGTTAACTAAATGCTTCCTGAAATTTTTAAAGAAGTTCAATATTTTACCTAGACTTGAAGCTATCAGTTACAATCTCTCCTCACGATTATGTTACTAATATTAGTTCATTATTTCTATAATACCCTCTTCATAAAAATCAAGATTGGAGCTATATGGTATGTGGGCATTTCTAGCAACATCCCACTGGAACCCAGTGATAGCTAAAATTAGACTTTAGCATCCCTAAGAAACATTGTGGGAAATAAGATGGGATATGTAATAGGGTGCCAGATTTCTGAAAACCTTGAAAGCCCCAAAGAGAAAAGATCTCAGATACTTGTACCCTTACAAAATCTAGCCACACCTCTAGCCAGAAACTCACTTAGCCAAGCAGATGTCTCCTTTTTCTACTCTTCATTGTTGAAGTTCTTACCCCCGGGTCATCCACATGGCTCCATCTTGTCTTACTTGGGATAATGAAGCCTGTTAAAGTAGGTCAGGAGGTGGTACAGGGTCAGTCCCAGGAAGAACCAGACACAGGACAAAGCTAAACTGGTTAAGGTCTTTCCCATAAGGAATTTAATAGGACAAGATCACAAATGAGAGAATCAACCCCACAAGCCAGTCCTCGAGAAAAGAACTTGAAACTTGGCACGAAAAGCCAAATTTAAAATTGCAAAGGATAAACCTGAACATAATTTATGCAAATCACACCTTCAAATACAAAATCAATAAGAGCTGTATGAGAGTATTGAGCTTTAATAATCAAAAACAATCCAGAAAATGTAGTTTTTCATTTGCTAGGCTTATTGAATAAAACCTAAAAATGGGGGCACCTGGGTGGCTCAGTGGGTTAAAGCCTCTGCCTTCAACTCAGGTCATGATCCCAGGATCAGGTCATGATCCCAGGACCACCAGCCCTGCATCAGCCTCTCTGCTCAGCGGGGGGCCTGCTTCCTCCTCTCTCTGCCTGCCTCTCTGCCTACTTGCAATCTCTGTCTGTCAAATAAATAAAATCTTAAAAAAAAAAAAAAAACCTAAAAATGAACCTGCAGGCACACTAAGACTTCAACTTAAACAGATAACCAGAGAACAAAGCTAATAGCTAAATACAAAACCACTACTCAAAAAGAGCAACATCGTCTTGAGTTAAACATATGTTTCCCATCAAGCCATTACAGTAAATTCAACCTTGGATGTTTTTCCTCTACTGAAAAGTTCAGAAATGTGAAGCAGCTGATCAATGTGGGGAGGACACAAATGGAAACCAGTCGTGTGCAATCTCCAGCCCCAGGTCATCGTGGCCACATCAGGGAAGCCTCTCTCCATGAGTCTTCCCAGATGTAGTGTTCTAGTCCTGTACCACCTGGCACCTATGTTGATGGCTGGTATTACCCTCATGTCAAAGCAACAATACGCAGCTACTCTGAAAACCCTCATTCTGTGTTTCCTTGGCATGTGCTAAGATGTTGTGTTTGTACTAAATGATCATTTGTAGAAAAGGCCAGAACATACTGAGATGCAGTAGGGTCTGTTTCAAGCATTTCAATTTTTAAACCTGAAATTACTGAACCATTTGGATTATGAAATTTACTCAGAGTACTGAATAAAATGTTCAGGATAGGGTATTCACACATTATGACCTGCTCTAAAATCACTTCAAAACCACGACATAAAACTGCATGTTTTACTCTGGAACTCTAAAGTTAATAATCCATCAACTTTTAAATGAGAGTGGACTTACTCATGATGAGAAGGAGAGTCAGTGCCTAGTAGCATATGGATTTCATCTGTTGACTTTTGATCCAGAAATTCATGTGGTTGTTCTTGTCATTCTGACCTCAAGGGACAATGGTCATGGCATCCATCCTCACAAAGATCAGAAGCAAGAAACAAGGTTTGTAGTAGGCAGAGAAGAGGAAACAGCCAAAAGATTTGAGAGTCTATGGAACGTAGCCTAAACTTGCTTAATGACTTCATGGAATTAGATGCTGTTCAAAAGACCTACAAAAGAAGACAAAGTGATGAATATAAATCACCCAGAACATAGCTCATAGGTAATATTTTCCAAATAACCTCCTCAATTAACAAAATGCTACTGCATGTAATGTACTTTTAAAAATTATCAGTGGCTCAAATGGGACACTTGGAAAATATTGGTCAAGCCCCTTTTTTTTTTGGGTCAAGCCCTTTTAAAAACGATTTACTCCTTTGTAGTATCAATGGCAATATGAAATGGTAAGGTGGAAAGGAGCAAACGCTGAGATAACACTTCAACCAATTGTTTTTATATTTGCATTTAAAGCCATTTAAATATAGAGGACAAGCCCAGAATGTATCACTGATCGATCACATGTAAAGTACATGAATTCCTGGGGAGTGGACGCGGGGTGGGGAGGGGGGCGGGAGACGGGTGTTGTTTATTTCATTAACCAAATCACAACAAACATGAAAGCATACAGTAGGAGCTCATTAAAACTGCAATACGACTGCCTCCCCCGGCTCCAGCTTGCTTCTTACCAACACTGCAGAGCTGGGGAGTGTTTCACAACATGACAACCTCTGCCGATTCATTCTAACACCCTAACCTTAGAAACATGCCCTGCATCTAGCTTTACTCACTGCTTGTAGCTAGCTGTAAAATAAATGACTTTTGTATTAGTTTGCCTAAGACCAAGAAGTCAGATTTCTAAGTCTGCATGATGGTTTTTATGCAAACAATGGCTTTGTGTCACTGTTTCAAGACAAGGTCACTGTGCTTTCCCTACTGAGTGGAATTCCACACCCAAAAGTTTCCAGGAAGTTTCAATATCACTGCTGGTGATATCTATCACAATAATAACAACATAAAAATCATAATTCTTTCCAAACTTTTATATTTAAGATTTTATTTTTAAGTAATCTCTACACCCAATATGGGACTCAAACTTACAAGAGATCAAGAGTCACATGCTCTACTGACTGAGCCAGCCAGGCACCCCTGCAGAGTTTTATTTATTTTTTTGTTTTTTTTTTAACTTTATTATTTTAACTCAATTAATTAACACACATTGCATCATTAGTTTCAGAGATAGAGTTCAGTGGTTCATCAGTTATATAACACCCAGTGCTCATTACATCATGCGCCCTCCTTAATGCCCATCACCTAGTTACCCCAGCCTCCAGTCCCTCCCCTCCAGCAACCCTCAGTTTGTTTCCTGTGTTTAAGAGTCTCTTATGGTTTGTCTCCCTCTCTGATTTCATCTTGTTTTATTTTTTCCTCCTTCCCCCTATGATCCTGTTTTGTTTCTTAAATTTCACATATGCGTGAGATCATGATAGTCTTTCTCTGACTGACTTATTTCGCTTAACATAATACCCTCTACTTCCATCCATGTTGTTGCAAATAGCAAAATTTCATTTTTCTTGATGGCTGAGTAATATTCTATTATGTATACACCACATCTTCTTTATTCATTCATCTTTCTATAGATATCTGGGCTCTTTCCACAGTTTGGCTATTGTGGACATTGCTGCTATAAACATTCAGGTGCACATGCCCCTTTGGATCACTACATTTGTATCTTTGGGGTAAATAGCCAGTAGTGCAATTGCTGGGTAATAGGATAGCTCTATTTTCAACTTTTTGAGGAAATTCCACACTGTTTTCCAGAGTGGCTATACCAGCTTGCATTTCCACCAACAGTCTAAGACGGTTCCCCTTTCTCTGCATCCTCTGTTGTTTCCTGACTTAATTACTTTTAGCCATTCTGACCAATGTTAAGTAGTATCTCTTCCCTTAGCGGTTTTGATTTGCATTTCCCTGATACTGAGCAATGTTGAGCATTTTTTCATGTGTCTGTTGGCTATCTGGATGTCTTCTTTGCAGAAATGTCTGTTCATGTCTTCTGCCCATTTCTTGATTGGATTATTTGTTCTTTGGGTGTTGAATTTGATAAATTCTTTCTAGATTTTGGAGACTAGCCCTTTATCTGATAAAACATTTGTAAATCTCTTCTCCCATTCTGTCAGTTGGTTTTGTTGACTGTTTCCTTTGCTCTGCAAAACCTTTTTATCTTGATGAAGTCCCAATAGCTCATTTTTGCCTTTGTTTCCTTCGTCTTTGGAGACGTGTCTAGCCAGAAGTTGTTGCCTCCAAGATCAAAGAGGTTGCTGCCTATGTTCTCTTCTAGGATTCTGATGGATTCCTGTCTCACCTTTAGGTCTTTCACTCATTTTGAGTTTATTTTTGTGTATGGTGTAAGAAAATGGCCCAATTTCATTCTTTTGCATGTGGCTGTCCACCCTACAGAGTTTTAAAAAGTTGACTGGTGGGGTGCCTGGGTGGTGCGGTCAGTTGGGCACCCAATTCTTGCTCTTGGCTAGAGTCGTGTTCTCAGGGTCGTGAGATCGAGCTCTCCCCTTGCGCTCCATGCTCACTGTGGAGTCTGCTTGTGATTCTCTTTTCTTCTCCCTCTGCTCCTCCCACTTGTGCTCTTTCTCTCTCTCTAAAATAAATTAATCTTTAAAAAATAATAAAAAATACAAACTCTTATATTTGACTTTTATTCCAATCTCCCACCCAGGATATAAATTCTTCTCGAAAGATTATTCTAGGCCTCCAGTCTCTGGTTGAAGGCAGATCATTCAATTTAAGAATAGGTGTAAAGTTAGAAGTGATTTCCTTACACGGAGCCAGATCTGTCTCCCTGTGTAACTTCAGGCAATTTGATCCTGGTTCAAGCCTTTGGAGTTATTTTTAAATGGCCATGTGTCTTTTCTTTTTTAAATAAAAATCCCAATTTCTTGAGCCATGCCTCCTCTGACACTGTTTCCGTATTCTTCATTAACTAGACCACATACATTGGCTATTATGGACATATTTGGAATTAATTAGTCCTCTTAAACTATGGCACCCAGAACTAAACACAAAGATCAAGAGCCGTGGGAGAATGACTCCTGGGTTTGTATAAATCTTTTGATATGGTCTAACTTCAGCAGCCAAGGCACGTTCACAAGAGCTAGACCCCTTAGAGAGAAACTTTATCCTTTCTTCCATTCCTCCTTTCTTTTTTAACTCATGGAACTTCCTTTTATTATTCCACTTGCTTCACAAACTCTTACCAATTGGGGGTCATCATTTTACCCTGGAAGTTTTTAAAATGTATTTTTGATTCTCCCATTCAACGTATTAATTTTGTTTTTATCGCTTAGAGAAAAAAAAAAAACGAAATTGGAAAACGCAAGTCATATCACAACAAAGATCCCTCCTGCCAATCACAAATATCAGCTTGACATCAGTGTTTCCTAAATAAGCCATCTGAATATTTTATTCTGTGCTAAATTTTTTCATTGTTAACAAAATTGTTAATAAATGTTTACTTGGTGAGTAGGGTGTTTGAAGACATAGGAACAGGCTCGGAGCTCCCTTAAGTAAAATGAAGCAAGAAGCAAAGACATACAGGGAAAGAACATCAAGTGACACCAAATTTATTTACCAAAAAAATATCGTATTTCTAGTGTGACAGTTTTAGTTGAAGATGATAGATAGAGGGCGCCTGGGTGGCTCAGTGGGTTAAGCCGCTGCCTTCAGCTCAGGTCATGATCTCAGGGTCCTGGGATTGAGCCCCGCGTTGGGCTCTCTGCTCAGCAGCGAGCCTGCTTCCCCCTCTCTCTCTGCCTGTCTCTCTGTCTACTTGTGATCTCTGTCTGTCAAATAAATAAATAAAATCTTAAAAAAAAGATGATAGATAGATAGATAGATTTATTCCACTACCTCTGACAATACACATAATGCAGAAGAATGTATTTTGTAATATGGAAATCAGGGAAGAGGGGCTTCCCCTTATAAAAAGGCATCTGGAGAGAGGAAGTAGGGTATGTTATGCTTATTATCTCCAAATTTAGGTAATCTGCTCTAATTCAAAATCTGCATATGTTGGATTTACCTGCAGAAGAAATAAGGGGCAGCCACAGCAGAGGTTTACAAGGACCTGGAAAAACTTAAAAGCTTGCTGTTTAATAGTAAATCAAAACGTTATAGCATCGCAGTTCCTCCTTTTCTCTAACTTTCTCAGGGGTCTTACACTTTCATTAAATAAGACTCTATGGTTAGGTATTATTAATCACTTCAAAAGCCCAAGGTAGGCTTTGAGAAAAATTTAAAACTTAAAATTTTATTTTCTTACAACTGGCAAAAGCAAGAAAAAAATAACAGAAGACTATTTAAAGGAATCCAACCATTTTTTCTTCCTACATTCTATTCTTACTTAAAACAATATACATAGGGTAAGGACTTACCGCTTTCTGTTACTTCACCAGAAATCCCTAAAATTGGTTTCAGATACCTTCATCCGAAAAGATGGTATATTTATCATCTAATTCCAAAGGAAAATAGTTTTTTTAAGCACAGGCATCAAAAATGCATGAGGACAGAAATCAATAAGTGAAAATACAAGTAAGCTGATAGCCTGCAAATGTTATCTTCTACACTTCTCTAGCATGGGGCAGTTTTCTGTGCTTTCAAATAAATAAGATGCTCTATGGAGTTTAAGGAACAATTAACAAAATGATAATTTGGTATTACAGATGTCATTGAAAATCCTTCCGGTGATGGTATCAGAGAAGAAACACCCACTTTATCAGCTAGAATAGGAGATACTGATAACTCCCTAACACTCTCCTGGAGGTTGGGCTTTGCAGGATTGAAACTCTTCCACCCTGTCCCATTTTGCCCAAAAATTTAGTCTATGGCAATTAGATTCTGATCATAGGAAAGGAAAAATCCTAGGGTGTGTGTGGGGGGGAGATAGGAGGTGGTTCCTCAGGCTTCTCCTTTTCGTACCAGCTTTGGGGGTGCCAGGTAGGGAGGAGGTGAGAGCAGGTCACTCTATGATAATAAGAAGGATACTATGTGACCATCTCATGGTCTGCAGGACAAGAGGGCACCATGGAGCCCACAAGCCATTCACTTGAATATAAAATCACAGCATGGTGTAAGAAATTTGGACCTGGGGCAATGGTCAAGAAGTAAAACAGGACTAAAGAAGTATCACCAGATAACTGAGGAATTTAAAAACAAGGTAAGAAATTTTGCTACTGCTGGACAACAGAATATGAAAAACAACAAAATATGAAAAGATGGGAGACCATCTGACACCATTACCCATTCTTTCCTCGATTTAACCAGATTAAGGAGTTTAATAAGCAACAGAATATCCTTCTTAGCTATGTTCAGTTGTTGTTGTTGTTTTTCTTTTTTTTTCTAACTTGCTTACTTTTCTATAGGTCATGTTCTGGAAGGAATTACAGAAATGTTTCGAAAATACTTAAACAAAATTAAACTAAGTAAATTGCCTGCAGTTGTTGTATCCTCAAAAGAAGAGATAAATGCTAGAAAGATACAGTTAGACAACTATTTAATGTATTTGTCCTTAAAGAACACGTACTTATAAAATTCTGTGAAGACCCTGACACGGGCTTTGTTAAATACCAGTGTGCATGAGGTGCCTGGATGACTCAGGTCATGATCTCAGGATCATGGGATCAAGCCCCACACTGGGCTCCCTGCTCAGCGGGAAGCCTTGTTATGCCCGAGTTTTCGAGTCTGAGAGACCACCAAGGAGCCAACACTGATGCAATCACATGAGGGTTTATTCAACAAGCTTAAGCTTGGGCCCAAGTATACCCAACACAGAAGAGTAGGGACTTGGACCCCGAGCTTAGTTAAGGCAGGGGTATTTATGGGTTCCTAAACTAAAGCAGGGTGGGGATTCCTGGTACCAAAGCAAGGTGGGGGGTCTCTGGAACCAAAGCAGGGTGGGGCTTACTAAAGCAAAGTAGGGGAAAAGTTCAGCCCTTGGGCACAGAGGTCTGAGATGGCTGCCGGAGCTAAGATGGCTGTACTTATGCTAAGGCTAAACCTAAGGTGGGATGGCCTTAAATTTTTCTCGGCCTCCACAGCCTACTTCTCCCTCTCTTACTCCCCCTCCTTGTGTTCCCTCTCTCTGTCAAATAAATAAATAAAATCTTAAAAAAAGTGAACAATCTCCCTTCTTAAAAAAACAACAACAAAGAACAGTGTGCAGAACTTCATCTCAGACCTCTGTGCCCAAGGGCTGAACTTTCCCCTAATTTGCTTTAGTAAGCCCCACCTTGCTTTGGTTCCAGGAATCCCCACCCTGCTTTAGTTTAGGAACTTCAGAATGTGAGTACAACGTGAAGGCTTTTTTGTGTCCTGTTGTCCATATATCAAATGCAAACATGAGCAACACCAGACTTGACAGTGTAAAATGAACCCCTGAACACTTCAGACAGAAGTAAGGTGTGGTTACCTTCAAGAGCACAATGGAAAACATAGGCTGTGGAGAGAAGCAGTAGGGGACGCTAGGCTTATTTTTATCCTGGAATCGCAAGTGACAAAAGAGTATTGTTCTTAGAAATAAATGAAATCCTAAAGATGGAAAAATATTTTAGTTGAATACACCAGAGAAGGCCATTATCTACAAAAACATTATGGCGGTTCTATGTTCAAACAAAGAATCATCACCTAGTTTGTAAGTAAGAACTTTTATGAATTCGGTCTGTTTTAAGTGAGGCTCCTAAAAAGTACCATTTATTATGTGTTTCTGAAGATCCTTTAACGCCCTTCTTTACATGTGTGTACAAGGCCCTCATGAACAAGAGGGAAATAAAGTGTGGAAACTGTGTGCTAAGAAATAAAAATGCTGGAGAGTTTTGTTATGTTTTTAAAGAGTTTAGTTATTTATTTGACAGAGAGAGAGAGAGAGAGAGAGAGATCACAAGTAGGCAGAGAGGCAGGCAGAGCGAGAGGGAAGCAGGCTCCCCGTGGAGCAGAGAGCCCGATGTGGGGCTCCATCCCAGGACCTTGAGATCATGACCTGAGCCGAAGGCAGAGGCTTAACCCACTGAGCCACCCAAATGCCCCTAGAGAGTTTTTCCTCAAAGAAAAAGATTTTAGCATTTCTTATGAGATGCCATGGTATCCCCCCTTCCCCCCAAAATGTGAAAGGTGAATAGCAAATTACATTTAAAACAAATGTTAAAAAAATAAAAATAAAACAAATGTCAAACTGAAGCTTAGTTTTTCTGGAGCAGTCCTTTAAAAAAGACTGTTCAGAATAGAGTATTAACACAGACCTAATAACCACTAAGAGAAATTGAAACTTTTTTCAGGTTTGAGTCTGAACCGGCCCTATGCCAGAATGTGGAGGCCAACAGCCATGGCCTGAGCAGAATCTAGGATGACCTTTCTTCCAACACTGATCTGGAAATGCAGATTGAAACCTGGTGGAGGAGTTGGTTGATCTCATGAAGAACCCTGAAGATGTATTTGTCCAGAGGCTGAAGTGTAACTTGCCTCTTCCTTATTTCTTGTCCTCAATTCCAATCTAATGATGAGGTTAAGTTTGTTTTTTTGTTTTTTGTTTTTTTGTCAGAATGAGAGATACAGAGTATAAGCAGAGGGAGCAGTAGGCAGATGGAGAAGCAGGCTCCAAGCTGAGCATGGAGCCCGATGCTATACTCAATCCCAGGACCCTGGGATCATGACTTGAGCTGAAGACACACACCCAACCCACTGAGACACCCAGGTGTCCCAAGGTTAAGGGAAATTCTAATAAATGAATTCTAGCGCCATCATGGTTGAATCTCTTGATGGTTGTTCCCCCTTCCGGAAATGGAAGGCCCGCCAGAAACCACAGGCTCTGACAGGCATGTGGAGACGGTCGTCATATCTGGAGCTAACCTAACCAAGCTCCTCAATGACGTGAGAACTCCCCATGAAG
This sequence comes from Meles meles, assembly GCF_922984935.1. Classification (NCBI taxonomy): domain Eukaryota; kingdom Metazoa; phylum Chordata; class Mammalia; order Carnivora; family Mustelidae; genus Meles; species Meles meles. Next base: position 42,947,810 of record NC_060083.1, on the reverse strand, counting down.
CCCTCACTGAACAGAATCACCAGGATGCTAAAATTAGGTTCAACAACACGGTAAACTAGAAACACAGTCAAGGTCAGAAAATTAGGACAACTTCTCTTCCATGATAAATGGCTCTGTTTTATAATGGCATTTCGGAGCAGACTGCTACTTCAGCAGATCGTATCCAATTCTGCTAAGATTCAGATGAATGGGCTGAACTGGACTATTCAGGCCATGGAGCTAGAACCACGGTCTGCCTGAGCTCCAGTATGTAACCGTCTCCTCCTGGGTGAATATGCCAAAAAAAATTTGTCCTCACAGGTAATTTCATGATTGCACCTCAGCAATAGGTTTCCAAAATATTGTATTCCCTAATGAAATTTATTTTTAAAAGCTCTTGAAATTTTAAGATCTTTGGCTTCTTAAGTACTAACTCAGACAGGAGAGTGTTCATTTAATATATGAAAAATATCAAGAAGCAAAATTAACTGCACATATCCACCCCTATTTTGAAAGTACTCCAACCTCTGAATCAGTTAAGATACTGCAAATGTCAACATGAGCTCACTGTTAGAGAAACACTGGCAGGCTCATTTCCAGAATGAGATCACTTGTTTCTATCTCCAGGTAGGTGGTAAAGCAGGACTCCTGTCTGAAAGCTTAAGAGAATTAATCTAGGTAAAATGTCTTCATGAAGATCCAACTATGATTTCCTTCAATATCAAGGCATATATATGTTGTTCTAATTAAGAAGATTTTATACATTTACCCTTGAATAACAATGTTTTCCATTTAAAAAAATCAATTTTCAGGGGCACCTGGGTGGCTCAGTCAGTTAAGCATCTGCCTTTGGGTCAGGTCATAATCCCAGGATCCTGGGATGGAGCTCCACGTCAGGCTCCCTGCTCAGAAGTGAGTCTGTTTCTCCTCTCCCTCTGCCCCTTTGCCCACTTGTGGACTCTCCCTCTCTTTCTCCCTCAACTAAATAAACAGAACCTTTTAAAAATACACACACACATAGATAAATTTTCACTTGTACTCCGAAAAGACAAGATTATTTGTGATAAGCATTTATCAAGTATCTGATGTTTCAGAAGCTGCGAGAGAGGAAACAAGATACCAGTGGCATTTCTGTCTTCTGGGAAGCACACTTTAACCACAGGGAAGATTTTATTAAAGTAATATTTACGTTCTTAATTTAAAGCAACGGTATTATATCACAAGGGCTGAACAAACTTCCATAAGGCCCATCCTGTACCATTATTTAAAAGGTTTTATTTATTTCACACACAGAGAGAGAAATCACAAGTAGGCAGAGAGGCAGGCAGACAGAGAGGGGAAAGCAGGCTCTCCGCTGAGCAGAGAGTCCGATGCGGAACTCGATCCCAGGACCCCGAGATCATGACCTAAGCCGAAGGCAGAGGCTTAACCCACTGAGCCACCCAGGCGCCCGACCATTTTTACCTCTCCTCGCCAGCTCTATAAAGGTGGTGACCAAGGCCTTGATTTACAAACCAACTCCCCTCCCCCACTTTCATGCATGCATACAGGACACTCCAGAAATGTTTGCTCAACTGAATTCAAGTTTAGGGCAGCACTGTGGTTCTACTGTCCCTGCTCAGGAAACGAGCACACAGACTGTATGCTTAACAGTCATTCAGAGCCACATAATTCAAAAACAGAATGAATAAAAACACAAAAAGTTAAAAGTCAATGTCTTCAACTCAGTCTTTAAAAACAGTCCTGGGTAGGGACGCCTGGGTGGCTCAGTTGGTTAAGCTACTGCCTTCGGCTCCGGTCATGATCCCAGGGTTCTGGGATGGAGTCCTGCATCGGGCTCCTTGCTCAGCAGGGAGTCTGCTTCTCCCTCTCCCTCTGCCTGCTGCTCTGCCTGCTTGTGTTCTCCCTCTCTCTCTCTCTGACAAATAAATAAATAAAATCTTAAAAATAAAAATAGTCCTGGATATTACAATTTTTATGACTATCTCAAACAATCAATGCAGAGTATAAGAAATTCTATTTTTCTTTTCAGTCATGAGTTTGAACCTGGATAAGAAAGGGGAAATAAAATCAAGGGTAAGTTCAATGAGAAAGATTTTCCGTTATCCTATTTCATTTTCTTTGGAGGCCAAGAGAATTGAGTTTTCATATGAATTTATCATTTATATTAAGCATTTACAGGCATATGAAACCAAGGATCTGACTTGTGGAATAGTTTCAACTGAGATATTTATCAAAATAGTACTGTAATTTTTTTCTTGGAAATGTACATCTATATAAATAATAATAAATGTCCTAGAAGCTTTTACTACATCATATTCAAATGCTTTCCTTTCAACATTGTTCAACTCAAAATGTGGGGAGACATTTTATTTTATCTTATTTTATTTTATTTTACTTAATTTTTGAGAGAGAGAGAGCATGCAGGTGTGGGGGCAGAGGATGAGGGAGACAGAGAATCTTAAGCATGTTCCACACCCAGTGCAGAGCCTGACGTGGCGCTTAGCCTCATGACCCTGAGGTCATGACTGGAGCCAAAATCAAGAATCAAGACACTTAACTGACTGAGCCACCCAGACACCCATGGGGGGACATGTTAATGTACATTTACTTTGAAAGGTCAAAGGATATAAAGAAAGGAGACAGATTAAATAGATAAAGATGCTTCATGGAAGACAAAATGTTATGAAATGAGGTTTAAGCTAATAAGTGAGTTGAAGGCCATTTTTCAAACTGCAGATTTTGACCTGTTAGTAGTATATCTTAAAAATATTAGGTCCCAGTAAGCATTTTTTTTTAAGATTTTATTTATTTATTTGACAGAGAGAGATCACAAATAGATAGAGAGGCGGGCAGAGAGAGAGAGAGAGAGAGAGAGGGAAGCAGGCTCCCTGCTGAGCAGAGAGCCCAATGCAGGACTCGATCCCAGGACCCCAAGATCATGACCTGAGCCGAAGGCAGCAGCTTAACCCACTGAGCCACCCAGGTGCCCCCAGTCAGCATTTTTAAATGGAATGAAACAGAAAACAGTAAAGTCCATGTTAGCTATGAATGATAAATATTATTTTACAGAAGTTTTAATTATATATGTGTGCGTGTGTGTGTTGGTGTTGTGTTGTGTACTGATGTTACAGTATAAAATGCATTTCTTTTGTGGGTTGCCAAAATACAGTTGGAAAGCTACCCTGTTTTTTTCGTTTTGGGATTTTGAGGGGTTTTTTGACAACCTGTCTCTACCTCTACCTGTTCATCTTCCATACTGCTGCTAGAACCATCTCCTAAATTTGGATCACATCATTCAGGCACTGTTCCAAGCATTTCATATGTGTCAACTAACTCAGTTCTCACTATGGCCCTATGAGGTAGACTATTAGTATCCCCATTTTACAGATGAGGAAACTAAGACACAGAGTAAGTTAAGTAAGTTGGCCAAGGCAGTCAGTAGGTTACCTTTCCAAGTTTCTGGCACAGGTCCCTCTGTAGATGAATCGACAGTCTAGAAAGAAAAAAGAATATATGTAAATGTATAAATAATAAAGCACTAACCATAATTCTGCTGAACTTCATATCAAAGCCACTCCAAATTAGTGAAGCTTTGAAAGTAAAGATTGAGGGGCACCTGGGTGGTTCAGTTGGTTGTGTCTGACTTCAGCTCAGGTCACGATATCAGGGTCACAGTATCAAGCCCCTTATAGGGCTCCATGCTCAATGAGGACTATGTTTGTCCCTGTTCCTCTATCCCTTCCCTGCTTGTGCTCTCTCCCTCTCTCTCAAAAAATTAAATAAAATCTTTTAAAAAAATTAAAGAGTGAAATCAATGAGATTTACATGCTTATCTTTCTATTCAGTAAGTAATCAGTGCCCAATAAAAGTGCTGTCTCACTTTTGATTAAAGTAGAATGCTTTATCAATTTCCTTCAAATCCATCAACATAAAATTGAAGTTTCATTTTTCATATTTTTTCACAGAACCAACAAAAATATTCCAGTACAATTGTTGAAGAATTTGTTGATGGCCATCATTGTCTCATCACAAATAAAAGAGGTTCACCAAAGACCAGCTTAAAAAGCATCACACAAATCAGCCAACAAGAAGTAAGACAAATCAAAGACCATTTAATCTTGGTCATGAATGTAGGATAAACTGTGCAATGTTTAGAAAGTCGGACTAAAAGAGATGTGAAGACCATGGGATACATTCACACAATATTGATCTTTTAACAATAGGAACAAGAAATGTCACCAAGATATTTGGAGACCTTTTTTGGCTTATATACAAGAAAGTCATATAAACAGATTCACTTGATTTTGATTTTTTTTTAATCTTTGTGAATTTAACAAAAATGAGAACACCTCCAATTCAGGAGGTCTAATGTTGAGGTTTTCAGTTCTGGTCTGAAGCAGTCAACTTGGGCCAAGTGCCTGGCTAAACACTCAAGATACTAAACAATAAGTATGCCTATCTAGAAGCTAACATCTAGCTGGAATGTAAGAGATACCCATGAGAAAGTTCAATGGCATCAGAATATCACATAGCACCAAAATTAGTAGTACAGATGATAAGTGCCAAGGGAATTCATAGATGAGAGTTCAATAAGGGCCAGAGAGGCCAAGGAAAAGCTCACGAAGCTCTAAAGTTACAATAATATGACAGTCCATACTTATCAGTGAGCAAAAATTAAAAAGACAATATCAAGTGTTGACAAGGATGTGAAGCAACTAGAATATCCTGCAACTGGAACACAAAGTCTACTACTGATGGGAGTATAAATCAGCGCAAACACTTTGGAAAACAGTTGTTGTTATCTATTACAGTTGAAGAAGATACACTATGAAGCAAAAATGCCTTTCATTCATTCATTCATTCATTCATTCACCAAAGTGAACCCTAAAAGATTAACACTTAGGATTTTTCAAAGAGAGCTGAAAATGTTTCCCTAATTCTCAAACAATGCTGATTTCAATGACCATCCCTTCCAAGGTATGACTCACTAGTTTTTCTGGCTACTTGGAGAAGTTTCAAAGGTAATGATTTTTGAGGGTAACTGAGCTTGTCATACCTGCATGTCAACCTATCACCAAATTCAATTTCATTTCAGGAGTCAGCAATGATAGATGTGCTGAGCCACTGGTGAAATGAGATATTGGGGGGGGGGGGGGGAGAAATTAAGAAGGAGTTGAAGCTTAATGGATTAGTATAACGAATTTTTCCGAAGGCACCAGTGTGAAAATATTCATAAAAGGTGCGGCAGAATGTGGAATCACTGAAGGGCAACTATTCTGACCCTACCAACAGTTTTGTTTTTCATATAGACTGGACTAAAATTTCAGAAAGTTCATTAATTTCCAAATGTAATTGTTTAAGATTTAAGCCAAAAGATATCTTAAAATGTATTAAACTTTAATTTTTTTTAACTGAATAGACCAGTGGCATAAGAAGCCAAAGAAAAAACAAATGTCAAATTGAGGGGCCAAAAAATGTAAAGGAAACAAAAAACGTTCACTAATTTCAGAACACTTTGTACCACCAAGGAGTACAGTATTGCAGAAGACTACAGTCTTTAAAAAGTCAGCAACTGTGTTCAGCACTAAATCAGAAAATGAATCATGCACATTTTTAAAATTTTTTTAAAGATTTTATTTATTTATTTGAGAGACAGAGAGAGATCACAAGCAGACAGAGAGACAGGCAGAGAGAGAGAGGGGGAAGCAGGCTCCCTGCTGAGCAGAGAGCCCAATGTGGGGCTCCATCCCAGGACCCTGGGATCATGACCTGAGCCAAAGGCAGAGTCTTAACCCACTGAGCCACCCAGGTGCCCCTGAATCATGCACATTTTTAATACCAGATTATTTTTAATAGATAGCTCCAAACTTATTGATTGCTAAAAATGTGAAGGTATAGTTAAAAGTAAAAAGGTAATATAACTAAACTATCAAAGGTATTGTACAGAATCATATAGTTGAAAAGAAGGGGTTTTGATTTACTCAATCTCTAGATTGACACTGAGAATTTATCAAAGAGAATAGGAAATGTTTCCCAAATTTTCCAACAGTGCTAACTTCAACAAACGTATCATTCAGAGCATGGTGGCTAGTTTTGTGGCTGCTTGGGGGTAGGTTTCAAAGATAATGATTTTCAAAGGTCAAAACTACCGATCCCAGCATTTTCTCTGAATGCATAAAATTATTCACGATAATAGAAGTACAATTTTCACATAAAATTATATGATCTATAAAGATAATTATGTTGCATTAAACTGGGTAATTGCTGGGTATGCTGGATTAGTGTCTTTAATCTGAACACAGCCCACACCCAAGAGGAAAAGATTCTCATTCCATCCTAAATATACAACAGTAATCCCTAAGAGAGCAACACTTCTCCTGGTTATACAATAAGAAATCCAAACAAACCTGAACCTTGCAATGAACATTTCTCAACATTCTTGAGAGAAGTTTAACAATCTTCAATTAATTTTTAAGACAAGATATAAAGTCAATAAAAGATTATCTACTCTGATATTCACTCATGTGTCAAAAGCATTAAATGAACATTAAGTCTAAAGGATTAAAGGTAAAACCCATTAAATTAGTGGGAGGTGGGGCAGGTTCCAAAGAAATATAAAACACGCACTGTGTGCCCTTGAGAATTTCACAATTTAGTTAAGGAGAAAATAATTACCAAGCATTTTGAACCTCACATAAAGATTATGGAGAAATAAAATTTTTATTAATCTGTATATTTTAAAGGCCATTCATTTAATACTCAAGGTTAGATAGTATCGCCTATCTGAGGAAATAAATTTAAAAAAAATTTTTTGTATGGCTAAATTTCTTTTGTAAAATGTCTCTTTGTGAAAAGCTTGGATGTATCTTTTCTGAGACTCCATTTTTTTGGCAGGGTTGTGGGGGGAGTGTTTGTTTTTTATTTACTTAAATTTTGTCTATTTAAAATCAGTTAATTAACATATAGTATATTATTAATTTCAGAGGTAGAGTTCAGTGATTTATCAGTCTTTTTTAAAAGTTATTTATTTATTTACTTGACAGAGAGACAGATACAGCGAGAGAGGGAACACAATCGGGGAGTGGGAGAGGGAAAAGCAGGCTTCCCGCCTAGCAGGGAATGCAATGAGGGGCTCAATTCCAGGACCCTGGGATCATGACCTGAGCCGAAGGCAGACCCTTAATAACTGAGCCACCCAGGTACCCCGGATTTATCAGTCTTATATATTACCCAGTGCCCTCCTTAATGCCCATCACCCAGTTACACCATCCACCTACCCCCTTCCCCTCCAGCAATCCTCAGTTTGCTTCCAGTGATTAAGCCTATTATGATTTGTCTCCCTCTCTAATTTCATCTTTTATTTTTCCTTCCCATCCCCTATGGTCCTCTTCCTTTCTTAAAATTCTTTTTTTTTATGAAAATTTTTAAAAGATTTTTATTTATTTATTTGACAGAGAAAGAGAGATCACAAGTAGGCAAAAGAGGCAGGCAGAGAGAGGGGGGAAGCAGGCTCCCTGCTGAGCAGAGAGCCGGATGAGGAGCCCAATCCCAGGACCCTGAGATCATGACCTGAGCTGAAGGCAGAAGCTTAACCCACTGAGCCACCCAGGTGCCCCTCTTTCTTAAAATTCTGCATATGAGTGAGATCGTATGATAATTGTCTTCCTCTGATTGATTTATTTTGCTTAACATAATACCCTCTAGTTCCAACCAGTCATTGCAAATGACAAGATTTCATTACTTTTGATATCTTCCATTGCATATATATACAATATATTTTCTTTATTCATTCCTCTGTTGATGGACATCTGGGTTCTTTCCACAGTTTGGCTATTGTGATACTGCTGTGATATGTGATATGTGAACATTGGTGAGACTCCAGTTTTTATACATCAAGCTTACTTAGAAAGAGATCCACAGGTATCTCACAAGTCCGAATGTCCTATCATGATCACTGTGTCCATCAAAGCAATCCATCCAATCTGAGCAACTGGAAGGTTGTGTTGATGGACACTTGGGTTAGTTCTACCCTTTGGGTAGTACAATCAGTGCTGCTATCTATAATGACAGAAAGCAAATCGATGGTTCCATAAGCTGGGGGAAGAGGGAAATGTGGAGTGATGGCTTGATAGGTACAGGCCTTCCTTTGAGGGTAAGTGCTTCAGAACTACACAGATATATTGGCCACACAATTACATTGTAAATGTACTCAATGCCAGTGAACTACACATTTTAAAAATTTTATGTTATATGGGGTGCCTGGGTGGCTCAGTGGGTTGGGCCTCTACCTTCAGCTCAGGTCATGAACTCAGGGTCTTGGGATCAAGCCCCACATTGGGCTCTCTGCTCAGCAGGGAGCCTGCTTCCTGCCCCCCCCCCCCACCACTCTGCCTGCCTCTCTGCCTATGTGTGATCTCTCTCTCTCTGTGTGTCAAATAAATAAACAGAATCTTTTTAAAAAATTTTATGTTATATAAATTTCATCTCTGCTAAACTCAACAGTAGATCAAAGAGAAGAAGAGCAGCAATTCTAAGAACCGAAAATCCACCACTTTCTGGAAGGAGGACATGCAGAGAAGTGAATTCGAGGCAATATATGGGAAGAGAGACCGTGGGGGGAGGGCTGCCTCCTGGCAAGTGAGAGCAGTGGAGTACAAAATCAGAACTTTTAGAAGTCTGCTCCACTGAGGGACTCACTCCAGAGCCTCAGCAGGGGGTGGAGCCCTTGTGGGGACAGTGTGGCCTCAGGACCGCAAGGTGACAGAAAGACCAGGGGTGCCTGAGTGTGGCAGAGCTCCCAGGTATTGGAGCAGGGAAGTTGGCTGCAGAGATGCTGCCGAGGAGGGGGCTTTCAGCTCGGGGTTACCTTAAATCATGACCCGAGGCACAGTCAGACCACTGCTCTTTGAGCAGGAACCCCACAAGTGACAGATCTGGAGAGATTCACCTTCCTTCCCTGGGAGGAGTGACACAGGAGCACGTTGCAGGAACCTTCTGGATTTGTGAGATTCCCAAACGGGACTATGCACCAGAGATAGAAATCCTCAGTCACAGGCCGGGTGAGTATAGAGTGCAGCCAAAGACCAGGGAGATGGAAGGGATTGACTGCTTTTCTCTCAGGGTGCACTGAGGGGCAGGGCCCTGAGCTCTGGGTTGTGGGCCAGAGATTGGGAGGCCACCATCATCATTCCCATCCTCAATAGCTATACAGGAAGTGTTCAGGGAACAAAAGGTACCTGGCCCCTAGCAAGGGTGGTACAGTTCCACCTCGGGCAAAAACATTTGAGAATCAATGCAACAGATCCCTCCCCAGGAAGATCAGCAAGAACATCCAGTCAAGACCAAGTTCACCTATCAATGAGAACTGCAAAACTTCAGAGGTACAGGAATACTGCACATAGAATTCATGGCTTTCCCCCCATGATTCTTTAGTCTTTCAAAGTTAAATTTTTTAAATTTTATCCTTTTCTTCTTTCCTATTTTAACATTTTTAAACTATTTTATCTTATCAATACCTTTTTTAAAAAAATCTTTTTAAATTTTCATTGTTATAGTCATATTCTATCCCTTCATTGTATTTTTTGTATACATATAGGTTTTGTAGAGATTGAGATCTTCTAATAGATCAAAATATACCCTAAATCTAGAACATGGCTTTGTTCTAGTCTCCAGCCTGATCATTCTTTCCTCTTTTTTTTTTCTTTTTTCAACCAACTTCTTATCTTATCAATTCCTTTTTTAGAATCTTTTTCAATTTTCATCTTCACAGTCATATTCTATCCCTTCGTCATGATTACCCTTATTGTGTGTGTGTGTGTGTGTGTGTGTGTGTGTGTGTGTATAAGTTTTCTTTCTTTAAAATTTTGGGAGGCAATTTCTTCTGACAGACCAAAATTCACCAGTCTAATAGATATATATTTCCTTTTTTTCTCCTTTCTTCTCCCCCCAGCTTCGGGTCTCTTCTGATTTGGTTAGTGTATATTTTTCTGGGGTCATTTCTACCCTTTTTGTATTTTGTTCTCTCATTCATCTGTTCTTACCTGGATAAAATGACAAGATAAAAAAAACCTCAAAAAAAGAACAAGAGGCAGTACCGAACAAGAGGCTAGGGACCTAATCAATAAGGACATTAGTAATATGTCAGAACTAGACTTCAGAATGATGATTATCAAGGTGCTAGCTGTGCTCAAAAAAAAACCATGGAAAATACTAGAGAATCCCTTTCTGGAGAAATAAAAGAACTAAAATTTAACCAAGCTGAAATTTAAAAAGCTACTAATGAGGTGCAATCAAAAATGGAGGCTCTTACTGCTAGGATAAAGAAGGCAGAAGAGAGAATTAGTAATATAGAATACCAAATGATGGAGAATAAAGAAGCTGAGAAAAAGAGAGACAAACAACTACTGGACAACAAGGGGAGAATTCAAGAGATAAGTGATAGAACTTTCTTGAGAAAACCAGACAAAGACCCCATCAAAAAGGAGAATTACAGATCAACATCCTTGATGAACATGGATGCAAAAATTCTCACCAAAATACTAGCCAATAGGATCCAACAGTACATTAAAAGGATTATTCACCACAACCAAGTGGGATTTATTCCTAGGCTGCAAGTTTGGCTCAACATCCACAAATCAATCAATGTGATACAACACATTAATAAAAGAAAGAATAAGAACCATATGATACTCTCAATTGATGCTGAAAAAATATTTGACAAAGTACAGCATCTTTTCTTGATCAAAACTCTTCAAAGTGTCGGGATAGAGGGTACATACCTCAAAGCCATCTATGAAAAACCCACAGCAAATATCATTCTCAATGATAAACACAGACATATCACAAAAACTGAGAGCTTTTCCCCTAAGGTCAGGAACACGGCAGGACTGTCCACAATCACCACTGCTATTCAACATAGTACTAGAGGTCCTCGCCTCAGCAATCAGACAAGAAAAAGAAATAAAAGGCATCCAAATTGGCAAAGAAGAAGTCAAACTATCACTCTTTGCAGATGATATGATTCTTTATATGGAAAACCCAAAAGACTCCACCCCAAAACTGCTAGAACTCATACAGGAATTCAGTAAAGTATCAGGATATAAAATCAGTGCACAGAAATCAGTTGCATTTCTATACACCAACAACAAGATAGAAGAAAGAGAAATTAAGGAGTTGATCCCACTTACAATTGCATCCAAAACCATAAGATACCTAGGAATAAACCCAATCAAAGAGGCAAAGAATCTGTACTCAGAAAACTATCAAGCACTCATGAAAGAAATTGAAGAAGACACAAAAACACAAATGGAAAAATGTTCCATGCTCATGGATTTGAAGAACAAATACGTGAAAATGTTTATGCTACTTAAAGCAATCTACACATTTAATGCAATCCCTATTAAAATACCATCAATTTTTTTCAAAGAAATGGAACAAATAATCCTAAAATTTATATGGAACCAGAAAAGACCCTGAATAGCCAGAGGAATGTTGAAAAAGAAAACCAAAGTTGGCGGCATCCCAGTTCCAGACTTTAAGCTCTATTACAAAGCTGTAATCATCAAGATGGTATGGTACTGCCACAAAAACAGACACATAGGTCAATGGAACAGAATAGAGAGCCCAAAAACAGACCCTCAACTCTCTGGTCAACTAATCTTTGACAAAGCAGGAAAGAATGTCCAATGAAAAAACGTCTCTTCAACAAATGGTGTTGGGAAAATTGGACAGCCACATGCATAAGAATGAAACTGGACCATTTCCTTACACCACACACAAAAACAGACTCAAAATGGATGAAATACTTCAATGTGAGACAGGAATCCATCAAAATCCTTGAGGAGAATATAGGCAGCAACGTCTTCAGCCTCAGCTGCAATAACTTCTTTCTAGAAACATCGCCAAAGGCAAGGGAAGTAAGGGCAAAAATGAACTATTGGGACTTCACCAAGATCAAAAGATTTTGCAGAGCAAAGGAAACAAGTCAACAAAATCAAAAGACAACTGACAAAATGGGAGAAGAGATTTGCAAATGGCATATCACATATAGGGCTAGTATCCAAAATCTATAAAGAACTTATCAAATGCAACACCCAAAGAACAAATAATCCAATCAAGAAATGGGCAGAAGACATGAACAGACATTTCTGCAAAGAAGACATCCAGATGGGGGCACCTGGTTGGCTCAGTGGGTTAAGGACTCTGCCTTCAGCACGGGTCGTGATCCCAGGGTCCTGGGATCAAGCCCCGCATCGGGCTCTCTGCTGAGCAGGGAGTCTGCTTCCCTTTCTCTCTCTCTGCCTGCCTCTCTGCCTACTTGTGATCTCTGTCTGTCAAATAAATAAATAAATCTTTAAAAAAGAAGAAGAAGAAGAAGAAGACATCCAAATGGCTAACGGACACATGAAAATTTGTTCCACATCACTTGGCATCAGGGAAATACAAATCAAAACTACAATGAGCTACCACCTCACACCAGTCAGAATGGCTAAAATTAATAAGTCAGGAAACAACAGATGTTGGTGAGGATGCAGACAAGGGGAACCCTCCTACACTGTTGGTGGGAATGCAAGGTGGTGCAGCCACTCTGGAAAACAGTATGGAGTTTCCTCAAAAAGTTGAAAATAGAGCTACTCTACAACCTACCAATCACACTACTGGGTATTTACCCTAAAGATACAAATGTAGTGATCCAAAGGGGCACGTGCACCCTAATGTTTATAGCAGCAATGTCTACAATAGCCAAACGATGGAAAGGACCTAGATGTCTACCAACAAATGGATAAAGAAGATGTGGCATATACATACAATGGAATACTATGCAGCCATCAAAAACCCCGAAATCCTGCCATTTGCAACAACGCAGATGGAACTAGAGAGTATTATGCTAAGTGAAATAAGTCAATCAGAGAAAGACAATTATCATATGACCTCTCTGACATGAGAAACTTGAGAGGCAGGGCAAGGTATGTGCTATGGTAAGTGCTGTGAATTGGGTAAGACTGATGATTCATAGACCTGTACCCTGGAAGCAAATAATATATTACATGTTAATAAAAAAAAAATTTTTTAAAGACAAAAGAATCTCACTTCAAGCAGATAGAACTCATAATGCACACGTTCTCAAGATAAATGAAAACCATCCTCAGGTGAAAGGGTTCGACAGCATCATTTGTCACATGTAGCTCATCCTAACTTTACTTAGCAATTGGGGTCACCACCTGTGCTAGCTAGTAGGTTTTTCATAAAAGAAAAACAAGCTCATCTTATCTTTATGACAGGAGGTGGCTTCTGAGTGAGGCACCCACCAGAGTTAGGCTCCTAGCCTCCTATAGGCACTGAGAGATGGGACTGCTATGTTCTTTGGATAGGTACCATCCAAAGATATGGTTCCCAAGTCCTTGAGAAAGATATTCCAGGGCCATAAAACTGGCCAAAGCCTTATTTAGCTTTTAAAAAGATTTACTTAGATTTCAAAGAGACAAAGAAAGAATGTACAATTAAGTTTTCTGAAGTAAACGCTCTAAGAAGAGAGAGTGGGAGTGTGCGTGTCTTACCTTATGTTCAACAGGGAGAAGTAAGTCTCTTATTTTTAATTTGCATTTGCCCTTATAAGCCTTCTCTGATCCCCTCAACAAAACATAATTACTCTCAGGGTGCCTGGGTGGCTCAGTAGGTTAAAGCCTCTGCTCTTGGCTCAGGTCATGATCTCAGGGTCCTGGGATCGAGCCCCGCATTGGGCTCTCTGCTCCGCAGGGAGCCTGCTTCCTCCTCTCTCTCTGCCTGCCTCTCTGCCTACTTGTGATCTCTCTCTCTGTCAAATAAATAAATTAAAAATCTTAAAAAAAAAAAAAAAGTGATTACTCTCTGAAGTGCCTTTCTGTGGCATCTCCCACTCTCCAACCTTGAATTGAACCAATTTTGGTGGGATCCATATCTGATTCCTTTCTTCATCCCTCATGGTGCCCAGCACACCACACAGAGCCACCATTCAGGAAAGGCCCCAGACAACCGGAAGGAACTTTGTGGTGATAGAAATATTCTGATTCTCGACTGTACAGTGTCCATATCCTGGTTGCAATATTATCCTATAGTTTTCTAAGATGGTATCACCGGGGAATCTCAGTATGTGGGATTTCCCTGTAGTATTTCTTCCAACTGAATCTACAATTACTTCAAAATAAAAAGTTCAGTAAAAAAGTAAAAAAGTCCTGAATAAATAAACACATGTGTATTATCAACCATCAAACACTAGTCACAGAATACGATAAAAAGAAAAACAGACCAAACTATAGAGAAGAAAATTCACAGCTGTATGCAGGGAAAGAGTTATGCAGAATTAGGAGACACCTTTGGGAAACTGTGCAGAAGACCCGTCAGGACGCTAGAAACTTCTGGGTACAGTGGAAAACCTGTGAGATGAGCCTAAGTAAAACAAACAAACAAACAAACAAAAAAAACCATTAAAAAAAATTTTAAGAGAGAAGAAGATAACAGAGATAATATCCAAGAAAGGATGGATCCAAGTGCAAGAGATTCAGTTGTCTAGAATAAACCAAGATGAGGGGAAAATAACTAAAAGCAGAATATCCAGAACACTAGAAGACAGCAGGGCCAACATCATCAGTGAAAGAAGGGGAGTTTAGAAAAACCAGTATTTCAAAGACTCTGCCTTCGGCTCAGGTCATGATCTCAAGGTCCTGTGATCGAGCCTCGCATGGGGCTCTCTGCTCAGCAGGGAGCCTGCTTCCTCCTCTCTCTCTGCCTGCCTCTCTGCCTACTTGTGATCTCTGTCTGTCAAATAAATAAATAAGTAAAATCTTTTTAAAAACTAAATAAATAAACAAAATCTTTTTAAAAAATTAAAATAAATAAATCTTAAAAAGAAAAGAAAAAAAACGAACTATACCTTCCAGCGTTGGGATTTAATGAAGGCTCCTCCAGAGGAAAAGGTGATGGGGGAAAGGAAATTGAATTTCCCGAATAGTTTTGCTTAGTGCTTATAGTCTGTAAAGCTACCAGTATAACAGGAGCTGTATTTGCAATACATTGAAACTGGATGTAACGGGGATCTACAATTTCCCTCACCCCCTGGTGACGCTCATTTTTGAGCGTGAAACGTCTGCATGCCGGCACTGTGTGCTGCGGTGAACAAAGCAGGAAGAGGAGGGACTGTAGGAAGATACGACAGGAGACAGGATCCAAAGGCAGAGTCCTCGACTGGAGAAATGGTCTTGCTTTTCATTTGTGGGTTGCAGCAGCAAAGAATGAAGTCAGTAGCTGCCAAGGGCAGGCCTGTGTGTGTACTGTAGCCTGCTCACTTACTCTGTACGAAATGTATGTGCAAGACGTATTGTACGTACATATGCGTTGCACGTGCACCTTGAAGCATGCTGAGAAAATGCTGACAGATATATTCCAACACAAATCTTTGTCTAATTATACTCCTGACTCATGAAACAAGATGAAGCTATATCATGTGGAGGCATGCTCCTATGAGCAGGAAAACCAACAATGTAACAAAAAGGGGACAAACCAGGAAAGTAAAGGCCTGTCACATAACATGATTTTTCACAAGTACAAGAACAACAACAAAAATATATCTTTATCTGCTGACTAATTATGCATCTATAATCTTATTAAAATGCATGATTGATTAAAAAAAGAAACACAGGATCTTTAGCTACTGAAGAAATTACACTTAATAAATAAAATAATACCCCAGCTCTATGGGATTCTCACCCAAATTAAAAGATCAGTTGGACTGATATGTCTTGTAAAGAAAAGAGGTTCTTATTTACAACTGCCTGGAGAAGAAATCCATTTACTATAAACTCGTGTTGCTGTCAGTTCTATCTGGCATGCTTGTTAGAATAAAACCTGATCACATCGATGCGTAGGATAAAACATTAAATGGACTAAGATTTGTGATTCTTGTATACAACAAAATTAAGTACTTTTTAAAAAAAGATTATTTATTGATTTATTTATTTATTTGACAGACAGAGATCACAAGTAGGTAGAGAGGCAGGGGGGGGTGGGGGGTGGGAGCCCCACCTGATGTGGGGCTTGATCCCAGAACTCTGGGATCAAGACCTGAGCCAAAGGCAGAGGCTTTGACCCACTGAGCCACCCAGGCGCCCAAAATTAAGTACTTTAAAGGAGGCCCAAGTGCCTTGCATTAAAAGTGCATACATATGTGCCCAAGGGCAATGCATAAAAATAAATTCGCCCGTTATTTTCTTTTCCATGTATTTTTTTTCCTCCTTAAAGCAAAAATCCAATCTTAAGTAGAAACAAGTCAGGGGAGATGTTATTTCCCACAAAGGTTAATGCAAATCTCTTCATATCACCCAGCAAAAATCCACCAAGATGGTAGGTTGGTGGGTGCGTGCCTGACCCTTGGATTTACCAACACCCAAACGTGAGGTGTGTAATGTTCTTGAACTGCTTACCTGTCTCCTGCTCGTTCCTCACTAGCCCGGCTCCCACCTCCTTGGAGCAAATAAGTGACTCTGTTCATTGCCTTTGGGGAGAGTGAATAAAGCCATTTATAAAGTCTTCGACTGAAGAGGACTCAGGACTGAGTCAAAAGGTACAGAAGAAACATCATTCATTCCACACACATTTTCTGTCGGCGGTCTCAGTGCCAGGCACAGAGCTAGATGGATTCAGGACCAGACAGGTCTTAGAACCACCCTAGACTAGAACTCTCAAGAAGGGAAGAGCTTCTCTGCACTAGAGGGAGAGAGGAGAAAGAAGACAGGTGGATCCCTGGGAGAGGAGCCCCAGGCCCTGCTTCTGAGTCCGAGCCCCTGCAAAGCAGCAAAATGGGAGGGCAGTTGGGGACTGGACTGCTTCTTGGGTTGTGGCCCCGGGAAAGGGACAAGGGCCAAATAGGTCTGGGTTGAGCAGTGTGTCTGGGCAGATGCGGCCACAACCTACCCGCTATTTCCCTGCCACCGGCACCCCGAGGCAGCAGAACTGTTCCCAGGCTCTCTACCCAGAGGGGAGTCTGCAAGAGGCCAGCTGGAGGCAGTGAGGGCAAATGCAAATTAGAAAGGAGAGGCCTACTGCTCCAGGTAGAAAATAAGCAAGACACACAAACTCCCCCTCTCTGAGAGCATTTACTTCAGAAACCGTGTAATTGTAAATACTTTCTCTGTCTCTTTGGAATGTAAGTAAATCTTTTAAAAAGCGAAATAAGCCCTTGACCCATTTACCACCTGGAGGGTCTTGACCTGGAAGGTCTTCCTCAAGGACCTGGGAACAAAACAGTCCTGTCTGTTTCCGTGGGGAGGTCGGAGCCTCTCTCCAAACTGCATCCTGTTATAAAGTGTATTTTTCCTTTATGTGAAGCCTCTTAGTGAACACAGATGGTCACCCCATAACCAGGAGAAGTCACCAAATTACCGGATGAATTATGTGTGACTAATGGTGCTGTCAAGTGTGGTGTCTCTCCCCCATCGATTGGATGGGGGGCCCCAGATGTGAGCCAATGATCAAGAGCGTGGGGGCTAGGGGTGTGGCCAGTGCCGGGATTCACCTGAGGCAGAACAAAGGAGGTCGTTTATTGACTACACTGCAAGGGAGCAGCAGGCAGGGTAGCAAAGGAAAGGGGGTCTGCAATGAGGCAGTGGGTGGGAGCTGTATTTAGAGGGGAAGGTGAGGAGGTATGGGGACTATGAAATTTTCCCCTTGTTGGTAACCGTGCCTGGTTGTAGGTAGCCCATTGGTAGGTTAGGGCCTACGGATCTTTGGAGGTGGGTCATCTGATGGGCCTGTCTGTATTCAGCTCAGTGGTGGGTGGTTGCCATGGGCCCTTTCTAATTTCCATTGTTCAAGCCTGTTGCCTAAAAGCAGCTGCTACTTGAGGACTAGCTATTGTTTGTCTTGAGAACGGGGATGCATGGGTTGTTGCGGTTGGTACACAGAACCGTGAGATTTCTTTCTGTTTTTTGCAATCTCTTAGTGGATTACCTGTGTTGTGCCTCCCATTCTGATTTAATGTTTATCCAATAATAAAAGTGTTTTCATTCTCTTCTCCCTTCGCAGAGAGGTTTTCTGGGTTGGGAGTTTTTGTTTTTCATTGTTTCCCCCAACAACGTGAACAGAACAGACGGAAAGAACAGTCATTGACTTAGTGAACACAGACTTGGACGGACGGGATGATATCAGGACCATCCTGACCACCTACCGAACTTCCCTGAAATTTAGATGCAACATTCTGGAGAAAAGGCAGGAAACCCAATTGAGGAGATTCAAGTATTCATCCTCTACAGAATGGGATTTCAAAGTAAAGATTAATTTGTCACAGAAAAATAAACAAGGCATAATGTCATATCTACCTGACTCAGATCTACACCAGTCACAGCATGAATAAACCAGCCGTTGCTGGTTTAATGACTAGTCTTACTACACCTGTACTAATGGCCCTTTTCCTTTGGGTGAAGCAGGATGGGGAAGGAGTAGAAGGAAACATTTGTAACACGTATGGCTATAATTGTCCAACTTTGCCAACTTAGACTCAGCCGCGGAATTTTAAAAGTGCTGATTCCCAGGCAAAACATCCTAAGCTAATAACTCCAAATCTCTAGCAGGAGGTTGGAGCATCACTATTTCTTAAAGTTCCCCAAGTGAGTTCATTGCACAGCAAGTTTGAGAACCAATGATTTTAAAATGGTGCTTCTCCAACTTCAGTGTGCACACAAATCAACTAAGTATCTTGATAATACGAAGTTTCTGATCTTGGAGGTTGGGACGTGGCCTGAGAGCCTTAGGTTTCTAACCAGCTCCCACGCTAAGTAGCAAGGATTTAAAGACCTCTACTTTGTGCCAGCGTTTTACTTCTGAATATTGAGAAGCTAGCAACTGTGCTGTGAAGGGTAAACTGGGGAGTCGGACTGCCTGGCCTTGAGTCTTGCCTCTGCTGTCGACTGGACTTCAGTGTCTTTATCTGTAAACTGAGGATGACGACAACAGTATCTACCAAAGTTTGTAGCCTTAGAAGTAGCGTGAGAAGCGTATCATTAATCTCAATTCACGGACGAGGACCTTAGAGTTCAAAAAGCATCAGGGCTTTACCCAAACTCACCTTGTTAGTAACTGGCAAGCAGGGACTTAACCGCTGGTCTTTTCCCACCACATCCTGCTGCTTTAAGAGTCTGGATTGAATTGTCTCATTATCTTCCTGTCTTCCCTGTTTCTGATCACAGGATCCCTGAGGTTCTAGGTGCAGAGAGTGCAAACCTGAGTCACCTCTGTCCCTGCCTCCCCTTCCTTTCTAAACAACTGCCCCTTGCTAAAGCTCTAAGAGGTCATTTCCTCTCCCCTCTGCTCTATTCCTACAGTGTTACTCAGATTCCAGTTACCCTGAACTTCTAAAATAACTTTCCTTCTTCGACATTGATACCGCTTCTCTCATCGGTGTCCCTACTCTGAAATCTTTGGCACTATTTCCAAATTAATCCGACCATGGGACTTCCCCTTCCATAAACCAGCAATGACTCCCCATTACTTGACAAATAAAACCCCTCCTTCATCACCTGCATTTCCACCATCTGACCCTGACCACTTTTCTTTTTAACTGCTTCCTCTCTAATGCCTTCTTCAACTTGTCTCCCCACCATGTGGCTTTCAAAGAGAATATCAAAAATAAAGAGCATAAAATAGCTCAGTAATATTTTAGTTTGATTCCAAGTTGAAATAATTATATTTTGGCTATATCAGGTTAAAGAAAAATATAATACTAAAATTCATTTCTCTTGTTTCTGCTTATCTCTCTTTATTTGGCTACTAGAAAGTTTAAAATTCTAGTATACGGATTGCATTTGTGGCTTGCCTTACATTTCTATTGGAAAGTACTGCTTTAAGGTACATAGGAAATATCTGGGAGTCCTGCTTAAAATGCAGATTGACAGGACCAGCCCTCTGTTCTGGTTCAGCTTTCTGCATTTTCCACAGAGATGAGCAGGAGCTACATAGTGGCTGTAATTCTTTACTCTCTTGCTTCTCTTCCCACTACCAAGTGCCTGATTCTCTTCATATTTCTCTGTTGCAGTAACCAAGAAAGGGGATCAGTTTGGTCTTGATAATCATAAGTGACCCTCTTCAGTCAGAGCTTTTTAAAAAAAAAAATAAAAAGATTTTATTTACTTATTTGACAGACAGAGATCACAAGTAGGTAGAGGCAGGCAGAGAGAGAGAGAGAGAGAGAGGAAGAAGCAGGCTCCCCACAGAGCAGAGCCCTATATGGGGGCTTGATTCCAGGACTCTGGGATCATGACCTGGGCCGAAGGAAGAGGCTATAACCCACTGAGCCACCCAGGTGCCCCTAGTCAGAGCTTTTGTACCAGGCTACCACATAGGTCTCTGCCTCATGGATTGGCTATCCTTCGGTCAAGTGTTCATCTCTAGACCAATCATTTGTGGCTGATGGGGAGGGTGGAGGAGGCATGGGTCAGGTTAAACAGAGGACAAGAATGACCAGAACCTCTCCTCTCTGAAGGGTCAATGGATAGCCAGCTTTGTTTACAAGGGACTGTAGGAATCCCCAGCACAGACTGGCCTGGCCAGCAGTGAATTAATTCAGAAATTAAAAGAACACAATGCACATTCAAAGGTCCTGTGAGCACTAGAGCCAAGGATTGATTATTTCCTGAACTACTCTTTGGATACAATTCCAGTCAAGCCATTCTACAAATAACAATGACGATAGATTTTTCTCCAGAATATTTTAGTCACTTCCAATAGCCAGCTGGCCAGAGTAAACAAGGAATTTATGTGGGGAGAGAGAGAATGCAGAGGCCGATGGGGCAATATATGGGATACAGTGAAGCAGTCATAGTTCCAGTCCCAACGATGCCATGACGTAGCCCTAGGACCTTGAGCAAGACGCTCAACCCCTCCAGCCTCAGGCTTGTCACCTTTTCAGACTACAAAGTGACAGGGATTGTGAAGTTTAGACGGAATGATAGACGTAAAGATGCTTTTTAAAGTTAGGAGGGCTGTGCAAATGTTACGTGAGTTGTCATTTACTATACGTTTACTAACAAAGGAGTAACCCCTACAGTGAGTCTTCCCCAGTGAAGACGCCCTGAACACGGACTATCTGGTTGTATTTCTTCAACTTTGTTAAAGTATTGGAAATGTTAACTCTCAGCTCTCACGGCTTATTAGCACTTACCTCCAGCTGCCGCTTCCTCTGGGTATGCCTTCAGGAACCCACCTCAAGACATCAAACTGTGCCATGGGACCAGCAGCCTGCCATGAGCCACACAGTATGCATTTGAGAGAAATAGTCAGTCCCATGGCTAATGAAAACTGTCAGCTTCATCTGATGGTAACTTTTCCCAATTCCTGTCCGAATATTCGAGATTTATGACATCTTCTAATGCCCCACCACAACATCTCTGTTTAAATAATCCAAATGGCAAGAAAAACGATAAAAGAAAATTTTAGCTATCATGTTTTCAGCCCTCGTTAATTGCCATGCAGAATCCTGGGGGGAAACAAAATACAATTTTCTTCACCTTATTCCCTATTTCCTTTACACCCAAGGTAAGTGGACACCCCTACCCCCACCCCCACCCCTCAAACGCTCAATTTTACGGAGAACCAATTCAGAAATGCTGAGGAGGTCTTCCTTTTCCTGTTCTTTCATGGAAAGTCTGAGGCTTCTACTCTACCAAGGACAGCAGGAGAAAAGGATCTGCCTATTTGCATAACTGATTGGAAGCACGGGGATTTCGGTGCTTCTGAAAAAGGGAGCTCTGCGTCTTTAAGGCTCCGCGGAGCTCGGTCTCTGCTCGACGCAGACAGACCAGCTCTGCCGCAGCGACTCATCCTATCGATAAGGTTCACTTAGCCAAGGTGGAGGATGGGAAAAGAATGGAGCTGTCCCAGCTACTCAATGAGATCAGGGCAAACTATGAAAAGCTCCTCACGAGAAATCAGATAGAGACCGTGC
Source organism: Meles meles (assembly GCF_922984935.1). Taxonomy (NCBI): domain Eukaryota; kingdom Metazoa; phylum Chordata; class Mammalia; order Carnivora; family Mustelidae; genus Meles; species Meles meles. The sequence continues at coordinate 42,925,861 of NC_060083.1, read as the reverse complement.
TCTCAACAAGGATCCAGGTAATGATTTCATACAGACAGGCACCTTCCAGGATAAGGAGACAATCCCTGTCTATCCAATTCCTGTCCCGGCCTCTCTGAGGTACAGTATTTCCTTTTCAATGCAGCGTCTACTGGGGAAGGAATTTAGGTTTTACCGCGATGTGACTGGGACCACAGGGGGAAACGCTGGGATTATACTGTTATGTGGCCATTTGATTCATGTCAATTGATGATTTTTACATCAGTGGTGAGGTTCCTATCATTAACAAAACATGGGGCCAACATGCAATAAAATGGGGCACTCTAACCTCTTTTAGCCATCCTTCAGGAAGGAGGCATTTCAAATACCCTTCAAGATATTACAGAGTTATTTATAGAGAATGTTTCAATAACATCTTTAAAATGGCAAGCTTTATGGTACCATGTATTAGCTTGCTCACTTCGTAGAGATAAAACGAAGTAAAATATTTCTGAAAGGTTTCTGTCATCAGTTTTATGCCAGATTGTTATAAATAGAAATTATCTAAGTATGTGAACATAGCATTCAGAAACAGTGATATAAATTGGGAGAATCAAAATCCCCCAAATTGATACTGACTCTCCACTTACAGATTTTTGCTTGTGTACGACAAGATGAGAAATGTTTATTTCCAGTACAAGTCATGATATATTTAAGTATTAAAAAGAGGGAGAGCCCAGTTGAATAAAGGCTAAATCCTAATTTCATAGACTTACTTTGTTTTAAAGTGACAACACATTTAGCAATTAATTAAGATCTCAAACATTTAAATAAATGCACAAACAAATATTTTAGAAAGAAGATTTAAAAATTCAGGGTTGGATTTTGGGTTTTGGGGTTGTTTTACCTATTGTATCTAAGTTCAAATTCTACTCCAGACACCCAAGTACAGCAAAGAGTGAACTTAAGAACAATCACCAAAAGTGGAAAAATGTTTCTAGGAAATCATAGGACTTTATTTCATTAGCAATTCATTTTTGGTGACAATGTAAATTTCACCTCTAGGTAATATTTTCATTCTTCACAAAGAATGATCAATATCCTAGATCAAGCAAAGTCACTGGGATATTTAAGTATTGAAATAGTTCACTCACCTTTTGCAAAGAGAAAGGAAAAAATTACTAGATGATAATTTCTGAAAATTATAAGCCAAATAAACATTTTATTTGACCATGGTACCAATGCAAGTTATTTAGTTTGTAAGTCACAATGCCAAAATTAGCAAATTAAAGGGAAAAGGCAAGACTACAGTAAGTTTTGTTTAGGGTCTTTTTAACGTATATCTACTTTAGAAGTTTGTTGTTGTTGTGTTGTTTTTTTTTTCCCAAAGAATTCAGAAAGTCAGAATAAATTCCGGGAAGCCTGATTCATTATTATAAAATGAAGAAACATAAGCTTTTCATGATTTATTGTTGTAGAACAAAGTACCCCCAAATTTAGTGAATTAAAACAACCATGGCATTCTCTCTCATGATTCTGTGGGTTGACTAGGTTCAGTGGGGGTGATTCTTCCGCTGTGCATGACATTGGCTGAGACTGTAATCATCTTGGGGCACAGCTGGGCTGGGACATCCAAGGTGGCTCACTCCCATGTCTGGCGCCTTGGCAGGGGATTTTTGGAAGGCCAGCTCAGCTGAGACAATTGGGTCTGTTTCTCTCTCTCTGGGTCCCCTCAGGGTCTCTCTCCATCTGGCCTCTCTGCAATCTCTCCAGCCAGGTATCCAAACTTCTTAACATGTTGGCCCAAGGCTCTCCAAAAGCACAGGAGTGCAAGCTGTCAGGGCTTCCTGAGGTTTAGGGCTATAGCTGGCACTTCTGCCACATTCTGCTGGCTAAAGCAAGACAGAAGGTCCACCCAGGTTTGGTACGGAAGGGGACCACACAAGAACATGAATTTGGGGAGGGGTGGGTCATTGGGGACCGTCTTCAACATCTAGCTACCACATAAATGTAGCTGCTGTTTCCATACACAAAATCCGAAAGACCAGCAGATACAAGCATTCTTATGCTCTCCTATTTCCTACATTCTTGACATTCTCTTTTGTAGCTGCTCTGCTGTGTTACTGTTTAACTTTGCCAACTTAACACTAAGAAAAAGTGATACAACAAACCAAGAGATGTATGAATTTTGTTCTTTAATGCCTTGCCCTAAACTTTGTTTGTGAACTTTTATTTACTGCAGTGCTTTCTTTTTTTTTTTAAGATTTTATTTATTTATTTGGGGCGCCTGGGTGGCTCAGTGGGTTAAGCCGCTGCCTTCGGCTCAGGTCATGATCTCAGGGTCCTGGGATTGAGCCCCGCATCGGGCTCTCTGCTCGGCAGGGAGCCTGCTTCCCTCTCTCTCTCTCTCTCTGCCTGCCTCTCTGCCTACTTGTGATCTCTCTCTGTCAAATAAATAAATAAAATATTAAAAAAAAAAGATTTTATTTATTTATTTGACAGACAGAGATCGCAAGTAGACAGGGGGGTGGTGAGCAGGCTCCCTGCTGAGCAGAGTGCTGGATGCCACTGGAGCCCAGGACCCTGGGATCATGACCTGAGCTGAAGGCAGAGGCTTAACCCAATGAGCCACCCAGGCACCCCAACAGTGCTTTAAAAAAAAACAAAACAAAAAAAACTATCGTACCATCAAATTAAAATTTGTTATTGCAAAATGCATTTTAATAAAAGAATTAATAAGTTGTAATTTTTGCTACAAAATACTACAATCAATTCCATACATTGCCCCTGCTGCTCTTGGGGCCAAATGTTGAGAATTCTGTCAAAGGATACTTTCATTTGATTTGAACATCAGCATAAGAACATTCAAAGCCAAATATAACATATTCCACTTGTTATTTAATATGATGACATTTAGAAAACAATCTTTAAAGGTGTAATTTTGGCTACTTCCCCAGATACCCAAGATTAACATGCTTTCCAAAAAGATCATTTAAATAAGGTAAATCGACTGTGGGTTCTCCTTCTACGGAAGTCATTTTAGAGCCTCTAATGCCTATGATAACCTCATTCTCTAAATTATTCATAATATAACTTCCCAGCAGTATTTAATCTCTGTCCATATGCCCAGTTCCAGAATTGATCGGTTTCAGACACATAACTTTATCTGCTTTTACAAAGCAGCCTACAAGAAAATACAGGGGGAAATAATAGCTGTGTTTCAATCCATCTTCCTCATAAGGCCATAAATAATAGAAAGTTAAGAATCAGAGGCCTCAAACTTAGATCCTCCAAAATGTTACTTTTCATTTAAATAGATGTATTTTTCTCTGCATTTCATAGATTGTCATAGTAGGGAGAGGTGCCTGAGGTTCATTTTATATCTCAGAACACTGAAGCAATTCACTTGCTCCCACATCTGACTAATGAGTAACTAAGCCCTGGGACGCACTTTTGAAATTTAACAGTTTAAAGAAAAAATGATGAGACGCCTATGCTGTGTTTCTAGGATGACTTTTAAAGGTCTCATTTTCAAGAGTGCTCTTTGTTTCTGTTATTCTTGTGGCTGGTGGCTTTCTTAAAGCTAGAAGAAGATATGAGCAAAAAAATGGACAAAGATGAAGAGGATTTAAAGGCAGCTCGAGCAGAACTCAAGGAAGCGCGACGCCAGTGGCACCACCTGCAAGTGGAAATTGAGTCTCTCCAGGCGGTGGTGAGAATGAGCTCTAAAGAGACTGGCCCACTGAGTCCCCAGACATTTGTTGATTAAAGAGAGAAAGAGAAAAAGGAATAATTCCCATTACCTTACAGCGAGAAACTTGAAAAGCAAGGCCACACAATTCTATCCCTGGCCCTAGTTCAACTAAACCTCCCCCCCTCCCCAATAATGGCCATGGCTATTCTCAGTTCATTCAAGGTCTAGTTCATGGCTATAAAAAGGAAGTAATCCTTTCATATCATCCTAGGGTTCTCTAATTGCTGCAGTGGGAGAATATAGCCTTTATGGGGGAGGGGGCCGAGGGGGGCGGGGAGGGAATCTTCTATCTCCACGCCTAAAATTTCTAATAGTAAAAAATATTTAAATACCTTCCTAAAATGCCTTTTCTAAGCAGCCTGCTCTGCTTTAACATTCAATATTCTATATTTCCAATTTTTAAAAAGCCAAATACGTCAGAGCAGTTACATCGCAGATTTGGGGGGGGGGGGGGCATAAGAATTATCACGGGATTCCTTTGAAATAGTAAACTCTCTAGCTATCTAGATATAAGTTTTTTTTCATTTGAGTCCTCCACAAAGTTGTAAGAAAACATCTTTTGCGTAAGTGACATACCATTATGGCAAACTTTGGAAGAACACGATAGAATGGAGACATTGTAAATCAGATCTCCGCAGCACGTTTTCTTTCACTGATTTCACTGATGAAGGTCTATATAAAACAGGAAAGGGGTCTTGAAAACTCCCTACACGCCAGTGAGCAACATTACCAGATGCAGCTGCAAGATCTAGAGGCCGTGATTGAAGGACTAGAAAAAGAGCTGCAGGAAGTAAGGCGGGGCATTGAAAAGCAGCTTCAAGAGCACGAGATGCTTCTCAACACGAAGATGAGGCTAGAACAAGAAATCGCCACTTATCGCCGCCTCCTAGAAAAGGAAGAAATCAGGTACCTAATTCCACATACAGTCGTTAATGGCAAGTGACCAGAAATACAGAGCTGCTGTCTTTGTTGAGGTAGAGAAATTACGTCTAAAGAGCCATCATCAGCATGGCATGCTCCCTGGGTTCCTACAGCAAAATAGGATTAGTAGACATTGTAGAGAATATGTGGAAGAACTAGTTCCAGCCTCCCCAAGTTATGAGCAGAATGGCCAAGGTCAGGGACAGTAGCTACAACAAAGAGCCCTTCACGCCTACAGTGAAATGTAAATAATTCTCAATCACGACAAGAATGACCTTTCTGGACTTGCTCACTTTCCTTGTCATTCATCTCTTTTAGAATTAGTTAGTGCCTTCTATGGACCACCCACAAAGAAACTTGGAAAATGCACATATTATCACATCCCCCCACCCAGGGCCCACTCCCACCACAGATCAAAAACCAAAATTAATAATTTAGTTCTGAATACATGATTTAAAAGACTTCCAGATTTCTAGATGACAAAAGTATCAAAATATCACAAAAGAGGAATTCTTACTAATTCAGTTTCATAATCGGCAATCACTTAAAAGGTCACATGGCTTTGAGCACAGGACACCCTCCAATTTTCCATGTTCTCATAGAAAGAACCTTTATTCTTGCTTGCTCCAGAATTCTAAGTCTTCTATAAAATTAGATGAAACTGCTTTAACCTATAATAAGTTTTGACATTTACTAAAGCTTTGAAAAACATGGATTAAATTCAAAATATAGCACTTACTAGCTGAGTGACACCAGGCAAGTTACCAAACCTCTCTGTGCCTCAGTTTTTTCATCCATAAAATGGGAATGATACTACCCACCTCATAGGATTCCTGTGAGCATTAAATAGATTGTAAAGTGTTTAAAACAGTGGTATGTTAATATACACACACATATAATTTGTTGTTAAATAAAATAAGTGGTTGTGGATTTTATTTAATGCCTATTCACTGAAGATGTTGAAAAAGTGGTCTTTAATATTCCTTTAATACAATTTTTTAAATGTTCACTACGCTATATTTAAGATATACAAGAAAGTATCAAGAATGTTATAAACTTCATGTACACACTTTCCCCAGCTTGAGAAGTGAAATATTTGTGGTGTTGTTGAGTCTCCCTACCCCCACTCCAGGCACCAACCCTATCCCAAACCCCCATTCTCTTTCTTAGTCTAACCTGGCTCCTGAATCTGATGCTTATTAGCCTTAAACATTCCTTTCTACTAATATGTGTATATATATATATATATATATATATATATATATATATATCCCTGAACAAAATAGGAAATTGTTTTGCCTATTATTTTAACCTTTATAAAATTAGCTACAAATTACTTTTCTTTTTCCACTCAGTGTTATACTTAGGAGATTCATCCATAAAGAAACAGTGTACCCTTAGTTCATTTATTTTCATTGTTAAATAGAATTTCCATTGTACGAATACACTACATTTTATCCATTCTCTTACTGGTGAGCATTTGTTTCAATTATATGCTAATACAGTGTTGCTTCTATAATATAATTCTTTCCAATTTCAGATATTATGGTCGTATCCAAGGTGAGAAAAAAGAACAAAAACCTTCGACAAGTAGAGTTGGTTTTGTTTTACCTTCAGGTGAGTTTCTGATAAAAGTAAACAAACTTAAAAAATAAAGTGCCATTTATAAGGATTATAACTAAATACTATAAAGTAGCAAAAACAAGCAACATTTGAATGAAGTTTGACATATGAATCAACTGTGACTAGTACTACAACACTGTGGTTTAACGTTTCACGATAACATTTTCACAGCCATTATAAATGAAATATCTTTTTCAACAAAACTCCCACAAAAGTATGAGAACGAAAAAGTGGAAACAGTGACCAAACAGGCAATACTAAATGGAAATATTGTGAAGGAGAGCACTGAGGCTCGTGGCACTATTCAGTAAGTAAAATAACGTCGACTAATAATAATAAACACATGCAAACTTCAGTAATCTTTGTGTGTTTCCAAACATAACTTTAATATGCTATTTTTAAAAATCTGACATGAGTAAATATATTTAAACAAAACTCAGATATAGGAGTACTCAATCCTTAATTCACCATTTTTCCAAAAACATAATCAAAACATGAAAATTCCATAGAATTCCTTGGAAATTATACCTGTGTGACTTTTAAAGTGTGTAAATTATAAACTCCACAATGTAAATTGTGAGTTATAATTCAAAATGTGTCAATTATGAATTACATTAATTTCTTGATTTCTTTTTCATATGGAATCCATATTACATATTTTTAATAGATCCATACTTCTTCATATGGAAAGGTTTATTGTATCATTTCAGGACAGAGAAAGTGGATGAAGTTATTAAAGAATGGGAAGGCTCCTTCTTTAAAGATAACCCTCGATTAAGGAAAAAATCGGTTTCTCTTCGATTTGATCTTCATTTAGCAGCCACTGATGAAGGGTGTTTACAGACTAAGCAGGATAATCTACCAGATATAGAAGTCAGGCTTATCATGAGAAGATCATGCAGTATCCCCTCTATCAAACCTCCATCAGCAGCTAATTAACCCAACGACAGTACTTGATTTGAAAATGACATTAGGGTGGAACAAGGTGGGCCGTGCCGACTGCATTCTGTCCCAAAATGTAAGTTATTAAGTATATATGCAATGATTAATGTGTGATTCTCTTCAGAAAACAAACAGGAAGGGACACAATTTCTCTGAATCTAATTATGGATGCATTCTTTGAAGAGGAGGAGCTTCAGAATAAAATCAGAAATTCAGTATGGTTTCTATTTTGTTTACTCCAAACAGTGTTCTTTTCCTCTTGAAATTTTATCAGAGACTATAAGCATTAAGGTGGCTTGGTTAAAAGTCTTTGAAATTTCACTCAGTGGCTGAGTATTCTAAGGAAAAGGAACAATTTGTTTAAGTATGATTGTATTATACTAAGAATCACACTGACTTATTCATCATTATTCCATGACTGGTTATAGCTAAAAAGATTTTTCTACTTAAAAAAGAAAGCAATTGTAAACAAACTTTAAAAGAGGATTCACTATAGTCACATAACCAAAAAAAAATTTTTTTTTCTTTTTTTTGAGACAATCATTTGCATACTTAGAAAAATAACAGAGCTACTTTCCACAAGCACTTCCAAACAAACTATAGAACACACCCCTGGCTAATCTGATGATTAAATAAATTTAAATTAATCTTCATCCAAAAGCTTTTTGTAATATGATCTGATATCCGAAGAGTTGCTTTATTCAAGGAACTTTAAGGTTGTGTCCTCCCCAACAAAAATCAGAAGGCCAGTGGCACAAACAAAAGATGAAAATCTTGTTGCTACCATTACTAGAATAGAGTTCTCTAATCTCGCCATCCCAACTTTTCCTTCTGTAAAATTAAATGTGACTAATTTGAATATTCAATGTGAGCATTAGGTAAGATACTAGGTAAAAGTATTATAAATATTTCTTGCAATCATTTATGTGAGTTAAGAGAACAATATTGTTATCTAAGTGATAAGTATTTGCAGGATTTCCATTTTTAAATTGTTCAAACTGTAATAAATACGGACAGAAAATCTATTTGTGAATAAGCCAAGTATTGTTGCAAAGTTTTTTAAACAACTTAATTTGTTTAATACAGGCAAATTTATTTATTTTAAGACCTTAAATAATAAATACCTGTTTTAAAACATTAGAAATTTATAGGCTGTCACTTTTTTTCTAAGCAAAAAAAAAAAAAATGTTGAGTACAACTCACCATACTTTTTCCCAGCTAAAGTATCATCAAAGGGCTACAGCTCAGTTAGCTTTTTCATTACCAGTCTTTGCAATCTTTCTCTCTCTCATTTCACTCAAAACAAAATATATATTTTAACCAGGAGAAAATTGTGTTAAATCATCTTTAACATAATACAGGGATATAAAATTTTAAAATTTTCTTTTTCAATTACCTTTAGATTCCTTTTAGCCTCTCTTATTCTATTTAGCAAAAGGGATGATTTTGTTTTGTCAAGGATACAATAGCATGTTAAATGCTTATTCTTGTGTAAGCATCTGTCCTAAAATACATCTTATACAGTGTTTTCATTCAATATTAGTTAAATGCTATGCTAACTAACTTCATTAATGCTTTGAAAAATGCAATCATATAAACTATTGTACTAAAGTCACTGTACTAAGCAACAGTAATCATAATAAAACAATATCTACTATAATCTACATGCAGTGTTCAGAACAGTACTGGGCATCATGAATGTAACTGCTTGTTATAGTAATTCCGCTATGCAGCTCTTGTGTGTATAACATGTACATTTTAAAATACAGTACTTGAATTTATTTAAAAAAATATTTGTTTTGGGGCATTTTAAATTGGGATATGAATTTACCAAAGTAAATGATACCACTACAATAAAAAAAAAAAACCTGAAACATGAACTCCACAGCTGCATTTTATTTGAGTTTGATACATTGTATTGTGTTTAATTGTTCCAATATTGTTAGTTTCCTTGGGGAATAACACTACAACCATAGACAGATAATAGTTTTTATACTTTTTTTGCAAAAGAAAAGTTAAGAATGGTACAGTTTAATAAATGGTATATTCTAATTAAGAGAATCAAAACAATCCCATAACCCTGGGAAAAGTATATTAGCCAAAATTTGCTAAGTGTTTATTCTGCTCCTGGCACTGTCCTGAGCAAGCTCATACATGTTCTCTAATCCTGACAGCTGGGCTACAAGATTCTATCCTCATTTTATGGATGAATAGAAATTTTCTTCAGTCTGATTTTTGTGTATGTTAACATACAAATACAAAAGCAAAGAGTAATTCCAGTTACTAACAATTTTATAGGATCCTAGCCCAGGGGCCGCCTCTAATTCCCCATGTGAGCAGGAAGGAATCACTGGAGTCCCCCCAGGCCTCAATTACACACTTGAAAACAACAGGAAATGCAGTTCCTGGTAATATTCCTACCCTACCTACATCACAGAGTTGTTTGAAATAATATACACATGAAAATATTTTCAAAGCACTACTCAAATATATGGTACCATTTGAATGAAAATTGTCATTGGGAATTTGTGAGAACAATCATAGCTGACGATGATTAATAGTTCAAAACACAACAGTAAAGAAAATTTTCAGATTCTTCAATTGCTGCCAGACGAATTATCCTTTCCCAGGAAGTTGCCTAATTGGAGCTGTTCTACCACAATAGTTTTGAAAGTACAAAAACGTTCTCTTAAAAAAAAAAAATGCTTAAATTTAATTTGAAAGTTTCAAGTAGAAACGTATTATGGGACATGGGGCCAAAATTAAACTTTAGTTAAATAACACGTATACACACATTATTCAAATGTGTGTACACATAAAATCAAGGTGTATGCACAGAGAATTTGCTTCTGTGTCTATAAATTAGGGCCAGCATGGCCCCACAGATTGTTAATAGATGGACATACTACAGATACTTTTTTTTTTTAAGATTTTATTTATTTGACAGAGAAAGACAGAGCAAGAGAGGGAACACAAGAAGGGGAGCAGGAGAAGTGGGAGAGGGAGAAGCAGGCTTCCTGCCAAGCAGAGAGTCCAATGCAGGGCTCTATCCCAAGATACTGAAAGCCAGATGCTTAATGACTAAGCCACCCAGGTGCCCCTACAGATACAGATTTTAAAGGAAAGTATACATGCGATCAGTACAAGCCTTTTCCTGTTTCCCTCATCCACTTAGACCCTAGGCCAAGACTGGCAAACGTGCTCTGTAAAAGCCCACATAACAAATATTGTAGGCTTTCCAGGGCATATGATTGCTGTAAAAACTATACAACTCTGTCCTTATAGCTGAAAGCAAGTGTAAATAATATGGAAACACATAGGCATGTTGTGTCCTAACTATAAAAACAGGAGGCAGCTTAGATTGGGTCTGCAGCAGTCCCAATCCCACATATTTGCTCATACCTGCCCTAGACCCTCAAATAAGGTCTGTGGATGCTAGACCACACCCCCAGATTCTCCAGGACCATCGTGTTTTCATCCTTTCCCACACCATGTGTCAAAGCTCACGTCCCAAATCCCCAAGGCATTTTGCAGGCAAGGGGGAAGTTTGTAAAAGCAAACGATACTTTGTCAAATTCTACAAAACACTGTGAATTACTCTATCCTGGAAATCTACTGGGCTTCAATGTCTCACAGATATTTCTAGCGATAGAAACTGAATACCCATAACTTCTGCTTTCACAGAAACAGCTGAGAAAATTAACCTATTTCACGATTTTGCCTATAACCAGGCTTTTATAAACTATTTAGCCCAAGGAGAACTCTATCATCCCTTTCCTTATTTTAAGGGGGGGAAAATCCATTTAAGGGGCACTTGGGTGGTACAGTGAGCTAAGTGTCTAACTTTTGATTTCAGCTCAGGTCATGATCTCAGGGTCCTGGAATGGAGCCCAGCCTCAAGCTCTGTGCTTAGCACATTGTCTTCTTGAAATTCTCTCTTCTCCCTCTGCCCCTCCTGCTCAATATCTCTCTCTAAAATAAATGAACAAACCTTTAAAAAAAAAGAAAAAGAAAAAAAATCCATTTAAAATAGTTTCATTAAAAATATTACAGACAGGGACGCCTGGGTGGCTCGGTTAAGCCGCTGCCTTTGGCTCAGGTCATGATCCTGGGGTCCTGGGATCGAGTCCCGCATGGGGCTCCTTGCTCGGCAGGAAGCCTTCTTCCTCCGCTCTCTCTGCCTGCCTCTCTGCCTGCTTGTGTGTACTCTCTCTGTCTGACAAATAAATAAAATCTTTTATATATATATATATATAACAGACAAACTACATGGGTTCAGTGGTTGGTTCAAAATCTTTTTGCTGTCACAGATCTCTGAAAAATCTGTTGAACTACTAATCATCTAGCTGGGGGGGAGAGGGGGAGCAGGAGAAGCATAAAAAATTGCATAGAGGGTGCCTGGGTGGCTCAGTTGGTTAAGCAACTGCCTTCAGCTCAGGTCATGATCCCAGAGTCCTGGGATCGAGTCCCACATCGGGGTCCCTGCTCCTTCTGGGAGCAGAAAAGGGAGTCTGCTTCTCCCTCTGACTTTCTCCCCTCTCATGCTCTCTCTCTCAAATAAATAAATGAAATCTTTAAAAAAAAATGGATTTAAAAAAAAATTGCACAGAATTTTAGGGACTAGTCATGGACTACCTAAGTATCCAAGGACTGCAGGATTTTCCTCGTCTCCCATTTCTCCTTTTCCTTCTTCCTTCCCAGCCACTGTTCTCTTTCTACCCCTCATTCTGTCTCCTTCCTCAGCTTTTTCCCATAGTACTATGGAAAGAAATCAAAGAGACCTGGGCTTAAATCCAACTTAATCACTCACTAGTTCTGGCTTCCCTGTTTGGGGGGGAGGAAGAACCTCAGAAAAGTACAGGTAAGTGTCAGAGAGGAAAGCAGGCCAAGTTCCTGGGTCTTGCTCCCAGAAAGAAAACTAAATTACTTGGCCCTAAGACGAGGCTTCTATGAGGGCTCCTAACAACCTTTATAGATGTAATAGTTTAAATAGTCATAATTAATGATGCATCTCATATTTTCTAGGAATAATCACCATTCCAAGTCTGTCCTCTCATTCCCATAAATACCCCAGTACATATAAGATCATACCTGAGTTTGCTTGCGGGGTGGGGGGAGGTACCCACAACTCAGTGTAAACAGAGTCTATCTTGCTGAATATTTTTCTCTTCAGTCTTTATTTCTTCAGGACTAGGGAACAGACTTTTTTCCCATTATTTTGTCTGTATTCTTCCTTTCTTAATTTTACAACTCTCTGGGAGTGGGAAAAGAGCCAAGCAGAGAAAATGAGATACCCATTGATTCATTCCGCAAATACTGAGCACCTGGGCGTACCATATACTGTTCCAGATGTGAAAAGTCCCCAACCTCAAGAAGCCTTCATTCTGATGGGAAGACAACAAAATAAAATCTGTAACAAATATAGTACGTTAGGTGATGATAGGAGCTATAGGAGAAAAACGAAGCAAAGACCATGGAGAGAGCTGGAAAATGAGCTGCAATTCTGAACAGGTTTGAGAAGACCCACTGAGAAGATGGCATTTAAGATGAGGTGGTGGGAAAGTGCATTAGTGTCGCTGTCCCACTCAGCTCCCCTCCTTTCTTTTTCCACCATTTTTGTGCCATCCCTTTCTCACTACAGTGTAACATCTAGCACCTGCCGAGGAATGCTTGGAGATGACACAACGGAGCACCTGCCCCAGCACTGCACTTGCCCAATCCCCCACCATAACCCCAAGTGCAGGGAAGAACCCAGGCGGGAGGTGCTGGACAAGGCCAGAGAAAGAAGGTACTGAGATCCTTGCTGAGGCTCCATGTATTTTACATTAGACTTTTATAGGTCTCAGGTGCTTTTATACCAAAAATGCAATTTCAAGTACAGTTGACCCTTGAAAAACTTGGGTTTGAACTGTGCAGGTCCACTTGCACATGGATTTTTTTCCCCAATAAATACATTGGAAACATTTTTTGGAGATTTGCAACAATTCAAAAAAAAGCTGCAGAGGAACTGCATAGCCTAGAAATGCCAAAAAAATTTTAAGACAAAGTTAGGTATTACTGTAAGAACACAGTACATAATACATCTAAGGTGCAAAATATATGTTAACCTACCACTTATGTTATCAGTAAGGCTTCCAATCAAAAATAGACTATTAGTAGGTAAGTTTGGGGGACATCAAAAGTTATAGCTGGATTTTCAACCAGGGGAGGTCCCCAACCCACCCCTTCTATTCCCCCCTGTTCAAGGTCAACTGTATATTAACTCAAGTACCACTCAGACTACCTATTATCCTTTGATGACTTCTCTTTCAGTCTTCCCCTTCAATTTCACCAACCCCTATTTATGAGTATAAAAATATCGGAAGCAGAATTACAGAAAATGTCACTTGTGCCTGGCTGTGCAGACTTCTGGAGATGCCCTAGTCCCTGCCGGCACACAGAAAAGCACCTAAGAGTAGCCCAAGAATCCAATCAGTCACCAAACGTTAACAGTGTTTAAAAAAAAAAAAAAATGGCAGATCCTTCTCCCTTCACAGTGGCCCACAGCACAGGCCAGGTATTTATACAGCCAAGGAAGGGGGTACTATTGGTAAACCAATGTACTCATAATTTAGTGGGAAGAACCTTGGACTAGACTAGAAAGCTGTCTCTGTTCCCATTTACTGAACATCTGACAATGAATCAAGGCCTAAGTAGGCACTGGCAATAGAGAGATGGTCAATGCAGATTAACTGAACCTTTTCTTTCAAGACCCACTGTAATGGGTCTTGAAATGTCCTGTAATGCGCTGTAATGCGCAGGAGATGACAAACGCAGTTCAATACAACAGATCAGGTATAGAGTACAGTGAAGTTACCAAAGACCCGTGGGAGTTCACAGGAAGGACTAGGGGGGAAAGTTCCAGGAGGGCACCACAGTGAGAATCTGAGCAGGATCCGGAAGGACAGATAAGTTGAAGGTGGGGATGAGCCAGGGCAGCGCTGGGCAGAGACTAGTGGCACTCCCCGCGCGGCAAGGGCGCACAGCCTTGGCCGAGGGGATTTCCATCTCTGGGCCCCGGCTCAGAAACCTGGCACTTACAACACACGCGCGGTTGGAAAAACTAAAAAGGTCCGTGTTGCTTTTGGTCAAGGTTTCATGCCTGGCCGTTAAGGCAGGAAGCCCCGCGAGGCGCGCGTGGGAACGGAAACTGCGCGAACCCGGTCGCCCTCGCCTCCATCCTTCGCTTGCTGAAGTATATACTTTGGTCGAGAGAAAGAGCAAGGAAGAACCCGGAAAAAACCGCCACCACCGATCGGCGCAGCGGGGGCCCGGCCGCCGCGGCCGCAGTGGTTCCGAGCGCCTCTACCAGGAGAGACCCCGCCGTCTTCCGGCCCCGCGTGTGGAAACCAAGGCCAGCGCCTGCCGCCTGCCGCCACACCACCTGCAGCCGCTCCGGCCCCGCGCGGCAGCCGTTCGGGCCTCTCCCGCCGCCGGGCCCCTCCGCCCACTCTGCCGTGACGAATCGGCGCCCGGCCTGGAGAGTACCCACATTCGTGGGGTTTTGAAGAACGTGTGGGGCCTGAAAAAAATCCCTGACCAGACGAAGCATCACCGCGTCCTCACCTGAAGCTTTATTTTTTCAAAAAGAGTCGGGGGAGGGCTGGAAAGCAATTAAGAAGAGTGTGGAAAGTGCGAGTGCGGACGCTCCGGACGCGAGGGGCGGGGCGTGCGCGGGACAAAGGGAAACGAGGCCGGAGCTGCGGGCGCTTTTTCTGCCCGCGGGTGAGTGCTTTCGACTGGGCCCGAGCGGGTCGGGAGGGTGGCGAGTCGCGGTGTCCCGGCTTGACTGGACCCCGAGTTCCCGGGGGCTGCTGGGGTTCAGGCTGGGCCGCGGGCCCAGAGCTGGGGGCCGGTTGCGGCCTCCTCGAGGCCTAGCGGAGCGGGCTTCGGGAGGGAGTCCCGTCTGGGGCCCCTCCCCGGCGGCAAGATTTGCCCCTTCCACTAACCCCGCGAAAGTGGTCAGGGCACCCATGCATTCCTCTTTAGTGGAGTTGTTCGTGAAGTGCATTCAGCACAACAACCTGAAGGAAGTGACCTCAGGGGAACCTCTTGGGGCAAACCAAGTCCGTGGTCCATCCCCTCTCCTCCCCCCCAGGAAGGTGGTTTCCCTTTGGTTCGGCAGCGACCGAGGACACACGGTGTGGCTTCGAGTGGAGAGCGGAGAGCGAAAGCTCGGAAACAGTCTGGCCTGGGTTTGAAACCCAGCTCTGGCACTTCCTGGCTGTGTGGCTTTAGACAAGTTACTTAAACTCGCCGCCGAGGCTCCTATTTTTCTTGTGTAAAGTAGGGATATCAATACATATCTCGAAGGGTAGTTGTGACCATGAACCGAGATAAGTGATAAGCCTGCCCGGTAGACAGTCTTCAGCGAGTACCTAGTATTTTATGCCCGGCGCCAGGGATGGGTCCAGTGGCAGACAAATGTACAAGCCCATCCTTAGAATTTATCGTAGCAGACGACAGCCGTAATTTTGAAGTATTAACAATAGTGTGATGTACCGGGGAGCTTTGGCGGTTATTATCAGGGCTCCCCACAGCGAGGCCTACTTGTTGTTGACAGCCACTCCCCCCCCCCCCCCCCATGTGAGCAGGAAGGAGATGTGCACCAGAGTCCATGGTTTCTGCCCGGTTCTTGGTTCTTACCGAAAGAGGGAGAGACCCAGGTTGGGCCGTTCAAAAAATACTTCTTTCCGCACAGCCCTCTGATTCCTTATGTTCCAGGGAATTAATTCCCTTAGAATGTAGAAGAGAAGCAAAAGCATCATGCTTGTTTCACGTAATGTTTGATGAAAGTACTCCAGTAGTCACAGAAGTTATTTGCTCTTTTTCTAAAATGTCTCTTTGTACACATTGTGTGTGATGTATATTGATGTAAGAAACAAGCTCACGCCTTCGTGTTCTTGTTCAGAGCTGGTAATACTAGGACTAAATTTAAGCATTGAGCTAGGTGCTGGGACTGCGATAATGAATGAAATGGCCTCTGTTCTACAGTTTAGCCGTATTAACAAGTATAATACAGTGTAATGAACAATATTATAGATTTAGGTGAATTGGATAGGAGTACAGAGAAGGAAGCAATTTGTTCTCCCCAAGTACTTTATCATGAAATCTCCATTGAGATATATATTTTGAAATGGGCTGTGGAGGGTTAATAAATTTTTCAGGTAGAGGTCAGAAGTTATTCCCAGGAGATGCAAAGCTATTTACCACTCTGAGAGAATGTGAAGCTCTTTATCAACCAGTTACCTTTTGCACTGCCTCCAGAAATAAAATGCTGGCTTGTTTTAATAGAAGTTGTTACTCTACGAGGAAGGTAGAGCTGCTGTTGATCAGTGAGCTGTTAGGATCTGGTAGGCCTTGTTGGGGTGGGCCCTGGTGATACATCACATTCTATTGTCATTATATTTTTATCAGTTGAAATGTTTACATGGCATTAGCAGAATGTTTTCCATGCAGGAGGTGGCAAGAAAAAACTTGAAAGTACACGTCTAATATTACTTTTAATATCCCCAGTAATTTGTTTTAGTCGTTTAATTCTGATGAACCAAATGACCTATAAGATTTAGTAAAATATGCAAAGGATTTGATTACTAGAAGATAGTGTAATTTTACTAAGAAATACCAATTAAACTACCCTATTCTTTAGGAAAACATCTCTTATGCTTGCTAAGTTTTGATTCTCTTTTTTTTTCTTTTTTTTTCTTTTTTTTATTTTAGTGTCTCAGATTCATTCTTAAGGAACTGAGAACTTAATCTTCCAAAATGTCAAGTAAGTTTCATTTTTTATATTTATGTATTAATAAGAGACTAATGCCCTAGCAAATGGGAATTCCAAAATACTCTCATTTTTTTTTCTTCAAAACAGGACCATTGGTAGTTTTGTTGCATAGTATTATATCTCAGTTGTTTACAAGAAGTTATTTATTTTCTTTCAAACAGAAAGACCATCTTATGCCCCACCTCCCACCCCAGCTCCTGCAACAGTAAGTTTTAATTTTCTTGTTAATGTAATAGCCAAGTCTGGCCTTGATACAAAAACCCAGATGTCTTCCAGTGACAGTCACTCAATCATCACAGCAACAGGATGAAAAATTCAGCCAAAAAACAGCACTTCCTACTAAATAAAATAACTCTCTGCATCTTACCTTGAACCGACCCCAACATTTAAAGAAACATACTGCTGAAATTCCAACCTCCTCTGCTCAGTTCTCTTTTTTAAATGGGAAATAAATGATAAGTTTAACATCTCTTTCTAGTTAATCTCTATAAGAGTCTTAAAAGTTGATATTGAGTGAATGCTCAGTCTGGCATTTGTTATTATTTTTAAACCTAACCTTCAACTGGTTACACTTTCTCTCCTTGTTTATATATAATTTTCATATTAAACAGTAAAGCTTCCAGTACCATAATAACACTCATTGTAAATTTTTATTTTTCAGGCTGTTTAAGTAAGGATTTCATTATCTTTGGGTCAGATCCTGCCTATTGAATATGTTTTCAAGTTTCTAAATAATACTTCTGAACTAGGTTTTTCATCAAGCAAGTTCTGGCCCAGCTTGGACAGCATGTAAAATAATCATCCAGTCCACAAAACAGATATAACAGGAACTATTCAGGCCTTGCTGAAACGGATTCCTTGTTGTTTTTTGTTTTTTGGGTTTGTTTGTTTTTTTTTTTTTGTCTTTAAAAAAACACTGTTAACATTGACCATGGCCTACAAAAGCAGTTCTTTAATAGCTGTTAGCCCTCCTTCCTGACCCCTTATCCCCCAAATTGCAGGCTAGCCTACTAATTAGGTCCTTGTGTAATTTTTTTTCTCCACTAGATGACTGCTCTTACTTACTAACCCTCAGATGTATGCTTTAGTTACCTTTATCAACAATTTGTTTCTCCTTAGTAAGATACTTCTTAAAAGAGATACTGTATCTCATGTTCTCATTTCAACTTATGTAACATACAGTTTCTAAAGTTACTTCCAGTAGATCTTAAAGTCCTGTGTTTGGTTTGTTTTCTTTCTTAAATCAAAGAACATTTCTTAATGACCATCTCCTTGGCCCTCTGCTAGTGGCTATACAGGTGGAGTTGAACAGTTGAGATTCCTGACCTCAAAGAGCTAACCATGTACTTCAATTTTGGAAATGGTATAATTGTAATGTTTGATTTTTTTAATTCCCTTAATTTTATTGCATTATTGCCTCATAATGTTGAACAGTGATTTTCATTCTTTATGCAACCTTTGAAGATGTCATTTTGACGTATATACTGCCTTTGACAGTGTATAATCTCTGGAAGACAAACTTGATTTTTTGGGATAATAAAAATAGCTCAAAAACCAAGTGTCCCCTTATGACTTCTCAAATGTTGAAAGGGATTTTTTTTTTTTTTTGGCCTTTCTTTAGTCCTATTTCTGTACTACTATAATTTCACATTGACACATAAAATAAAGAAGACTAGGGATTAGGACATCCAACAGAGTGGATATCAAATGAATTATCCTCCTTCCTTTTTTTTTTTTTTTCCATTCTACCATCACCATCACCCCCCCCCACCACCACCACGCAATGTACCACTCCAAGTAATATACACTTCTCTTGTGCCTTTGGTACTTCATCTGTGTTTTGCCTACTTAAATATGCCTAATTTGCGTCTTTTATAACTATACAGACTAGAATTGATCAGTTGTTCTCTTCTCCTAAAGAGTTTCAAATGTAATATCTGCTTGAATATCTTTCTTTTGGACACTAAGGTTATGTGCAGCGGCATGTTGTAGAAAATTGTGTTTATAACAGCCACAGCTTGGTTGGGATGTGTTAAGTGTATTTTACATTCTGCAGTTGAGGACTCATATTGTTAATTGCATGTTAAAATTAAATTAGTTGTTTTGGTTGAGTTTCATTAGATAAAATCCCCAATTTTGGTTTCTCTTTGCTACATCCTTTTTATGCATTATACCTTTATTCTCATGAACATTGGATGTCATTGTATTAACCATGAGGGCACTGCTATATTAAGAGCCCATTTGTGATTACATCAACACATAATTCATGAAACCAAAAATTCCATTGCTGCAATGAGCAGTTGTGTTTTGAAAGGGTCAAAGGTATCGAAACTAGATGAAAAAAGAAAGTTCAAGTCTGTAAACTAGAAAAGTAGTTCACATTAAAATTAAATGGCAGAAAGTGTTCATGATTGACCTATGGAAGATGGATCAAAGAAGAGATGGAAGAGAAAGCCTAAAAAAAAAAAAAAGAATGACTGGGTTTAAAAGATCAGATAGCACCCCTGAGTGAAATCCATGCATTTCTTACAAGTCTTTGTTTTGAAATCATGTATGTGACACCCATTGAATCCCACATATGTTCTTTTCTACTGACTACTCTGGCTTCCTGATTTGAGTATCTTTTCATTTTTCACATTATATAGAAGGATTTAAAATTGTCTCTGACACGATCCATTTCTTGTTTTTATTTGTTCTTAGTAGACAAATACATTGACGGCATCTGCATAACTGTCAAGGAAATCACATTTTGTTTTGCATGTAAAGTGTTCCAGACTTCTAGTTTATCACATGTCAGGGCTTCCTATCTCAGACACCTGTTGCTAAGTTGTTATATCATGTTATTGACCATAAAGTAATCCGGAGTGTTTGAGACACTTCGGTATATTGCTTATTCCGAGAAAACAAGCACACACACTCACGCTGACAACAAACACGACTGGCCCCTGCAAAGATAAAGAAAGGGAAGAAAGGAAAAAAAAAAAACAAAAAACAAAAAAAAAACCACTTGCAGACTGGTTTCTCAATGAAAGATAAAGAACAATTACAACACATCATTGCTTGTTTAAATTCAGGTTGCTTTTGCATGCCATATGCAGATCATTTTTCATTTCTGTGTTTTCCTCGTTTGAGCTCATTTCTCATTCGTGTTTTTGTCTCATTTGTTTCCATCAGCAAATGCCCAGCACACCAGGGTTTGTGGGATACAATCCATACAGTCATCTCGCCTACAACAACTACAGGCTGGGAGGGAACCCGGGCACCAACAGCCGGGTCACGGTAGGAGAATCAACTATTACAGCATCCGGCAAACAACTGGATTTGACCAGAAATGCCTCCAGAGTTAGGTCCTTTTGAATCAGCAGCACAGCCATTTAAAAAAAATTTTTTTTAACCTGGCTTTTTGACTATTTTAAACATTCATTGTACAATCTTAAACAGGAAAAAAAACAAAAAACAAAAGAACAGTGAAATCTGGATATGTATGTAGAAGAAAAGAAGAATCCATTCTGTTTGGTGGTTGGTAGAGCTAAAGCCCTGGGCACTTACTGCTTATACTATATGTAGATAAACCTAGAGTTTCTTATGGATAAAATACCCTTTTTGAGATAAAGAGTATCTTTCATTTAAGGTAATTGGCATCAGGCTCAAGAACTTAGTTTCTGAATAAAAGCCCGGCTTATGGACCTGGGCTTTTTTCGGCTGGCCTACCAGTTTGAACTGCTACACATAATTATTTGTCTTTTGGATTTAATCGACTTTCTGAGATTCATTTCTCTCCAGTTAAAAAGAGATTTAATATAACTTCAAAGAATTGCAGAATGCAAGTTGATGAAATTAATTTGACATGCCAGACTAGATACCGACAACTAAAAGTGTACTTATAATCTGTAGGACAGGGGTATGATTTCTGAAACTGAGGATGTTTCATTTAAATGATCAACCTAAGACAACCAAAATTGGATGATATATTTCAGATGTTTCTTTTAGAATCATCTTAAACTGCACTCAAGGAAGCTTAAGTAGCAAAGAAATAAATGTAAAAATGATTTACCAAACGTAAATAAAAATAAATCCAAAAGCCAAATACCTACATATGTTGGAATGTGGCATTGGTGAGAATTTATACAACCCAGAATGGCTGTAAACTTTTAATACTTGGTTTTTGTTTGCTATATTCATAAATAATGAATGTGACTTCAAAAGAGCCCTCTCACCCTGTAGTCAAGCTAGAGCAAAAAGCTTGTAACTATCAAACTATATGTCTATCTTGGTAAGCATATTGCTTAGCTTGATAGGTTTTGTTTGTCTAAATTTTTCATTGTTTCTGCATAATTTGTACTTCATAAGCATATCAAGTTTTATGTGCCATGCATATTTCATGGTATCTGAAAAGAATTTTGACCAAGTGTGTGTATGTATGCATTTCACAATGCATACAATTTTTATGTACATCGGTATGTGTTTTTCCCTGGCCTAAATGTGTTTCACAAGTGTTATGGGTGGCAAGGTTATCCAATGATAAAGAACATTTTAATTTAAACAAAGAGCAGAATCAATTTTGGATCATTCATGTTAATGCAGAAAATTATTCATGAGGAGTGAACAAGAGAATGATTACATTTTAATAGCTCTATACAGTCAGCTCTTGATTATCTACATGAATGGAATAGAAATGGTGATAACTGTATTACTAGAATCATTTTTGTTTCAGTTTGTATAAGCATTTTGTTCCTAACTTGGATGTATCTGTGGGAATTCTCTTTTAATAGAGATCATTCAGTAGGAAAAGGAAAGGTCATCCACTGTCTCAGGGCCAGAGTCAATTACCTGTTCCTCCTCATTTCCTCTTGGGGATGTTTGAACCAAGCATTTGGAGTTGGCACTAGCTTTGGGGTGGATTAGTACAGGAGGGTTGTTGGGCATGGAAAATTTGGCGTTTTGGTTCTTTGTGTTGGTTTTTTTGGTATTGTTGTCCTCAGCACCAGACTGAAGTGTAATCAAACTGCTGTCTAGACTTAACCTGAAGGGACCTAGAAACTGAAGGCTTTCAGCCTCTGTTAATCCCAGCCCCTTCACCTTTTAGGTCACTGAATTGCTGTCTGAGAAAATCAGTTATGCCTAAAGTTTTACACAACTTTTTTTTATGTATCTAACTGAAGCTTTGTTAGGACTTAATGGATATGATTTTGACCATTATAAAAGTATTTTATTTTAAGATGACCCCGATGATGTGTTACCTTTTTTATTCCTTTAGGCTCCTTTGTGGTATCACTATGTGCAAATAGCCTTAAGTCAGCGATTTGAAAGAATGAGTCTGTGAAACCCTATCTGGTAGCTTCCGGTAGGCTCTGTAGAACATCTGGTTTCCCTCATGACTCTAGTACACTTGAATAGTTGTGAGACTTTTTACAGCGTGTTGAAACTTTTGGAGTTCCTGTGATAGCCATGAGATGGAATTCATTCCTAGTCAGTCCTTTCAGATGGTGGTTAACATTCTCCTAAGTACAGGTGTGAAAACAGTTTGAGATGAGATGTTAAAAATGTTTTATTTTTGTGCTAATGGAAAGTCCATTCTAGAAGAAAACTCTATCAGAGAAAAGGAAGAATTAGAAGAAGCAACGACAAAATCTCTTGAGTGGCCAAAATAAATTTCACAGACTCATGATCTTTATTCATAGGCGATTCCAGGAATTACTGTTACATAAGCACAATTTTAACTTACCTAAGCATAGTTCTTACGTTCCCCCAACTCATTGCCAGTTAAAAGCAGATAGTTATAAAGAGGGACTATTGCTGCTAGAGGTAGCTTTCCTGATGGAAGCAAGGAAAGAAACTGCTAAGAAAGGAAACATTTCCTCCAAAGGTATAACCACTTGGCCATTTAGTCAGGGGCCCGGCAGCTCTCATTCCTCAAGTCAGAGGAGTACAGGAAAGCAGACGTTGTTTCTGACGGACTCTTATCAAAATAAGGTTAAAGTGTCTTGAGGGACAATTGCCTTTTTTTTTTTTTTTTTTTTGGTAAAGAGTAATGTTTAAAACATCGTAGAAAGATGTTTGCTGAGATGGTAAATAAATTAGGAATGTTTAGTCATATAAATCTTTAGTGTCCTGAAAACCAGCTAGAATTTAACTTTGTGGTTATTGTTTGGGTTTGGTTTGGTTTGGTTTGGTTTGTATTTTTAAATTGCCTAATCAATGAAATAGGGCCTTGTTTCATTCAAATGAAAATATAACCTCCATATGTAGACATTTTGGGTACCTACTTTTGGAAGAAAGAATAAGCAAATCTATTAATGTTATCAAATGTGGTTCTTTGAAAAGTAGAGCTCATATTACTATGATTTGTTTTCAAAGTGTTTTAAGTCAATATATTTAAAACATAGACTTTTTAGAGTTCTTTATCTCTTTAAAGAAAATTTGTTAGTGATAATATACCAACTTCAATTATTGGCACAATTCCAACTTTATTTGTAACCCACTTCATGGAATTCTGAAGGTTTGTGTTGGATATAAATTGGAAATGCTTCCTGGTAACTTTACATATGAAAAATCAGACCTTTGTGTATCTTGCTCTGAACCCATGGCATAAAGCTAGCCTTGTAGGAGTTCCCTTACCCTTCCTTGAAAGAGCTACAGACCTTGAGACCGATCTTGTCTTGTCTTACTGGCTGTTCATATCATTGCTGTTGACAGTGTCTATCCCTTCCGGCTTACCTCACTCCATTGCCCAATGCTGGCTTAAAAAAAAAACAAAACAGGGTCTGTCTGCATAGGCACCAGCATGAGGTATGGCATGAATGTATGGGAGGAGTGGAAAGAAGAGAGGAAATACTGCTTCAAAGGTGATATGCTTTCTAACAATCTCATGTAAGAAGAAGCAGAGTTACAGAAAGTATGTAGGGATGGAGAAAGACCCTTGTCCTAGGAGGAGGAAGCATTGTTTGAAAGCAGTGGAATTGGGCAGACACACCAATCTCAGAGATTAGTGTGGATTAAAAAATACGGTTATAATTGGTGTCCCAGCCCAGAAAGGAGGAGTTTGTCCAGAGTTTTACCACAGCAGCAACTGAAGGGCAAGGGAACAAAATATTTCTTAGTCTTCTTATGAGGATTTGCCATTCCCTGTCTTTGATAATTAGAGCGAAGCCAGCACCTCTTCCCTCTAGCCTGGCAAGAAGAATCAATATCCATTGTCTCCTAGAAACTGGAGGGAAATAAATGTGATTCAGCCATGATGAATTTATTCTGGGTCCTTGATCAAAGGTAGTCATATATGTTAAGATGAAACTAAGCTCAGAAATAGGCGCTTGTGGATCGCAGTTATCTGGGGCGCCCACCAGACGCTGCCTGCTTTCTTTTACCTAGCTATTAAGCCCACAGAAAGAACCGGTCTCATCTTTTTCTTTGCCTTTGTTTTCCCTCTAATCCACTTTTTTCTTTACCTTTTTAAAAAATATTTTTAGTATTCCCTCCTCGTGTTTTCCTTTTTTTTTCTCCCCACTAAACCAAAATTTTTACTCAATATAAGGCCTCAAAAATAACCTCATTGGGCCCTGTGTCTGTGATTTCTCTGCCCTTGGATAAACTCGTTCACTCCCACTTTATTATTAGGACTGAGGACAAGAAAAGGCATGACTTAGTTTATAATTCTTGATCCCCTTTATAGAAAGCCACTAGATACGGACCTAGAACCTTAAGAAAAATAAAATCTCTAGTCCTGATAAAAGAAATAAGGTATTTTGTTTTCTGTTTTGAACCTAGAAGGTAGTTTTTGTAGGGGTGTTGTTTATGTAGATGTGTGGTGCGTTCCTGGAGTAGTACAAGTAGATACAAAGACCCCCACAGACAGTGTGAGAGTGGTAAGTGCTGAAGGAGCCCAGACTCCAGCAGATAATCAAGTGTTGACTGTATGTGTAATGGTAAATTAAGCACAATTAAAGGGTGCTAGATTATGTCCTAAACGTGGGACATGTGATATGTAACCAAATATTTTCAGTGTATGGATTATTATGTAATACTTTATTTGTTCTTACAGCCAGGTTGTCAAAGCAGTAGCAAAAATCTGCTAAGTAAAATATTTTAAAATAATGTACCTAAAGTCATTTTCTTTATTTTCTTTTGATGTGAACATTTCTGAATTTGCAGTGATAGCTATTTTCAGTGGAGAAAATATAAGAATCTTGTATCCATGGACGAGTAGAAGAAAGGCGCATTAGAATTTTTTAAGGGACTCTCTTTTCATTTTGCTAGTGAACTACTTGCAATTGAATAATGAATGTATTTAACTCTTTTGTAGGCATCCTCTGGTATTACGATTCCAAAACCCCCAAAGCCACCAGATAAGCCGCTGATGCCCTACATGAGGTACAGCAGAAAGGTAGGTGCCAGGAGCCAGAGGGAGGAAGGACTGCTCTCTTTGCTGCTTCGCTTTACATCAGATTTCATAATGGCATAGCCAGGGTTTCTGTGTATAGTCAGAGGAAAGGATAAGGAATTGCAGTTTTTAAAAAACTTGGTTCTGATTTCAGAATTCCAAAACTAAAATCCAACAAGAAGAACATGATTAAATAAACCGTTTAAGTCCATTAGACAGTGTTACGTAGCCCTTTGGAGAAATTCAGTGACATGAGAAAAATAGGAAGTGAAAAAAGGCGTATAGAACTACATATATTATCTTATTTTTTATAAAAACAATAGCAACAGTATGTTAGTTTGAAGAAGAAAAAGGTCTAGAAGGCAGTGGTTATCTCTACAGAATAAGCTCATGGAGATTTTCATTTTCTTTACACTTTTGAATTTTCCCTTGTGGTTTGGTTTGGTGAACCTATATTCTCTTAAAGTAACAAAGAGAGCCAATATCTTTATTAATAGTAAGAGCGTTGAGCTGTTTTCACCGCTATTTAGAAATTTGAGGTCACGCTTATTATACATGTATTTGATGACATGGTCTGTTGTGTTATGCAGATTTACCACTTTCCTTCTAAATTCTGTGAACTTTTAGAGAGACAGAGACTATGTTACTGGGTTATCTCATCTTAACCATCCCCAGTGATTGGAGATGTCTTGAGATCTGCCATGGATTAATCCAGCAAAAGAGATGAGATTGGCCAGCTATTGATAAGTGTTGCAGTGGGCTGATGAGAACATAGGGATTTGATACTATTCCTTCTGCCTTTGTTTATGTTTAAAAGTTTCTATATAAAAAGTATTTTTAAAGGTCTGTATTTTTAGGCATCCATACTGAAATTTCATGTTTCATTTTTAAGGTCTGGGACCAAGTAAAAGCTTCCAACCCTGACCTAAAGTTGTGGGAGATTGGCAAGATTATTGGTGGCATGTGGCGAGATCTCACTGATGAAGAAAAACAAGAATATTTAAACGAATACGAAGCAGAAAAGGTAGAATGGGGACCTCAGTGGGGTGGAGACGATATAAAATGCATAAACATTTGCTTGTTCTTTGTGACAGAAACAAAAAATCTAATCAGCTGAGGCTGTACTGTCTCTGCTGGGTCAAGTCACTTTCTCTAGGCTTCAGATTCCTTGTCTGTAAAAAGGAGATAATTCTGCCTTTTGATATTCAAATGAGATAAAGCTATCCGTATAACCTGCAATATGTTAATTACAAAACTGAAAAATATTTGAATTTCAGATAGAATACAATGAATCTATGAAGGCCTATCATAATTCCCCCGCATACCTTGCTTACATAAATGCAAAAAGTCGTGCAGAAGCTGCTTTAGAGGAAGAAAGTCGACAGAGACAGTCTCGCATGGAGAAAGGAGAGCCATACATGAGCATCCAGCCTGCTGAAGATCCAGATGGTAAAAAAACAAAAAATGGGGTTTTGTTTATGTGTTCTCTGAGAACTTAAAATACAAGCAATCGCCAAGTTAATGTCCACCCTAAATGGAAAACAAAGCATATAAGTGCCATTTCAGTATTTTGATTACTTAATCTTAAGATCTGCATGTGAAGTTTCCATAAAAAAAAAAAAAGATACATCCTTGTTAGTGCAGAAAATAGCAAAACCTATTTATTGT
This sequence comes from Meles meles, assembly GCF_922984935.1. NCBI lineage: Eukaryota > Metazoa > Chordata > Mammalia > Carnivora > Mustelidae > Meles > Meles meles. The sequence continues at coordinate 42,898,798 of NC_060083.1, read as the reverse complement.
TTATCAGAATCTTTATGCTCAGAATGCAGGAAAGGTTTTTGAGTCACAGTCAGAATTTTGCCTCACCTGCTTTTAAAAAGCTCAGTGCTTTCTGGTTACATCCTGTTTTCCTATTGGTTCCTTAAACTTGTTGAATTAAAGGCTCTCCAGGGAGAAAGTTAATGAGTGGGGAGAAGCATTGTGAAGTTGTTTTCCAGTTAATTCAGAAATCTAGCGGGGCCTGTGATAACGCATGAGGGTGCACACATGCACACACACACAAATAGATGTACACACAAACAGCAGAGCTTCCTGATTGGCTTTCCATGACTCGTTTGCAGGTATACGGATTACATCCTTGGTCTCTGCAGCCAGGCAGGGTCTGAAGCTGCAAGGAGCCTCAGAACTAGCCCCCTGCATCAGGGGCCATACTCCTCTACGAGTCACGCCTGCTGTATAAATCACATTTTCTCATGTGCTGCTATGATGTGGAAAAGGCTAGAGGCTCCAGCTACAAGCAACAAAACATCAAGAAAATAAGACCCCATTTCAGAGTAGGGGTACAAAGAGAAGGCTTGTAAGAACTTGAAAGATACTGAGGAGAAAGGAAGCAATAATGCCACCTAAAAACATGAATAAACATGTACCCCATAGGAGAGGGAGGAAATATGTTTTTAAAAAGAATGGACTAGGATATTGACAAATACTCTCATAAATACAGAAGAGAATAGAATAATGTAAATAATAATAGAATATGGATTAGAAACCGTACTGAGTGTTAAACAGAACCAGTAGTGCTAAGGACATGCTAGCAAACACAGGCCAAAATTACTCAAGTTGGATGATTAATGCAAGAAAAACATACAGAACTAACAAATAGAAAAGAAGATCCAGTCTACGAAAAACTGGAAGGTTGAGAGATGAGTAGAAGAGTATCAACAAAGATTAGCAACATGGAAGCCACAAGTAGAAGCAGTTAAAAGTTTTCTTTAGGTGAGAGGGGACAGTGAACTGAGCAGGACTTCAGAGATCCACTCAGGAACAGTTTTCAGAAAAAGATCCTCTTCTCTGTTCCTCAGACTTCAGCCCATTATATTTGAAAAGTTTAAGATAAGAACTGAAAGCTGCTGGCAAGAAAGGACAGGTGAAAATGAAGATGCCAGGATAAGAGTGACTTCAGACCTTGGACTTTATGCCTCGGAAATAGCAGAAGAGGAAAGTGTGCGAGGTGGGGATTAGCATCAGTCCAAGAGAAGGACTGTGAGCACAGTGGTGCCTGCTGCTATTCTAGAGAAGGCTTACGCAGCTTCCACATAAGACAGCAAAACGTTTTTTAAATGATATTTTAGAGAATGAGGTAAAGTAAAGAGCTGGTGAATTTGAAAATAACTAGAAAATATAAGCCCACCCCCAAAAAGTCAGACAACTCTAAGGGTAAGAAAAGACAAGTCCAGATTGCTAAGACTTGATTTCCCCTACCAGAGGTCAACACTGGAACCATATAAATGAAAGAAGAAAGCAAAAAACCAAAAAAGTATATACAGTTCAGATAGAGATAGCATGAATATACCATGTATAATCTTAAGTGTAAATATGAAAAGCTTAAAAAAATAAGGTCACAATTTTTTTTAAAGATTATTGTATTTGTTGAACAGAGAGAGAGAGATCACAAGTAGGCAAAGAGGCAGGCAGAGAGAGAGGGGGAAGCAGGCTCCCTGCTGAGCAGAGAGCCCGATACGGGGCTCGATCCCAGGACCCTGAGATCATGACCTGAGCTGAAGGCAGAGGCTTAACCCACTGAGCCACCCAAGCACCCCCTGAACTTTTTTTAATGGTATCCTATATTCCAGTAATTTTAATTTTAGAAGTATATTAAAGAAATTACTTGAAAGGAGACAAAAAGTAGTTTGCACAACAGTTTGTAGCTGTGGTGTTTATGATGATGAGCATTTTGGGAACTACTTAATTACCAAATAATAAGGGAGGTGCTAAACTGTGACATAGCAGTACAATTTGGGCCTCAAGCCACGTTTCCTAAAGTGTGGTCCCTCCACCTCTGATGGGACACTAAGATGATTAGGTGGTTCAGAGAGGAACATTTTTTTTTTAAATTTTTAAAATTTTTAAAAATTTTTATTTTTTAAAAGATTTTTTATTACTTGAGAGAGAGAGCGAGCGAGAGGGAACACCAGTGGGGGCAGAGGAGCAGGGGGAGAGGGAGAAGCAGGCTCCCCACTGAGCAAGGAGCCTGATGTGGCACTTGATCCCAGGATGCTGGGATCATGACCCAAGCCAAACGCAGACGCTTAACGACTGAGCCACCCCGGGCGCCCAGGAACTTTTATTTTAATGTGTATTGTTTAAGAGAAAGCTTTTTTAAAAAGTGAGTTAATTTAAGTGACTATGTTAAATAAATGCTGGTATGACTTTTTAGCAGATATGTCCAGAACTGTGGAGGGGATAAGGCAGAGGTTGAAATTAAGGAAACACTATTGCATGGCTATTAAAAATAAGCATATAAACCAGATCCGTGCCATGTGTATATGAACTTGGGGGAATGAAAACAGCATAGTATCTTTACGCACTGAAAACTATGTACATGTATAGATTGACAAAAAATAAAAGTAAAATTTGGTAGTAAATGTCCTTTTCCTATAAAATTGCCTTAGGGCTTTAATGGGTTTTTTTAATCGAATAAAATGTATGTGGTGGTCTGGGACACAGTATTGCTAGAGATAATGTTCTCTCTGCAGTGGGCATTTTCATTGTATTACTTTAGTATTAAAGTAATACAGTGGCAAAGACACTGCCCAGTTGCTGTGTTGTCATCAGGTGTAAATGGCTTAAATTACCACCAAGAGAGTGAACCTTTGAGCAGCATTGCAGTCTTGATGTAACATGCAGTCTTCCCATTGATGGATTTCCAGGCCAGAAGATACATGGTTTTTATCACATTTGTGTTTCAGCCAAGTCCTTCTCAGACACAGTGAGAATAACCAGTACCCTGGCCAATGAACACATTATGTCCTCCTCAAGATTTTTCTCAAATGACTTCCCCAGTGCTCCCATGATGTCCTTAAGGCCCCCTTGTGATTGTTTTTGTTTTAAAGATTTGGTTGATTGATTGATTGATTGGTTGGTTGATTTCTTTGAGAGAGAGCATTGGCAGGGTACAGAGGGAGAGGGAGAAGCACACTCCTCCCTGAGCAGGGAAGGGCCCGCTTGTTAGACCAGTGAGGGCCAAGGCTCCTTGGTGTTCAGGTGTTAACATTGTTAACTCTCTCCTGTTTATGGTTTCTGGCGACTTCATTTCCAAACATCTTGTTTATCCCAGATTATGATGATGGCTTTTCAATGAAGCATACAGCCACCGCCCGTTTCCAGAGAAACCACCGCCTCATCAGTGAAATCCTCAGTGAGAGTGTGGTGCCCGATGTTCGGTCAGTTGTCACAACAGCTAGAATGCAGGTCCTCAAACGACAGGTCCAGTCCTTAATGGTTCATCAGGTAAAGTCACAAAGCATCTGTTATAATAAATTGGGCCTATGTCACGGAACCCCAGTGGCATGATTCTATACTGTGCATCAGTCTGTGAGCTAAATATTTCTGTGTTCAGTCTAACCTGTTCCTGATTCAGGGCAGAGGCTTGAAGAAGTAGAGGTTTCCCGGAGATTTAATAAGTTTGTCATTAAAGCTGTAATACAGACTCTTGTGATAGAAAGTTTGTGCATTAAGAATTTTAAGATATCAAAATACATTATTTTAAAAAAAGTGGTATCTAGGGAAAAAAAAGAATTTTAAGATATCTTCTCAACCTTTATTGCTTAACTAAATATTTTTTCCTGAAGAAATTGCTCAGGCCTGAAGCAGTGTTCTTTGACATATACTTGTTAATTATAGTCACTCCTCTGTGCTGCATTTTGTTTTTAAAATCTTAGCTAGACACATTGTGCAATAAGTGATTTAACTTAAAAATTCAAAAACCTTTGTCACATTGTGAAAAAGCATGGACCATTAAGAAATGTCCATTAAAAAATGTATTTTGCTTTCAAGAAAATAATTCAGTAGTAATAAAGCCTAATCATATGTCTTTCAGCGAAAACTAGAAGCTGAGCTGCTTCAAATAGAGGAGCGACACCAGGAAAAGAAGAGGAAATTCCTGGAAAGCACAGATTCATTTAACAATGAACTTAAAAGGGTATTAATTCAATGTGTTCGCTGTACTTCTTATCACTGTGACTTTGTTCTTGTTCCTTTCTCCAAAATAGTGTTTTTATTGAATGTTGTTCACTTTCAAATAGGGTGAACTTTTCTCTAATGGTAAGGTCTTTGCTTTATGAAATTATTCCCATTTTCTGGCAAAATTTCAGTAGGTTTAAGATATCATAGTATCCACACATGTACTAACTAGCCTGTAGTCCCTAGAATCTCTGGGTGTTTTAATTTAAATGCATGCAGGCGTGAGTTGTTTCATTGTATTGAGACTTATTCATTAAATGTAGCTTATAGTGTACACTTTGTGTTAAAACAAGCAGATCCTATGTTTGGTAGCTTGAAATAGGAACTGGAAGCCTTCTATGTAAATCCAGTGTTTTCAGCATTGCCTCACCAACCATTCCGTGCCACTTGCTGGTACGTGACCACTACAGCAACTTTCTTTTCCTGTAGACACAGGAGTTTCAGAGAAGACCTAGAATCGCCCCCCCATATATATATGTATATAGTTCATAACCAAGAAAACCCACTCGTGAAATAATTTCTCTGGTTCAGAGGTCATAAGAAAAGAACAGTACTAAGAGAGTTTTCTTTCTTTCTACTAGTTGTGCGGTTTGAAGGTAGAAGTGGATATGGAAAAAATTGCTGCTGAAATTGCACAGGCAGAGGAGCAGGCTCGAAAAAGGCAGGAGGAAAGAGAGAAAGAGGCAGCAGAGCAAGCTGAACGCAGTCAGAGCAGCATGGTTCCTGAGGAAGAGCAAGCTGTGAGTAAGACCGAAGAGAAGAAGGACGACGAGAACATCCCGATGGAGACAGGTAACCTGCCCGCTGACCGCAAAGTCAGTGTCAAGGGCTATCCTCTATCTGACCTACACATTTCCTTCCAAATCCTAACCTCTGTAGTAGTTTCACATAAAATGTTAATGTCCGTACAAACAGCAGTGAGGCATTGGTCTTTCGTCTGGCTATTTGAGGTCTTGGTTATTTGTCCAGATTGAGTCATGTCATTTTCCGGGTTAGGTGTATAAAGTATAGTGATAGGAATGGTTGAGAATACGGGCCCTGGAGTCAGACATATCTGGCTCTAATACTCTTTTACAACTTGCTAGCATAGGACTGGATACATTACTTAATCTGTTTCCTCACTTTTAGGTGCTCTAGTACCAGCCTCTTAGAGTTCCAGAGGAAATGTACATAAAATCACTTAATATTGCATTTATAAAATCACTTTGGACTGGATTTCACGTGATATTGGCACTCAGTGTTTTAACCTTTATTGCTAAAATGTAATATGTGGTTGTTGTATTTAGGATCAAGCATCTTTGGTGTCCTAGGACAGGGTTGGGCAAGTAAAACCTGTAGGCCAAATCCTGTCCTACCACCTGCTTTCGTAAAGAACGTTTGGTTGGAACACAGCCTTACCTGTGTGTTTACATATTATCTGTGGCTGCTTTGGGGCTACCATAGTGTAGTTGAGTCGGTGCAGAGACGCCTGGCCCATAAAACCCAAAATCTTTACTATCTAGCCTTTATGGGGAAGGTTGGTTGATACCATCCAAGAGAAAGTTCTTCCAGGCAGACTGATTTTCCTGGTTAAAAGCATTCCTCAGGACACAAAATAACATGTAAAACTTTCATAAAATACTGATTAAACCGATTATTTGAAATTTTGAGATTACCTCACCTTCTGGCACCATTTTGACCCTGCCCAGTGCCCTATGTAAGCAGGAGTAAGTTAAAAGTGTTCTAGGAAATACAGCAAAGGCTCCCTGGACCATCACTGCAAGCAAGGGGAGGGACAGTAGTCACACTTGGCATTCAACTGACAACTTCCAATTTGACATCAGAAAAACATTTAGTGGAATACAGATCACTTTACCAGATGTCACTACAGTGTTTCATTCAGCAGATTAGCATTTCAGATAGTCAGATTTTAAGTGTCATTATCTGAGCCTTCTTCTGTTTCTTGTGAACATATTTTTTATCTTAACAAATTTGGAGCATCAATATTTTTGTGGTTAAAGCAGGAGCTTGAGAATTAGGGTCTGGAGCATGATTCTTTGCTCATTTTGCAACTAGACAGAACACTCTGTCCTTTGCCTCTGTTCTGTCATTTATGAGTAGAGCATGCCTATGGGTCTTCACTCAGATTTTGTCCTTTTAGCTGAAGGAAAAAACAAAATTGAGACTATTAGAGCAGAAACCCTCAGGTTCTTAATTTCTTACAGAAAACAACCCAGCATGACATTGAACAGTGTACCTAAAATATTGCCCTTACATCATTTCCATACCTGCTTTCTCACTAATTAAATCCAAAGCACAGAACCACATTATGTCCAATAGAAAGAAAATGTAAGTCCCTGTGTAATTGTAAATTTTCTAACATTTTTTAAAGTAAAGGAGAACAAATGAATTAATAATAATATATTTAGCAGCACCTGGGTGGCTCAGTCAGTTAAGTGTCTGCCATCAGCTCAGGTCATGGTCCCAGGGCCCTGGGACTGAGCCCCACATCAGGCTCCCTTCTCAGCAGAGAGCCTGCTTCTCCCTCTCCCACTCCCCTTGTCTCTCTATCAGCCAAATAAATAAAATCTTAAAAAATAATAGTAATATATTTATTTATTTAACCCAGTATGTCTTAAACAATTGTCTCAATATGTAATCAACATTTTTAAGGATTAACTTTTCCATTCATTTTCATACTAAGTCTTCAAAATGTGATGTGTGTTTTTTACCTGTAGCACATCTAAATTTAGAAGCTAAATTTTCATCAGAAATACTTGGTCTGTATTTAGCTTTTTTTTTTTTTTTTTTTTTTTAAAGATTTTATTTATTTATTTGACAGACAGAGATCACAAGTAGGCAGAGAGGCAGGCAGAGAGAGTGAGAAGGAAGCAGGCTCCCTGCTGAGCAGAGAGCCCGAAGTGGGGCTCGATCCCAGGACCCCGAGATCATGACTTGAGCCGAAGGCAGCGGCTTAAACCACTGAGCCACCCAGGCGCCCCTGTATTTAGCTTTTATAAATTTACAGCTGAGAAGTGGATTTTCAAACCTGAATTGTTTCAAAGGTGCTAACAGTTCCTCAGTCCCCCTAGCTTGTTCCGGTACTTAATATCGTGTGCGGTGAGTGGCTGCCACGTCAGACGGCACAGCTAGAGACTGTCAGCACAATTAGAAGAATAAACTTTTGTCTTGGCACTGACAGTGACACTTATGTGATTACAGAGGAGACACACCTCGAAGAAGCGACGGAAAGCCAGCGGAATGGCGAAGAAGGCACATCTACTCCTGAGGACAAGGAGAGCGGGCAGGAAGGGGTGGACAGTATGGCTGAGGAAGGGACCAGTGATAGTAACACTGGCTCGGAGAGCAACAGTGCCACGGTGGAGGAGCCGTCAACAGACCCCGCCCCGGAAGACGAGAAGAAAGAATAAATGTTGCCTTGTTTTATGTGTTCTAAATGCTTTTTTAAATGAAAAAAATGTTTTTTGAGTTTTAATGGTGTTATGTGGTTTGTGTAGTATTTTTCTTGTCCGTATCACACCGCCAAAGGCTTTTTTGGACCATTTAGCATCACAAGCCAAATGGCACAGTCACCTTTCCTGAGCCATCGTGAAGATGGTTCTTTTCTTTGGGTCTTCTTTCTAGCCCTCAACTACTGAAAGCCTCAGAATCTAAATTAATTGAGAAAATGCCCACCTCTTTTAGAAAGTCATCCTTGCTGCTGCACTACCTACTCTTACAGATGCCTTCCTACAGCTCACGGGGCGCCTACCAGAGCCATAGCTTTGAACCTCCCAGTCCCCGCCAGCAGCTCCCCCAAAGTCCCCATTCCTCTTTACTTCCACAAAGAGTAGCTTCTTGCAAACATAATCATGTATGAGTATGTATTTGCTCACTTACCTTTTTTATTTTTAATCAGTGTCGCATAGCAAGAGTTGTGGTAAGGAGTTGACTGCAACTAAGCCTGGATCGTACTGATCCAGAAGTAGTCTCCATAGTTCGAATAGTTACCAACTTACGAAGTAGTCATTAAAATGAACATGGTGAATACACATTATGTACGCTGCTTTTTGTTACAATTCGTATTGGGTGTGTTCTGATGAATTCATCCTTATTGTACAGAAAAAAGAATTACTTTTTTACCAAGTTTTCCAAAGACAGAATAGGTCACAAAGCTTAAGGAGTTGAATATTCTCGCAGTGGACTAGACAACTTCAAGACAATTAGCCCATTCCAGATGGAAAACAGCGGGAATTCGGTTCGTCCCTTTGAAACTGTTCCAGAATAATCAAAACTCAAAACCTCAAGGCTCAGCATCCCATAGATCAGAGCCTACCTTTTTGATAAACTCTTAGTAAAGTCTTGGAGATTAGAAGCAAGGTAGTTTGTGACCCATATGCTTCCCAAAACCTAGAATAGATTTTTACTGAATAGTGGTGTATCTGGTGATATATGTTTCTTAAAGGTCCAAATTAATAAATAAGTGGAAAAAAAAAGTCTCTGTGTTTTTATCACTATTTTTATGCAAAGCAAGTGTATTTATTTTGTTACTATAACGCAGGGACAGCAGGGAGCAGGTTCCCACAGCCATTACAGATTTGCATCCTCAGGTAGGGCCCTTGGCTCACCCAACAACATCTATAAACCAATGGAGCATTCAAGTTCAAGACATTCGGGAAAATCAGTTTCCTTATAGTCACGTCGCATATCAAGGTTGGACTTTGACTCCAAAAGTAAAAGGAAATATGTTTCTACATTTAAATTACCTTTGAAGAAGTAGGTAAATAAACGTAAGCCCTCTGCTTACATGCAGAAAACCTCACAAGGGCATGACTTCATTTATAGTGACTTATGATTCACCGCTGTTGAACTTGAGCTCACAACACACAGTGCCTATGGCTGACTGCACTTGTTCAGCCCCTTGAGAATGAGAGGAGGAAAGGAAGCTTCAGACTGGGTGGAAACAACCCTCCATCTCTGTTTTTCTAAACAGCACAGGGGATCTTTCTCTTGTTTGTGAGTTGAAGAACTAACCAGTCAAATAGGTGAGCTTCTGGGAGTCGGACGTTGTAGGGCTAAGAATTTAGCCATCTACCCAACAGATTAGATAGCTCCGCTGGTGCATTCCCCCTCAACATGGGGCAGAGAGGTTGTTGAGTACGTGTGTGGAGAGAGTGCCAGAGCAGGATCGGGTGGTTTTCTGCGGTATTGAAGTCCCTGAGACGAAGTGGTGCCTTTGCCAGGCCGGAGAGGGCACCGGGTAACGCACATCTGCTCAGCCTGCCCACAAGCCCTGCCCACAAGCATGCTAGGGCAACCGGCTGGAGAATGAATTTAATCAGATACAATTTGACCGCTTTTAACCACAGGGCAAGGAAGATTGAATTAATATTCCCCTGTGTCAGAGTGATCTGTTACAGAAATCACCAACATTGGAGATGATTCCTTAAGTTTCTTTGAGAATGTGGGATATTATTGAGGTCTTTGATTTTATTTTTCTCTTCCCATATCCCTGTAGGCATTGGGCAAGTCACTTAAACTCAGAGCCTGTTGCAACTCCAAAATGGATGGAGCTGTTTTGTCTCATGCCCTTACTCCTCCAAAAAGCCATGACTTGGAGTGCATTTATTTTGCATACGAATGCATAAAATTTAAAGGCTTCTATTTTCATTAATTTTTGACAAAAAATGGGAGGGGGAAATCCCCATAGCCCCCCTAGTTTTCTCACCAGAGTTTCAAATTTCCTATCTCTCCCTGTCGGTCAACAAGCATGTGTTTTTAAATGGCTCTGCTGCAGTATGTGGGTATTACTCTGGCAAACAGAACTTGGAGGGACAGTTAGTAGGAGCTATCCCATTTTAACACAGTATGGACGTCCTATGGAAAAGATAAAACAGTTCGGTACATTTGAAAAGAGAATCTGACATTTAACTAAGTCACTCTAAATTTTTTAGTTTTGGTCCATCACATTCAGATACCAGTTTGGGGTTTCAGACAGTTGGTGCTGACAGTGTGAAACTCCCACCGCCTGCAGTTAAATTTGAAGCTTTGGTTTCTCATGTGAACAGGCAAGGAAGCTGGGATTATGCTTTGTTCAATCCTCATTTCATGAATAGATCTCCTCTACCCCCAAGCACTACCACACACAGGCTCTCCACCTGGTTTCAGCATACGCAAGAGTTTTATCTTGTTTCTCACCACTGGGCAAACCTTGCTGGAACAATTGGCTTCCTAATGGTTTGCACATTAGAGGGCTTAACGTCTTTGCAAATGAAAAATCCGCTGTGCAATAACAAGTCAAGAGGAACTCAGAGCCTTTTTAGAAGAAATCATGCTGAATTATAATTTGGCTTACTGTGATAATGTTTCTTTGATCAGTATGCAAAGGAAAATTCTGGGTTTAGTAGAAAACAATATCCAAATGCATCAAAAGTTACAAAACTGTTTATAAATGTCTTTAGTATCAGGTTGAACTATAGGAAATTGCCAGTGTAGGTTTTTGTCTACAAAATGACGAGTTCACCTGATTCAACCTAATAATTCTGCATTTTACAGTCCAAGGATAAGCTCTTAAGAGCAGCTTTCTGAGTATAAAATGATGGAACTTTTGATTACCAGACTGATCTAATACTTACTACATATTGTTAAACAAAGCGCTGATTAAAATGCAAATCCCCACCTGATTTTGAAAATACATTGCAGGAAATAGTTAAACCAACAGGCTTATGTTCACATGTTTTCTCATTTAGCACCAAAAAGGTTCTAATAACTTTTTTTGCATAATTTTTTTAATCAAGTGTTACGTTGGGAGGGGGAATTCCCAAATGATTTAATTGCCTTTTACACAAAACTGAGACAATTGCAGATAATGGTTTCCTATGATAAGCCATTTGAAAGGAAGAAACAGCTACCTCAGAATCCTTGACATTGAAGAGTGGCAAAGACCTTAGGTCCGATCCGGTCTTTGGACGGAGAGCATCCCCTTCTCTGTGTCCCCTAGGGTTGTCATGCGCTGCTGAAATAAACACCTCTGGTCTTGGGGAGCCATCCTCTCTGAACACAGCTCATTCATTGTTTAGTTGAATTACTTCTCACTGAGCTAAAATCTGCCTTCCTGTCAACCCCCTTGTCCTTCTTCTACACCTTGAAATCAAATAGAATAAATGTAATCCTCTCCCAAATAAAAGACCTTCAGGTATTTCAAGACAAGTGCACCTTGAGATCCTGCCATAGGATACAGTTTCTATCTTTCAGTGTCTCTTAATGAACTGGGGGTAAAAGACTATGCCTTTTTCTACCCTTGGGGTCTGGACTACTAGAAAGCACTAATGTTTTCTCTAATGGAGGAAAATCATCGTTCCTTCACCATGTACTGTCCTTAGTCAAGGCACATCCCGAGAACTCAGAAACCGCCTGTCTAAAATAAGAAGGGGTTGTTCTTTGATGACCTTAAGGTCCCGTCCAACACAAAATGTTTATAATATACAGATGCAGGGACGCCTGGGTGGCTCAGTCGGTTGGGCCGCTGCCTTCAGCTCAGATCATGATCCCAGGGTCCTAGGATCGAGTCCTGCATCGGGCTCCTTGCTCCGCAGGGAGCCTGCTTCTCTCTACGCCTCCGCCTCCCACTCTGCCTGCCACTCTGCCTGCTTGTGCGCTCACTCGATCTCTCTCTCTCTCTCTCTCTCTCTCATAAATAAATAAATAAATAAATAAATAAATATCTTTTAAAAAAATAGTACAGATGCAAACTCCATAAAATGAGTGTTGATTAATAGTTACATACGGAGCAAAACTGGGAGCAAATGGGTTTAATTCACTAACACAATACTTCTCAAAACACAGTCATTTGCATGGACAGCCCCAATTTCTACCATTTCTGGGTACCATCTGTACTATTACTACTTAACAGCTTTCTCTGAATCAACTTACTTATTCCACTTGAATCATTCATTTTAGAAGGAAACTTTATATCAGCATAAATGTGAAACCATGGTCTTTTTCATAAAAAGAAACACTCTTTTTTTAAAAAAAAGACTTTATTTATTTATTTGAGCAAGAGAGAGAGAGAGAGCATGAGCAGGGGGCGGGAGGAGGGGAGAGGTAGAGGGAGAAGCCGGCTCTGCACTGAGCCAGGAGACTGACTCAGGGCTCCATCCCGGGCCCCTGAGGCCATGACCAGAGCTGAAGACAGACACAACCGACTGAGCCACCAAGAAGCCCCCAGAAGAAAACACTCTTGAATATAGACATTTTACTAGTGATGTTTATACTTAAATAAGTACTATTCTAAAAAACATTATTTAGAAGATCGGCACATTATCCAAAATCATCTGAAGGATCTCACAGAGTAGTTTGGATAAAGGTCCTTGGAGAAAGCTGCACTAGAAGAGAAGGCTATTTCCTGCTACCTGGAGGTTCAGGAGCCTTGTCTTCTCAGAAATGATCCCTGAGGCAACAGCAGTTTGTAACTTGAGGTCAAATTAGTGAAAGCTGATCCTATGATTACCTAATATTAAAGGCCAACATTTTTTTGAGCACTTACTATATACTCATGTGTTTTTTCATACCTCTGAGTCTTATTTTCTAATTTCCTTAAGTTAGTATTAGAGTAGATCACTTTACCAGTGAAATCTGTCTTTGTAATCTTGGGCCGGAGTTAATCAACCCCTACAAACCAGCTTGTTGGAGGGGAAAAAAAAGTCTGTAGCCCTAGAGAATAAAATGAAATGGAAATTGCGTATGTGTCCTAGAATTTCATCACTGTGGATCAATAATCTGAAAGACTTAAAGACAAAAGAAACTACTTGGAGATCAGTGCTCTTATACGGGGAGATACATGTGTAAAAATTATTCCCTTTTGACTCCTCATCTCCTTTCCTTCAGAGTTCTCCATACCACCAAAAAAAGAAAGAAAAATGCACAGATTTAAAACAAATGACTTCTAAACCTCAATGCTACGAGTTCCATGCCGCATGGAGAATGGCCCCCATGTCTGATAGGGTGTGTTATGTTTGCATTTTACCCCTGTTGTGGTTTCCTGTCAGTCTGTGAGCTTTGGGGAACCTTTTACAAGACTTGAGTCTCAGAAATTTCAGGAAGTACCAATATCAGATGGCTGTCAGGCATTTCTAAACTTTACCCACCTCTTCTTCCTGTGTGTGTGCTCCGGATTGGTCTTCCGCCTCCTCAAAAAACACTCCACGTATCCTGGAACATCAGCTTTTAAATCAAATATCAGTCATGGTCCAGGTGGACAATTCTGAAATTAATGAGCATCAGAATTTCCCCAGGGAGCCTGCCCAGAGCCCCATCAAACCCTACTGAATTAGAGCCTACCAGGTGGGAGCCCAGGAATCTAGGGTTTCAAAGCTTTGAGAACCACCAATTTGGTTTAATCTCCTCATTTTCCAAAAGGGGAAACTGAGGTCCAAGGAAGAGAACCGAGTGACTCATCTAGGAACCAGCTGTAGAAGCCAGTCCTAGAATTGTTCTTTACAGCTTCTGAGGAGAGCAGACCCTCAAAATCCTGCTCAAGGAGTGCCTGGGTGGGTCAGTGGGTTGAGCCTCCAAATCTTGCTCCCCGCTCAGGTCTTGATCTCAAGGTCATGAGTTCATGCCCCACATCAAGCTCCACGCTGGCATGGAGCCTATTTAAGAAAGAAAGAAACAAAAAAACCCTGCTCCAGCCTAATTGAACTGAACTTTGCCAAACGTTTGACATCGTTCTTGAATGTTTCCCATCATGCCAGTTTATTTAGACCAGGATCACTTTCCTTGAAATGAAATCCTACAAGCAGGGAACGGCTGCTTGGGTTGTCCCTGGACACCCAAAACCGGTTGTGATCAGTATCCAGGAGCAGAGTTGGATGGACTCTGCAAAAGCAGAAGCCGTGAAATCCAACCTGTAAAGGGTGAGATCTGCCCCAGGAAGAGAGGCAGTGAAGAGTGGGGTCAAGAACACAGGCTTTAGCGCAGTTCCGGGTTCAAGTGCCGGGACGCCATCTGCACAATGGGGACCAAGTTCATGCACTATCAACTTCCCAGGTGATTGGGAGAAGAAAACGAGAGGCAGATGAAAGCACCTTGCCCGATGTCTGGTACATGGGATGCACGCAGTGCGTGGCGGGGGTGAGGACAATGACGATGGCTCAAGACCAAGTGCCTGCCTGGGAAAGCATGGGAAACAGTCAAACCCACTAAACAAGTGTATCAAAATACAAAGAAAGCCTTACTTAACCGCCATACAATTCTAGCCGATGCAGTATTGGCTTGAGCCAGTAGGCAGTCAGCTTGGAGGGCAGGTAAAGGGAGCCCCTCTATTCTTCAACAAAGTGTTGTGGAACCCCAGCCCATGGCCAGGCTCAGAGTTCTGTGCTCCATAGGCACCATCTCATTTAACCCTCCCAAAAACCCGACGAGATCAGCTTTAAAGATGCAAAGACTGAGGTTCAGAGAAGCGAAATAACTTGTCGAAGATCACACAATTCCTGGTGGACACAGGATGCCTCCCTCTCCCACCCCAGACCCACCAGAGTCCGGCGCTAGGGAGAACGGATGCCTCTAGCGGTGACATATGGACTCAGACTGCCCGTTGACCCTGGCCTTCTCTCTTCTGCAACTCTTTCAAAGTACCACGGCTTTCTCATAACCCCCCCAGTTCTTGAAATGACTTTTTAAAGAGGGAGGTGGGCTTAAAAACCAACACCTTCTCTTTCGAGAGCATTAACAAGGAATTGTATCCTAATTGGCAGTTCCCAGATACTTGCGCAGGTGGAAAGACCCAGGCAGAAGACATGTCAAGTCACAAACGGAAGCTCCGTGCTTTTACACCGTTATGTTGGTGTTTTCAGCCAGGCCCTCCTTACAAAACAGATCTCACAGAACACCTGTTGAACTGGAATTATCACCAAAATACAAAGCTTCATGACAAAGAGCAAACAAATACAAGAATCAGTAAGGATCCCACCACAATAGCATCTGTTTCTAAACACTTTGCAACCAGCTGAGCACCTCTATGCTTCAGCAGTCAGGGTCACGCACGAAAGCAGGGGGCTGACGCGTGGAGCACCAGGAAATCTGTGCTTATCGAAATAGCTGACTCGCTGTTGGCCACAGCCAGGCTAACGGCCAGAGCAGGATCTGCAAGGGTCTCCCCCCTTGTAGCAAGATTATCTCACCATTATCGCCCCCCATTTGTGAAAGTGAATTTTATGATCTCCCACTTCCCAAGGTAGGTCCGTAAACCAGGGACAGGTGAGTACTTGATAGACATACTTAGAAAGAAGCAAGCCAGTTTGTTCTGCTGAGACGGTCTAGATCAGCACAGCTGGAGTGTCTGGCTGGCAGGGTCATCAGAGCTGTCGTTGGCTAGAACACACTGGGTAGTTTGAGAGCTCAAGACGAAGAGCAATATATTTATACATGATTTGCCTTCTTGTGGCCAAGAAACAGAGAGGGATCCGAGCACCAGGCTTGTCTGACGAGGTAACGCCCTCTGCAACAGGTGTCAGCTTCCTGCGGGGGCGGGGGGGGGGGGAGGGAGATGGGCTACTTTCTGACTGCTTCTGGCCAGAGACAAAAATGCTAGTCTGATGGTGTCCCATCACCCATTGCCTCACCCCTGGGAGTGCCAACAAATGCTCCGTCCACCTGGGCGCCGGTATCCCGGGCTGTGCCTCCAGCGCCCTCTATAGGACATTGTTAAGAACTGGACGCAGGGAGCTGGTGGGACAAAACCCTTCGGTTGACCGGTTTCGCTGGGACTGAGTGGGGACTTTCAGTGCTAAAATTGGGAAAGTCCTGGGCAAGCTGAGACAAGCTGGCCACCCTGGTGACTAAAAGGGGATCTAAATCTGGTTGTAGGTGGTGGAGTGGGGACCCTGAATTTTTAAAAAGATTTTATTTATTTGAGAGCGAGAGGGAGAGAGAGCGCGCACATATGATCAGGGGTAGAAGCAGGCAGACTCCCTGCTGAGTAGTGAGCCCAACCTGGGGCTTGATCCCGGACCCTGAGATCATGACCTGAGCTGAAGGCAACTGCTTAACCCACTGAGCCAACCAGGCGCCCTGAGACCCTGCATTATTAAACCATGGTCACTTTATGGTTGAAATCAGAGAACGGGGAGGGGAGAGCAGAATTCTGAGAGAGGGGCAGGAGCTATACCATCTCATCTGCCTGGCCCCCGGGGATGGACAGAGCCCAGAAAAGACAGGTGAACACCTAGGTTCAGAGTGTGAAAGAAGAAGCAATCACATTTCCAACCACAGGAGGCTGATGAAATAAGTAACGAGACTAGAGGTATTTTGGTGGGGGGGCGGGTTAATGATGATGAGAAAGATGATGGAGCCACATGGCACATATGCATAGGCTCTCCGGTTAGGTTGTTTCAAAAAGTAAATGTCTTTAGAGATCATATCATGTATAATTAAATATGCATCTGGACGAGGACTGGAAGGGAAACTGGGTCCAGACAGAAACTAGATCCAGGGGGGTTGTGGTCAGATGAGGGGTGATTTTTTAATTTTTCTCTTTTCAAAGACTTTTTTTAAAAGATTTTATTTATTTATTTGACAGACAGAGATCACAGGTAGACAGAGAGGCAGGCAGAGAGAGAGGGAAGCAGGCTCCCTGCTGAGCAGAGAGCCCGATGCTGGGCTTGATCCCAGGACCCTGGAATCATGACCTAAACTGAAGGCAGAGGCTTCAACACACTGAGCCACCCAGGCACCCCCAATTCTTCTCTTTTCAAAACTCAGTTTATATTTATATAAAGTTCTCATGTGCTACACGCCACTGAAAAATAAAGCAAAAAAACCCTTCCACGATGGCTATGAATGAGACCTGTTCCAAAACAAAGGACAGTCCTAGATTAATACATTTGAAGTTACCCAGGAAGAGAAGGGACCAACGTTGGCAGAAGGGAATTAATTCTCCTTTCAACTCATGGGGCTTAATTATTTTGTTCATCTCCCCACCCTGCCGGTGCCAGAGCCGGCGTCGGAACACCCAGGCCCCAGGTAGAGACACTGGCTTTGCAGAGCTGCCCGCAGGCGGGCCAAGAGATGGAACAAGAGGCGGGTGTTCTTCCAACTGATGATCTTTGAAGGATAACAAATCCAAGCTGCCATCAAAATGAAGACATGAGGCTGACTCAACAGCCAGGCCGGGCCGAGCGGCGTCCTCCAGCCCTGGCGTGTGTGCGGATCACAAAGGTGGCCGGGAGGCCACCAGGACAGGTTCCCAGCTGCTGAGGGCCAGCTCTGGGGCTCAGAGGTGGGTCTCGTGCCAATGGGAGACAGCGGCCCAGCAGCCTCTCCCTTCCTCTGCCCCTTCCTCTGCCCATGTGCCCAGGCTCCCTGCCCCTCGCCCAGCCCCGTCTCCATGGAACTTCAGAAAAGGCTTAGGGTTGTTTGTGTAAGTTTTCAACAGGATGCTTCCTGTTCATCCAGTTTCAAGGCTCCAGGGAAACCAGTGAGGCTCCATCGCATTATGTTCTCCACCCAGAGGTTATCCCAGGACCCAAGGCCTCCCCCACCCCCACCCCCAAGGCCTGGCCTGGATTGTGGACAAGGAACTAAGTATTAGCTTGTAGGAAATTTGAATTGTTATTGATTCAGCTCTGTATCAGAGCTTTACCCATTTGCAAACATGGTTCTGCGGTCGGTCCAAAGTGGCCACCCTGAGAGGATGCCCAGCACCTTTGCTCCTTGTCATTCATCCCACTTGCTGTACCCTAGGAAGACAGAAGCAGCCGGAATCTACCTGGATAGAACCTTCCTGGCCTCACCTGAAAACCAACTGACCAGGTCCAAGCCCATAGGCCATGCCAATTCCTGCAATGCCGGGTCCCCGGTTTGCAAACATTTCTGCCCTCTTCATCCTGTCTCAGACCAGCAAACTGCTCTGTTATTCCCAGTGGCCCTGGCTGGGTGACCCTGAAGCCTGGATCCTGACCCTGACAAGATTTCAGCTCTCCCAGATCTGGGGGAGAATTTGCTGTGAAATTTTCTTCCCAGCTCTGTCCCCAGCCTCTTTCTCAGACATAGACAAAAGCAAGCTGCCTCTTCTCCAGAAAAGAAGATGGCAGGCAGAGGCCAGGGAGTGAGGGATGGATCTCTGTCACGTGTTCATTCCGTACTTCCTGACAGCTACTCGACAGCGAGGTGATGGGGCACAATCCAAGATGAGGGGGGCCCGGGCACAGGCCCAAGGAGCTGGAACCTTGGAGACAGAAGAGAGAGATGGACTGAATGCCTCCAGCAGGGGTCACTTGCTTGGTCCCTGAGCCAGAGGAGCTCAGAAGAGGGAGACTGTGAACCTCGGAATGGGGAGGGGGAAAGGGCTTCCTGCACAACGATCCTGCCGCTTCTCTATTGGGCACTTTGGTGCCCCCAGCGAGGGTCCCCTGTGGCCCTACATTCGATATGTCAAACATTCTCAGTTCAACTAAGCCATACCATGGAGTCTCCCCAAGGGGCCCCGGGAAAGGGGCCTTCGGAACAACAAACACTCCAGCGACCTTGGAACTTGTCCCTTGCCCACATGGTGCACTCCTGATCTTCAGCACAGAGCACATGGTCCCCAGAGCAGGGAACACTGCGCCCGGAGACTCCTCCCTGGCACTTGCCATCGGGATTCCAATAGGAGGCTGCTGCCTCAGCCGCCTCTAGCACTCCCTCCGTCCCTGACCCCAACCCTTCTATTTAGCCCTTGTGTCCTGTTTGTGTCCATGTCTGTCTGCATCAGGAGAGCAGGGCGTCATCTGTTGGCCTCCATGATCTTCCCACCCTCCCCGCCGAACTGTTCCATATACCAGGTCATCCAGGAAACCTGCTAAAGCAACAGGAAAGTTTGGAGACATGCCTACGAGACTCTGCCGGAGTCACCCCTCGCTCGGAGGCAGATACTACAGTTAGGCACTCTCAAAGTCCCCAGGCTTTGGGGTAGGGGATCCCCAGCATCCAGGAGAGTCCCACAGCTGGAAGGATTGAGCAGATGTTGCCTTGGTGGGGGGAGCCCAGCTCCTGTCTTCTGCAGCCAAAGGGCTCCACCCAGAGGACAGGCGGTGAGGATCCCTGTTTCTCCACCCGCTGTGGATGAGCTGTCCTGAGGAAACTCAGAAACCCCCAGCGCTTCTCCTGAACAGCTCTGAAGAATTACCTCCTTTCTCGAAATAGCCAGTGCCCAACCCTTGCCTCTAGCCCCAGGAGTGCGTCCTGTCTTCAAATGAGAGGAAAAGTGGGGCAGCTCAGAATTCTGCCTCCCACCTAGGGGAGCTTTCAGAACCCAATGAGGCCATCTGGGAATGGGCTCAAGCTACGCAAAAGTACAAGTCTCGGCTTAACCCCAAGGGGGTTTTTGGTTGTTATCTGCAGGGCAAGAGGCACCGTAAGAAAATTCTCCCCTCCTGTTTTCACTTCCTCTTCTCTCTCTTTACCCTGGGAAGGGGAAAATCCTACAAAGATTTGCAGGTGACGTGTAAAAAATACCAAAACAAAATTCTAGTTGCATTTTAACAGTATCTTTTGGTGGCAGCCACGTGACTGGGTTCTGACGTCCCAAATTCAAAGCCTGAAAGAATCATGAGATCAGAACAAATGTGTGGGTGGTGAGGCCCCCCTGGCCCGACATACTAACACCATATTGCCCTGTCAACGCCCTTCCAGCCTGGACCTGGATAATTGTTACCACGCTGTTACCATCTTCAGGCAGCCCCGTGGAAGACATTGCCTCTGTGTTAAGCTAGAGTCCATGGGCGCTATGACCGCTGGTCCCCGGTGGGGGCCAGGTGGTATTTCAATGACACAGAGAACCCAGGAATGCCCAGTCCTCCCCAGTCTGCTCCACCAAGGAACAGGTGCTTCGGACCAAGGAACAGAAGCTAAATGGGAGTCACCATCCCCTAGCCACCAGTGACATCAGCCCCAGTAAAGTCACAAAGCACTGAGAACTGCTCTTACATTTGCTGGGATCAACAGCCCCCCTCTCTGTGCTGTACATTTACTATGGTGCTGGGCCCTGCGGTGAACAAAGCCGGGAAGAACCATGAAGGACTAGCCAGAGGGAAGGTCATGTTCAGTGTGTTCAGTAGTGGGAAAAGTGCAGAGTGAGGGGGTGTGGCTGCCCCTGCTTGCCTTTGTGGGACTGTAGGCTTTGACACGAGCTGCCCCACTGCTCCCCTGAGCCCCACCCCAGCCTGGTGAATGTCCACAGAAAGTTGTGGTCTCAACCCGTGTCACCATGGTAACCTCAGAGCCCGGCTCGTGTTAGGTAGGATATGACACAAGAGGGGCTGGCTAAATGCTCCTTGAATGAATGAATGTATGAATAAATGCCAACTGTTATCGGGCTAGCATATGGCCAGACCTTAGGACATGCACCCTGCCTCACACTGCTTTCGTTCCCATAGGGCTTCACAGTGAAGCAGCCCCTTCATTGGAAGGACTCCCTCATTCAACACTTCAGAAGCGTTCACTGAATAAATACTGAGATCCTATGATGCCCCAGACTTGGCTCTTGGTGCTGGGGGATTCATCAATGAGCAAAACACAAAAACTTTTGCCCTCAGGAGTTTATTTTCAGCGGGGAATGAGACAAACTGTTTTCCGGGGGCGCCTGGGTGGCTCGGTCGGTTAAGCATCCGACTTGATTTCGGCTCAGGTTGTGATATCTCAGGGTGGTGAGATCGATCCCTGCGTCAGGCTCTGCACTCAGTGGGGATCCGGCTTGAGAGTCTCTCTCCCTCTCCCTCCACCAGCCCATGTGCGTGACTTTTCTCTCTCTCTCTCTCTCTCTCTCTCTCTCTCAAAAAAAAAGCTAAGCCCCAAAAAAACTCTGTCTTCTGTGTCACATACACACTCATCATTTCCTTCATGCCTTCTCCTGGCTCATCCGCGGCCTTGGGCTTTAGCCCTTCAAGGTAGTAGTGATGCCTGCAACCTTGCAGGAGAATCCGCGTTCTTCAAACTGGAGAACAGTCCAGTGACTCTGGAAGGGCCACTACAAGAGTAAAACGGTGCCATGTCAGTCCGCCAGGACAGAGGCAAGGGAGGCAACACCTTTGCTTCGTGGACCTCAACTCTGAGTCTGCCTCCACAGTGTCTTCTGCCTTGGGGTAAAACTGGCCCTCCTATTTTAATTAAAGTGAATTAAATAGATCCAGCTATTATAATAGAGTGACGCAGAGCTATCCCGATGGCCGCCCTCGCCCTGGGCACCTTGCCGGCATCGGGCCATTGGCACGTCATCTTCCCAGCTTTGCTCCCCAGGCTGCCTGGCTTCCGGCAGGGGGTCTGTGAGCCCTTGCACATGTTATCTTGCCGGCATCTGGAGAGGGATGGCCAGCCCCTCGCAGGACCGCGGGCATGTGGGTGCTGTTCTTCGGCAACATTTCCCACCTTCCTGGGTGGCACAACTGTTTCACCAGGCACTGGAGGGGGTGGGGTGCTCCAAGACACCCAAAAACTCACTCGCGTGGAATGAGGGGGCATCGTTCGCTTTAGAGATCTGGCCTGTGTGGTTTTCCTGCAGATCTAGGCACACAGTGCAGTCTCAAAAAAAGCCTTTCATTTTGGGGGTGGGGGGGAAGGGATACAAAATGCAGAAGAACTGTCTATTTAAAGTAATCACGTGGTGGGTTGCTGCAAAGTGGTAAATCCTTTTTTATAGCAAGTCATCTTAATTGGGTTCTCGTGATGTGGATTTGTTAAAGGTTTGAAGTGAACTGCATCCTTCCGGAGTCCCTTTTCCTTTGTGTTCCCTGAAGCCCAGGGACAAATAGCGCCTAAAAACAGCCATCATTGACACAACCCATATCATACTCACAGCCTCCGGAGAGGTATAAACCTAATCCCTTCACCTAAAGAAGGTCAGAATTTCCACCACAAAAGGGAATCCAAAGGACGTGTCACAAACAAAAACAATTTCTGCTCCCCAGTTCACAGTTAGCAAGTCAATCCTCTTCATTCTTTTCCCATTTCTGCTAGTAAAACTGACTGAGCCCAGCAGGCCTGCTTTTTCCTTCTAATGCCAACTGATGGGATTTCCTTCTAATGCCCCCAAATGCAAGCCATCACCATGAACCAAAGTCTTTAAGAAAAAACTGCCAAAGCTGGTCTCTCCCTCCGCAGCTGAGGAAGGAGAGAAGCGTCTCCATCAGAAAACCAGTTCAAGGAATCAGATCTGATAAGGGGATAGGATGAAGATTTCTCCAAGAATATAAATCCTCTTCTCCCAGGGCAGTGTGCGGACGCCCGTGAATATCCGTCACTGTTCTAGGCTGGACTTGGTTAGACTAAATCTGTCCCTGCAAGCATTCACTCCACAAAATGGTCTGGTAAGGGGGCACCTGGGTGGCTCTGTTGGTTAAGCATCTGACTCTTGGTTTCAGGTCAGGTCACCATCTTGTGGGGGGTGGGCTCCCGTGTCGTGCACGCTGGAGACTCCTGGAGGCTTCTCTCTGCCCCTCCCCATATGCATGCGCACACACGCTCTCTCTTTCTAAAAGAAATAAATAAATCTTTGTTTTCTTTTTAAATAGGGTCTGGTAAGATTCCTAAGGCTATAGAAATGGTTGCCACGTTCTGTAAAAGACAAAAGAAAACAAAAACCCAAAGACACCTATAATTCTGACCCATTTCTCCCTTAAGAACGGGCTGTTATCTAGAAACTGACACCTCTGTATTTTGACGCTATTCTGTGGGTTTCTCTATCAAATCACATACAAAGCTGTTCCCATTTCCTCTTCTCCCGCTTGCATGACAAAACAAATGAAACCTAAGACTCTGTGGGCTTTATAACCTAATTTGAAAGGCTAGGTTACTGAAATTAACAGGGGTAAGCATTTTTTATTAAATGGCCCTTTGGGTTGTTCAACACCCACCATGGGCGGGCCATCCTGGAGATGTGCTCCCTGCCTCCTCTCTCCCCAGGAAGCCCTCCGAGTCCAACCTGAACTTCCCTTTAGGATTCTTCCCTTTAGGATTCTTCAGTCTTCTTTATGGTTAAGTCCCAGTCACTTTGCTTTGTGTTACCAAAGACTTCTTACCAGGGATGAACTGTTAGGAGACAAAGAGGGGAAGGAGGGATGGGAAAAACAATTGTCACCAATCACAAAACGTCTACCCATTAAAAAAAAAAAAAAGCAACATCTCAATTAAAACTAGCACGTGTTTAAATTCCATCTCACCCCGTAGAGTCAAATATTGAATTTCAGTTGCCCTGTGGGGTGTCACTGAGATCCCGATTAGTCAGACATAAATGTACAGCCGGCTCGGTTCTCGGGACCCGTGAGGACTTCTCAGAAGAAATGGCACTGTCTCATCCACAGTCTAGCCCTGCCAAAAAAAAAAAAAAAAAAATTACACATACATGTGAGTGTCTACCTAATTCTGGGAACTCTTCTGGCTGATGCTGAAGTGTAACCAACACTGTGTTTGTGCAGCTTGTATCGTTCCTTCCCAAAGAGCTTCTTCTCTACCCCAGTCTTGGCTAATCAAAATCCTACCACCCACTGACTGAATACAGTGAATCCACCCTTAGAATGAACCTATATGCAGCCATTTATTTTTTTTCAAGATTTTATTTATTTATTTATTTGACACAGAGAGGGAGAGAAAGAGAGAGCACAAGCAGGGGGAGCAGCAGGGGAAGAGGGAGAAGCAGGCTCCCCGCTGAGCAGGGAGCCTGATGCGGGGCTTGATCCCAGGACCCCAGGATAATGACCTGAGCCGAAGGCAGACGTTTAACCGACTGAGCTACCCAGGCGCTGCCATATGCGGTCATTCAAAATGATGTTGTGAACACTGTTATGCTGTAAATAAACAAATAAAAAAAAAATGATGTTGTGGAAGGACAGTTAGTTACAAGGAGGAAAGTTCACAATGTATTTGTCAAGTGAAAATAGTGGCATAAAACAGCAGGTGCCATATATGCATTTTGAAAGCTCTACATTCTTTCCTTTTTGAAAAAAGATTGGACAGATATGGTCATCCTTAGTGGTTTATTTCCTTCCCATGCTTCTCAATGCTTCACGACATTTTACTTCTATAACTGAACAAATGTAAGGAGAAAACAGCCTACTCGTTAGAGGCTGAAGTTTCCCCTGCCCCCAAATTAATATGTGTTATGTCCCAAACCATAGTACCTCAGAATGTATTTGGGGACAGGACCTTTACAGAGGTCAGATTGGGTCGCATGGGTCACGCAGGCCCAAATCCAATATGGCTGGCCTCCTGACACGATGAGGCGGTCAGAACACGGGCAACACAGACAAAGGGACGACCATGTGAGGACACAGCGAGAAGGCAGCCATCTGCGAGCCAAAGAGGGAGGTCTCGGAGGCAACCAATGCTGCCAACCCCTTGGTCTCAGATGTCTGGACTTCAGCTCTGTGAGAAAACAAAATTGTGTTGTGTTGTGCTGTGTTGTGTTGTGTTGTGTTGTGTTGTGTTGTGAACCACCTGGTCTGTGGTGGTGCATAATGGCAGCCTGAGCAACCTAACACAGGACCCGTCTCTCAGAGACCTGCTCAAAGGCCAGCCCTGCTGTGAACTCTCCTCTCACTCCCAAACTTGCCCTCCTTCTGTCGTCTTCCTGGTGCCTCCACTTTCCTGTCATCTGGCCTCACGCAGAATAAGTCTGGTTCACACCTCTATCTTGCTGGGTTGGAAGCTCCTGAGGGCGAGGCTCAGGCCTCACTCACCTCCTTGCCCAGCACTGGAGAGCCCGCTCAGATGGCCTGGAGGGAAGCACAACTTCCCAAGAACACCAGCAGGGGTCAGACAGCCCAGAGGCTCCCGAGTGGCGGCAGTGCGGTGTGTTTGTGTCTGTGTGGCCTGTGTGGCCGTGTGTGTCTGCGCTGGGGGAGGGCGTGGCGGTTCCACAAGGGCGCCGCTCCGTCCCAGCTGTGTAATCTCGCAGGCAGTCACACTTCACACCCAAACCTAAAAGGTTCACAGAGCATTTTCACATGTATCCTCTGAGTTCGTTGTCATGACGATCCCCTAAGATTGCGTATTATTTCCTCCAGTTCTCAGGTGAGGTAACCATCCTCCAAGAGGTGGGGAAACAAAACATTCCGTTGTGAAAACTTACAACAATAATTGCTAGAATGTCTTGAGTGCCTGGCAACGCACCAAACACTGCAGGGCTTGTCCCAAAGGATCCTCGAGACGAGCCTATAAGAGAGGGGTTAATACTCGACCTACTTTATGGATAAGGAAACTGAGGCTCAGAGGAGTTACCTGAGATCACACAGCTAGAAAATGCTGGAGGTGGGTCTTAAACATGGGATTTGTATCCATAGCCCCCTCTTGCAACCCACATGCCACGGTGCCCCCTTCCACACATAAATTAGTAGAGAGAGAGGGTGCTGAATGAGGGGAACAGACAGGAATTGCTCCAAATATCAGAGACTGCATACGTCTGGAAAGTCTTCTTGAAAATGCTGAGATTTGAGCCAAGCCTTTAGGACATAGTTGAGTGGAGAGGATGGGAGGGACCAGGTGGCCTCACTTAATGCTGTTTACCACCAAGAGTTTCACAAGTCAGTTTGAACCACCAGATTCAAACCCCCGCCCTCTGTCCCTCTTGAGCCCCTGGTCTGTGCCATCCACTGGGCTGCGGGGCACAGGGGAGAGGAGGATGGAGAAGAGCTCTCTCCCTTGGCGAAGGCAGACTGTGCCTAACAAAAGGAACCCAAGAGGACAAGCATCAACTCCAAAGGCTTGTTTTTTTGTATGGTTTTGTGTGTTTGTTTGTTTTTTGTTTGTTTTTTTCCTTTCAAATACTTGGTTTATTTCTGATACAGGTGACTCTCAGGATGGCGGCACTGCCATGAATTTTCTGTTGAGATTTTAGGCAAATCTAGCCCATCTCGTAGTCTCAGCTTCTGCACCTGGAAACAGAGTCACTGACTGTGTATTACAGAATGACTTCCGTAAGCTGACAGCCATCATTTACATGCAATTTCCATTCTTTGTCTCTTTCTCTCTCTCTCTCTCTCTTTTTTTTTCTTTTGTTAGAAATGTACGTCTCCTGTTAAGGAGAGAGATCAAAACAAAGAAACAGGTTTAAACGTCAGCAGCACATAGATAAAAGTCATGGAGCCGATGGATACTCCGGTAGAGATGTTTGTTAAATGAAAGATTAATTAGTCCACTCTCCCGGGCCCACCTCACGGTTCCACACAATCAAAAGCCCTCACCCCGGCAATTAAAATTAAGAAAAGCAGCTATTTACGGAAGGAGGGGATAGAAATAGCACCAATCACTGGTGTTCAATCCCCTGGACCAGCTGCTGCGTTCGGAGGAGATGGTGTTAGTGCATTAACCTCGCAGGCCCCCGGAAAGGCAGAGGAAGAGAGTTGGATCTGTGGCAATCATGGGACCCCAAGAGTTGCCCCCATCTGAATCCAGAGGTCTTGTTTGAGGGCCTCTCCTAACTTCTGCCTTTCTTGCTGGACCCACACCCACCAGAACAGGGACCTCAACCGTGGCAGCATACTTCTCACTGGCTTACTCCTTGTAAGACTCAAGACACAAGACAGAGTCTTAAGGAGTCAGCTCAAGAACATTTTCTTACACAAACTGAAGAAATGGAAACATTTCCCTGGCTGGGGCCCAAATGACCAATGCAGTCACTTTGGATTCTAAAGCGCATTCAGCACCTAGAATAGGTGTAGGTAAGGTATATATTTGATTTCTTTCTTCCTGCCTTCCTTCCTTCATAATGGGAGAAAAACTATCTGCAGAGGAAAATTCTTCCATGTGGACTGAACCCTCTACATATTTCATCCCAGTTTCCAAGGTTAGATACTCAAAACCCCATTTTAAGAATAAGATGACCCTCCTTCTTGGAAGGTAAAGAAGAAAGGGGTCCCCTCATTCCCACATTCTATAGTCCTGGGGCTGCCTAGGTCATGGCAGCCAGGTCTCTCCTGATCGCTCTCAATGTTAGCATTCTACAATGTACCCAGCCTATCGAGAGGCTGGGGCTCTGTAAGGAAACCTCACCTTCCTGAGCTGCTGCAGAACCCGAACAGATGTGGTGAAAGAGAAAGATTTCCCGGTACCGGTGCCCACAGAGTTCCGGGGACCTCGCAAGCTCAGTCTGTGCTGATTCTCCTGCCAACCAGGACAAGCTATCAGTGCTGCCAGTCATTTGAAGCACGAAGAAAAGGTGCCCTGTTCCCCTTCATTCACTCATCTGACAAACATTATGTGTCTATCGGCCCAGCACCATGTTCTGTACCAGGAATACAAAAATGAAAAGGCAAAGTCCTTGCCTCCAGGATCTCAAGATCTAGGAAGGGAATGAGAACATCTTCATTCTTTCTTTCTCACCCCCTTACTCCCATTCCAGGCCCACATCCCTGATATTAGGAAGTAAGACAAGCGGGGTTGAGTCAAGTTGGAGAAACTATTGGATTAGACTGTTGACTACCATTTTGGCTAAGAACCCAGTAGAATCTGAGATGTTTAGAGTTTGTAGCAATCTTGGTAGCCTCAGACAAGCTTCTCGGCACTATTTGGGAGATGGGGTAGACAAGCCTAGACAAGGCTAGACAAACCTACAAAAGGAAGATAAAACAGTCTCAAAGCTGGAAACACTGCCTGTTCCCCTGGAGAAAAGAAAAGGATACAAGTAGAAAAAGATGCAGGCAGCAGAGACATTCGCAAGGACAGGCAGCCAAGTGGAGAAGAGTGTGAATCCACATGCCAAACTCCATGTAAGAGCCCTGAGGCCTGGCCTCAGCAGCTGGGGGTGGAAAACTGTTACCACCTCCCCGTTTTCTGGTTAGGGAGATATGGAAGGTGAGTGGAGAGGTTGCTTGACTAGACTAAACTCAGGCAAACCCCATCCCACCTCTCTCCCGGCCAACACCTTGGTGCCAAGAGGCTGGGTCTGGTTGGATCTGGTCAGGTCTGGCCAGGTCTGGTCAGGTCTGGTTGAGTCTGGTTGAGTCTGGTTGGGTCTGGTGGCTCTGGTCAGGTCTGGCCAGGTCTGGTCAGGTCTGGTTGAGTCTGGCTGGGTCTGGTGGATCTGGTCAGGTCTGGTTGAGTCTGGCTGGGTCTGGTGGATCTGGTCAGGTCTGGTGGATCTGGTCAGGTCTGGTCAGGTCTGGTTGGGTCTGGCTGGGTCTGGTGGATCTGGTCAGGTCTGGTCAGGTCTGGCCAGATCTGGTCAGGCCCCGCTTGGGTCTGGTGGAGTCTGGTTGGGTCTAGTTGGATCTGGTTAGGTCTGGTTGGGTCTGGTTGGGTCTGGCCAGGCATATAGCTCAGATACGACCCTGCCCTACATGGACTAGTAGTCAACACAGACACCTGAGTTCAAGTCCCAGACTGCTCCTTGCTTGGAAGAGTCTGATTCTCTTTAAGCTGCGGCTTCCTCATGTGCATCATCATCAGTAAACAGGGGCATCATCAGTGCTTACCATGAAGTTGTTGTGAGTCATAAATGAGACCACTTGTATAAAGCACATGAACAGTGCCCAGCAGAAGTGGGGGCACAATACCTGTTATTGTCAGCTGCATGGAAGCTTTCCACCCCTCCCCCCAGTAAAACGGCCCGGCCC
This sequence comes from Meles meles, assembly GCF_922984935.1. Taxonomy (NCBI): domain Eukaryota; kingdom Metazoa; phylum Chordata; class Mammalia; order Carnivora; family Mustelidae; genus Meles; species Meles meles. The sequence continues at coordinate 42,870,023 of NC_060083.1, read as the reverse complement.
CACCTGGAACTCACATCAAGGTCTGGCTTTATCTTTCATTTTCTGCCCTTGAAGGGAAATTTGACTCAAATCTGTCAGAATTCAAATGACAAGTGAGAATTTAAGTGATTCTTGTAAGAAGGAGGGAAAAGAAAGAACTTTTAGAAGCGATGGTGTCTACTGGCGGAAATACGCGACCCATGCCAGCTCCAAAAATAAAGCCCAGACTGAGTTGCTGCTAGTCAGAGAGAAGTGAACATTAAAGATAGACTTGCTACTACTCCAAGCGTGGCCCATGGGCATCCCTTGTGAGCTTGTTAGAATGCAGACTCTTGTGCCGAATGCCAGGCCTATAGAATTAGGATCTGAATTTTAACCAGATGGCCCCTACACTCTCCTCTACACTCTCCTGTGCTGTTGGGTAGACCAGTGGTTCTTAACCTTAGCTACAAGCTGGAATCATCCAAGGAGCTCTGGAAATTCCTGAGGGCAGGCTAGATGCGGGAAGAGTTAGAATCTCATTTCTTTTTTTTTTTTAAGATTTTACTTATTTATTCGAAAGAGAGAGAGAGAAAGCGTGAGAAGGGAGAGGTCAGAGGGAGAAGCAGACTCCCCGCCGAGCAAGGAACCCAGTGCAGGACTCGATCCTGGAACTCCAGGATCATGACCCGAGCCGAAGGCAGTTGCTTAACCAAGTGAGCCACCCAGGCGGCCCAGAACCTCATTTCTTCTTACAGCTCATCAGGTTATTCCAATATGCAGCCCAGCTTGAGAACCATTGGTCTATGCCAACACTACAATTTACAGGTCAAGGAACTAAGGTCCAAGAGGTAAACTGACCCGCCCGAGGTTACACAGGAAGTGAGTGACATTTCCTGGGACTGAAACCCAAGTTCTCCAACTCCAAGGCTCTCTTCACTATATACTTCCCTGCCCTATAGTAGTTTGGGAAATGGGGGCAGGGAGGGGAGCACCAGGTAGGTTTCCCTTTCTGGCTTGACATCTCTGTGGTTGGCACCTCATGTCAGGTCCTGAAGAAGGGCTACCTAGACATGGGTGGTCTTTGGCCCTGAATGCCATGATGAAGTATGTCCATGCTATGGACTATGTCCTCTCCCTCTCAGGCAGTAGGTCCGTAGAGCCCAGGGCCAGGTGAGATTCCACTTCCTAACAGGTGGCCAGTCTCTGGGCTAAAACACTCTTCCCCAACCAGCCTGGCCCTGCCATTCCCACAGGCCCCTGTCTTCCCAGAGCCTCAAGCACTCAGGGACTGTCCCACCTCCAAGGTCGCAAGATTCTCAGAACTCAGGTAGAGTTTCTGAGCCCCCACAGCCTTAGCTCCCGGCGCCTCGCAGAACCACGGGGACAGGCCCATTCTCAAGTCAGCAACCGCGACAGTCTCGAAACCATCAGGCCGATAGGCTCCCCTGTGACTTGTTTTTGCTCTTTTTTCAGGGTTTTTGGGGGGGTGTGTGTCTCTCAAACCTCTGATTGTCTCTGCTTTCTGACTTTTTCTGGTGTGTTTTTGAAGTGGCTTTTTGTTATTCTGCCTCGGCTCACTCACCCTTCTCAGCAGCCGTGGAAAACACAGCCCTGTTCTACTCTCCGCTGAGCACTTGGATTCCAGGTAAACAGCTTGGCTGCTGGCCTGACCAGGCTGAACAGATCAGAAGGGCCTGGGCCTGTCGAGCCCTTGAAAATAAACATGTGGCATAAAAATTTCCAGTGCTCGAGGTGGAGGATGGGGTAGACACAAGAAAGCAGAAGGAACTTTCTAGGCACACGATGATTGATGGCCCAGGCGGATCTGTTCTGCAACTGTGGAGCAGGCAAGGATAGGGATCCTCTCCAATGAGCATCAGGTCTTGCTAGAAGGAGGCTCTTCTGGTCTCCTGTCCTGAAAATTAAGGGGTAGCCCTCCAGCTATACTATCCTGTCCTAACCACATGTGGCTACTGACCACTTAAAATGTAGTGTAACTCAGGCACTAATTTTTAACTTTTATTTAGTTTTACTTAATTTTAATTAAATGTGAATAGCTACACGTGGGTAGTGCCTGCTGGGTTGAACTGTGCAGCTCAGCCGCCGTGGTTCTCAGAGTTGGCTGTGCGTGAAAATCACCTGGGCAGAGGTAACACGCTCTGGTGCCCGGATCCACCCCGTGGAGATTCTGATTTGTTGGCATGGGGTGTGGACCGAGCTGCAGAGTTTTGAAGGTTCCCCAGGTACCTCGAACATGCAACCAAGTCTGCTAACCTCCGGGCCTAGAGAACTTCCAACAACGCCCCCAATCTACATTTTTATTTCATTTCTGGGGTTTTCAGAATTTGAGGACCAAGGAGTTTACTTAAAGGATCAACTCAAGACACGTGAAGGTGTTTTGCTGAAGGTAATCCACATTCATTGTAGAAAACAGAAGAAATTCAGAGAAACAAAAAGAAGATAATTAAAATCCCCTAAAGTCCCACCACCCCCCAAAAAAGGTTAAGAGAGTTGGATGTAAACCCTCCCAGACCCTTTCCCATGGACATATCCTTACATTTTCTTCAAAACTGGGACCATACCATGCTTCCTATTTTGTGATGCGTTTTTGTCACTTTGCTTACTTGATTGATACACACGCATGTTCCATCGATCGCCGTGGCTACATAGTATTCTCTCATAGGTATAAACCACAATTATTTATCCATATTAACACTGGTCTCATTTTCGCTATTGCTTAAAAAAAATCACTAGGAATATAACAATAACAATATCTTTATGAAAAGGCATTCACAGGGGCGCCTGGGTGGCTCAGTGGGTTAAAGCCTCTGCCTTCGGCTCAGGTCATGATCCCAGGGTCCTGGGATCGAGTCCCACATCAGGCTCTCTCCTCAGCGGGGAGCCTGCTTCCACCTCTCCTTCTCTGCCTGCCTCTCTCTGCCTACCTGTGATCTCTGCCTATCAAAAAAATGAATAAAATCTTTGAAAAAAAAAAAAAGAAGGCATTCACGAACCCCTTAGGAAGACAGTGGGTGGGGGGCGAGGAGGGAAGGGAAGAGAAAACAGAAGAAAATTATATGGTCAAAAGGCATATATATTTAAAGTAATTCAAATCACTGTCCAGAAAAGTCAAACCTATTTACATTCCTACCAAGAGAGCGTGAGAGTCCTTATTTTTATGTGCATGCTGGCATTGGGGATTGAGTTTTCAAATTTAACCAAGTTTTAAAAAAATTAAAAACCACCGACAGGCAATTCACAGTGAAGTCCAGAATTCCTTTGGGGAGGACTGCGTGCCAGGCACCACCTAAGATATTGGTGATCGGGATGAATGCAACACATTCCTGCCCTCAGAGTACTCAAGGTGGGGAGGAGTTCAAGGGCTTGGCTTTCAGTCGAGGGCAAACAACGTGCATGCTGAATAGAAGTACCAGAGTCACACTGCGGAGCAGGAAGAACAGACCCTAGTTCTTCATGGGGAGGCTGGGAAGTCTGGCGTGGGGGGTGGGCGGCATTTGAGCTAGCTCCAGAAGGATGAATTTTTTTTTAAAGATTTTATTTATTTATTTGACAGACAAAGATCACAAGTAGGCAGAGAGGCAGGCAGAGAGAGAGGAGGAAGCAGGCTCCCCGCCAAGCAAAGAGCCCGATGCGGGGCTCAATCCCAGAATTCTGGGATCATGACCCGAGCGGAAGGCAGAGGCCTTAACCCACGGAACCACCCCAGAAGGATGAATTTTTTTAAAAATATTTTATTTATTTGACAGAGATCACAAGTAGGCAGAGAGGTAGGCGGGGAGGGTGCAGGGGCTGTGGGGGGTGGAGAAGCAGGTTCCCTGCTGAGCAGAGACACCCCCCCCATGTGGGGCTCGATCGCAGAACCCTGGGATCATGACCTGAGCCGAAGGCAGAGGCTTAACCCACTGAGCCACCCAGGCGCCCCTGGAAGGATGAATATTGACACCAGCAAGAGGAGGGAGGTGGTGGTATTTGGCAAACACTGACAGGTGCTGGAGGCTCAGGAACTGGAGAGGCATCACTTCCACACTTCGGTGGCTCTTACAACCCCCTACAATCAGGAAGCTCCCCCTTGGATCTATCCCATAGCCTCTTATCGTCACTTAAATCCCTCCCCTCCAGTTAATTGCAGTGGGAACAGGAGATAGCCTGGTTGTCCACCACCACCTTCAGAGAGTTCTAGATCAATGCAGTATCGGGCATGGTATGGTGTATACTTGTTTGGGTTACTCCTTTAAAAAAAAAAAAAAAACACTGGCATCAAATGTCATTATGTCCATTTTTTTAAAAGAGCTGTAGAAGTCAAGGTCATAGGGCAGAAGTCTCGGTGACCCGGACACCCCAGGTCTCGGGTCCTGAGCCCAACCTGCACACCATTCTCGGATGGCCAGTGCCAGACCTGTATAAAGAAGGAGGCAGCCAGCACAAACCCTGGCCCTTCCTCCCAGGACCGTGGGGCAATCCACTTCATCTCTCCAAGCCGATAGAACATGGATTGTAGAAAAGAGTGAACATTAGATCTGAGGAGTGGGAAGGCATTTTGTTAAAAATAACAATAAGACAAAGAACCGGTGATTCTTGGCCATATGTGGACCATAGTCAAGTAAGCTGGCCTCTTGTTTTCTCTTTTCATGAGTCTCTGTGACCCACAAGCACACACTTTTTTAAAAAAAAAAGATTGATTGATTTATTTATTTATATGAGAGAGAGAGAGAGATTGAGAGTGTGCGTGAGCAGGGGGAAGGAAAGAGGGAGAGGGAGAAAGAGAAGCAGACCCCCTCTCCCTGCTGAGTGTGGAGCCCAATCCCAGGCTTGATCTCACCACCCTGAGATCATGGTCTGAGCCAAAACCCTAAGAGTGGGAACACTCAACCGACTGAGCTGCCTAGGCACCCCTATACCCGCCCACTTTAAGTTTCAGACATACTGGCATTTCAGGAATAAGGCAAGTCCCCAAAAATGGTCTTTCTTCAGAAGCTCACTGAAAAAGGAATTAGGAAACTTGCTCAATCGTGACCTGAAGCCAGAGGTATGAAGGGCATGATAGCCACAGGACCTTTGAGTGTGAGATCCCCTTTTCCACTCCTTGACCTACACTCCCCCTTTCCCCGATTCTGTCCTATAACGTCAGACACAGAATCAAATTTCCCACCTGCCGCGCCTTCACCTCCCCCTTCGCCCTGTGACACATGTCCCTGGAGAGTCCCACATATCATCACAGAACAAAAACAAAAACAACACGAAAAAATACCAAATCTGCGCCCTTACCACCCCCATCCCTCCACTATGAGTTGCCCACAGGATGAGAGTTCTTTAACTTGAGTTTCAAATACTAGAAATAAAATGGCTTTTTTTTTTCACTTCTGCTATTTACACAGAAGTGCTTGTCAGAGACCTCAAGGCTAAACCCACCATAATTCAACGTTATTTTTAGATTTCTCAGCTGTAGAGACCTACAGAATGCCAAAATGGGCTCAGTGATTCAGCCAACAAGAGGAAGGAGAGAGGAGACAGAGCGCTGTAGAGAACCTGCTCTGGGCCCGGTGACTCCCTAGCTCTGCTTCAGGTCATCCTCCCCGAGACTCAGGGGAAACCCTGTGAGCGATCAGACCTTCGCAGGTGCTGAAGCTGAGGTTCCGGGTCGTCACATGGCTCTGTCAGAATCAAACAATCAGGGGTGCCTGGGTGGCTCAGTGGGTTAAAGCCTCTGCCTTCAGCTCAGGTCATGATCCCAGGGTCCTGGGATTGAGCCCTGCGTCAGACTCTCTGCTCCTCAGAGACCCTGGTTCCTCCTCTCTCTCTGCCTGCCTCTCTGCCTACTTGTGATCTCTGTCTGTCAAATAAATAAATAAAGTCTTTAAAAAAAAAGAATCAAACAATCAGCTCATAGTGGGGCCTGGATTTGAAATCGGGAACGACTCAAAGCCAAAGTTTTTGTGCAGAACCCTCCCCGCCTCCCTTTCTTTCCCTGGCTCCACAGCCTGAGTGTTCGCACTCTCCTTGCCCTAGGGTAGGGTCAACCCAGAGAAGGTTCTGAAAACATAAGGGGTCCCCCCTCTACCCTCCCACCGGTGAGGGTAGTCGGGCCCTGGTCAGATTCAAGCACATGGTTAATGTCTAAAAATGTTTGCACATTCTCTTCCTCTCTCACCTCCCCGGGAGAGGGGTACAGGGCTACCATTAGGGAGCCTGGCCTGCAGGAAGCTTTGGTAACTATCTCTGAGGAATCTCAACGCATTCATTTAGGCATGTCTCGAACACATGCAGGGCCCGGGCAAGTGTACCAATCAACAGAGGCCTGCATACCACATACCCAGATATTTATGTTATAAATCAAGCTAAAAGCTGTTAAATAAAATAGGTTCTATCCTATTTTGAGAATCTATGTCTCCATAACGAAAAGTATATTTTATAGTGACCTAAAAGGCCGTGTTCAAATTTAGAATCCCTGGGCTCCATGGAGAGCTTCCTTCCAGCCCCCAGCCCAGGCCTGCGGTTCGCTCCCTTCCTCTTCTGCCTGCAAATCTAAGCTACGTCTACACCACCATCCTTACACAATGCCAGCCTTTGGCCACCTCTTAAACCCAGGGTTTTGTGGATCCTGTGACCTGGAACATGATGCAGAAGTGGGGACACAGACCCGGACAGTGCCCGTCATTCGCCTGTCAAAGAGTGCAGTCGGAAGGTCAGACAGGGGCCTCCCTCCGCCCGGATCTGTGGGAAGCTATGCGTTTGTTCAAGGTGTTCCTTGCCTGTCAAACTAAGCAGGCATTCGTGCAGTGAGCTAGAACCACAACAGTTAACCTCATCCATTGTCTTGCATTAAACCCTAAACCTGACATTTGAAAGGAGATGATACTTTGGACCATTTCAGTCTTTTTGAGGTAAACTTTGTCTCTCTGTCCCTGGGCCGGGAGCCAAGGAGGGGGAGATTTGGCCTGCCTATGTTGATATTTACACATAGAATCTCTTCAGCTCTATTTTTTGTTCTTTGCTTAAAAGGTCTTTGCTTGGGGCACCTGGGTGGCTCAGTGGGTTAAAGCCTCTGCCTTCAGCTCAGGTCATGATAGGGTCCTGGGATCGATCCCGGCATCGGGCTCTCTATTCAGCAGGGGAGCCTGCTTCCTCCACTCCCTCTCTCTGCCTGCCTCTCTGCCTTCTTGTGATCTCTGTCTGTCCAATAAATAAATAAACATTTTAAAAAAAAAAAAGGTCTTTGCTTCAAAAACTACAGGGGGCGATGAAACAGTTGTATACTCTATCCTGCTTGTGACAGTGGTTACACAACTGCCTGCATTTATAAAACCCCCTAGACATGTACACTAAATGAGGTGAACTTTTACCATACGTAACTTAGAACCCCCAAAATTATGTAATGAAATTTTTTCCTTAAAACCACATTTTAAGAAAGGAGCAGGATTTGAAAGAGCAAATTTGTTTGGGCATCTAAAATAACTTCCTTTTCTGTGACATTTAGGGGTGAGTCAGTATCGTGAACATCTATCATATTTGTAGATGCCCATCATCTTATGAATGGCCTTTCTGGAGGAAATTCCCTTACAGTCCTGCCTCCCTGAGAAATCAAGAACTCCAACTCCCAAGCTCCCTTGAGGCTAGGACGTGAGCACGTGACCTACCCTCCACCAATCAGAAACGCTCGTGAAGCCGGCTTCGGAAAGGACACCCAGTCTGTAAGGGGATTCCTCTTCTGCTGGTTTGTTGGCTTCAAAGGCGTTCGACTTCGGGGCTTTCGGTGGTTATGAAGTTGGGTTCCTGGTTACGAGCTAGTGTTGCTTAGGGGAAAGAGGATGGATGGGGGAGTTCCATTCCTTGCTTTCTGCTACTGGCTGTCAGTCCCCTTTGGGAAAGTCCTTAACTTCTCCGAGTTTCTCTTTCCTCATGTAGCATGGGCATCAGAGTACTTACCTCATAGGATTCTTGGGAGATTAAATGCGGTGACGCCGGGTCTGGCATGTAGAAGAGTCTGAGTATCAGCTCCTTTCCTTCCTCAAACAGTAGGTAAGATCCTAAAAATTGCTGACCTGACTTATCAGTCTGGAAGAGTTCCCAGAATGGGGACCCCATGAGTTTTACTCAGAAGCCAAAGCTGACACTAACTGTTGGAAGGGGAGGGGCGGGTGGCCATGCAATTAGGTGGAGATAGGCCCAGTACGCTTCCCTCCTCTGCCCTTCTCCTTCCTAGCTGTACCGAAGAGTGGCCACTATTTCATGAGCTCTAGGCGAATCCTAGAAAAATGCTTCGGTTTGATTTCATATCCACTGGTCTGAGCACGGAGAATATGCCAGGTGCTGGGTTAAGCGTCTAAGAAATAAACAAGGTGCCACTGAGTTGTGACCTGACGGAGAGAGAAAAATGCATACGTGCCTAGAATAAATATTAGACTGAGAGGTGTTATCACAGGAGTGCGAAGAGCATGCTGTGGGCGTCGGGTATGAACGGCATGCTCTGGGCTGGTGGCATCAGAAATTCTGCAGGAACTGAGGGCTACTGGAGCTGGTTCTTGAATGATGAGTTGGAGTCTAACAGAGGGAGAAAGAGCCTTCTCTCGGGGAGAAGAGCATGTAGAAGGGTCCAGAAGAATGAATGTGCACCGTGCTTTAGGGGAACCCAAAGTTGGCCCAGGATGGCTGGGTGCAGGTGGGAATCAGAGACTGAAGCCGGAGGTGGTGAAGGAGCCTTGTTGAGAAGGGCTATGCATGCCGTGGCGAGGGTACAAGATGAGGAGGGAGGAGATGGTCTCCTTAAACAACTGTGTGGATGGTTTCAAGACTCCTGTGTTTTCTTGCTGACCAAAGCTCTACTAGGATTTCCTAAATGTTCATAAACTAAGCTTCTCTGAACCTCACCACCCTTCCTGGATATGATCAACAGAATCCCCCAACTGTGAGACCAGAGAGGACATCCAAGATTATCTGGTTCAGTCCCCAGAGGAGGAAACAAGAGAGGGCCTCCTGGACACCCGGCTGGCCAAGCACAGACTGGAAGCCCATACTCTTCCATCACAACAGACGGTCTTGAGCTAAACAAGCATAGAGACACTGGGCTTTCTCATAACAAAAGGTCCAAACTCTAGGCGCTCAACCAGCAGCCCCCAAGTGTGAGATCATGGGCAGCCTCTTGGAACACACCACAGAGCCTGGGCTGCTAAGTGACTCTTGGCCCCGGGCCTGAACCTGCTCACATGTCCCAGCTCCTGAACATGGGAACAGACCGTGGCTGCAGTGAAGCCAAATGGGGTAGAGCAGTGGCTTGTTGGGGGTGGGATCCAGTGCTTTGAGAGGCTGGTGGGGATGAAGATGCTGCTGGCACCAGAGTCCTTGCCAAGCACTACCAGGACCTGCAGAGGAAGTCCTTCTACCCGGCCCCCATCACCTACATGAGCTCTGGCCAGTGGCGGCCATGGTCTGGGAAGGCCCCAGTGTGGTCTGCTCCTCAAGGGCCATGTTAGGACTAGGCCACACTGACTCTGCTGAGGCTGTCCCCAGTGCCATCAGGGGGGGACTTCAGCATCCACAGCAGCAAGAAGCTCCTTAGTGTCAGCAACTCCATGGAGGGGGCCCAGAGGAGATCCAGCCATGGTTCTGGGGCAATGACCTGGTGGATTGAGCAGACAATGGCCACCAGGCCAGCATCCACCCAGCCTAAGCACGCAGACGGAACTCAGCCTGAGTTCCCAGCAGCCACCCAGGATCAACTCCCTCTGTCGAGAAGAACTTCATCTCCCCTCCATGGTCTGCCCCTCTGTCCCAGACCATCTCCCTGTCTGCCTTCTCCCCATCCCAGCCCAGAGGGGCTGAGCAACCAAACTTTACGTGCCTTTTAGTATCCTAAGCCAGCAAGAAATTGAACCAAATCCTTTCTGGACCAAAGTGCCAGACAACCTTTGGGGTGTCTCCAAAAAGGTATAGTGTGACCTCTGTTCTCCCAAAGTGGGGTGGGGGGTGCTAAAATTCACTGTGTTGTGCATGGCGGTGCACCGCTTATTACAATTTCTGCCATCTCCAAGGTAGAGATGAAGAAGGACTTCGTGCAGAGTTGGAAGAGTTTGAGAGTAGAAATAAAGCTTACCCTCTCACACACTGTAATTAATTAGCGGTGCCTGCGTGGCTGAGTCGGTTAAGCATCTGCCTTCGGCTTAGGTCATGATCCCAGGGTCCTGGGATGGAGCCCCGCATCAGGCTCCCTGCTCAGTGGAGAGTCTGCTTCTCCCTCTCCCTCTCTCCCTCCCCGCTCCCATTCATTCTCTCTTTCTCTCCTTCTCTCACACGTGCGCTCATGCCCACACATTCTTTCTCTCTCAAATAAATAAAATCTTTAAAAATTTGACCAATTGATTAAATGTAACTAAATTTAATTAATTGATAAAACTTAATTAAAATAAAATGTACACACATTCTTTCTCTCTCAAATAAATAAAATCTTTAAAAATTTGACCAATTGATTAAATGTAACTAAATTTAATTAATTGATAAAACTTAATTAAAATAAAATGTACACACTGTACTGTGGAATATGTAGGATTAGCCCTGTGGTGGGCTCTGTTTGGGGTTGGGGGGGGTAGGACGCAGGCACGTTGGATTTCTCATTCATCACTCACCCTGAGATCAGCATCACCTTTTCCGGCCCCTGCTTTCACCACAGAGACTATTTCAGTCCAAGTTTCCAGCTGTTCTTGCCTCCTCACAAGATAAAGGTTACTGCAGAAGTCTCTCAGTAAGAGACCAAAAAAGCCAAGGAGATTCTGGGTAACCGTCAGGTGCATGCAGGGGCCCTGGCATGGGGCTGTTGGGACAGGAGGGCAGTGTGGCCATCACTCCCCCCCCACTGGCTGAAACTAGAATGGTATGAGGTTTCTCTGAGCCATTCTAGAAGGACAAATGGCTCCCCTGCTTTCCCTTTCACCTTTTCCCAGACCCTCGGCCTCACCTGCCCCCACTCCTTCCCTCACAGAGCTCGGCGACTCGAAAAACACAGACCCATAAACTCTTCCTCTCGGCACTGAACCACGTAGCAAAACAGGAAGCATCTTCTTGTTAAGACAAACCCATTGTGTTCTCTGTGCACGCGTGTCCTCGCAAGTGGCAGGAAACCACCACCGGGCATGGCAACAGGTGTCTGGGTGACCTGAGACCTCATGCTAGTCTGTGCCCGTCCCTCCTTCCCTTTTCCTCCTCCTGGAGAGCTGCCTCCTTCCGCCTGCCGCCCGACAGCTCCTCACCTCACCCTGCTGCTCCTTTCCTTCATAGTGGCCCAACATCTGGTAAAGACCTTCAAAGGCCCTACGCCTTAAAAAAATGACAGCCTCTCTCCAAATAGAATTCTTAACACTGAGCAACCAACACGAAATATACACATACCCTGGAATTAAGAGAGCTTCTTCTTTAGAGGTTCAAATTACAAAATTCTAGGTAAGTTCAAAGCAGAACCTTTCTCAAATTTAGGGCATCCTTATCTGGCTGGAACCCTAAATCAATACCAAGCCCACTACCCCGGGCTTCCACATGGGAATAGATTGTTCCCAAGTAAAATAAAACAGGGATTGGAGGTGGAGGGAGAAATAAGTGGTACCATCTTGGACTTGACCTATTTGCCCAGAGACAGGAAGCCGTAGAACCCTTGGGGGTAGAGCCAAGAAATGGGTACTTGGACAAGAGCTCCAGCTGCAAGTAAGGCAGGACTGAGTTTCTGCTAATCTGACTTCCTCCAGGGGACTCGTGGTGTGCTTCCTTCTGCTGGATCTCTCCAGATCTCACCTTGTAGAGAAGAGTTCTGTTCTTTCCTATGGTAGCAGCGAGGGTGAGTTTACAGTAGGCTATTTTATGGCTTTTTTTTTTTACGTTTTTCTCCAGTCTTACTGAGATAGAATGGACATACAACTGGTATGTACCAGATACATAGGTACCAAGGTACACAACATCATGACTTGATTTCTGCATTTATTAGAAATGTGAAATGATTATCACAATTACTTCACATGCCATCTCGTAGATACAAGAATTTTTTTCTGGTGATAAGAACTCTTAAGATTCACTCTCTTAGAGACTTTCAAATATACTATCCATCAGCGTCACCTACACTGACCTTGTCTCCCGCCACACTCCTGCTCAGTCTTCTCTGCCCCTGCGCTCTTCCCACCTTATTTTGTGATCTGATATCTCAGCTCACACCCAAGCTTGACAAAGATAAGTGCACTTTTATGAACGTTTTTGAGAGATTTCAGCCAGGAGAGAGGGCAATCCAGACTTTTTAATACTACTTTTAGACATGGCTTTGGTTTTTTTAATTTCTTCTGGATTCTGTCTTCAGTCAATATCATCCATTCTGCATGTCTTATTTAATATACATGATAAAGCCAGTCCATCCAACAAAGGCCTTTAGAAGCTTATTTTGAAAAACCAGTATTTTTCTAGTTTGTTGAAAGAATTTACATATTAACCCTGTTTGTCTTTTTTTTTTAAGATTTTATTTATTTATTTGACAGAGATCCCAAGTAGGCAGAGAGAGAGGCAGGCAGAGAGAGGTGGGGAAGCAGGCTCCCCGCCGAGCAGAGAGCCCGATGCCCCTGAACCCTGTTTGTCTTGAGAAGACCAGATAGGTCGCATCAGTAAATAGTACATCGCTCTTTACAATTCTAGCAGCCTAGGTTCTTAGTTGGCAAACACAACCCTAGCTAATTGATTCAGAAAAAGGAGTTCATTAAAAGGATACGAGGTGGGTCCAAGAACTGGTAAGAAACAGTAAGACCATGTTCCGGGCTTTCCAGACAGAAACAGTTCAGCTACGTTATTCTTTACCCTCTAGGCCAGCAAGTCATCAGTCGGTGGTTGAACTGAATAACTAGGAAGGTTTCTTCCAGATCTTCTTCACTGCTTCTTCTCAGAAACCTCTGTTCATGGGTAGGACTTCCCCCAAAAGCAGAGTGCACATTCTCAGAGAAGGAGACAAGGTGCAGGAAGCCTTGTCCAAGGGCATCTTTTCCAAGCAAGGAGGGGACAGCCATGGCCTGAGTCCTTGGGGTCATGCCTAGTCTCAGCCTGGCATGATGGGAAAAGCCCCTTAGCAGGGAGTCAAAAAAGGCCAAGTCACTTCTTCTCTTTGAACTCTCAGTTTCCTCAATCAGAAAACTGAAACCCAGCAAACAGAGCAACCATGAAGGTTACATTGATATGATCTAAGAATGGCCTTGGGAATATGGAAGCCCTAAACAAATGTGGAGGCTTATTATTTTCCATCAGTTGGCATGCTCTGTGGTCATTAGTTGGCCATGGCTTATTCGGCCTTCAAGTCCTAGCACTTGACCCAATACCTGGCAGAGCAGGAGCTCAGTAAACGGATGCTGGATGAGTGGATGGACAGACAAATGGACAAGCAGACAAGCGGGGAACAGTCAATTCTAAGAAATGCTTTGGACACCATATGTTGACACATCACAGCGGCAAAGAGAGATTCGCTCTGAAGACACAGCAAAAGCAAAAAATGTCTCATGTGCCAAACACAACCTCCCACTGCTTGGGTAACAGGCCAGAAATCGGACCCACAGGCTACATCTGCCCGGCAAGAAGGCCAAGTTCAACAATGGGGCTCTCCCAGTATCCTGAACTCCTGAACAGAGCCATTCTGAGAAAGTAAGTGACTGGCTTAAGGTCGCTGGGCAGCACTTCTGGCCTTGCACTCTCTCCTGACAGCTCGGCGCTATCCTCCACTCTTACCCTGGGTTGCTCCTACTGCTCTGAGATGACACTTTTTCTCATGGCCTCCCCTACATGCTCCTGCTGCACCTTGGGCTTGCCCCACCCCCACCCCCACATTGTACTATATTCTATCTTCCATTACTTGTTTAAATATTATGAAATGTTTACTACATGAAGGTATAAAGAACAATACTGTGATATTGCTGCATACCTCTCTATTTGCATCCTTTTCCCTTCTGATGTTGACTGTATACCTTCTCATGCATGTTTTTATACTTTTAGTGCTTATACTTTTTCCTCTTTATTTTTCCTCTTTATTTTTCCATCTTCCCCACTGTTAAGGAATAAATGTTTGTGTCCCTCTGAAATCCATATGTTGAAACCCTAACCCCCCAGGATGGCAACATTTGGAGTTGGAGCCTCTAAAGGCCATCATTAAGGTTAAATAAGGTCAAAAGAGAGGGGCTCTGATCCAATAGGATTAATGTCCTTATAAGAAGAAATATCAGAGGCCTCTCTCTCTCTCCTCCTCTCTCCTCACCCCTTTGCACGAACTGAGAAAAGGCCAGGTGAGGGCATAGCAAGAAGGTAGCCATTTACAAGCCAGGAAGAAAGGCTGACCCTGGGTGTGTTGGACCCTGATCTGTAACTCCCAGGCTCCAGAAGTGTGATAAATACATTTCTGTTGTTTAAGCCCAATCTATGGTATGTTGTCAGCCTGAGCTGACTAATACACCCACTATGCCCCAAGTGAGCTAGGAAAGCCCAGAGACCATGGGCGTCACCCTTGTATTTGTAGAGTCCAGAGCCATGCCTGACATATGAGTGCCTGTCAGATATATTTGTAAATTAAATCAATGAAGTCACTGCAGAACCAAAACAGATGTCCTGGGGCCTATTCCCTGGGAGCAGAGTGTTCTCTGCTCTGCCATAATACGGGTCCTATTCAAGCTGCTGCTGAGACCAGCAGCGTCTACAGTCAACTCCCACCAAAGTCAATTTAAAAGGAAGAAAGGGGATCCCAAGAAAGAGGTGGAGGGAGGGCTGGCATCTCAGGAAAGTCACTTTATTAATCAATTAAATGTTTGTTAGGCACCTGCTTATCTGGTATTCAGTGTCGAACAGTCTCCATTTGTGTAAGGCGATCAGTCTTTAAAAGACCAAAGACCTAATGGTCCAAAGATGCTCTGGATATAAGCCAACCCAGTGCAACTGCTTCTCTTATGGCCATGTCCTTTGTACAGACACTTTGGAGTATACATGGCAGTCCCAACGGTGAATAGACTCGAACGGCTCACCTTCACTCATAAGACTAAGCACATCCTTGGCACAGCTTCAGCACAATAGAGCCCACTCCCATGAGCCCTGAGCATCAGTAAGGGGAGTCCCTGTGTTGACTTTTAAGATTCTCCAGAAGGAAAAAATGGTGGGGAGGCACCTAGGCGGCTCAGTCAGTTAAACGTCCGACTCTTGATTTCGGCTCAGGTCATGATCTCAGGGTCGTGAGATCAAGCCCCGCATCGGGCTCCGTGCTCAGCAGGGAGTCTGCTGGAGACCCCCTCTCTCTCTCTGCTCCTCCTCCTCCCCCCACCTCTCCCTTGCTCTCAAATAGATAAATAAATCTTTTAAAAAATTTATTCTCCAGAAGGAAAGAAGCAGCAGTCTTAAGAGGCCGGCTTCAAGTCTCTTGTTAGACATACAACACATGCTCCATAACAAGTGGGATGGGGCAGAACCTTCCACGAGAGAGGACATCACCCAGGGGACCCATTATTGAACTATTACTGAACTATACCAAACTATATAAAAAATTTCTCTCTCTCTCTCTCTCATTTTTTTTTAAATCACTGCACTGTTAGAGGCAACACAAAGATAATCCGGAAAAGTACACAGCACAATTTTGTTTTCAAGGAGCATAAAGTCTACTCCACAATAGAAAATAGTTCACATGCCAATTTGGGTGTCCCCAGAGTAAAGTGCTACGGAAGTTCAGGGAAGAAAGAGCAGTAGAAGTGGGCCATGCTGGGCCTCCATGGGATGGGACGTGGAAAGTCATACTGGGTTCCTCCTATACCGTACCTCCCATAAAGAATATGTTCACAGTGAAGAGTCACTGACTGCATGCTATCGTGAAGAAGGAAAGCTCACAATCAGTGTTGAAAAATAGTAGGGAATCCCCATGGTCTTGCTCAGAGACCAGGTAGGAAACTGAAACTGAAGTCTCCCAGGCCACAACATTCAATGTCCGTATAGCCAGAGTTGAGGGGTCAGGCAGGAAAGTGAGAGGAGGAAAAGGATTTGGAGGGAGCACCACCACTTAGCATCAGGCAAGAGCTGTTAAGGAGACCAGAATCAGCAGCCCTTTATCCCTCTACCCCAACAACATACTGCTTCTGCCACAAAATTCTCCTGTCCTTCCCAGTATACTTGTGGACCTTCTATGGGGGCCTACACCAACTAGAGCCAAAGAAAATTCCTGAGGATAACAAGAACTATCCTGAAAAGAGAGTCTGGACCATATGTGGTCCAATTCCATGATTTTCAGATGGGTGGCCAAGAACCAGAGAGAGGAAGTGACTTGCCCAAAGTCACATAGTGAGTTATAGCCAAGGCAAGGCTGGAACACAGGTCTTCTACCTCTAAGTTTACTTTTTCTTAGAAGCATCTGGTACGTGGAAAAGGGCTGTCGGAGGAAGCTTCTGGAAGAATTCCAAACTGAAGTTGTCCTGCTCTTCCTTACCAACACCCTGCCCAAATATAACCCCTGAGAGTCCGTTCCACCTAGTTCAAGAGATTTCCTATATCCCTAAAAACAAATGGGCTCCAAATGCCAGTGGTGAAAGTAGTCAAAATCTTTGGGCTGAAAGGAAGGTCCAGTGAGGGCTTCTCAGGTTTCCATTTGGTTTAACACAAATGGTTGACCCATAAGCAGGATGTCACAAGAAAGCCCTACACTTCAATCACAAGAAAGCCCTACACTATGCCAAAGCTTAGGTGTCTGCTAGGCAGCCCAGCCTCCCCCTTTACACTTGGAAAACCAAGGCCGGGAGAAGGGAAGCAACTTACCCAAGATCATACAGGGAACTAACACTCCACTACTACACTACTGCACTAGTAGTGCAGTACTACACTGCACTACACCCCAACAGAACGTTCATCAATCTGGGGAGAAGGAACCGTATTCTATCTCCTTGTCCATCTGCCTTCCTGCCCTGTGCAATCTGGGCTTTCGTTCCCTTATTTTAGGTAAAGCATCATGTCATGTTTGGTCTTGGTCATAACTGTAAAGAATGGGGGTATAATTTAACCTTAATTTCTTCTGCACCTTAAATTCTTTAGGGACTGGAATCACCTTGGATCAGTCAGGGCTGAAGCAAATAAGAGCCATTCTAGGTATTTGAAACAAAATCAATTTAATATAGGGAACCAGTTACCCAGGTGATGGAAGAGCTGAGAAGTCAAACAGCGCATGATGAGGCCACCCAGAGATTAATAACAGCAGGAAGTTGCCAGTATCCCCAGAGCTGGAGGGACATAAGGAGAAGGTAGTATTATCAGGGCCCAGAAACTGGGCAGGAACTGGAGCCCAGGTGCTGGCCCACAGAGGCAGGGGCTGGCTGATGGACTCTAGAATCACAGATAGGGAGCCACTGCTGAGGATGCCTCCAGGAGCAAAGAAGGAAACATCCTAGGGATGGAAAAAGCTAGACCGTGCAAACAACACCCAAAGAGGAGTTTGAAAGGCTATACTAATATCAAACAAAATAGACTTTAAGACAAAAATTTATTATAGAGACAAAGAACATTTTATAATGATAAAAGGGTCAGTTCATCAAGAAGATAGAACAAATAAACATATATGCACCTAAAAAAGAGAGCCCAAAGACATATGAAGCAAACACTGACAGAACTGAAGGGAGAAATACACAATTCAACAATCCTGGTTGGAGATTTCAAATATCCTACTTTCAATAGTGGACATAACAACACGTCAGTCAATCAATAAGGAAACAGAAAATTTGAACAACATTATAAATGAACTGGACCTGCCAGATACTATAGACTACTTCCCCCACCAAGAGGAGAATACATATTCTTCCGAGGTGCACATGGAATATTCTCCAAGACAGACCTCATGTTAGGATATGAAATGAATCTCAGGAAATGTAAAAGAATTGAAATCATACAAAGTATAGTCTCTGACCACAATCAATAACAGAAGGAAATTTTAAGAACCCACAGATACATGGAAATTAAAGAGCATACTCTTAAATAATCAATGGGCCTAAGAACTCACAAGGGAAATTAGAAAATACTCTGAGATTAATGAAAATGAAAACACAGGGGCGCCTGGGTGGCTCAGTGGGTTGAGCCTTTGCCTTTGGCTTGGGTCATGATCTCAGGTCCTGGGATCGAGCCCCACATCAGGCTCTCTGCTTGGTGGGGAGCCTGCTTCCCCCTCTCTCTGCCTGCCTCTCTGCCTACTTGTGACCTCTCTCTCTCTGTCAAATAAATAAATAAATTATCTTAAAAAAAAGTGAAAATGAAAACACAACATATCAACACCTATGGGTTGTAGCTAAGTGCATACTTGGAAATATATAGCTATAAATGCCTATATTGGGAAAAAAGGAAGAAAGATCTCATATAAAGAATCTAACCTTTCATCTTAAGAAATCAGAAAAAAAAAAGACTAAACTAAACCTGAATCAAGCAGAAGGAAAGAAATAATAAAGACAAAAATGGAACCAAAAGATATAGAGAATAGGAAAAAGTAAGGAAAACCAATAAAACCAAAAATTAGTATGTTGAAAAGATTTTCAAAATTGACAGATCTTTAATTACACTTATACTGATATCCCAACTACACAAAGATGTCACAAGAAAATAAAACTACAGGGGCACCTGAGTGGCTCAGTCAGTTAAGCACTGCCTTTGGCTCAGGTCATCTTCCCAGGGTCCTAGGATCAAGCTTTCCTGCTCAGCGGAGAGTCTGCTTCTCCCTCTGTCCCTCCCTACACTCATGCATTCACTCTCTCTCAAACAAAATCTTTTTTTAAAAGTTAAAAAAAAAAGAAAACTACAGACCATTATCTCTTATAAATATAGAAGCAAAATCCTCAACAAAATATTAACACTCCAATCCAGCAACATATAAAAAAGATTATACACCATGACCCAGGGATTTACCCCAGGAATTCAAGGTTGGCTCAAGATAAAAAATCAATCTACATATTTTCTATATTTAATGGAACAAAGGACCAAAAAACGAAAGTGGACACAGAAAAAGCATTTAACAAACTCCAACATATTGGGAATAGAAGGGAACATGATACCAGAAATTAACTCAAAATGGATCAGAGCTAAATGTCAAAACTAGAAGTATAAAACTCTCAGAAGAAAGCATAAGAATTAACTAAAGCTTCTTGAACTTGGATTAGGCAATGGATTTTTAGATAGAATGCCAAAAGCACAAGTAATGAAAGAAAATAAATGAATTGGGCCCTAAAATCTTAAAGTTGCATGCTTTAAAGTCAGAGGACACTATCAGGAAGGTGAAAAGAGAGTCCACAGAATGGAGGAAAATATTTACAAGTACTGTATCTGATAAAGGACTTGTGTCTAGAATAAATAAGGAACTCTTAACAACTCACAATAAAAAAATAAATAACCCAATTTTAAAATGGGCAAATTATTTATTTATTTTTAAAGATTCTATTTATTTTTATTATTATTTGAGAGAGAGAGAGAGTAAGAGAGAGCACAAGTGGGGTGAAGGGCAGAGGAAGAAGCAGACTCCCTGCTGCACAGGTGGCCCGATGCGGGACTTGATCCCAGGACTCCACGATCATGACCTGAGCAGAAGGCAGATGCTTAACCAACTGAGCCACCCAGGCATCCTGGGAAAATGACTTAAATAGATGTTTCTTCAAAGAATACATAGCAATGGTCAATAAGTACATGAAAATGTGCTCAACGTCATTAGGGTAATGCAAATCAAAACCACAATGAGATACCATCTCATAACCACCAGAAGACTAGAATCAAAAAGACAATAACAGGTTTTTTTCAAGGATCCTTCATATATTGAACCATATTATACATTGTGTATGAGAATATAAAATCATGAGGCCACTTTGGGAAATAGCTTGACAGTTCTTCAAAATGTTAAACATGGGGGGCACCTGGATGGCTCAGTCAGTTAAGCATCTAACTCTTAATTTCATCTCAGGTCATGATCTCAGGGGTCATGAGATAAAGCCCTATGCCAGGCTCTGTGCTCAGCATGAAGTCTGCTTGAGATTTTCTCTCTCCCTCTACCACTGCCCCTCCCTTCCACCCTTAGGTGTGGCTCTCTCTCATAAATAAATAAATAAATAATAAATAAATAAAACCAGTAAACATGGAATTACCATATGGCCCAGCAATTCCACTCCTAGGTATGTACCCAAGAGAAACAAAAACATTTGTCCACACAAAAACTTGTACATGACTGTTCATAGCAGCATGATTCATAAGAGCGGCAAAGTAGAAACCATCCAAAGGTTGAACTGTTAACAGATAAACCAAATGTGGTATATCCATATGGTGGAATATTACTGGGCCATGAAAAGCAATGAGGATATGTGACGTGGATTAACCTATAACAAGGATGAACTTTTAAAACATGATGCTAAGTGAAAGAAGCCAGACATAAAAGCCATATATATAAATCTATTGATGTGAAGTGTCCACAAAAGGCAAATCTATAAAGATAGAAAGATTGGTGGTGGCAACCAGGGGCTGGGGTAGGGTTGGAGGGGAGATGGGGAGTCATTGCTAACAAATGGGAAGAGGTGATTTAAAAATCTTCTAAAATTGGTGGTGGTAATGTTTGCACAACTCTGTGAATATACAAAACCATTGACTGGTACACTTTAAAAAGGTGAATTATATATATGTAAATGTGAGTTCCGTCTCAATAAAGCTGTCCAAAATATTCTGACATCCCCCTTCTCCTCTACCTTCCATCATCTGTCAGTTCCTCCCATTGGCCAAATCCACCTGAGAAGCTGGAGGGCAAAGTGGTTTGGGAAATGTAGTTTTCTGTGACACTGAATCCCTCGTTCACCTCTGATGCCCTGGCCCGGGGTATTCAGACTTAAACATGTGTCCAGTCAATAACTGGCCCAAATTCTCCTGCCTTGGGTTGGGATCCTTAACTGCTGGGCTACACAGGGGGCTTTTTCAATATAAATAACCTGATGATTCATGATCCTATGACCAGTGAGTGGGGTGTCACTGTCACCTTCTCATACTCCTTGGTTCTAAAAGGCACCGTGGGGCCCGTGGTTGAGGTCGGATTGGAGGAAGGAGCTGGGGTAGGAGGGGCAGAGAAGAGGGTGGCTCCTCTCAGAACTTAAAAGCACTTCCTCCCCAGACAGTGGGAGCTCAAGACCCGGCACTGCCTTCCTGTGTGGTTTCAGCTGCCCAGAGAGTGTCATGGACCTGGGTGAGTGAGTCTCCCCATGTGGGAAAGAGCAGCACGGGGTCACTCTGACATCCAGCCTGACCCTGTGGAATGGAGGTGGAGGAGGGGGATGGAGAGCACGGGGGAGCCTCCCAACTAATCAGGGTCTGTCTTGGTGGGAATCAGCCACCCTGTTTCTCCCAGGCACAACAGATGAACCTTTCAGAGCTGGGGAAAGGGGTGACCATTGGCACGAGGAAAGACAGGGGGCAGTGGGGGTAGCGAGGTGGTGTCTTTCTAGAATAGTAAGGACTGGAGAAGGCTGCAGGGCTGGGGTTGGTGGGGATCTGGATGGCCCCTGTCTTCATCTCAGCTTGGGGCGATGGGTGAGGCTCCCTGGGACCTGTTTCATCAGGGGAAAAGTCCTCAGAGGGCTCCAGGCCTTTCACTCCTCGTCCTCCCTCTGCTTTCTACCTTTCTCACCTGCTAAGCAGGGATCAGAAGCTCTGTGCTCTTAGGAGCAAAGGGAAGGTTAGGGGACGCAGTATGGGGTAGGACAAATGCAAGCAGGCTCCACATCCCTCTGGCTCAGCTCCCGCCGTGTGCAGGTTAAAGGCTGGGTGGGCAACAGGAAAGGGGACAAAAATGGGGCTTTCAGCCTGGAGAAGTCATAGCCCACTTCACGTTTTCTGCTCCGGCCGATGACTCGTCCCTTTAAAAAGACTGTCCTCTGATTTAACCTTGGTCTTAATGAGAGGGATTACAAAAGAAGCTCTGAGAGGGTTGTGAGGGGTACGGGGTACGTCCAGCTCCAGACACCCCATGTATAAATCTCGGCTATGAAGTCAGACCTGGCTGAGGCTACAGAGGCCAAGTTCCTGGATGGTTCATTCTCACCAGCAAGCGAAGCACCACGGCAGCCTCAAAGCCGCAAGAGGTTGCCTTTAAAAAGTGAAGGTTCACTGGTGCGCCCTGTGCTGTCCTCACACTCCTCCCACCACACCACAGCCTCTTGCCTTTACTCTGCCTACCCCCTCCCCTGGCCTACCCAGAAACCCGGGTGGACCCAGTGATCCGCTATAAATGGGTTAAAGTAGCCGCCTGACCCACTACTGGAATGCCTGGCTGGTGGGACTGGATCCTTGCATCTCCATCTCAGAGGCTTTGGGGGTGTGAGCAGAAAGCGTGTGGAATGAATGAATGAATGAATGAATGAATGAATGACATCAACAACTCTGAGTTGATTTCAGTTTTTAAAATCTCTTCCGACATCCTCTCCTCCCAGGAGCCTATTCCCCAATCCCACTCCCCAGACCCCCCCCCACCGCGCCACCTACCACAGTCACAGAACACAGGCCATCTCCCACTGAGGACCGGTTCCTGACTCCCTGTGGGACCTCTGCGAGGGAGACCTCTGTGACCTCTGTGTGTCCCCGTGGGGAATGGGAAATGGGAAATGGGAAACCTGCTCCCCTGGAGCGGGAGGGGCGCTGATTGGTAGTTCTTGCCAATTTCCATAGTGTAAATTCTCCCGCCATGGTTGATTTCAAGCCTCAGACCAATTCAAGGCTTGAAATGACTTGAACAGAGAGTCAGGGAGGGCTGTGCACCCTGGCTCCATGGTCCTCTGAGAACCAGCTCTGGGCCACCACTAAGGGTCTTCCCCCAGACCTGGGTTTGGGGTGCTAGCCTCACAGGCTTTGATGCGGGGAGGGAGGGCAACCTCTGGTTTGGGAGAAAGGGATGTTCTCGCCCGCTTCACTCAACTCAAGAGAGAGAGCCCCAACGGCCAAGCCTGAAATACTGGTAGGAAGGGAAGCCACTGAGGGAAGCTTTGCTCAGAACAGACTTGGGGCCGTTGGTGGGGCGGATGGGCCATGAACGATCTGTTTTTCTCTCTCCGTCTGCCCAGCAGGGAGCAAGAGGTGGGTGAAGAGGCAGAGTTTCTGTTACACAAAATGAAAACACCAAAGTCGAAGCTGGGCTGAGCTGGTCTCTTTCATGATTTGAATGAGCAGCCCCAGGCACCCTTCCACCTTTGAGAGAGGAGTCTTAAGACCTCAGAGTTCTCCAAAACAGAGAAAAGAAAAAATGAGCCTGTGAGAGACTTATGTGTCATAGCTTGGTCTGAAATGGAGGCAGAGGGAAGGTGAAAGAATGCTGAGCCAAAGCCTCCTGGCCTGGGTGCGTGGCTGGGAAGGAGGGGAGCGCTGCAGCCTCCGGGAGCTGTTGGGAAAATCTCTCCTCTTGGGTACCTTCTTCCAGTCACTTCTCATTGATGGGGGAATTTGGGCATGACCAGTCTTGTGGGGAGAGAGTCACACAGGTGCATAAGCCACTGAGACAGGGGGAGACATAGTGCTGATGGGGTCACCGTGAGGCACGTGGGACGCTCCTAAGAAAAGTGGTGACCATGGAACATGGGTCGGAAGAGCATTTAAGTTGGGTTTTGAAAGGCATGTCCAAGTTTTCAAACCAGACAAGGAGGAACAAGGGAGGTGGGAGGTGGCAGGGAGAGCAGACTCGATTTCCATCAGGGGCCAACAAGGCAAATGAGGGAAGGGACGTAAGATGTAGTAAGTGGAGGGGAGCAGAGTGAACCAGAGGAGGCAAGCCCTCCCCAAAAGTCATCCAAATGCAAATCCAATGTAGCCAAGCAGAACATCCTGGGGGCTCAGCCTGTGGACTCCCCGTCAGTCAGCTCCGACAAAAGCTAACAGAAACAAGGTAGGAGCAAGTGGAAGGAGGTGTAATGAATGTGGCCATGCCAAGGAGGAAGGTAAGAAGGGAGGCAAGAGGCACAGGAAGGACCAGTCTTCAAGATTTTGTGTGGCCCTGCTGAGGGGTTGTTCAGTCAGGTGAGTTAAGGGACGTGGGCTGCATTTCAGAAGGAACTCTGAAAGTCTGATGTCAGGACAGAGGTGGGGCTGGCTCTGAGATGTTAGGGGACAGGAGCAACAGAGCTAGATGACCCACAGGATGTGGGAAAGTGAGGACTCTCGTCACGCTCCATGGAGGTCTCTAGACACAGAGGACTCAAGAGAAATGTAAGGGGACACAGGTAGTGAGAGTTCCAATCAAATCTCAGAGCCATCTCTTAGCAGCTGTGTGACCTCCAAGTGGCTTAACCTCTCTGGGCCACTGTTTTTTGGAATAGCATGAGAATCACAAGGCATCGTTCACAGGATGTTATGAGGGAGAGATACAGAAAGACTAAGAGGCAACATAAAGATGGCTTAGGAGTGTGGTTTCTGGAGACTGAAGGATGCAAAGCTCAGCTCCATTATTAGTCAACCGTGTGACTCTGGGAAATTTGCTAATCTCCCTGTGCTTCAGTTTCCTCAGTCCTAGATGGGAATTATAGTAGTACCTACCTACCATGATGACAGTGATCGTACATGGAACGATTTGGTGCATAGTGAGAGCTCAGTGGATTTGAATTCTATCACTGGGTAAAGAAGTTGATATCAGAGGGACTGCAAAGTTCCCCTAGCCGTCCTACCTCCCTGCCTGTTGTCTGAAAGGGGAGCCCCCAGGCTTCTCACCTTCTCTCCAAATTTCCTTACCCCTTCCCAGCTTCTTCCCTCCCTCTCTTCTGCCTCCCTTTAAAAAGTTGTGTTGGCAGGTGAGGAATTCCAGAGAAGAAAAAGTTTGGGGTGGCTTTTGGGGCCAGCTAAATGGGTAGCCATGATTCCCTAGAGGGTCTGGGAGATGTGGGGATGAAAGTTAGGGATTTGGAAGAGCAACGAACCAGCAATCCCTCCACCCAGACAGGAAAGCATTTTCCCTTGCTGGGGGCTCAGGTGGGAGTTCTAGGGAATTTTCTTCTCATTATGATTATTACTAGAAACCCAAGAACTCAGAAAATACCAACATATAAGTCATCCATGTCTCAACCCCTGAAATTCCCAACTTCAGTGGCCTCACCCAAACTGCTGCCCAAGGCTTGTTGCTTTATGACTCTGTAACAGACAGAAATGATCTGACTCATGGCCACTGACCAGGCTCCTGCCACACACCAGAGTTCCCCTAAATTCCCATTTGGTCACCTTTCTTGAAAACAGCCTGTTTTGGTTCTACGGATCCTTGTTTATCCACCATTTCCAATACACCTGGAATGAGAAATCACGTACACACGCACACATAGCCTAGTCTCACCCCCTTTCCCCTCCCCTCCACCAGGGCAAAGGAATGGGACAGGGCCCCGGGGAAGGGGTTGATGGAGTGAAATAGAAACAGTTCTTACTCCTTGCATCTACCCGTTGTGACTTATCAAAACTTTGAGGTTTCTCGGTTCTCACTGACAGTCAAAGTGAGCTTTCTCTAGAGTAACGAAAGATTTGTGCCTGTTTAAAGAAACCTCGAGCACTTCACACCAAGATGAGTCAGTGGAGAATGGGCGGTGCGTTGGACCCTGACAAGAGCGTGTTGAAGATAGAGATGTGGGCTTGAGGGCAGCCTCCCATGGTAATTCGGCAAGGAAGGGGGATGGGAGAGGGGAGCTAGGACGTTGCACAGTCCTCTATTCCTACCTAGGACTGCAGATACTCAGGGGCAAGCCGGGGACAATGGGACAGTGTGTGCCTGTCCTCAGAAAGAGAAGACATAGCCAGGAAGGCAGGTGCAGGCAGACAGTGAGGGGCTTGACTGCCATACTAAGCTTCAGGGCCTTCCTCTGTAGGGCTGGAGGGAGAGGTCCTCAGGATTTAGGAGGCCTGGTGGGCAGTTGGCATCAGAGCGCTGCCTTAGAAAGATGTGTCTAGCAGTAGTGTGTAATATAACTTGCTTGAGGTGGGAAAACTATGTATTTATTTTTGTGGCTTGAGGCTCTTCCTCCTTGGCCCAGGAACCCCCCCAAGCCCAGAATCCCCTGCCTTAGGCACTCCACCTGGAACGTGCAGTAAATTGGGTGTCGTGCAGAGAGACTTCCAGCAGGTGGCGCTGTAGCCAAGGACAGAGAATCCCTGGCAATCTGCTCCCTCTCGAGAAGCAGAGCCCCTTGCTTTCAGAAAGAGGGTCCCCAGCTTCCAGAAGGTGCCTGAAGCGGAGTCCCAAGCATTTCCCTGTCCCTGTTGAGACTGGAAGTGTGACCGGCCTGCAAGTCCTGCCTTGGCATTCATCTGTGGCGTCCTAGTTACTGATTGTGCAGTGGGTCAAGCCCTGGCTGGGAGGCTGAAGGTCAGGTTCCTGGGAGGGGGCTACAAAGGTCAGAAAGCACAACTCCTGTCCTCTGGGTGCTCCCAGACGGTTAGGTGAGATAAGACTGCTACATAAATTACCCCGTGCACTGTCCTCCCTGCTCAGCCCTCAGAGGAAATAAGTTCCCACTCCAGCCCTCACCTCAGCCACAAAGCAGAACTGAGTGTCCAAGGCCCCATCCTCTGTCGGCAGCACACTAGGCCTGTGCTAACCTGGGGTCTCAACCCGCTGCTCAGACTTAAGAGAGCCTCCTGACTTCCAGAATGTACCCAGGTTCTGACCCTGCTCTGCACAGGCCGGGCAGGCTCCCCTCCCATGGCTGAGTGTCTTCCCTTTTCCCACATCTCGAGAGGCCCCAGATTAGAAACAAGTTAAAGAGCAAACATACACACACACACTTCAGTCAAGCAAAAAAAGTAGTTACCTCAGAGAATAGTCTCTGTCGTACCATACCATCCTAGGACTACGTCCCCTCAGGCCACCCCGGAAGGAGAAGCTGGGGCATTCATTCACTCACTCACTTGTTCATTCACTCATCAACCCACAGTTCCTGGATGCCTTCTTCATTCCGGGCCTGCACTGGGTGAAAGGGAAGAGGTCCCTGTTCCACCGACAGGCTGAGGGAGTAGGCCAAGGAAACCACAAATTGGCCTTAATGAATGTCAGTTGAATGAGGGGTTGTGGGGAGCAGATGGGTCCCCGAAGCACCTTCCCGTCCTTGAGATGCCAGGAAATAACCTCACTCCTCCACCTAGCCCTGTGGCATCAGCCTGTCTCCTCAGCTGGCCTCCCCCAGAGGACATTCGGGCTGCAGATGGGGTTGCCCACTCACCCGGATGCAGGAAAGATGCTCCCCAATGGTTCCTGGCAAGGAGCAGTGCAGGACACACACACACACACACACACACACATGCAGTTACCATCACCCCCCTCAAGGCCTTGCTTCCCACACAACCTGGGGTGAGAGGGGCCACTCAAACCCAGGAGTCAGGATCAGGTGAAACTCAGCCTTGAGGGGCAGTGTGGGCCAGGGCGAGCTTTCCAACTCCAGAAGATGCTCCCAAGAGCCAGGAAGGGGGTGGGGAGCCGGGGCTGCCGTGCATTCTGATCCCACTAAGAGGAGGTGAGGGCCGGCAAGGCTGGGCAGCCAGCCAGGTGCTTCAAGGCACAATCTGGTTCTGATGTTCCAGGCAGACAAGGTGCCTGCGGCTTGTGAGGAAAGTTCCCAACAGTGCCCCCACCGCTCCCTGAGGCCTTCTTTCCTAACAAAGAGCTGCCCCTGCTAAGCAGTAACTTTCTCTCACCTTGTCTCCTGCAGGGAAACCAATGAAAAGCCTGCTGGTGGTGGCTCTCCTTGTCATTTTCCAGGTGAGATCTACGCCCAACAAAAGCTCTGTTCCCTTCCCCATACCCCCTCCCCAAGCCCACCCTTTCCCACCCCCAGAATCCTGGTGATGGAGGAGGGGGGCACTTGCTGTAAGGAAAGAGACCCAGACACAAACCCACCCGCTGTTCCTTAAGCCAGTGGCCGCTCCTCTCCATCTGCTGAGTGACCCTACAAGCTACACGTGGTCTCCGAATGTCCTGGATGCCGCTTAAATTAAAACACAGGGGAAATAAGATACCGCCTTCTCCCCCACCACACTTGCACCGTCCCCATTCAGGATATAGAAATGCGGACTCCATCTGAGTCTGTCGAGGGGAACGGCACAAAGCAACGGCTGTGAGTTTCCTGGAGTCTGTGCATGTGTGTGCACAGCCGTGCGTGCAAAACTTCATACATGACCCGAGAGAACATGTGGTCTGGTGGCCTCATTACGATCCTATGACCCCAAAGCTGTCTCCTGGCCCCGGTGTCCAGCCAGAGCCTCCCCTGGAGGCCCCAGTCCCTTCTATGAAATAAAGAGGCCCATCTGAACCCCACTTAGTGGGGAGAGAAGAAAGCATGAGGCCCGGGACACTGAAGGTAGGGGGGTGTACATACTTTATAGGTCCCCAAACTCTGCAGGAGCCAAGTCTCCCAATTTACACTGTTCTGCTTCTCAGTCCCAGAAATGGAAACAGGAAAGCTGGCCCCACCGAGCTCTGGAGTTAGAAGAAACTGTAACTCATAGCCTACTCTCTTCCATTGGTTGGGGGTGGGAGCTCTCTGGAGGGGGAGGGGGAGGCCAAGTCCAAAGCTGGAGAGGCAGGCCTTCAGAATTTGGCTTTTCCCCAAGTCTGGAGGCCAGAGGGGCAGCTTTCCAGGAGCTCCGGCCAGAGGCAGGCCCCAAGCTGGGCTCTGTTCCCAAAACCCCATCCCAGAGGCCCCCCGGAGCTTGGGCCGCAGCCCACAGCCTGGCCCCTTTCCCCATTACCACTCCCTCCCCTCTTTCTTCCTGCTTCAGGACTTGGGAGGGGCTGTATCGCTAGAAGTGGAGAATGGAAGATTGGGGAGGGGATGAGGGACAGCTGGGGCTCATTCTTCTCTTTACTTGGGGGAATGGGGGTGGCTCAGACGGGGCAGGATGTGGTGGGGCTGTGGGCTGCAGAGACATCGTGCCTAGTGGCCCAGAGTCCGGAAGTAGTAAAGGGTGGAAAAAGAGGGCAGGTCAAGCTGGTGGGGAGCACTCTTCATAAAGGCTGGGTATACACCCCTTATGTCTGGGGACACCAGACTTATAGCCCTGGGACTTACCATAGGTTAAGACTGAGAGCAGCCAGCCTCTTCAGGACCCCCAGGCTGCAGTCATGCCCAGATGAGGGGAAAGGAGGGTGCCGCTAACTTTTCTCAAGATAGCAGTGCCCAGAGAAAAGGCTCTTGGATATTATTTTGTCCTCGTTCTGTGACAGTGATAAATTCAAGATTTGGAAGTGAGAAAGACAGAGACAGGATGAGGGGAAGAGACCGAGTTCCACTCTGGCTGTGTGACCTTGAACGAAGTTCTCCAAAAGCCTTCCTTTCCTGGTCTCTAAAGTCCCTCCAGCTCCCCAGGTGCATGAAAACCCATCACTGTGAGCTGCCCAGAGCCCAGTTCCCAGAAGAGGGGCCATGAGCTTCCCCCGGCAGCCCCGTAGCCCAGCTGCCAGCCTACAGAGGCTCAGCTGTCCCTGTGCGCAGGGGTGCAGGGGTGCACGCCCTCCTTCATTGATAAAATCACAGCAGGTTGCCTGATACTTCAGCTTGCCCTACAAACGGGCTAAAAAAAAAAAAAAAAAGGCCCTGAGCCGCTGAGCCGGGCTGATTGGGATCTGCCAGAAGAGACTGGGAGGAAGAGAGAGACAGAGAGGTGGGGGAGAGGGTGGGAACCCAGAGGGAAAGTAGGAGACAACGGAGCTCCATGCTCTTCCTGGGGATACAGGGAGGACTCCATCATGGCTGAGGAGGCAGTGGCCCAGCAGGGTACCCTCCACCCCGTCATAGCTGTACAGTTCAGTGCCATGGGCACTGGCATTGGTCACATGTTGCCGGAGCCCCTGCTGCATGCCGGGCACCGTACATCAGACCCTGGGATCCGTAGAATTTTGCAAGTCACTCATCACCCAGGGTCACAGCAGCTCGCCCCAAACCAGGGTTTTGAGGCTTCTTAACAGAGTATCTGCCTTCTGGCTCCAGGCCCTCCTCCACCTGAACCCCGACATGGATTTCCCCTCAAAAGCTAAAGTACTTTGTAGGCTCCCTGGAAAACTCTTTCTAGCAGATTCTAAAAGGAGGCTCAGGATGAAAGACACATATTCCTCCTCTCCTGGAGTTTCCAGGCGCCAGAACCGAGGTTAAGCACCTCACCCCAGCCATGGAGGGAGATTATAGTCGTCTCCATCTCACAGATGAGGAAACTGAGGCTCAGAGATAAAGTGTGTTTATGTGGCCCGAGGCTCATGGGACCTCAAAGCCCAGATGATTTCCAGTCCACCGTCAGGGCATGTAATGCCGAGCCTCTCTGAGTTGGTGAGAACAGACCCTTGCTACTTACTAGAAGTGCAGAATCTCAGGTCCCAGCCTGTCCGATCAGGACACGCATTTTGACAAGATGGCCAGGTAATTCATGTGCATGTTAAATTTGGGGAAGCACCAGTTTTAAGCCAGGGAACCACCTGGGAAGTTTAAAAAAAACAGATCCCAGGGCTCCACCCCCGGAGATTCCGGGTTCATAGGTCCCAGGTGGGACCCGAGAATTCGCAGGCTTTGTGGGTGATGCCCCTAATGAGGACCACTGCTCTGGGCAATCCCGGGGCCTCAAGGTGAGTTGAGTTGAGCTGGATCCCACTTGGCTAAGCTGGATGGCGTTGTTCTGTTCCCTCCCCCGCAGGTGTGCCTGTGCCAAGATGAGGTCACGGATGATTACATCGGAGAGAATACCACGGTGGACTACACTCTCTACGAGTCCGTATGCTTCAAGAAAGACGTGCGGAACTTTAAAGCCTGGTTCCTGCCACTCATGTACACCATCATTTGCTTCATGGGCCTGCTGGGCAATGGGCTGGTCATACTGACCTACATCTATTTCAAGAGGCTCAAGACCATGACCGACACCTATCTACTCAACCTGGCCATGGCCGACATCCTCTTTCTCCTGACCCTTCCCTTCTGGGCCTACAGCGCAGCCAAGTCCTGGATCTTTGGTGTGCACATTTGCAAGATCATCTTCGGCATCTACAAGATAAGCTTCTTCAGCGGCATGCTGCTGCTTCTTTGCATCAGCATTGACCGCTACGTGGCCATTGTCCAGGCCGTCTCGGCCCACCGCCACCGTGCCCGTGTTCTCCTCATCAGCAAGCTGTCCTGCGTGGGCATCTGGATGCTGGCCATGGTGCTGTCCACCCCAGAGCTGCTGTACAGCGGCCTCCAGAAAAGCAGCAGCGAGCAAGCCCTGCGGTGCTCCCTTGTCACTGAGCACGTGGAAGACCTGATCACCATCCAGGTGGCCCAGATGGTGGTGGGCTTTCTGGTCCCCCTGGGGGCCATGAGCTTCTGCTACCTCGTCATCATCCGCACCCTGCTCCAGGCCCGCAACTTCGAGCGCAACAAGGCCATCAAGGTCATCATCGCTGTGGTCGTGGTCTTCATCGCCTTCCAGCTGCCCTACAATGGGGTGGTCCTGGCCCAGACGGTGGCCAACTTCAATATCACGGGCAGCGGCAGCTGTGAGCTCAGTAAGCAGCTCAACATTGCCTATGACATCACCTACAGCCTGGCCTGCGTCCGCTGCTGCGTCAACCCTTTCTTGTATGCCTTCATTGGTGTCAAGTTCAGGAATGACCTCTTCAAGCTCTTCAAGGACTTGGGCTGCCTGAGCCAGGAACGGCTCCGCCAGTGGTCTTCCTGCCGCCACACCCGGCGATCCTCCATGAGCGTGGAGGCAGAGACCACCACCACCTTCTCCCCGTAGGTGGCGCTCACCCGGACTAGAGGGACTTCTCCCAGGGCCCTAGGGCCCTGGGAACTGGACCAGCAGCAGGAGACTCGGGCTCCAAATGCTGCAGAGGGAAAGGCAGGAGAGGACTTACAGCAGCCCAGACCCCTGGCCCTAGCTACCTCCACCCAGGTTCCAAAGCGTTGTGACCAATAAGCTGCGCGAAATCCTGCGACACTCCAAAACCAAGGCTGCCGTCCCCCAGACCAAGAACCAAGAGTGGAAGTGAGGAAACAGCCCGCACTTGGAGTGAAGGGAGAGTTGGTGACAGGTGGACCGGAGAAGGGCGCCTGGCAAGTCCTCTGAATGAAACTCCTTCTGATCCAGGAAGACATCCTCCCTGAGAGTCGAGGGCTGAGGCGAGGTCTTCCAGAAAACAAGGCTTTGTCTCTGAGACCTGAGATGGTGGGGAGACTTCTCGGCTTGGCAGGGAAAGGGGATGCCAGCTGGTCAAAAATCCCTGAATTCCTCCCTCCGTCTCTTTCTCCACTGTCATCTGAGCCACCAAGGAATGGCAGGCTCCAGACCTCCCTGAAACCACACTTGCCCAGCACCTGCCACCTCTCATCATCAGGCTGCTGCCCGCCCAGGCTCTCCTCAGGGAGGGGCATGGTGTTTCCTGCGGGCCAAGCCAGCGGCCTCTGCCCGGCCAAAACCACGCTCCAGGCCAGGACTCTGGGGCACAGATGACGTGCGGCGAGCCCTTCTCGGGTCTCAGCTCTGCTCCGAAGGAGGAGAGGGCAGGCAGAGAGGTTAGGGACCTGGACGGCGGGGGGGGGGGGGGGGGGGGGGGGGGTGGGAGGGGGGGCGGGGGCGGGGAGTGGAGTGGTGACAGTATTGACGGCTGAAGGCCAGTGAGCTGCCCTTTGTTCTTAGTCATAGGGACAAAAAAACGCTCATCCTGTCCTGCTTTCAGTTCATTAAGACAGCGCAGTTTACTCACAGACAAATACAAGTTTTCCTTTGCGGAAACAACAGCTTTAAAAGAAAGGGTGGACATTTTCAGTAAATGGCAAATGGGTATGTCCCTGTTTTCCAAGCCCCCACTTCCCACCCGACCACCTCCCCTTCTCTCCTCTCCCTGGGTTTCATTTCGGAGAGATGATCAGAGCCGTGGGGTCTGCCAAGCTATGCTCCAAGTCCCTCCTGTGACACCATCCCAGGAGGCTGAAAGAGGGAGGGGGAGGGAAAGCACAGGGTGCCCAACTTGCAAATGCCCTTCCAGAACTCGTAGGAGAGGACCCAAGCCTGTGCCACCAGCAGTGACCCACAGACGTGGTATGAGCTGAGCTTTGGAGAGACCCAAGCTGTCCTTAAAACCTCAATGGCAGGGAGCTTTCCCTCACCTTTAGCAACATTTACTCACTGGTCAGCTCGTCCGGTCCCTGCTCGGTCTGTAACTAGAGCCCATAACCCTTTGTCAGTCCCTTCAAGCTCCCCACAATGGTTCTTAGAGGGAGGGCCGCCTCCCCCCGGGGCACCCAGACTACAGCATGCTGGATTAAGGAGGCTGGGCATGGCACCCGTGTGATAGACTGCACCCTTTGCTTGGAAGCCAAGTTCATGCACGACCCACCCTAGAGACCACCGTTGTAGCAATAGCCAATGTCCAGTGACCCATCATGGAGGGGCAGGGATCGGGGAACAGCCACTGCCCACAACATAGATCCATGTCCCTGGGATCCCTGACGCCTCCCCGGAACCCTGATTCCTCCAAGCCAGAGAGGAGGTTAGCCCAAAGCTGTGATGCACGAGGAGGCATCTGAAGGGCCCAGAACAGCGACAGCTGGGGGCCTGGCAGGGGGCGAGAGGGAGGGGATACTCGGGTAAAGGTGATAGTGTACATTTTCCAGAGAGCCTGCTTGGTGATGCAGCCCATTCTCTCTGGTCCTCAGCACAGGACATTCGCCTCCTCCATGGGCTGCACTGGGCACGACTTGTTGGCCAGCAGGCCCTCGGGAAGAGGAAGCTGACCTGGGTGCAGCCAGGGGGGGTGGTGCTTGTCACAGCAGTGCTGAGTAGTAAAACATGCAGCTCCAGATGTGTGTGCACGAGTGTGGGGTGCGGGGAGGACCCCAGAGCGCCTGTGGGGTCCCCGAGAGGAGCATGGAGCCCACTGGTATGGACATCCTAATGAGGGTATGGGCAGGAAACCGATCCTCCGTTCCTGAAGGGAGGAATTCAAGGGCACACTCATGAGCCGGAAGCCAGGCCATCCACACAAACAAGCCATCTCGGCTTCAGATACATTTTTCTAAAATAACTGGACATCTCCGAGTATTTACAAAGACAACAGAACCCCAGCCATGTTAATTCCCCAAACTGCTCTATCTCGGCTCATAACTGGCCTGGCCCCTGCTCCCTTGCCCAGCGCTCTCCTGGGCCTACCCTGAACTTTGGGGGGGTCCCTAGGAAGAAGGAACAAACTCACTGGGGAGCTTCCCTGCCCCAGCACCCAAGGCTTCTCTCTCCCTTTCTGTCCATCATCTGCTTCATACAACTGCTCCCATGAACTGGTTTCATGGCCCCCACGGCCCCCCTCCTGTCTCTTGTAGCTTCCCCCTTCTTTCCATCCCCATCCTCCCTGGCTGCACCCCCAGGGCCCACCTCTGCCCTTACAGCCAGAAGCACCACACCCCAAGAATCATGGATTCACAGGACTGTAAGGGACCGCAGGTCCACCCCAATCAGCCTCTAGATGGGGAAACTGAGGCCCAGAAGGAGGAACTGACTTGCTTAAAGAGACTTTGCAATATAAGAATACCGGATCAGCTGGCTTTGGGGGCCTGAGGGTCTGGCAGGATTATGGGAAGCGGATGGGAGAGAGTGGACCTCTGAAGCCTGACTGGGAACCTCATCTCTGTTGCTTCCCAGCTGTGTGACCTTCAGCTGTTGCTCAACTGCTCTGAGGCTCAGATTTCTCAACTGCAAGATGGAGAGGATTTGGCAAACATGTCGCACGGCGCCTGGAATGTGGAACATGGTGATGAGGAGCAGGGGTTCTGCGGCCAGACTGCCTGGTTTGAATCTCAGCTAAGCTCCTCGGGCTCCTTACTTAGTCTGTGTTTCGGTTTCCTAGTCTGTGTGATGGGGAAAATCATAGCACCTACCTCCTAGGACTATTGTTGAGGAGCAAGTAAATTCACGGATGTCAAATGCTTAGAAATCCTTCTGGAAGTGTTGTTGATAATCATTAAGAAATGCTTAATACATGGTAGCTAAAACAAAAAAGTTTCCACAAGTTTCCACCAGGAAACCAAATTCAATTCCTTAGCCCCATTTCCGTCCCCCCACAACTTATAAATCAAGCTGGAGGACAGCCTGAAGACGAGTCAGTCTGCCCTTCCCACCAACTGGACGGGTAAGCCAACTGAGGCTCAGAGAGCTAAACTACTCACCTGAGGTTTCTTAGCTGCTCTTGGCCGTGCTAGAACTTGAGCCCAGGTTCCCGAGCTCCAGCCAGAGGTCTTCCTGCCGATCTCCTGCACTCCCCTACGTGTCCACCGCAGCCTACACCCTCCCTGTCCCAGACCATGCGGCTCTGCTCTGGCAAGCACTGTCCCTCCTGTCCTGTGGCCAGGCCCTTAAGGAGCAACTTCCCTCGCCCCCATTTATAGTCCCTGTCCTTGCCCATGAGTCCAGGAGAATGAGGTACAAAGAAAAGAAATGTGGCAGCCGGTCCAAGGGAATTCAGGCAACTGATCTTTTTTAAGAAAGGATCCTCTCTGAGAGTCAGATTTATTTCTGTACTGAAGGTAAATAGTTGGAGGGAGAAGAAACAGGCCTTTGGAGGCGGGGTGGGAGTCGAGGCAAATGAGATGGGGAGTGGAGGGGAGCAGAAGGAAGAGGAAGGTGGGGCAGGGGTGCATTCTAGGGGCAACCCAGCTAGGGCCCGACTTGGAGGGCATTGTCAGTGGGTGGAACCAGTCAGGTGGGGAGAAAGGAGCTATATTAGTCTTAGAGACAGGGGGGCTCATGGCCTTCTTTGCCAGGAGGGGGTTAGAAATGGCCCAGTTTCCCTGGTCTGAGCCCCTAGAAAAACCCCAGGGAATAAAAGTGGGGGTTCTTCTCCGAGCTCAAAAGAGCAACCCAGCGAGCCCTCCTGGCCTCCTCTCTGCGAGAGCAGATGTGTGAGAGGCGCCGCAGGGAGTAGAAATCTCATCACACACATGCACGAGCACGCACACACACACACACGTGCGCGTGCACACACCACCCCCCAGCTCTGTCGTGTGTTTTGTCAGGGGCCTAGAAAGAGACACAGACAAGGGGTCTGCTGCAGAAAATGCTACACAGCCCCTTGCTCAGCCAAAGCAGCTCTAGTCTGACACATCTTAACTGATCTCCTCCTAAATCAGAAATGGGGACCCATGAATGCTCCCACGGATTCGTGTGTGTGTGTGTGTGTGTGTGCACGCACGCACTTGCACGTGTGCGTGGCCCAGTTCAGACTGTTCTTCCTCCCGCCTTCACAGGGAGGATAGATATTACCTTATTTTTGTCTCTTGTTCCCTAACCCCAAGGAGTTCACTGGCTGGGTTCCTCCATGTGTCATAATAACCACCGCACAGGGCGGCCTCTGGGTTCTCGTCTCCGTGTAAACAAACACAGGCCTGCACGAGCAGGCCTTGCCGGATTCTGGCCCTCTCCACTCCCTCCTGGGGCGCAAGGTCTCGAGGTCAGACATCCGTCCCCTTAGCTAGAGGGCTGGGGAAGAAACACGTCTTGCCCCCGACCCCTCTCGTGCCTGGGTCAGAGCCTGCTCAGGGCTGCAGAGTTCATGTTTATTCCGAGTAAAGAGCTGACATTGGGAAGTTCCGCGGATGCCTCAGATGAAATGTCCCAAATCCTTTCCCAGCGTTTAAAAGGAGGCCTGGAACTGCACGCACATTTATCTTTTCTGGTTTGTGCAAACAGTACTCGAGTAACGGAAACAGGAACACGGCCGCATGTGAAGGCCAAGTGCTGCATTCTTCCCAGGCCCAGGAGGCGTTTTCTGTGGCCGTGCCAGGGGCCAGGGGTTGCCCACGGTGGCACCAGCTCTGTCTCTTGCCTGGAAGCTTGGGCTTCGTCCCCGGTAGCTAACTCCCGGGACACTGCTGTTTGGTCTGCACTAACACCTCTTTCCGCCACCTGCCTTCAGGGACACTCAGCTGCCAAGGTGTGTGGCAGGCCACCTCCGGCCTTGGGAGTCCAGGGAAAGGGAGCGGGAAGAACAATGGGAAGCTCTGAGCCTTCGGGGGTTCAGGGAGTCCCCCCTCTGCCTTTACCTTCATCTTCAGATCAGGACACAGGTCTGGACACACCTAGAAGCCGCAGTCCCTGTCAAAGGCAGAACTTGGATTTTGTCCAAGAGCTACACCTGCCCTGCCTTCTTCTCAGTTACTCCACCCCCAGCCACGTCTCCCTACCCCCTAACTCAGGGAGACTGTGGACTGCCAGGAGCTGGTGAGACTTCATTGATGGGAGCGTCTGAGGCTGGGCGACACCAGGGCGGGGGGGCTGTCACAAAAGGACTGCAGGAATCACAGAGCCTCAGGGTAGAAAAGAACTTGCCTAGGAGGGGAGACAGGCTTTTATTTACTGAGTGCCTGTGGTGTGCCAGGGACGGTGCTGGGGATGGCACCTGCCGCTGTATTCTCTGGACAACAGGTGAAGATATTGTGGTTTATAGGAAGTTTGTGTGACTTCCCTGAGGTGACACAGCTAGGGAGAATGACTACAACCTTACCCCAACTGGATTATGTACTCCACACCATGTGGAGCGATACATCTTCACTCATTTCATCCTCACACCAACTCTGCTAGAGTCCCATTTTACAGATGGGAACGGCGGCTCAGAGAGGTTAAGCAACTACGCCACAACACACAGCTACTCCG
This sequence comes from Meles meles, assembly GCF_922984935.1. Classification (NCBI taxonomy): domain Eukaryota; kingdom Metazoa; phylum Chordata; class Mammalia; order Carnivora; family Mustelidae; genus Meles; species Meles meles. The sequence continues at coordinate 42,832,409 of NC_060083.1, read as the reverse complement.
TGGTCAATCTACTAAGTGATCTGGGCCAGTTCTAGCTGGCCTCCAAAGCCCGTGTTCTTGCCACCCGACTGCACGAGCCAACTAAATACTCTTCATTCATTACCAAATATGCACGGAGCCCCGACAGCGTGCCAGGCGTCGTGCCAACATTCCCAAAATGGACCAGCCAACATTTTGCAAGGCTGACTGGACACAAAGCTCGGACCTGGGAGGAGGAAGGATCAAATAACAAAGAAAGAGCCCCCACCCACTAGGGGAATGGGACCCCGTGGCCCCACGGCAACCAGGCTTTGCTGCTCCTTAAGGGCTTGGTCTCCCCTTCTCTTCTCCAGGCCCTGCTTCCCACCCAGACTTCCTTCAGAGGCCAGCTCCGCAGGGCTGCACGCTCTGGGAGGAAAGTGTCTTGACTCTGCCCCAGATGTACTGGGCAACGCTGGCAAGCGGTTTTCCCTCTCTGGGCCTCCAGCTCCTTAACTGGTAGGTGGGGGAGCTGGGCCAAATGATTTCCACCATTGCTTCCAGCTCCAACGGGCTGCAGTACCTCGTCTGGGTGGGTGGGGTCAGCCGGGCAGGGCTCCGCGCTCGCTGATGCCTGGAAGGGGTACTGGGTGAGTGGGTGAGGGGCTGAGGAAGCTGCCCCACCCCCAGCTGTGGTTTCTGGTGGGGCCACCCTGGCAGCAGGTGGAGGGAAGTGTTTGTCACCGTTCCAACAAAGCGCTAAAACAAAGGCCTCCCAGGGCACTATGGGAGCAGGCGGCAAAGGCGCGCTAAACGCCAAAAATAAAACACACCTTCCCTTTGATAGACACCAGCAGCTGCCGAGGGGCCTGGCCTGGGGGTGGTGAGGAAAAGGCTCAGATTTCGTGCCCGAGAGCGCGCCCACGCCCAGTGTCACACACTGACACACACCATACAGGCAGCACTCACGTACACATCTACAAGCTGTACACGCTCATATACACAACCAGCATCACGGCCGGAGACCCGTGCGGTCCCGCGGAGCCAGCCCTCAGAAGGGCCCACACTTGATTTAAGGCCCCGCGATCTCTGTCGTGAACTTTTTTTTTTTTTTTAAGATTTCATTTATTTATTTGAGAGAGAGAGAGAGCACAAGCACGGGGAGGGTGAGAGGGAAAAGCAGGCTCCCCGCTGAGCAGGGAGCCCAATGCAGGGGCTTGATCCCAGGACCCTGAGGTCATGGCCTGAGCCGAAGGCAGAGGCTTAACCCACTGAGCCACCCAGGTGCCCTTGTCTTGAACTTTTTAATAATTTTTTTTAACAAGAGGCTCAGCATTTTCATTTTGCCCTGGACCTACAAGTTCTGGCCCTAATCCCGCTGGTGTGCATTCATCTGTACGTACACTCACATTATGCTTAAGACATACACAAGCATTTCCATACAAGAGTGCAAATACTGCACACACACAAGTACAAATTCGTGTACACACCCCCACATACAGCAACAGTCCCCTCCTCCCCCATCCACACTCACTGCAGCACACATATGACCCAAAGGAACGTGACCCCTCCCCAGCACCTCTCAGACATCCGCAGCTCACCCACAACCTGGCGGCAGGTCTGATTAGCTCAACATTGCTGGGCAGCAGAACAAAGCTCTAGGGAAGGGGCATGGGGGAAAGCAGACTCATTTCCTCTATCCCCTAGAATCCCCAGAGCTACAGCTGGCTTCTCTCATCAACCTGAGACCAGCAGCTGGGACCAGACGAAAGGTAGAGCTTGCGAAGAGGAGGGATCCGTGGGAAGGGAGCAGACCATGGAGTGGAGAGGGGGACAGACAGCTAGAAAGAATGAGAACAATAATGGAGTCTCCAGGTCCCCCAAGAAATTTAAAAGATCTTGGACTCAGAAAAGTAATAGCCGTGTCCTCCCCCAAAAGCACGCCCACCCAAACCTGGAGAGGCAGTCAGAGGAGCCCCACCCCCTCTTCTCACTGGCTACGTGCCCCCTCCCCCCGCCACCCACACCCCCCCCGCGGGAAATCCACTCAACTTGCCAGCCTCAGCTTCCTTTTCCTCCTAACGGAGAAAACAATGTCCGCATTGGAGGGCTACAAGGTGCACCCGGATACGGCGGCCTCGCCTCTGGGATTCTCCCCAGCATTCAACACCTTATCTCCTTGTCAGGCCTTGCAATCTGATCCTTGGTTCAGAAACTCCAGACCCCTCATTCACGACAGATGTTCAGACGTATTTGTTTCCCACCTTCTCCTCCCCTCCTTTCCTGGCCAGACGCGGACGCGACAGGTAGACACAGTCCATCGCCCGCCATCCCCTCAAGGACTTTCAGCGCCCTGAGGCCCCTTTGGATCCCACTGCACAGACACCCTCAAACTAAGCAGGACCTCAAGGCCTTGAGCCTTTTCTTCCTCTTCTATTTTCTGTCCCCAGTCCTCACCTCCCCTGTTAAAGATTGTTCCAGGCTCTGCCACTTCCCTAAGGGCCCAATAAGCTGTTAGGTGGTACCAGACATTAAGGAGAAAACCGGGAAACAAATGCTCCAAGCAGTGTCTCTTTCTCCCTGAGATATAGAAACTAGCTCCCTTGACACAGAACAGAAGTCCCTTACTTGGGTTGCAGAGTGAGCGCAAAAGCCGTGACCCCATTGCAACCCATCCATGCGGAGGGAGGAACAGCCTGGATTTCATCAGAATTCTGACATGGGCATGGGTCCCTCCGATTGCCACACACAATCCCCTGGCTTACAGAGAAGGAAACTGAGGCATCCACGTGTAAAATGATAGGGGAGAGGGGCCTGTGGTCTTTCTGCCACGCAGCCCCCATGAAATGAAATACAGAGCGTCCTTTCCCACCGGCCCCAGCTCTCTCACACACAGCTGGTTCCCATTCCTCCGGCAGGTTGGAGGCCAGCCAGGGAAGGGGGGTGGGGTGTGATCTGGTCACCAGGTGCCTTGACAGGGAGGAGGGGACCAAGAGAGGCATCTGGCACCCGATTCCCATTCTGTTTCACCATTTACTGTCTGTGGAGCCCTGACAACTGCCTGACCCTCCACAACCTCGGTTTGTCCCTCTGAAGGTGGGCATAATGTTCCAACAACCTTCCTACAACTGTTGGGAGAATTGCATTCATTGAGAGAGGGGATGCAGGAGCGCTTTGTACCAGTAGAGTGAGGTGAAAATAAAGACTTTTTTTTTTTACTGGCTTGCTTAATGAAGGTAGAAGAAAGGCCTCGACTTGGTGGTGGTGATGATGGATATAAAGCCTCTTGCCTGGAGAGCACCTTGGGGGCAGCTAGCAAAGACGCCCTTCCCAACACAACGACGGGAATAGTCCCCTCTCTGGGCTGGGTACATGCCTTGACCATTTAGGGGTAATTTTTTCCCCGAGAGATTTGGGAACTAGCTCCCTAGTCACATGAGAACAGAAATCACTCGGCTTTGTTGCAAAGCAAGGGCAGCAACGCTGGGGAACCTGTGGCGTTCCTGGGTCACGTGGTCCTCAGCGGGTCCTTGCTGTGCCCCCTTCATGAGCACAGCTCCTTCCAGAAAGGGAAGCTCCAGCCAGTAAACTTAACAGGTACAGACCAATTCCTGATGGGCTGGTCTAGCCCAGGATCTGGCATAGAATAGGTCAAAAATGTATGTGGAAGAAATGTATGAATGGTGAATTTGGGGTCTTTCCACACCCTTGACTCATAAGGTTAAAAATCTACCCAAAATCCCCTTCGCTGCAGAGTTAATGCCCAGCAGGCTGGCCCCTCTGTGGGAAAAGCCATGAGTCAAGGCTAAAGGTAAGCAAGCCCTTTCAGACGTGCCCTCCTGGAAGGGTTCCAGACAGTAAACAGATGACCTTGCCCTCGAATGCCTGCCCCCAGCCCCCACCAGCACGGGGTCCAGGCTCTGACGCAGGAGCCTCTGCAAATAGATGCCGTTTCCATGGGAACTGAAACCCCAGTTTGTTTTTCCCTCCAAGGCACTCTGTAATTTCCAGCACATTTCTGTGCAACGTCAGCATCGTAAGCTCACGGCAAGCTGCTCCTCTGAGTGTGAGTCCAGAGCAGGGCAGCTGAGCTGACCCGGAGAGACCACAAGGAGGCTCCTCTCCCAGGAGGGTCTCTAAGGGCAGCGGGCGCCAGCCTCGGCCTGCCTCCCCACTGCACAGTGGTGCCCAGCAGGGGGGTAGGGCCAGAGATGAGTCCTCAGACCTCCCCTGGGAGGCCGGATGGGGGGTGGGGGTGGACAGGGGCTCATTTCCAGTAAGAAGTAGGAGGGAGGCACAAGGTCTCAGTCTGGCAACCTGGGCCCCAGCGATGGGTAACAGATGATTTCTGGCTGCAGGGGGAGGGGAGGCTGTTTCTCCACGGTTGGATCCTCACCCTCTATTGTCTGAGCCTCTTGAGTGGAGGACAGGGGAGCTGGAGGGCAGTGGTGATCTTAAAGGCCAGGATGAGAAGTATATTGTGGGGGTGGGGTGGCTTGCCTGAAGATGGTCTGCTTTCTGTCCTCTGGCCATTCGGGCCGAGGGTCTGGGTGGCAGGTCCTTCCCAAGTTGAGCCCGAGATGACTGGAGTGTGGGAAAGATCTAGAGCTGAAGGACCCAGCTAAGCCCGCCTGGGTTTATGGCCCAGGGTGGCTATGGTTCTGCTTCCTAGCCCCCCCACTACCCAAAAGGGCAACAGGTGCATGGCCCAGGGGCCCCAGAAGAGGAGTGTGAGGAAAGGGCAGGAGTTTGGATGCCTTTGAACTAGGTCGTTGACCTCACTCTCTCTCTCTCTGAGCGCCCTCAGCAGCATAACAATAACGCCCACTCCTGCCCCTTCCAAAGGCGTTGTGGGCGAGGTGAGGAAGCTGGTGTGAAAGTGCTCCGTGCCCTCTTTGCTCCCGTTGTTATTACCTGCGGGGGGAGCTCCACGCCACCCTGCTTCAACCCCAGAGCTCTCCACCCTGCCCACCCCTCCTGCGGAGCCCTGGCCACAAGACAAGGTGACTGCCTGCCCACCCGCCACGGGCCCAGTTCCCCGATTACTCAGCACGGTCACCCACGTAGGCTTCAGCCCTAGGCCGATGGCCGAGGCCTCAAGGAAAGGGGGAGGGATGCTGAAAAGGAATCGGGATGTGGCCTGTGTGTCCTTTCCCCAGATGGGCAGCCATGCCGCTGCTTTCTGGAGACCCCATAGTCTGGAGCGCCCCTGACCCCAGCCTCCCCCTCCTGCCCTCACACGTCAGCACTTGGAGGCCACGGCCGCTCATGCCACCTGCCCACAGCACCGTGTGGTTAACGACAACAGTCAAACCACTGACCTGATTTTCTGCAAAAAGGGAAAGATAATAGGACGCTTCCACGTGGGTGGTGGTGTACACACGCACGCGCACACTCACGCACACACAGTGGAAACTTTCTCTGTCTCCTTGACAGGAACCCAGGCCCGAGAGAGAAAGGGAGAGACCAAAGTCTGTGTACCCGGAGCTTCCTGGAGTACAAAGCTCGGTGTGTACCTGCTGTGAGAGGCCTGAATTCCCCGAGCCCTCCCACATAAGCACGGCGGGTCTGGCGGGATTCACTGGCGGGACACATTGCCTCCAACGTGATCTGAGATTCCGGGAGGTGTGGACTGTTCTGCCAGGACATGAAGCTCAGGCAGAGTGGGGGAGGGGCATGTGCCATGGCCCCCATGGATCCCCAGCTCTGGCACTGTGTTGGGGCCCGACAAAGGGATTAATAAGACCCCCAACCCCAAAAGGGGGTATAGGGCCCCAAACAGCCCTCACCGGCCTAGGGCCCAGAGATCCCAGCCTCCCCTTCTGCCCATCCCCCCGCCCCAGAGAGGTTCTGAGTGGAAATACTTGTCAAAGAAGATAATGTTTCCATCCCTGCAGTCTCTCTAAACCCAGAGTCCCAAGGACCCAAAAAAAATATCTTGGGGCCAGATTCTGCCACTTAGAAGTGTCCAAGTCTCCTCACAGTAAGTTCTCAGGGCTGGGTCACTTACTATTCTGAATCAACCATCAGAGGGCAGCTGCCTTCCCCTGCCTGCCTGGAATGGCACCCAGGGGAGCCGCTGAGCGGGTGAGCTCAGCACTTTGGCCACCCACTACCATGTGGTCTTAGCGACAGACAGTGTCAGAGGGGAAGGGACACCAGAGGTAACTGGTCAGCACCATAGGGACATCCCTCGGGCCTGGAGAGCCCCCAGCACCCCACTCCCTGTTATCTACCCTTGCCACTCCAACGTGATCCTGAACCAGCAACACCAGCCGCACCTGGGAGCTGATAGGGAATGCAGATGCTTGGGCCCAGACCTTTGGAATCAAAATCTGCATTTTGACAATATCCCCCGTGGACTTCCCAGCCCAGGCCCAGGCCTCCTCGGAGTTGTTTTCTGCCCAAGAGAGGCTGCAGTCAGCCCACCTCAGTCACCACCGCCTTCTTTCCCCGGAGAAAAGAGTCCGCCAAGGCGAAGTAGGCGTAACCTCAGAGGGTCCTAGCTTCCTACATTGAAGATGGACAGGAGAAGCTCCACGGCCTATCCTGCCTCTCAGCCCAGCTCTCTCTCCACCTTCCAGACTCAGCCCTTCTGGAAGCATGGAGCGGTGGTGGGCAGTGGGCCACATGCCGGGTCTCATCGGGTCTGACCAAACCCCTGAAGTTCTTCTAGCTCACCCACTCTCTAGCCATCGACGGTCACAAAGGTGACCCAGGGCTCCAACTGTGCCTACCCCTGACCTTTGGCATGTGTCCCCTGGTTAGCCCTATTCCGGACCCCCTTAGTTGGCTCCCGAAGCCCAGGCAGGAGCCAAAACTCAGGCCTCTGCTTCCTGCAGGCAATCAGTCCTCCAGCTGAGCTCCAGCTGGCTTCCGGGAGGGGAGTTCGGTAGGTAAGAAGACCGTTTGGCTGAACCGGAAGGTCCTTAACTGCTATGGAGTCCCTGAGGATATGAATATCATCGATTCCTTTATTGCTACTAACATCTTCATGGGAATTAGCTGCTGGCAGAGGTGGGATGGGACATCTGCCTGTGATGTGTTAGGAGACCTGGTCTCAGGAAAGGGAAAGCACAGGTCCAGCTCGTTCCTCGCCTCGTGCCCTCCTCCAGCCAGCCACTCCTGCTAGGGCAAAGGATGGCAGTCTCCACCCAGAGGTCTGTGCCCCTCTCTCCTGACATGGGATTTCAAGGGGTTGTATGAGGAGCGGAGCTGCCCCTCTCTCCCCACGTGTCTCCTGCCTCACTGCTTGCCTTCAAGGCAGCCATCAGATTGCCCAGAATGCAAGGAAGGGAGGAAAACTGATATTGAAGGGGTTCCTGATATGTGTTGGCCACCACGCTGCCCTCGGAAGCAGGAGCTCACGGGGTTCTCACAGCACCACGAGCAGACACTGTTATATTCTCATTTTACAGTCAAGGAAGCTGAGGCAGGAGGCAGTTAATAATGTGCACAAGGTCACCCGGCTGATCGGCGGCAGAGCCGGGATTAGAACCAAGCTCCGTCTGACTCCCCCACTCCCTGCCAGGTCCAGCCAGGCGGGGTCCTGAGTACGTGCGCGTTCACCCTGAGACCAGCCAAACCGGGCAGCAGGTCAAAAAGGGCCCTCCTCGTGGATTTTGGACCAAAACTGGCAAAATGAAACTCCACCCGGAAGCCTCCTCCCCTCTTTAACACTATTCCCGGAGAGAGTTTACAAAAGGAGAGAGAGATGGCAAGCCAGCCTGAGGAGCTCCCGCTGGTGCCCCAGACCCAGTGGCTGTGCCACCATGGGCTCGGGGCCCAGAGATCCCAGCACCCCCAACCCCGGAGCCTCATGCCCAGGTGATCACAAGCCCCTGGTGCTGCAGAGCTCCGGCAGGCCACATGTCACAATGGCCAGAACGGTGCAGGTCGGGGGGTCCTGGCCGTCCTACCAGGCAGGACGGCCCGTGACAGAGCCAGCTAGGGCTGGGAAGGGCGCAGGGCCTCCAGCTGCGACCCTCTTTCCCCCAACCAGAGCAAGCACAGGGTGAAAAGGAGCGGGGTTAGTTTCACCAGGCTGGCCTGCCGGCAGCACTGAAGAATAAATCCTCCCCCTCCCCCACCCATGCCGATCCCAATATTTGGGAAACTAATATTTATTGAAGTAAGCCAGGATGATCGTCTTCTTTTACCCATGAGCAATAGGTGCTGTCATGTTCCTGTCACTTTGAGGAAACTGAGGCCCAGAGGGGTTTACCAGCATGCCAAAAGTCCCACAGGGGGTTGGGGGGTGCAGAAGCCAAGAGGCAAGCCCAGGCTTCTACAGCTCTCTCTCCATTCTGGGCTGATACTTCCTCCTGGACCTCAGTCCTTACTTTTTTTTTTTTTTTTTAAAGATTTTATTTATTTATTTGAGAGAGAGAGAGCAAGCACGCAAGAAGGAGCACGCACAAGCAAGGGGAGGGGCAGAGGGAAAGAGAAAAGCAGGCTCTTCGCTGAGCAGGGAGCCCGATGCTCAATCCCAGGACCCTGAGATCATGACCTGAGCCCAAGACAGACGCTTAACCGCACTAACCGACTGAGCCACCCATGCGCCCCGGGGGAGCCCAGTCCTTTAAAAGTGAGCTGGACTTGACTCTTGAGACCAGAAGCAGCATCTCCAGCTCCCCAGTCCTCCGGCCACTTCCGTGTGGTCAGCACCACTCCAGGCCTGACTTCTACACTGCCCTGCAGGCTGGTGGAGCGTCCCACCATGGACCGAGGGCAGCTGGAAATGTGTCCCCCACATAAAGAGAAGGCACCAGTTACCTCATCATCCTTCCTCTGCTCAGAAGCTCTGCGAGGGTCCCATTGCCTGGGTGAATCCCAGCCTTCATGTACGAGCCTTCCTCAGTCTAACCCCACCTTCCTCTGTGTTCCCCTGACTCCCCATCACCCCCTTTGTTTTGGCTAGACTGGACTGGCCTGTGTTCCCCCACAGAGGCCTGAATTTCCCTTCTTCTCCTCCTTTGCTGGATTCTTTCTTCCCCCGACATCCCTGCCCAGGTACCTTCACCTATCAGAGTCCTGTATCTCCTCCGTGACCTATCGCAAACGCCACTTCCTCCAACGCACACATGAACGTGAATTCCCCTTCCCGCAGCTCCCTGGGGGTCTCCTTCACCAGGTTTACAGTTCTTTAAAGAATATCACGTTCCCCCAGTCTGCTGTGAGCTCCTAAGGCAGAGTCCCATTTGCTTTCTCAAAAGCGTGTCTTCCGGGTGCCCCCGTGCGGTGCTGGGCACACAGCAGGTGCCTAGCAGGCCTGGGTGGACCAGAATGACCACGGCATGTCTCTGGAGACAGGTCTTGCACCCAGAGAGCCAGGGTGACTCAAAAGGAGACTGGGATTTCTTGGGGTGCGGGGTGTTCCTGAGCAAGGCTCTGCCCCTCTCTGAGGCTGGTTAGAGGGGCTAGCTCTGTCACCAGGAATCATGAGAAATCTGGGAACAGTGAGTAGAGCCAAGGAATGTCCCACCCACGGCATCTGGAGCCACTTCCTTCCTGGAAGGAGAACAAAGCAGAAAGAGGCGATAACCCCCTCCCCCCCCAGAAAGTGTGGAGGGCTGGGCCCCAAGTGGGCAGATCTCCAAGAAATAAGACTGCCAGGTGACAACTGGGGAACCTGAGAGGCCCCTGGGAGAAGGGTGGGGATTAGGTCAGCCCAGGACCCCTTTTCCTCTGTTTTTTTTTTTTTCCAGCCTGTCCTCTGGGAACCCCAGACATTCCTCCCCCACCTCCTTTGTCTTTCTCCTTTTTCACCTCCTCCCCTATCTCTCCCTCTCGTCTCCATGACCACTTACTCCCCTGGACTCCGCTGCAGAAAGACCATGCATGATTCTGCATTTCCACCCCCTTATCTTGACATTCCAGGCCTTCCTAGAGGGCTGCCAACACACCTCTCCACCCCTTCCCGCCTCCAGTTCTCCCCTCCCCAAGCTTTCCTCCCTCCCGACTCTGTTCATGTGATTCCCACAGGCCACACTGAGCTTTCTCCATCTCCCCCTGTGGCTGTCCTGCCTCTCCAAGACCCCTCAGTCCTCACTGCCACACACACACACACACGTCACAAGTCAGAAGTCAGAATACACCACCCCCTTTGCTAGGCTCCCACTGTGCTTTCATTCCCCCCCAGTGCTCACCACACTCTGCCCTGGGGGCGAATAGCAATAATAATCGTAATAGAAATCCTTGTTTACCAGAGTCCGCCTCCCCTTCGGTCGCACACAGAGCCAACACTGGGGAGTGGCTGCCCACCCAGGATGACTTTGCCCGACTCCCATGGCATTAAGATGAGGCCATGTCACAAACCAACAGAATGTGAGCAGAAGTGCACTCCAGGGCCAAGGCGGTAAGAGGCTTACCGCACCCATGGCCTGCATGTCCGTGACCAAAGCAAGCTCGGAAGCTACACGTTGAAGATGGCAGAGTTGTCAGCACCTGGTCTCCAATGAGCCCCCTGCCAGCCTGGGATTTCCTGCGACCATCACAGGAGCAAAAACCAAGCTTCTATCGTCTCTGAGCCATGACACATTCTTGGGCCTAGTTGTTACACTGGCTAGCCTAACCTGACCGATACAAGCAGCTACCAAAGTATGGAGCACCCACAATACGCCAGCAAACTTCTTGAATGTTCTCACGGTCATTATCTCAGTTAATCTCCACAGCACTTCTCTGAGGGAGCTGCTGGGAAGTCCCCATCTTATAGATGAGGAGACTAAAACTTAACAAAGATTAAGTAACTTGGGCCAAGTTACCCAGTTAATAAGCTTCATTCTAACTGGAACCAGACAGCAGTTATCTACAGCAAGTTTCATACATGTCTGATACCACTTCCCCCTCCCCCAGGTTACTGGGAGGTTCAGAGTGGCTCTCTAGTCTCCCCTTCTCCCCAACCCCCGCCCCTGCCATGGAGACAAGTTCTGAGCCACACTAGATATGGCTTAAATTACTCAAATGTAATTTAAGTTTATCTAACTTAATTACTTAAGTAATTTAAGTAACTTAAATGTAAGTTACTTAAATGTAACTGCTTTTTAGTTCCTATTTTCCAAAAGCCCACTCGGTCCCGCACAGAGTGGGGGGCACCGCACATACGTTGACTCTGACCTCCCCCAGAAACCCCACCAGGTGGCTATGTACTTTGCTGATCTGGAAGGAGGCTCCAGGAAGCTAAGTGACCCAGCCAGGTAGAAGGAGCTCTGTCCCTTGCCTCACCTCCACTCTGCCCCCAGGAGAAATACTCAGCCCTCATCCCACCTCTCCTTGTCAGGTCACTTCGGACCCTCCGGCGGGGGCGGGGGGGGGCAGTTTCCAGCAAGGCAGGGTGGAAAATGGAGGAGCATGTACCAGCACGTGGGTGTGCACACACACGGGCCTACGCAGCTAAATCAATCTCTATCACTCAGTCTGATTTCCATTTCTTCAAGAAAGAGGGTGGAGTATGACGGAAGAGTAGAAGGAAAGAACGTTCCTCAGGCTGAGGAATAAAAGATCAGAAAACAATAAGGTCGACAGAAACTAGAGATATCATGGCCAGCTCACTGGCTTATCCCAGGAGGAAACGGGCCCAAAGAAAAGGCTAGCTCAGTGAGTTGGGGTTAAAATCCTCACTTCTGGGACGCCTGGGTGGCTCAGTGGGTTAAAACCTCTGCCTTCAGCTCAGGTCATGATCCCGGAGTCCCGGGATCGAGTCCCACATTGGGCTCTCTGCTCAGCAGGGAGCCTGCTTCCCCCCCCCCTCTGCCTGCCTCTCTGCCTACTTGTAATCTCTGTCTGTCAAATAAATTTTTTAAAAAATCTTTAAAAAAAAAATCCTCGCTTCTAAAACCCTGCAAGTGCTCTTTGCACAAACCCCTCTGCCCCAAAGCTCGGGGAGGGGCTACAGCATCCACAGTTTCATGGCTCAGCTCAGCGGTCTCCTCCTCCAGGCAGTCTTCCTTGGCATCTCTACCACTTCCCTGTACTGCAATGGTTTACTCATCTGTCTCACCCACTAGACTGGGAGAGGGCAAACACAGATCCTGTCTTTGTCTCCGTTGTGTCCCCAGACCTCGGGAGACCTGGCATACAGTAGGCACTCAGTAAATATTGTGGAGCTGAATGTCCAAATGAGCGTATGGATAACCTGAGTGATTATATGTGTTCTTATACATAATAACGGCCTCCTGTCTACACAGTGCTTTCACTTCTCAAACCAGATAATCTCAGTGGAACCCCATGAGAGCCCTGTGACAAGGAGAACAGTAGCGAGCGTACGCACATATGCACACACACGCATGTGCAAATCAGCACAAGCCGTCCCCATTCATGTATATGTATAAGTAGGTAGAGACCTATCCCTTTCTAGACACTGAGGAGGATGTCACGACGTGTGATTTCCTGGTTTATCTGCAGAAATGGAGGCCTCCCCCACCTCGACACACACACACACACACACACACACACACACACACACACACACAGGCATCTGGTCCCTCACCTGGTTTTCCCCTTTGCAGGGGGAGGACAGGGAGAACAAGAGAAAGCCAGCTGTCCACAAGGGGGCATCCAGAGACTATTGGACTCAAGGACTCAAAGCCAAGATGAGACAAGGAGATCTGTGGGAACAACTCAAAAGCCTGGTGGGGTCTTCTGCAGAAGCCCAGAGGAAGAGATGGTCATCCGCTAGAGAAACAGGACTGAAGGATGAAGACAGTGCCCCAGTGCCTAGATAACAGAAATGGTAACAATGATCAATATGAGGGATAAACAGTAATATGTACTCAGTGTTTCCCATACGTTGTCTCACACGCTGACCTGATCACCTACCATGTAAGAACTCATTTAATCCTCGTTTCACCTCGGCGAGATTCAGTGTTGGCTATAATTCCCGTGTGATAAGTGACAAAAATGTCTCAGAAAGATTGAAGAGCAAAGTCAGAATTTGAATTCAGGACCTGTTGCCCACGGTTGGCACTGTTAACAGCTCGGCCCTTGTTGGCATCAGAGCTTCAGACTGCCTACTTCTCAGCGCAGGACCCCACACTACACCCCACTGGCCTCGTATGTGAGGTAGTTTGGGAAGGTCCCAGAGTTTGGGAAGGTCCCAGAAGCTGATTCCCCGGAGAGAAAAGCTTGTTGCCTTGAAGCTCCCCATTCCTGTGCTCTAAGCTGTTGATGTTGGTTGGCATGGTTCCTTTGAAAGCAATAAAGCATCTCATAGCAACACCCATAAAGCTGTTTTTCTCCCTTTGACCCAATAATCTCATCCCTAGGACTTCATTCCAAGGAAATAATTCCAACGGAAGCCCAGTGTTATCTGCATAAATGTGTACACTGGAGTCTTTTCTTTAAAGGTCAAAAATTGGGAACCAGGGTAGGAAAGTGGTTTAGTAAACTGGGACATCAACACAATGGGCAATCAGGCCTAGAGATCCGCAGCTGGGTGGCTGTGATGGGAATGGGGAAAGCTCTCACTGTTCGCTGTGCCACCAGCACGCCCCCCCCCCCCCACTAGCGAATTCAACTAATCACGTTGATCAGAGACACAGAGAGGGAGAGAAATCTCTGCTCGTGTTCAAAATAGATTCTTAGCCTCCACCGCCCCCGAGGAAATGGCAGAGAAGCTGAAATGCGGCAACAATCTCAAGCTAAATGATTCGCCGCTTTTGAGTTTCCGAGGCCCCAGATCCTGACTGACTTAGAGAAATTTCACAGGGTGATTTGGATGATTGGTTATTGGCCATTTTCACCTTTCGCACTCTGTTGTGATAGAATTAAGTGATGGGATTCTTCATATTAAATTCTGTGAAAGTGAAAAAATTTTAATGTAGTTTAACTTAATTTAAATTAATTCTGCAAAGGTTAATGGCGCGGGTTCTCTTTTCTGGCTGGACCCCGGCGGACACATACACAGACCATGGACCCTGATGTACGACATCTCTCCCTTATTAGTAAGTGGGGGGAGAAAAGAAGATTTCAGAATTAGCGTCCCCACCATGATTTCAAATTCCAAGAACGCATAGGTTAGGATGGTGACAAGTGTGGCCGGCCTTTTCCAAATCATGGTTGGTATTAGTGACCCATTACTGCAAATCACCCTAAAGCTTAAGTGTCTTTAACCAACTTCTGTTATCTCGAAGCTTCTAAAGGTCACGAATCCCAGTGCAGCTTAGCTGAGTCGTCTGTTCAGGGTCTGTCTCCCGGCCACCAAGGTGGTGTCCTGGGCAGTAGTCAACTAATCACTTGGGAAAGTGCCAAGCTCACTCACGTGGTTGTTGGCTGGATTCAGTTCTTCGTGGGCTGCTGGGCCCAAGGCCTTGGTTTCCTCCCTGCCTGTTGGTGGGAGGGCTCCTCGGCCCCTGGGCCCCTCCTAAAGCCGCAGCTGGCTTCAGCAGCACGCAAGGGAGAGAGGAGAGTCACAGAGAGTGTGTTCAAGCAAGATGGAAGTCACAGTCCTTGCTCGCCTAATCTCAAAAGTGACATTCTTTCACTTTCGCCATGTTTTATTCATTAGAAGCAAGTCACCGGGTCCAGCCCACACTCAGAGGGAGGGGACTACACGGGGACGTGCGGTAGGCCTACCACATACTTGAACACTTTTAGCATCTTCTCAATAACAAAAACAGTATTTTCAACATTACTTGTCTAATATGGAGATTTTCTAAATCTGTCGGCAAACTCCCACACCCTTTTCCCCACAGACTGCCGTCCAACCCCCCCTGCCCCCACCGAGCTAACGTCCATGCTGTCGTGGCATCTAATTCCCACCTCACCTAGCAGAAAGGCCCAACCTGCAGGGAGGGGCAGGGCAGCCGTGTGGGGGAGGGGACAACCAGATACTTGCAGAAGCCAGCAAGGCCTGGTCAGAAGTGGCCTCATCTCTCTTGGGTTCAACTCCCCCTCCCTTTTCAGCCCTCTGCACTCCAGCCACACGGGCCTCTTCCCTGGTCTCAGACAGGCCAGGCCCTTCGTCCTCCCTGCGAGAGCTTGTGCTCTTGCCTCTCCCGGACCCTGACCTGCCCCAAAGCCTCGCCGGCCTAACCCCCACTGAACCTTCAGCCTGGACGTCATCTCCTCTGCGGCGGCCTCCCCTGGGCCTCCACACTAGGCCAGGTCCCCTCCCTGGAGATTTCTGATGCTGACTCAGTAGTACATTTTCTACAAGCCCTGGGGGATTTGCTAAGGAGTACAGGTTTGGGAGACCCTGCCCGGAGCTGTCACAGGCTCCCACAGCACTTCCTTCTCCATCTCACTGGACACGTGGGAGACTAGTTAAGTAGTTGCCTGAGGGCCAGGTCCACGTGTGTCTTGTCCAAGCCCAGTGGGGGTGAATGCGGAACGGAAGGGGCAGGCCAGAGGGAGAAAGGCCAGGGGAGGAGGGAAGCAAAGGAGCACTGATCTCTCCAGAGCAGGTGAGAGGGAGGCTCAGCTTGGTCCTGGGAGAGGCAGGCCTTACAGGGCATCTGGGTTCCACTGAGAACTTGCAAGGTGCTAGGGGAGAGTCAGAGATCTAAGACAAAGAGAGATCTTCCAGAATTCCTGCAGAAAATCAGGATCTTTGGGTTCTTTCGGGTACAGGGCGGGTTGCCCACGGCCCTGAGATTAAGGGTGGCCAGATTCAGCAAATAAAAACACAGACGCCCCATTAACTTGGAATTTCAGGCGAGCAACAGATAACTTTTTGAATAGTTCTATCTCAAATAAGACACAAACATCTTGTATTTTATCTGGCAACCCTGCCAAGGTATGAACAGAGTCTGAGGCACCGAGGCTGGAGTCTATGATTGTTCTGAGGGGTTTCTAGAAAAAAGAACTAATTCTAGGGCTCCCCTCTCCAAACAGGGCCAAGCCCCAGCCAGACTGCTCAGAAAATGGCGGCAGTCACCACGATTACCTCACAACATTAGAAGCAACCCAAATATCCTTCAAGAAGGGTATTCGTGGGGAGCCTGGGTGGCTCAGTGGGTTAAGCCTCTGCCTTCGGCTCAGGTCATGATCTCAGGGTCCTGGGATCCGTGCCCTGCATCAGGCTCCCTGCTCAGCAGGGAGCCTGCCCCCCCCCAATCTCTGTCTGCCTCTCTGCCTACTTGTGATCTCTGTCTGTCAAATAAATAAATAAAATCTTAAAAAAAAAAAAAGAAGAAGAAGAAGAGTATTCGTTTCCTAGGGCTGCTGTAACAAATACCACAACCCCGGTGCCTTAAAATAAGAGAGATTCACTACCTCACAGCTCTGAAAACTAGAAGTCCAAAATCAAGGTGTTAACAGGGTCATGCTTCCTCTGGAACTCTGGGCAGAATCCTTCCTTGCCTCTTCCTAGCTTCCAGGGATGGCCGTCAATCCTTGGTGCTCCCTGGCTTGTGGCTGCGTTTCACCAGTCTCTGTCTCTGACGTCACATGACGTTCTCCCTGCATCTCCCTCTCTTGTCTTCTTCTTTTTTTTAAATATTTTTTTAAGATTTTACTTACTTATTTGACAGAGAGAGATCACAAGTAGACAGAGAGGCAGGCGGGGGGTGGGGGGAAGCAGGCTCCCTGCTGAGCAGAGAGCCGGATGTGGGGCTCGATCCCAGGACCCTGAGATCATGACCTGAGCCGAAGGCAGAGACTTAACCCACTGAGCCACCCAGGCACCCCTCCCTCTCTTGTCTTCTTATAAGGGTACCAGTCATATTGGAAGAGGGCCCATCCTAATCAAATGCGGCTTCATCGCAACTCAATCCCATCTGCAAAGATCCTATTTCTAAATAAGTTCCCATTCCAGGTACAGGGATTAGAACTTCAACATACGTTTTGGGGAGGGAGGGGTCACAAATCCACCCATAACAAAGAGAACAGATAAATTAGGAATCAGTACATGGAAGGAAATTCATTATGGACTTTTGAGTGTAAAAAAAAAAAAAAAACCAAGGCCAAGGGAAAAAGCATACATCACGTGATCCCCTTTATGATCTTCTACAAAACCTGTATTTGAGCCTTTATGTGTGATTATTACTTACATGTTAACTCATTCAACGAATAGTCACTGAGCACCCACCAGGAATGCTGCAGTGAATAAAGCACATCCCATCCCTGCCTTCCGGGAGCCTCCAACTGGGTGTGCAGCTTGATGGAAGGAAACACATCTACCCATTGCTTTTATTTCCAAGTAAGCTTGGAGAGGGAGAAGGAAAGATGTTCTCTCTTCAATTTATTTTTTCTGTACTGCTTGAATTTTTATAACAACCATGTTATTAATTTGCAACTTTCAAAAAAAAAGTGCTTAGCCATTTTTTAATCCGAAAGGTCGTCCCTTTGGAAGCTGCTGTCTTCTTGAGCACAGTGGTTCTGGCACAGTCACAAACCTTGTGGTACTGACTTGTGGGGCTGTCGGACCAGCCATCAAGGCTTTACCTGGGTGTAGATAAGTGATACCCAGGAAGAAGTCTCTATACAATCCTGTCACTCACTTACTCAAATTGTATTGATGAAGAGCGAGATATTGCAACTGTATACATTTATTTATGTGCTTATTTTATGTCTGTCTCTCCTACTAGATTCTAAACCCCAAGATGGTGGGGTCATCGCTTTTTTTTTTTTTTTTGTACAATATTGTATAACCAGCCTCCATCTCAATGTTCAACACATATTAATTAGCTCAATAAAACTGTGTTGGATGAATGAAATAATATCAAAGCTTGGGTTGGCTCCTATCCTTCACCTAGTCTAACCCACTTACTTTATAACTGGCGAAACTGAAGCCCCGAAAAGTCAAGCCACAGAGCAAGTGAGTGGTAGCAACACCTAGAAGAGACTCGTCACTCTCAATCCAACCTCTGTCCCTGAAAAACAAAATGTACGCATTTTATAGTGAGATCAAGACATAACCAATTAAGTATAGGGAAGCACTGTCTAATAATTACCAAAATTTTAAACCACTGTTTTCATCTAACTGTGGCTTTTCCCACTGGGGCTGAGCAGTCAACAGATGTTGGGTATTGCGGGTGCTAGTTAATCACACCCCTCGATTTTCCAAGTTCTGGTCCAATAGAGAAATAGTCACAGGAGACAAGTAGGGATTAAAATGTCAGCTTTATTGCTGGTCCAGATGGATTGGAGGATGTGGCTTGGACCCAAGACCCAAATGGGCTTCCTTTTCCTTCTCCCCTGATTTGACCTTACCCACCCACTCACAGCAGAGCAGCTGGACCATTGAAGTCCTCTCGATCCAGGGCCTGCCCTGGTGCTCATCGCCTAGAGGAGGCAGGACCAGAGAGAGCAACATGCCGCTTGCACTTAGGTCAGTCCCAGAGCGAGAGCCAGGAACAGGTTAAGCAATGCACCCTGGATCCTTTTTCCCTGCCACGCCAACCCAAGAGGTCACTCCCCCTCTCACACGGAGGAACCAGGAAGGGGGTGGTAAGAAAGTCGGAAGGTTTCTTCCCAATACTTCCAAGAGGATGTAAATTCCTGTTTTATGGGCTGATGAGAGAATGGGGAGAAGAGAAAATTGTCCTCTTTAATGACAGCCTTCAATTCACCCCAAGACCTTTTCATAGAACCCGACCACCTCTGTGTTCCAGAAAGCAGTTCTGAGGTTAAAGATGGGGTCAATTGAAAGATGAACTTGCTGGGGGGTTAAAAAAAAAAAAAAAGGCACAGAAAATTGAACTGAAATAACAAAGGCTACATTTTTCCTATGCAACGGGAAATGCAGAGGTGGGAAGTCCTGGGTTGGTGTGCAGATCCACAATGCACCCCAGATCAGCGCTTATTCTGCCTTTCTGCTGCACTTTCTTAGCAAGTGAAAGGTCATTCTTGAATGACCTTTGTCCTCATGCTCACAGGATTTCTACTCCATGTCTAGGCATGCCATCTACATTCCAGGCAAAGGGACAGGTGAGTCAGGGACAGACTGGTGACAGTCTCACCTGTCCCTTTTATCAGAAAAATGATAGCTTTCTCGACAAGTCCCTTCGGTACATGTGTGTTTTCTCATTGGCCTGAACTGTGTCACTCGCCCTACCTTTCTGCAAGAGGACTTATGAAATTTAATTTCTAATTGGGCAAAATTGAGTTCTTTCAAATAAAGGAAGACTAAGGTCCAATATTGGATAGCAGAATGACCTGCCACAAAGGTCACCAAGCAATGATGAAAGAAAACATGGAAAATACTGTCAAAGAATTGCTTCTTAAAAAAAAAACACAAAACCTGGAGGTATGGCTGGCTCAGTTGGTGGAGCATGAGACTCTTGATCCTGAGGTCATGAGTCTGAGTCCCACACTGGATGGAGAGATTGCTTGAATGGATGGATGGATGGATGGATGGATGGATGGATGGATAGGTGGGTGATGGGTTGGGCTTACTGAGAAGGGGGCAAACATTCGAGAGAGAGATTATCCCCTGTGCAAACACTGTCAGAGCATAAAAAGATTGGAACTTTAGTTCATTTTACAGTTGCATAACCTTGTTGCCTAAACCTAACAAAAAGAAAACATAATTAATTAATTAATTAATTAATACCACATACCAAGCTAACCTGCAGGCTGACAAAAATTCTGTTTTCCCCTACTTGGTTTCCCCCGTTTTACTTCACCTAATCTTCAAATAATTTCCTAAGAAAGAGTATATGGCAAGTAAACTTCCTCAGTAAATAAACTTCCTTACCTGTCTCCATATGTCTTTGATTTGCTCTGGTGCTTAATAGACAGTTTAGCTGGGTAATGAATTCAAAAGTGAAAGTCACTTTCCTTCAGAATTCTGAAGATCCTGTTCCACTGTCTTCTGGCACCCAGCACTGCTGGTGAGAATCTGGTGCCTTTCTGATTTTCATTCCTTCACAGGTTACTTTTTTCTCCCTCTGGAAAATTTTAGGAGATGCCTTCTCATTTTCCTGAGTATTCAGAAATTTCTAAATCTTGTGTGTTCTTTATGGAGGGGGCTTGATGAGCTGTGTTATTCTGAAGACTTAAGTCTTTTTGGTCTGGGAAATTCTGTTCATTTATTTACTTGAAAATTCTTTCCCCTGCTTGCTCCCTTCTCCCTAAAATATTTACTCATCAAATGTGGACTTCCTGCATTTTTTTCTCTTATCTATTCTCTAATAAAATTTCGGCTATTTTACATTATGCTTTATTTTTCTGCGCAATTACTCGGACTTTAACTTTCCAACATTTCTACTGAACATTAGTTATGTTTTTCATGTTCTGGGGCCATTTTGTTCCCTAATTGTTTCCTTTTCTTAACACTAATGTTTTATAAATTCAGTGCCTTCTTCAATTCTCTTTTTAGCTTCTACCTATAAATTGTTTTTGATTGCCTCAGAGGTCTTATTTTCAGTTTGTTTATCTTTGTCTTTCTTTTTCACATTTCAGCTTTCCTTAAATAGCTTCTGGCTTGTGATTGTCCATTCATATTTAAGAATCAAGCAGTAGAAAATTTTCCTGGAATCTTTGTGCACATGGGTAAAAAGAGATGAATGGCAGGCTTTGTTTCAGAGTGAGCTGGTCTTCATGCTTTGGGACGTCCAAATGTCAGCCTACAATGTGCTTTACTGGAGGATACCACTTTCGAATCCAGCTTTCCTAGTCTTCCTCAAACCATTCAATTTCTTTAAAGAAGACTCTCCCTTTCAGGGGGAGGGAGTAATATAGGGATACAGGGGAGCCAAGCACTCTGCATGCTTGGCTGAGCACTTTGCATACAAGGGTCAAGGAAGTTGATCTCCCCATTTCTAGACTTTCAATTAAGCCCCCATCTTCAACCACATATCCCCTTGCCGCCCTCCATTGCAACCAGCAAATCCAAGTCCCAAGCTTCTTCAGGCTTCTATGGGCAGCTCAGCCCCCATCTTGGCTGCAGACCCTGCCAAGTGTATTCCAGACTGCAGCTCCCTCTATCCTGCTTCCTCGATCCCCACTCCTCCACCAAACCACTCCTCCAGAAATGTGTTGAGGTTTCTCTTGTCCACAGGTACCCTTCCCCTAACCCTTTTCTTTGGAAAGGTGCCTATGTTTATTATTCTTCTAAAACATTTCTGAAGAAAGAGACCATGCGCATTTAGCTGACTATCATGGACTTGAAGTCCCATCTGCCTTGTAATGAAGGGTGGTGGGCGTGGGCGTGTGTTCTCTTTCATAATTTTACATGGATGGACCTCAGCAGACTGTGCAGTCTTCCTAATCAATGACACATTTACAAGAAATTCCAAAATATGCACACACATGGAAGGAAAACATTTTTATTACACAACATTTGAGTGTGTGTTGATTAAAATACATTTTAAATATGAAACTCAAATCAGACACGTCCCTAAAGCACCTCCTCCTCAGAATCCGAAGTTTTGTAGAATATGCTCAAGAAACCACTGGTCTATTAAAAAGAACATGATTATTTGGATTCAGACCAACTTGATTCAGAATGTGGCTCAATCATCTGTTCTCTCCAAATGTTAGTTTCCTCATCAATACCTACCTCTTTCATTCCTGGGAGGATCTGATGTGATAATACATGTGCAAAGCACCTAGCACAGAACCTGAAGATTGGTAGGTGCCCAGCAAATGTTAATTACTCTTCCTCCTTCCACCTCACGCTGAGCTATTCTCCATACTCCCCTTTGTTCACACTATTCCCACCTCCCTCTTCCCCACCTCCTGAGTGCCTGCTCAGTCTTCAAGGTTCAGCTAAAACATTCCCACATTGACAAGCGTCTTCTCTGACCAGCCAGAAGATTCATTGTTCGCACCTCTGTTGTCGCATCTCTCTGCTACAGAAATTGCTGTGCACACACCTGTCCCTCTGGTGAAGGATTCCTGAAAAACAGCGTCTTGATCTGGTTCTTAAGATTCCTCCCTAGCACCCAATTTGGTAGCTGGGACAGAGTAGGCACTCAATAAATGTTTAAATAAATAACTCGTTGAATTGCAACAAACTCCACTGGATTATGGACAGCCTTAAACAACTGCCAGGCGGAGACTCAAAAACCAAGCCATGACCCAGACAGACAGATTCGAACTTGTCCACGTTGCAAACATCCCGTTCCTTTCTTGCAGGAGTTTCTGAGCTGTTGTCATAATGACCTGGGCTTTCAACCCTGCCACTAGGCCAAACACAAGTAAACACGTTCAACTCCACGAGACAGAATCTTGGTTTGGCTTGGCCCTTGCCCTGCCCCATGAGACAGAGTCAGGAAGACTAGACAGCACTCACCTGGATTTATGAGAACCCGATGGGTGGGGATAGGATTTTTCATTCTCAAGAAGGACATGTTTTGCCCTGGGGCTGGGCTGGGGCAGGACGCTTTCTCTGTTATTCTCTTTACCTTCCCCAGGCAGCATATGGCTGAAGAAAACATCTTGAACCTGGACCTCTCCCCTCTTCTTCCCTCTACCTTCCTCTCCTACCCAGGCAGGGTCAGGCCATTAGTCGGGCAAAACAGAGATGTGACACAATCTGTAAGCAGGACCCTGTTCCAGGGCCTCACACAGAGCCGGGGGGTGGAAGAACACGACCCAGGCTGGGAGCCGCTGGCCTAATGAAGAACACAAAGTCCCTAACTTCAAGAAGCCCCCAGTCTAGGGGCGCCTGGGTGGCTCATTCAATTAAGTGTCGGACTGTTGATTTTGGCTCAGGTCATGATTTCAGGGTTGTGAGATGGAGCCCCACATCAAACTCAGCACTGGGTGTGGAGCCTGCTTAAGATTCTGTCTCTTCAGGGCGCCTGGGTGGCTCAGTCCGTTAAATGTCCGCCTTGGGCTCAGGTCATGATCCTAGAGTCCCCAGATGGGCCTGGGAACGGGCTCTCTGCTCAGCAGGGAGTCTGTTTCTGCCTCCCCTCCAGGACTCCTGCTCTCTCATTTGCTCTCCATCTCAAGTAAGTGAATAAAATATTAAAAAAAAAAAATTATCTCTCTCCTTCTCCCTCTCTTAAAAAAAAAGCCCCAGTCTAATGCGGTGAGGAGACAACGCATAGCTCCCAGGCTGATGTGGTCACACCCACATTCAGGAAACACCCAGTCCAGAGTGGGAGACAGTGCGCATGCGCACAAGCATCATCCAAAACCGAGTGGACACCGTACAGGTCGCGGTGCCTCCTGTGTCCCTGCCGTGCGCCAAGCATTTGACATATGTATCACTTTCAAGGTCATTACCCAAAGGGTCCAGCCTACAGCGGTATCGTCCACGAAGGCAACCCCCCAAAAAACGATAATTTCAAAATAACTCAGCTTGTCGATTTGAATGCCTTAAGCCCCACAGAAGGGGTTCACAGGCCACAGCACTGCTGTGTAGATCGCCTTGCTCTCCCAGCCTCTCCTCCTGCAGATGTCCCTCCTCTCCTAGCCCTGCCCCGAACCTCTTTCCTCACCATTCCACATCGCATTTGCCCAACGATTATTCTGACAAGTTGGCACCATTCTGAGAGGCTGAGGGAGGCAAAGCCATGGAGTACGTCAAACGGGATCTGCTCCAACGCGCAGGGAGGAGGGAACGCCTGGGAAGGAACACTCATGCCCTAGTAATTTCCACCCTGTCACACACACATTATCGCATCTAAGTCTCACAGCCACTTTGTAAGGTCGGAGCTAGCATCTCTATTCCATAGATGGAAAAACCTGAGGTTAGCAAATAACCTGTGGCCAGCGGCGTACCATTGCAAAGTGGCAGAATGAGGACGTGCCCCGACGGCGACTGTGGGGCTCCCGTGCACAGGGACACGTGGTCACTCAAAGCACAAATACCAGTCAGCAGGGTGCCCAGAGTGCAGGAGTTGGGTGACTCAGGACTTTGAGGGAATGTTTGGTGAAGAGTCTTCTCCAGGGTGTGGCAAATTCTTCAAGACCTCAGGCTATGTATGCGGTTGTGTCTGTATGTGTCTGGGAGGCAGGTGATGACCAAAGGGAGTTCCCTTCAGCCACGGTCCACTTCTTATAGCTCACGGGGTGGGAGGACATTTCATGCAGAGCCACTCATCCCGGGGAAATGCAGCAGGGAGGGCTGTAAGGACACCTCCCACACTGAGGAAGATACGCAGGGATGCTTACTGAGCAGTCAGAGTGGGCCAGGGGGGACTCCTGAGTGTAGAATTCACTCAGGGCATCTTGTCACAGAACGCGGAGACTCTGTCTCTGACAACAGGAGGCTAGTGGGGCAGGGAGGGTTTTTACAAGCGAGGAAACTGGGGTCTATCAAAGTTTCACTGCTGCAGAGGACTTGGGGCCAGGCTTCTACCCAGACCTTCTGATCCCACCACACGCTGCAGCCAGTCCAGGCTGCCCAAAAGGACCAGAGAGTTCTACAGCCCACTCCCACGTCTCCAAACCCACCCGAAAACCGTAGGTCAGATGGGGCTTTGACACTTCCGTCTTTTCTTTCAGGGGCCACCAAGTGACTCTGGACGTGGGTTCATTGGGGTGGTTTCATGGTTTCTTGCAGGATCTGGCAAGAGAAGGAACTCAGTGAATGGAGGGGTGCAGGGAGTGACGACAGATGGTATAGGGAGAAGGGTGCTGAGCAGGAGCCCACAGGGACCTCTTCCTGGTCTGCCCCAGCCCAACACCCAGGACAGCCTTCCATCACTGCCTGGGAGGAGGCAGGAGAATGTCACGCTGCACAGAACCCCTGAGAAGGGGGAGGATGGGCAGGATGATGGAGCAGGCCAAACAGTTGGGGTGCCTATGCTTTTCTTCAATGCCCACCCCCCTTCAACTATATTAGCTTTGACTTAACTGGTTTACTCATCCACACTTACTGGCAGGCCTCTGTTTGAAGAAAGGGTCTGGCGTCCTATCTTCTTGCCTAGGAAAAACTTTGTATAGGGTTTGTTGGCAATCCTTTTCCGTTGCATGTGTTGAAACCAGGAGTCCCCTGTCCATGTAGGAGGAGGTTCCCAGGCGGGGGTGCTGGAATGGGCCAGGGCAGTTTTCTCACCTTCGCTGCTCCTGGGTTCCCCCACTGTCGATCTCAGGAGTCTTGAAAATGTGGCTTCTCCTTGAGGCCATCTCCGCCAAACACCTCCCCCCTCAGTATCTGAAACTTCTGAACATCTCTCTCTTTTTAAAGATTTATTTACTTGAGAGAGAGAGAGAGAGAGAGCAGGAGGAGGGGCAGGAGAAGGGAGAATCTCAAGCAGACTCCCCACTGGGCACCGAGCCCGATGCAGGGCTCGATCCCACAAACCTGAGAAACCAAGAATCAGGTGCTCAGCCAACGGAACCATGCAGGCACCCCTGAATGTCTTTTTTTTTTTTTATTCCCTGTGGTTCCGCTCTGCCAAATTTGGGTACTATTCCCAAATTTTTTCTTCAGTCTTTCAAGAAGGGAGTTTGTGGGGGATACCGCTGATACTCAAAGACATAGGCTTGGGCCCTCGGATGTTCTCACTGCCCTTTGTGCCTCCCCCATCCCACAGGGTCTTCTGGACTCACCGGCACATTGATGCCTATGGAGCCATCTCCCGGCCCTGCTACTTGTAGAAGATTCCAGTCAAATGCTTACTGGCAATTAATTCCCTTTTCCCTTCCTCACCTCTGCACGGCCGGCCGTTAAACCGTTGCCTTCTTGAAAGTCCCACAGCCCCATGATACTCCACCCAAAGATGCAAATACCGGGGAAAGGGGGTGGGGGGCCAGGTATCTTATTCTCCCAAGCCTCCCTCCCTGTGATCTGAGGAGGTTGAAGAGACAGCTAAAGACAGTAAGACCAGAGCAAGAATTGGAGGGCCTGTCCACAGCTCGCATTGCAAAGACTCCGTCCCTGGCAGGAAGACAGGGAGCTAGGTTGGATAACCTTGAACTCTTAGCCCTGGGGGACAATGGTGGGGCTGCCCTGGTGCTGGTCAGCAGAGTCTCTTTACCCTCTGACCTTCCAGAAGGCAGCTCTTCTTCTCCCTATGCAGGTCTGTTTCCTGGTCTAAGAAGGAGGCCCATGAGGCTGGGCAGGAGGTAAACGAGGGGGTACATGCTGTCAGCACCCCAGAGCAGATGTAGAAGCCACCCTGAGATCAGAAGCCTGAATACCATGCCATGCATCCCCAGCAGTCCCATAAATCCTGCTCCCTTCCCAGTCACAGCAGGGAGTGGGCCCTGGGGCTTTATGGATGAAATGGGCAGAATGGGGAAGCACCCAAAAGGCTGCAAATGCTCCCCACAGCCCAGGCCCCGCGCGCTGCTGGAACCCCCTGACAGTCCAATCCTCAGCGACCAAAGGACAGATGGGCCTCTGGGAGGGAACCCTCCTCAAGACCTTGCAGGAGCCCCCGTTTCAAAGCAAAGAAACATCCCTGCCCTCAGAGAGTTCCCACTTCAAGGGGGGAGACCCAGGCCTGACTTGGAGCAGGAGGCCAGGCTTCCCAGCCCAGACACCCCAGGCCACTTCCCAGCTCCCTCCCCCAGGGAAGGGCAGGGCTGAGGGTGGAGACTGTGAGTAAGCAGGTTTGGCAAGGACAGCACTTCCAAGGAAGGTGACTCAGAGGCCGGAAGAGAGTGAGAACTGGGCTGGGCCCTCACCTGGCCTGTTGGGTGCAGCTGCCCAAGGCACTTGGGGGAACCCTGTGTCCTCCCATACCTTCAGGCTCCCCTACTCCCAGGGCCTCCTCAGGGAGGGGTGTCAGGGAGATTCCTGGGGTCAAGACTCCTGCAGATGCCGGCAGGCTGGAGAGGGGACTGTAACAGATCCCCCACCAGAACGCTGCCCTCTCTCCGCCAGAAGCTCAGACAGCGTTTGCAGAGAGCACCCCCTCCAGGTGCTCACTCTCCCTCTGGGCGTGTGCCTTGGGGCATGTGCTGTCTGAACCTCCCACAGCACTTTGGACTTTCAACCTGGCTGAGATGCCTCTGGCTTGTCCTTCAAGAAAGACTGAGTTACCCAAAGGCAGAGACCAGCCTGACTCTGGCTCAGGGCACTTAGTACAGAGCAGACTCTCAGTAGGTGTTTAAAAGTGCTGAATGAAACAATGACCCGCCAGGTGCAGTGTTCCTTAAGGCCTTATTTCTCCACTCCATCTCAGAGATGTCGCAGCCTCTGAACTGGTCCCCTGGCTTCCTCACTTTGGCCACCACCTCCGTCCTTCAGCCATAATATAGCCAAAGGATCTTTGCAAAACATAGTGCCATTTTACTTCTTCAAACACCGTTGCTTGAGCCACTGCTCTTGGGAGAAATCAAAAATCTCTAACCTGGCCCATGGGACTGATGCCGGGCTACATGTCCAGCCTTGTCATTGAAAGCCCCTCGTTCTTTGGGGCACTGAGTTTCCTTTGGCATGTCAAATAAACGGTTATCACGCCTACCTCAGGACCTTTGCACTTACAGTCTCATCCCGACCAGCTCTTTCTCCCCCTTTATTCCTCTTCACCTGCCTAAATCCTGTCATCTTCAGATCTCAGATGAGTTATCTCTTTCATGGGGAAGCCCTTCCTGATGCCCCAATGGAAAGTTTCCCATTACATATCCTCCAGGCAACCTCAGCTTTTCCTTCAGAGTATTTTTCACAGTTTGAAATTATGCATTTGCATGGTTATTCCATCAATGTCTATCCACCATCATTGTGTCGCTCCTACCCCAAAGACCATCAGCAGCATGTGCTCCAATGCCCAGCCCAACCCAGGGATGCACCTGACCTAGAAATGCCCTGTACCACAGGGGGACGGAATTCGGGAAGTACTTGAACCAAGAGGTCAGCCCCACCCTGTGCCAAAGGTGTGGGGCAAAGGAACTCGGGGATGGGGTGGGGGGGGGGGGTGTTATGTATACTCACCCGGAAAGGGAAAGCTGCAGAATATTTAGAGAGAGAGATAAGGCAGGAAATGAGCTGTGGGGAGCTGTTGGCTGAGGCAGGGCAGTTTAGAATGAAGGCCGCCGATCAAAGCCACAGGAAGTGGGCTGGTTTTTTCAGTAACGGAAGAATCTGATCAAAGCCACACTTTCCTGTCTGGGTGGGGTAGACAATTCATTCACTTATTCATACGTATTTGTACATTACCATTTGGTCATTCGAAAAATATTGATGGAGGACCTTTCTCCATGCCAGGCACTGTACTATGCCCTGCAAATACAGTGTGGAGTGAAAATGGGCCTGGGGGTGCCTGGGTGGCTCAGTTAGTTAGGCGTCTGACTCTTGGTTTCCACTTAGGTCCTGGTCTCAGGGTTGTGAGATGGAGCCCTGCATCGGGCTCCCGCTGAGAGTCTGCTTTGAGATTCTCTCTCTCTCTCTCTCTTTCTCTCTCTCTCCCCTTCCTCTGCCCCTCCACCTCATGCTTTCTCTCTCTCTCTCTCTCTCTCTCTCTCTCTCTCCCCCTCTCAAATAAATAAATCTTTTTTTTTTTTTTTAAGTAGATCCGGCCACTATCATGAGTTTACAGGCATTCTGCTTAGTGTCCAGATGAGTTTCGAACCGCGAACCTGCAGTCCATTGAGTGGGTTACGGGCAGCATATTTAAAAATGAAATACAGACTGGAATGGAATGAGATGGGATGGAACGGGATGGAAAGTGTCAGCATACCCCACAGAGTAGGGAAAAGCACTGTTTCAGCTATTGATGTATTGTGTGAGCTGGGTCCCAGCATAAAATGTACTTCCCACTGTGGGTCACAACCAAAAATTTGAAAAATACCAGTCTAAACATATTTAAGTAATTCCAGAAGCCTGGAACTCACGTGTCTGCTAGGGAGCATGCAGAGATACCCAGAGTGCTATGGGGGAGTAGAGCAGTAGGACCCTACTGAGCTGGGCTGGGCTGGGCTGGACAGGGTTGTCTTCCCTGAGCCGGAGTGCGGTTGGGGAAAAGGAGCAGAGGCAGAGAAAACCACGTGTGCCATCTGGGAGAAGGAGCATGGAAAATGTAAGGGGAAGAGAGGGAAGGGGCCCGGAGTTCGGCAAGTGGAGGGGAAGATGGCATGACATGAGGATGGAGAGGAAAGAAGGACGCTCGTGCGACTTGCTGAAGAGTTTGCTCTTGACCCTAAAAGCAAGGAGAAGCCACTGATGGGTTTATTCCTCCCTATACTCAGCAGCTTGCTGAGCGATCCCTCGACCGGGCTGTCCTGGTGCTGGAGGCACAGAGGGGAACACACCTGCAGGCCACCTCAAGGCCCACTGAGAGTCAGGGTACTGGTAGGTGGGAAGCCAGTACTCCAACAAGCAGACTCTCGATCTGTTTCAGAAAACCGATGTCTTGGGTTGAGTTCCCTCGGAAGCCGACTCTAAGACAAGAATGAGCATGTAAGTCATTTGCTTGGGAGATGAGCCCAGGAAGCACTGACAGGAAAATGGAAGTGGCCCAGAGCTGAGGAGGAAGCCCAGACTCGGCGGGCCAGTGTGAGAACTTCTGGGAGATGGTGAGGGGAACACTTCCTAAGGGGCAGGGACTGGGACTTCCATACTCCTGGGGATACGCTAGCCTGTCCCACACACAGGCTGGGCCACTCCCACTGCAGAGAAAGCCATCTGGCGAGGTTGCAGGGTCGCTGTGCCAGAGGGATATGGACAGGGCACTGACCATTTCTGCCAAAGTCATCCTGTACTGCTTCCAGAGCATTCTGTGGTCCCTTAACGCATCTGCATTTGATTTAGGGATTACACCCAAATCTCTAACTCCAGTCCTAACTTTCCCCCTCATCTTCAAGTCTTTTTATCAACCAACCATCACCCAGACCTCCCTCTTTAGATGTCCCACGAGCACCAGAAATCATCAAGTCCTAAATTTAATTCAGATGAGTCCCCATCCTCACCATCAGACCTACCCCTCCAGTTTCCCTGTCGGGAGGAATGGCACCTCAATTACCTTGTCACCCAAGCCACAGACATACTCCCTTCTCCCCAACCAACAGACAACAGTCCCTTGGGCCTGCCACTCCCTTGTCCACACCACCAGTGACCAGCCTGAGGACTCCACCCCTCCTTTCAACCAGGTCACATCAGCTCACTGGCTGCCCTCCTCACCCCCATCAGGCCATCCCAGGTCAGCCTTCCAAAACACAGATCTGGTTGTGCCCTCAATTGAAATCTCTCCAGCCTCCTCACTGCCCCGAGGACACCTGCTTACAGACAAAGGCTTCCACGTAGGGCATCACCCCCAGCCCTCCTCCTGTCTCCATGCTGTCATTACCATCGTCCGACCTCGTCCGCTCCAACTACTCAGCTAATCCCTAATTCCACCTCGGATACCCATTCCTTGGCACTCGTACCCCCCCCCCCCACTCTCAACTCAGTAGCCTCTGCTTTGTCCACCTGGCCAGTGACTTCTCTAGTCTCAACACAGGCCTGCGTCCTCTGGGGAGCCCCCTCTGGTCTCCCCCCACTGCGCCTACACGCCCTCCTGTAAGCAAGGATGTCATGAAATTGTCATGGCTTCTCCGAAGATCTGCCTCCCCCACACCAGACCATGAGCTCTTTGAGGCCAGGGACGTTATTTCAGCTTTGTTTCCCCAGCACCTAGAGTGTAGGCTGTTCCCAGAAAGCCCTCCATAAACACTGGCCAACCCATCAGGTGACCAGGCTCAGGTGACACTTTCAGACAGTGGCTGAGCTGAAGCCATCGGAACAGGTGACTTACACCTCTGAGGACAAGACAGCATAGAGTGGGCCCTCCTCCACCAGCGTTGCCTTCCAGAATCCTTTCAACCAGAGCTGGAATTGTTGCCATGCTGGTGAGGCCAGGGCGCACAGAGCTGATCACACTCTCCAGGACCGGAGGTAGGATCAGACCAGCAGACAGGCTTCGAAGCCGGCAGAGGAAAAAGTTTCTGTCCTGCTGGGTATTACAGACAGCTTCGGACACTTCTCTACCCATGTGGGCCAAGTGGTCAGTGAGCATCGGGCAATGGATCTGCTACCTGGTGGGTGACTCTGGGGCAAGTCCCTCCCCCTCTGTGGGTCTCAATTTCCCCGTCTGTAGAATGGCCACATGCACCAGGTTCTATTGTAGTTCAAAAGAATTGGGACTTTGACTATAATCCCAGCAAGAAACAAGCCTGAGGACTGAGTCGGGTACCCACGACAGGGTGTGGAGAGAACAGTATCTGGGGAAGACGGCCTCTGTCCAGCCTCTGGCTTTGCAGCCTGTTCCTCTGGGTGAATCCCTTCACCTTCCTCAGGTTGTTCGTCTATAAAAGAGAATAACGGTCTCCACGTCAAAAGATTGCTGTAAGGAACGAGGCTGTGAATCAGTAAAGTACCTGGAGCAGCACTTGACCCATAAGTGATGCCACGATCGATGCGGGTCCTTTCCCCTGATACAAGACGTCACCTGTTAGTGGTGGGTGCATCCCAGCTCAGCCTCCAGAGCACCAGCCTAGAAAATTCTTCCCTTGCTTGCCTCCTCCCATGTCTGCCTGTCCCTCCACCCCTCATGTGACTTCCCTCACCATGAAGCTCAGCTCCTCACCTCCATCCGGCTGAGGGCCAGAGCGGCCAGGTGAGCTTGGTGAGCCCTGGATGTGACCACCAAGATCCTAGACCAGAGTGGCAGAGCCTGGATTCACCCTGAGTTCTGTGGCCCCCAAGCCCAGAGCTCCCATGCCGGGAGAGCAGACCCCTGTGTGACCCAGGCCCACAGGCTTGCTGCCCACTCACGGTCCAGCCACCCTCCCTCTGTCCCCAGGTGACCCCGCTGCATTCTTGTGGTTTGTGGTTTGCAGTGGTGGTGGCGGGTGACCAAAGGCTTGGCACCCTCCCACCAGCAAGTGGGGAGGGGGCTCCAGGGGCCAAATTCTTCTTCAAATGAGATTCCCGTGGTTTCCTCAGCTGAGGCGTCTGCGGAGCAGAGAACAAACAATGTGGAATTAAATTTCTCTGGAAAATGGGCTCTGCGAGTGAAGATCTAAGCATCCCTTTGGGCGTGGGGCCGACTTTGCCGGGTGCCAGGCTGGACTCCCACTGCTTTCCAGGCCTAGCAGTTGAGCAATCCTAGCTCCTGAGGCCACACACCCCCTTCCCCCCAGCAGCCTCCCTACCCTGCGTGACCTCAGCACTGTCACCAGAGAAGGCCTCCAGCTTTCCCTGGACTCAGCTGGGGCGCCGTGATCCAAGACAGCCGAGAATCCCCCAAACAGGAGGATCCTCCTGGGATGGGTCCACACCAGCTGCGTCTGATGCTGCCGCCACCACTGGGTGGGATTTCGGGATCAGGTTGCAGAGACCAGGGGACGTGGTGAGACTGGCTGTCTCCCTGGGTCCCCAGGCCCCAGCAGCATATTCTAGAGTGACAGACCCCAAGAGGCACAGAGGAGAGGAGAACAAAGAAGCAGAGCCAGCAGCTGATTTCCCCAATCCCCTGCCCAATATCATCTTAGATCCTGGCAAAAAAAAAAAAAGGTCCCCTGCAGCCGTGATGTATTCATACAAGAGAACATCCTTTGGCCCTAATAAGGTGTGACGTGCAGATACGTGCTACAATACAGATGGTTCTTAAACTCATAATGCTACGTGAAAGGAGCGTCGCAAAGGCACATATTGTGTGACTTCCTTTATACCAAATATCCAGAAAAGGTAAATGAATGAAGACGGAATTCAGATCAGTGGCTGCCAGGGCCTGGGGGAAGAAGGAATGGGGAGTGACTGCTTCGTGGGAATAGTGTTTCCTTTTGGGGATGATGAAAATGTTTTGGAACTAGGTAGAGAGAATGGTTGCACAACATTGTGAGTGAACTAAGTGTGCCCAGTGGTAAGTTTTGTATTATATCTATCTTACCACGTTGAAAGGAGAAAAGAAAGGCCCTTTCCCTGGGTCTCCCGCTGCAGAGGGATCCTGCTCTAGCTGCCCTCCGCGGAAGGAAGGGTCCAAAGATCTGAGTGGATGTACCTGCCAGAAAGCCATGGCTTTCTGTTGATGCCCTTGATGTATTTCCTGCCTAAACACCCTGAGATTTCTCCGAGTTCCTTTTCCCAAAGGCAAACTCCACCCTGGGCCCAAGGGGCAGACAAGGGACAGCTGTTTGCAGGGGAGTAGTTGGAATTTAGCTTATCTGGCTGGGCCGTCCACCCCTTCCAGTGTAGGATGGAATGAACGAGAAGAGGGGTCAGACCACAAACCAGGGATTGGGACCCAGGGGCCACCCCTCCCTGGGCAGTTGCCTGCTGCACCGAATTTTAAGTCATCAGAGAACTATGAATTTGACCCTGGCCTTCAAGGTCATTATGAACATATATATGTCAAGATGGATGGATAGAACATACTTTATTAATCGTGTATAAGCTGGACTTACAGCTTTTGAATGTTTAGGCTCAGGGTACTTGGGCACCTGTATTTGTCTTCTATTGCTGTATAACAGATGAGCAGAGACATGGCTGCTTAAAAGAACATCCATTTGTTAACTCACAGCTCCACAGGTCAGGAGTCCAATGGACCTAACTGGGTTCTCTGCTTGAGCTCCCACAAGGATGAAACCAAAGGGTCAGCCAGGCTGGGCTCTCATCTGGAGGTTCTGGGGAAGAAACTTGGAGGCTCACTCAGATTGTTGGCAGAATCCAGTTCCATGGGATGTAAGACTGAGGTCCCCATTTTTTTGCTGGTTGTCAACTAAGGGTCACTGGAGTCAAATCCTTCTCATGTTTCAAATCTCTATTACTTCCCATTCTGCTATCAAACGGGAGAAAACTCTTTTCTTCTAAAGGACTGGTCCCATAAGGCCTGGCCCATCTAATTCACCTCCATATTTGAAGACCAACCGACCTGGGACTTCATATCTATAAAATCCTTCATAAGGGACCTAGATTAGTATTAGACTGAGTAAGCAGAGGATGGGATCTTGAGATAGGGGCATCCTAGAAATCTGCCTACCACTCCATCTATTAGGCATCTTTCTCCAGGCCTTGAAAATTTTAGGGGGCAACTGCTTCAGCCAGGCGGGTCCAGTTCCCTCTACCTCAGGACTTATCTCATGGGAACTCTGCTTAAGCTAGACCAACCATGGTCCACCTCCATGCTCCAAATGCTAGCCTTGCTCCTCCAAGGACCTGCTGAAATACCACCTCCTCCATGAAGTCTTCTGTCTGAACCAGGGAGCACTTTGCTGGTACCCCTCCTCTATAGCATGCCCCACCTGCCTGGGGTTAGAGCACAGAGCTGAGTCCTCCTTACCCACTAGCCAGGAGCAACCCGTGGCAGGTGTCCCCAGGCATCTGACACTGTACCGGGCCCAGCAGGGATCCAGAGAGTTGAGCCGAATGTGGTCCCTGCTCTGGAGGAAGCCAAGTCCAGCAGGACCTATGAACCTAATAATAATTACCATGTATAAATGCTTACTGTGGGGGGAATCAGGAATCCTTACACATACCTTTCAAACATCCCAGAAAAATGAGGCTCGGAGATATTAATTAATATTCCCAGAATCACATGGCCCACCAACTGGAGAAATTGTAGAGTCTAACTCCTATACGGTGTTGCTTCACAAGATCCTAAAGAATTCAAGCCCTTCCTCTTCTCATCTGGGGGCAGACATGGGGTTAATCTGGTTGCCGCTGCTGTATCCACTCCAGCACTCCCATGGCTGCACATATAAAAATTCTTTCTCACACAGGCCCAGTGGGTGTGGGCTCCACTCCTCACAGCATTGTGGGGACCAGGACCCTTCCCCCACCCCCAGTCTCATGAAGGCCTTAACATCCTCGCCTGGGTCCTCCACATCCAGCCATTGGACAGGCGAGAGAGTGAGCCAAGGTGAGTTTTTCAGGGGTCAGACCAGGATAAGACATGGGTTGACATTTCGTTAGCCACCTTCCACTGGCCAGAACTCAGTCCATAGCCCGTTTCACTGCAGGGGAGGCCAGGAAATGCAGCCGCACTATGTGCCCAGGAGGGAAAGGAAATTGAATCTGGGGAACAGACAGTATGGTGTTGCCGAGGAAAACATGCTCTTTGGCCACGCGTGGCTCCAGGGATGCGGCGGGCAAAGGGCTGGCCAGGTGCAATCCATGGCAACAGAGCTGAGCTGGGGAAGTGAAGACAAGGGTAGGCATGAGGGCAGAGGTTGGTGGTAGGAAGGTGTGAGAGCACAGCGTGTCCTTTTACTCACCTACTAGGCTCAGCAGGAAGCCTTGCTCATGCAATGAGCTCACTGGGCACCTAGGGCTATGCAGGATCACACAGCACCTTCTCCCGTCCTCCAGCTGCCCGGGGATCTCTTTGGGGATTGGTTTCCTCCAGATCAGGAACCGTATAAGGTTCATCTCTCTGGATCCCTGCTGGGCCCAGTACAGTGTCAGATGCCTGGGGACACCTGCCACCGGTTGCTCCTGGTTAGTGGGTAAGGAGGACTCAGCTCTGTGCTCTAACCCCAGGCAGGTGGGGATATACCATAGAGGAGGGGTACCAGCAAAGTGCTCCCTGGGGGAGATTAATTCTGCCTGAGGCTCAGACAAGAAGACTTCATGGAGGAGGTGGTATTTCAGCAGGTCCTTGGAGGAGCATGGCTAGCATTTGGAGCATAGAGGTGAGCTGTAGTTGCTCTAGCTTAAGCAGAGTTCCCATGAGATAAGTCCTGAGGTAGAGGGAACTGGAGCCTCTGGCTTGGGTCACTGCTGTTCCTAGTCAGGGATTGAGCACAGACACAAATGTCCCTAGGAGTGTCCCGCCACCTCCACTCGCCCAGGGAGAACAAGAAGCCCACCCTGGACCCCAAAAGGTAGGAATTCCTAGAGCCACAGGACCCTTGGGCAGTGGGGATGTGGACTGCACAGACCAGCCTGCACGGCTTTCACATGCCTCTCTTAGTATCAGGGGAGAGCCCTAGTGGGCAAGAACCTTAGTTTCAGTCTGACTCTGTCACCACCTGCCATGGGACCCTCAAGTCACCCCTTTCCCCTCTGGTGTCCCTCTCTGAGCCTCAGTGACACACCATTCCAGTGAGATCCAACCTTCAAAGTAAAACGTATGGGGGTGCCTAGGTGAAGTTGTTGTCTGCCTTCAGCTCGGGTCACTATCCCAGGGTCCTGGAATCAAGCCCCGCATCAGGCTCCCTGCTTGGTGGGAAACCTGCCTCCCTCTACCACTTCCCCTTCTTGTATTCCCTCTCTTGCTCTCTCTTTGTCAAATAAATAAATTAAATTAAATTTAAAAACAGAGTAAAATGTACTCCTAGGGTAATACAGAAAGATCTGCTCGCATATGGGAAGAAGAATTTTAGAAGACAAGGTATAGGGGTGCCTGGGTGGCTCAGTGGCTTAAGCCTCTGCCTTCAGCGCAGGTCATGATCCCAAGGTCATGGGATCGAGCCCCACATCGGGCTCTCTGCTCAGCAGGGAGCCTGCTTCCCCTTCTCTCTCTGCTTGCCTCTCTGCCTACTTGTGATCTCTCTCTCTGTCAAATAAATAAATAAAATCTTAAAAAAAAAAAGAATACAAGGTATATGCAGTATTCCCATCTAAAAGTAAGAAAGGACTTCGGCCGTCGTAATAGTTAACACACAGATGTTATGTACCCCTTCTTGGTTAATCATATCCCCATGCATCAGTCAGTATCTGGAGGGAGGGGCAGGTGCCCCGTCCAGCCATGACTGGAGAGGGGCACACTCTCTCTGTTGCTCACTTTGCAACAGATTTTAACAGACTGACGCTTACATATGCCCAGTTCAGTGGAATTTGCAGATTGTAATGTCTGATTCAAACTAAATTAACCCTCCTTCGAGAAAAAAGGACAAGTGACCTAAAAAGATTTCTGCAAAGAAACAGCAAGAAAAGAGCAGTGCTTCCCCCTAATCCTAGGACATGATTTCATGTGACATTTCATAAAGAGAAAACAAGGGCTCTCTGTTGAGTGCTGTGGTTGTGGTTTCCAAAAAACGCAATCTCTTTCATCAGGATAAAGGTGAACTTTAAACAGTTGTTGAGGAAGTAACTTTTTTGGAAGGAAAATAATATAGAGAGCATTTAGAAATAAAATTTGAAAGCGTTCCCATTGTTGCAAGATTTTGTTGCTGAAAATCTTGTGTGTGCCACGATCTTTCATATTGGCGCCTTAAAAAAAAGGAGTTTTTTTAACTTGCTTTAAAATCTTCCAAATGAAGAGTTTGAGTGGGTTTAAAATCCATTTGCTGGAAGTATTAAAATGCAACATATTCCAATTTCTTTGCAAGAACAACTGATTGACATGAGAGAAGATGGAAATTTGAAAGTCAATTTTGAACAAAACCTTTGCATAATTGGTGGATGGCACTGAAAACTGAAAAATGAATGTCAAGACTTAGTGAGCAGAGCCCAAAATGCACCCCACCCGTCTGGATCCAGGTATCTCGGTGAGGCCCCCTTTTCAGCTGTGACAATCTTGAAACCTGAATATTAAGTAAACCGAATTTAGTACCAGACATTCAAGTCACTGCTCTACAA
Organism: Meles meles; assembly: GCF_922984935.1. NCBI lineage: Eukaryota > Metazoa > Chordata > Mammalia > Carnivora > Mustelidae > Meles > Meles meles. The sequence continues at coordinate 42,795,166 of NC_060083.1, read as the reverse complement.
AGTGTTAAACCAGGCTTTTCAAAAATAAAGAAGCATCTTCAAAGGCATTGCTCTTGCTGTGCGAACAAAAAAAGGGATTCTACACCATGATTAAATGAAAGGCCATAAACATTACTTTAAAACATGGTTTTTATTTATTACATTTTTCATTTCTATGTACACGGCTTTATAATATACATGATATAATAATATACATGATATCTGACTTGTACAAATATGAATAATGTACATGATGCATTTTGTAATGTCCATAGGTTTATGTAATATACATACTAACAGATATTCATGTATATAGTTCATGTATATAAAGTTCTATGTATATAATTTATAAATTCATAGTTACCAGGAGTGCTAAATATTTCTTACTGATGGGATGTATGAACGATAAAGTTTGGGTTCAAGGATGTCTACAGGGCCAGGGACCCCCTCCTCTAGCTCTGGCATTAGAGACAGCATGGGGCGCCCTCTGTCCCGGGTAGGGGTATTCATAACAAAGATGTTCCTAGACTGGGCCTCACCTGGTCTGCAGGTGGAGTTTCAGGCATACACATTTTGTAGCTAAGGAGCCAGAGGTTTGGAAGAGTAAGACCTGAGCCCACCCCACCTTCTGAGGGCAGCCCCTTCATAAGGACCGGAATGCCTACCCCTGCCTGAGAAGGACCTCACTCCTCTCCTCCTCATCCCTCCCACTGTAACAGCGGAAGGAAAACAAAACTATCCTCCTCCTGCTCAGAGGGAATCAGGAGGTCCTGAGAAGGCAACTGTCTTTCCTGGAGCATCACAGCAAATTGGCAATGGAGACTAGGTGTGAATTCAGGGATCCAGAGGGCCAGATCCGGCCTTTTACCTGATTGGGCCTCTCTGGACCTTGATGCAGAACCTGGTTTTTAGGTACCCAAACTCTATCATCTCTGTTTGGGAAGCCCTTCCTGCGCTTAATTTTTAGTCTTGCATGCTGCAAATAAAGCCTAGAATGTTCAGGATGCTAACCACCCAGGTCAGTTCTCTGCCCCCACCGGAGCAAACAACATCCCTCCCCAGCATCTTTCGCATCTGTCTTAACCCTGAAGAAGAAAGAGTTCCAGAGAAAAGTGAGGCCTGCCCCTGTGCCATGCTATCAGGGCACTCAGCACCTCCCTGAAGCAAATACCTTTCTATGGCACGAATATGTGCATGTTATTCCTCCCCTGGTCCTGCTCTGCTTCAAAGCATCCCCTTGTATCTCCACTGCCCACAAGAGAACAGCCAGGCGGCTTAGGCCAACCCACATACCCTTCTCCCCCAGCCCAGCATCACCCACTGGCAGGAAGCAGAAACCACACTAGCTAATTTAAGCAGCAAGGAATTTCATGTGTTCTGTGCTTACAAAATCATCAGAAAGCCTAGAGGAACAGGCTGCACCTGCAGGAATCGTTCCCAGAAAAACACGAGGCCCCCGCTTAGGAACAGCTCCCTCTGCCCTCTTCAGGAAGGTAAAGAATCAGGGGCTACCCAACGTCTGTTGACCTCAAGAACCATCACCTCACTGATTCAGGATCAGGAAGCTGTTTCAGCAACAACCTATCCACACCCATAAAGCCGGACCCTGGATGCTAGAAGGTAGCAGCCGGCCCCAGCATCCCAGTGTCTCCCCAGCCATGCTGACTGGCAGCCACAAGCCATATTCCCAAGCCCACAGGACTGACCCAACCTGTTGCCTAGCCAGGACTTCAGAGGCAAGGGAGTGTGAAAAATACAGAAAAATGCATGTTCTGCCTTTTTGAAAATCAATCAACATACTTCATCCCACCCACAAGCTGAAGAAGAAAAATCACACAATCATATCCATGGCTACATTTCTGTCCCACCCCTTGGGGACACTGATCATATCAGGGGGAAGGAGAGGAGCAGAGAGAGGTTGGGAGAGAGGCAAGGTGGCATGGGGATGGCAACTGAGACTGGAATTGGTGTTCCTAGGACTGGCTTAAGGTGAGGAAGTGGCCAAATGTAAACAAAAAAGCCACACCTTTCAAGAAAGACTATGACCTCAGGCACAGGGTCATAAGGCTGGGGAGCCGCTCCGCCCTGAATCACTGCCACAAAGACTGCCCTTTGTGCCAGCCCCCAGGGTTAACGGAGAACCCTACAGTCCTGGCCCAGCACGATCAGCTCCCCGTGACCTGCCCTTTCCACAGGTCCCTCTCCTCTCCGCCCAACCCCCTCTCCCACCCACTCCCCATCCCTGCCCCCCATTCTGAGCTGCAGCCCCGTGAGGGAAGCCGCTGTGTGCCATGCACCCTGGTTTGTTGCTTGCAGCTTGCATCCTCCCCACTTTCTTTGTTCAAAGACACAACTGCTCACCAAGTCACGTGCCCGCCGGGCTGCACAGATGTCCAGAGATGACTTTCAATGCGGCCATCAGGAGGGAGCACCTTTTTATAACTTTGCCAGCTGGGCTCCCTGGCCTCCCATGACCCTGGTTCATCAGGCCTCCACAAAGCCACGGGGTGTCAAAAACTTTCAGGCTGGGGTGCCTGGGTGGCTCAGTCAGCTAAGCATCTGACTCTTGGGTTTGGCTCAGGTCAGGATCTCAGGGTTGTAGTAAGATCCCACCACGATGGGGTTCGGCTCAGCGTAGAGTTGGCTTGGGATTGTCACCCTCTTTCTGTCCCTCCCCTTCTGCAACCCTTCCCTCCCCACCCCGCTCACAGGCTCATGCACTCTGTCTCTCTCTTAAATAAATTTTTTAAATCTTAAAAAAAGAAAACTTTAAGGCCAAAAGCCTTTCCATTGAGCATAATGGGGGCACTGAGCAGCCCATCCGCCTATCCCCAAGACCAGCCACTGCTGGGATCACCATGAGTCCCTGGGCTAGAGACTTGGCCGGCTCCCTCACTGCAGACCAACCTGCCTAGACCTGGCTCAGCTCTAGCACCGGGGCTTTCCCCCCACCATGACGGGATGTTGCCTCGCAACACTCTGGGACCCTGGCCCAGAACAAAGAGGGAGTTGGGGCCAGGGAGAAAGGATGCTTAGACTTCTGGTCTCTCTGCCATCACCCTCACAGGGAGCTTCTGCCTTGGGGCACAGACCAGACCATGCAAAAGACTAGCCGTGAGTGAATTAATGAAGTGAAGCAAAGCTACACGCCCCTTCTCGAAGTCCTCCGGACACTCAGAGCCTCCTTCCCTTAAGTCAGAAGCCCCATTCCCAGGCAAAGAAGAAAAAAAAAAAAAAGTAAGATCTGTGCCCAGTCTTAGTTCCAGTGGGCCCCTACCCTACACCTGCCGCAGGGCAACCCACCCCGGACAGCACAGGAGGGGGGTGTGGGAAGGGGCTCCTGCCCACTGGCATCCTGCTTTCCTAGGCCAGCGCCTTCACTGTCTGCTCGTTCTGCACCCCGTGGTGCTTTCCCTGGCTGGCACATGATGGGCGGAACGCCCATTAGTCCCAACAAGGTCCTGTCTCCATGACAGAGCTTGTCTCTAACAAGCAGGACTCCGCTGATCATGTGGTGCATGGACCCCTCTCCCCGCCACAACACAAGGCAATTAGGAGGGGTGAGGGGGACAGGCAAACAAGAAGCTTGGGAATCACATACACACACATACGCACACAGCCCCAGCAACTGCCAGGGCTGGTGCCCTTGCCAGCCCCACCTGAGCTCATCAGACACAGGAGGGGCGGGCCTGCAGGCTATCAGCCACGTGTAGGGCCTGGAGGGGAGGAGGGAGGGAGGAGAGCCGTCTGCTCTTAAGGCAGGTCTGGAGGTGAACCACACCTCCCCTTACTCTACACCTGGACTTTGAGCAGCCTTGGTCCCAAGAGCCAGGAGTGAACACAGCAATCTGCCTGCCCGGACTCCAGGTACGTGCCTTTATTCTCCAAAAAGAGAGGAAGATTCAGCACAGAGGCCACCCTGACTCATTTAACCCTTTGTCTTCAGCTTCTCCACCTGTCCTGGGGGCTGGAAGTCAAAGCAAAGAGAAAGGGGAGGAGGCTGGAGATGAGAGAGGTGGTCTCAGGACCACAGACCCTAGAGGTTAGCACTTTAAGAGAATGAAATCTGTGCCCCTCAGTGCACAGATGAGAGAACCAAGGTCTGGGGGGCATGGAGAGGGGTGGGAAGAGGCTTGCCCGAGGTCACAGAGACTTGGGAAGGGAATGGACACAGAACCTAGGCCTCCTGCCTCCCAGCACAGAGCACAGAACCCAGAGCCTGGCCCTGAGTGCTCCCCCCTGCCCCCCTTCACCCGTGCTGGGCACCTTCCCAGGCTGCCGGGAATCCAGGGGTGGGGGCTGTGGCCAGGTTCTGTTTCACTGCATCTGGGTGGAGGGGATGAAACAATCCGAAGGCATTTGTCAAGGATGGGGGGAGGGAGGCAGTGGGGTGGGCTACTGAGGCAAAATGCTTTTGAGGAGGCTCAGGCTTCACCTTCCCTCCCCTGACCTGGGCTTAAGATAGGAGGGAGAGAGTAAGTCAGTGAAGCGGAAACGGGGGTTTGCCAAGGTTTCAGGATCTGCCTGTCTCCGGAGCCCTTGGGAACAAAGAAAGATATTTGAGTCAATCTGAAGGGTGAATGTACGGTAGAGACCTATGAATAGTGCAGAGCTGGCTGGAGCCCTCCCATGTACACAGGCAAGTACACACGCATACACACACGCCCCTGCCCAAAGTCTGGGGTCCCAGGGGCCCTCCCCTCCACCTTAGAGCAGGAAAGAAAAAGCTAGAGAAGTGGGCTGGTGAGGGTGTCCAGGAAAAAAGGAACGAGACGCAGACTCAGCCCCACACCACTGGTGGCGTGATTCAGGGAGTATTCAAAGGGAGAAGAGTTTGAACAAGGGCCTGCCTGCCTTTTGCTCAATCCCAGGCCTGTCCCACTGGGTTCCAGAACCCCAGAAGGGGCAGACGTGAAAAGGGTCTTAAATCTCTGAAGTAGTGATATAGGGTTAAGAGTTTGGGACTGTGGAGCTACGAGCCCAGGTTCAAAGCCACTGGGTTCAAACCCGCGTTCCACCAGTGGATTCTGCAGGTTCTGTGACCTTAAGCAAATCCCTGAACCTCTCCAGCACCACAGTAAGAGTACCCTCCGCACAGAACCACTGAGAAGATGAAACAAGTAAACTTAAAGTTGTTATTATTATATCCCCATCAAACAGATGGGACAACTGAGGCCCGTAGAGGAAAGGGTAGCACAATAGCAGTTTCCAGTCAGTAAGCAGGAATCCTAGATTCTGGTCCTGAGTGATGACCCAGGCCCCGAGTGTGCTCTCCAAGTCAGTAACCTCCTCTCCGGGGTCCAGCCAAAAACCCTACAGGATGCACTGAGATCCTGCCCCAAGGAACTCAGACCCCTTGGAGGATGTGCGGAAAGAGCCACAGCCCCGTGTCCTCAGCTGCCCCCAGGAAGTTGCTTGGAGGCCTAGTCCCTTCCAATGCCATTTACTGACAGGCCAGTGCCTGGGACGCACCGCCCGCTCCAGGTCTCAGCCAAGGAGAGGTCTGGCAACAGAGCCTACGGGAACCATGGGGGACAAGGGAGCCTGGCTTTTCCCATTAACTTACAATGCAACCTCAGGCAAATCATACACCCTCTCTGGGCCTTAGATATCCCTCTGCATTTGAACCCCATGAGGTATATGGAGTTAGGAATCCAAGTCCCTTCCTCCAGGAAGTCCTCCCTGACCTCTGCACTAGTGCTGCAGAGTCTCCTCTGTTTTGCCCCTCCATGGTAACACTGTTTATAATTGCTCACCTGCTTACTCGTCTGTTTCACTAACTGGCCCACACACAATAGTAGCTATGAAATGCAGGATTCCTGACATCAGGCAGCCTGAGGTCCAGTCCTGTTCTGACACTTGTATGACACAGAATGAGGCTTGGGCAAGTTACTAAACTCTCTGTCTCTCTATTCACACATCATAAAATGCAAAATAATAGTATCTACCTCAGAGGTTTGTTAGGAGGAGTTTAAAAGATTTTATGTGTAATATAGGTGCATAGTAATCGCTCAATAAATGTAAGCTGGTATTTATTTAATAAAGAAGGCTGTAACAGAGCAGATATTCAGTAACCTCTGTTGAAGCGATTTTGACAATCACCTGCATAGTGCTTATTGCGTGCCCTGCACCATCCTAAGCATGTTACAAATCTCAACACATTTTATAGTTAAGGAAAACTGAGGCACAGAGAAGTTAATTAACTTGTCCAGCATGGTACAGCTAGTAAGTGGTAGAGCCAGGATACAAACCCAGGCAATCTGGCTCCAGTACCCATGTTTTTAATGAATGAATAAACGTGCCTTTGCTTGGGGGGAGGAGTGGGAGGAACTTCAACTACCAAAGTTACTCAGTTCCCAACCCTGACCTCTTTCAGATTCTGGGAGCTCCTGGTTGGCAAGTGACATATCTGGGGTGTAAGTGAGGCTGGTTTGAAGCTAGAGGCAAACAGAGAGCACTGCCCCCACCATGTCACAAGTGATGTCCAGTCCCCTGCTGGCAGGAGGCCATGCAGTCGGCTTGACTCCCTGCGAAGAACCCAGGAGGACGCTGCACCCAGCACCCAGTCCTGGCCTGCCACCCCAATGTCCTTACTACACCACAGAAGGCTGGGGAGCCCAGGGCCTAATGGCCCCCATGCCTTTCAAGGGGCCCCCCAGCAGGCTCCAGCAGGGCCCAGAGGCTGGAGCCAAAGCCAGCCACCTCCTACAGTCCCCCGCTGAGCAGACCTCGGGGACCCTGGAGGACCTCAACTCCTACATTGACTTCTCACTGGAGAGCCTCAACCAGATGATTCTGGAACTGGACCCCACCTTCCAGCTGCTCCCCCCAGGAACTGGAAGCCCCTGGACTGAGCCCACCCAGAGTACTACCTCAAGGAAAAAGAAAGACGACGCTGAAGCGTTGGGTAAGGATCTGGGACACAGTGCCATGAGGGGGTGCTTGGGGACCAGACCTCATGAGGAAGAAGGACTTTTCTATTAGATCAGAGGAGTAGGAGACAATGTCCTGTTGGGAGGTGCTGTGCAGCCCTGAACAAGTTACTTAATCACTCTTTTCCTTCCTATATCAAAGAGATATATACAGGCATCCCTCACTATCCAATGCTATTTTATCCCTAAGTTTGGAAAAATGATGAATACCTGTTTTATGGGATATTTCAGGAACTTTAAATAAGCTAATGTATATGTATATATATGTGTGTGTGTGTGTTGTATATATATATATAAATAATATATATTATATATATATATATATAAATGTCATACAATGCCATACATGTAAATAAGAGCTCAAGAAATGTGGAGTCCCTGAACCTCACTGTTCCATAGTAGATCTCTTTAAGTCCTAACCTGGGTCCCCTGAAACTTTCATAGGATTGCTCTCTGGGCCCCTGTCCCTTTTTGGGGGTTATCTCTCTGGAGAGCTGGAAGCAGTAGTGTTGGAAAGACACAGAATTCAGTCTGTTTAGGGCGGGACCCCGCTGTGGGTAAGCAGTGGCGTGCTGGTAAAGGTTTAACAACAAGCTCCATGCTGGGGTGCGAAAAGGCTCCAGCTGGAAACATCTACCAAATTTCATGGGATAGATTCTCCTACCGTGGCCAGTCTCAGGCTACCAGCATGATGTCACCGAACCTAGCACTGGAAAGAGATAACCTGTAGACGGTCATTACGGTCTACACAGTATTTCTACCAAATAACCTCTGGAGTTTAGATCGTACTGGAGCACCTGACTGGCTCAGTCAGAAGGGCATGTGACTCGCGACCTCGGGGTCATGAGTTTGAGCCCCATGCTGGGGGTAGAGAATACTTAAATAAATAAAATTTTATTTTTTAAAAGATTTTATTTATTTATGTATTTATGTACTTATTTATTTGAGGGAGAGTGTGAGCACATGAGGATACAAGGAAGGGGAGGGGCAAAGGGAGAGGATCTCAAGTAGACTCCATGCTGAGCGTGTCTCAGTCTCACGACCCCGAGATCATGACTTGAGAGTCAGACGCTCAACCAACTGAGCCAGCCAGTGCCCCCCGAAAGAAATAAAACTTTTTAAAAAAAGAATCTAGATAATAGCAACATCTAGTTAAATAATTGGTATATGATGAATTGTATTTATTACTTTTGTTTTTATTGTAAGTTATTTCATTGTAGGCTTATGTAATTTAATTTTTAATAACATCTGAGTTTAGAAATCAGCTGGACAAAATCCTAAAAAATTTAACAGTCTGCTCTTGCAAGCTGGTACAAGTCGGCTTTAATACACCACTGCATCCAAGGGAGTCTAGAAATCTCTCCATCTGGTGTCAGTTTCCCAAACAATGGGTTTCAGGTATATTCTGAGGATGAGGGTCAAGGAGCAGCAGCCCCATTAGACAGGCTGGAAGACTGAGGTCTCCGGGGTTTTAAAGGATCAGCATGGGTTAAGGGGTACAATGAGGATCAGTGATATGGTCCATGAGAATTTCCACTTATTGAGATCTTATAATATCCAGACTCTGCTAAGCACCCTACAGGAGAACATTTAATCCTCCCAGTCTATCCCCATGAAATATTTCATCACCATTTTAGAGATGAAAAAACTGAGGCTGATCGACTTCAGTAAGGAGTCGGTCTAGCCTCATCACTGGAGGTGGGCAAATCTTTTTTTTTTAAGATTTTATTTATTTACTTGACAGAGATCACAAGCAGGTAGAGAGGCAGGCAGAGAGAGAGAGGAGGAAGCAGGCTTCCTGCTGAGCAGAGAGCCCGATGCGGGGCTTGATCCCAGGACCCTGGGATCATGACCTGAGCCGAAGGCAGAGACTTAACCCACTGAGCCACCCAGGCGCCCCTGAGGTGGGCAAACCTTACACAAGCTAGTGACCTTGCTCCTCTGTTTCATATTCTTCATCTGTAATACAGAGATGAGTTCTTACCTCCATGAGGGTTGCGGGGTTTAAAAGAAATAACACTTGGGTGTTTATCAGAAATCCTGACATGCTGTTAGTCATTATAAATGGTAGCTGTTTTCATTAAACACTGGGGTGGCATTTAGGACCTTCCCCAGGGGAGGCTCAAGGACTGGGGTGAGGTGAGCCCAGCACCCAGGTACTTTGGTGCCCCAGTTCCCAGTCTCCAGCCTGCCTTCTGCCCCTCCCACTGAGCATTGGCTGCCAGGGCTGTTGAAAGAACCACCTCTACCCCCCAAGATCTTCCTGCCTCTTGAGGCCAGTCACAGGCATGTCTCTGCAGGGAAGGTGGCTTGGGTCTAATTATCACTGGCAGGAGCAAGCTCAGGGCTTTAATGTTCATGCCCCAGTGTAGGGGTTCCACACACTCAGGGCCTGCAGGGGCAAGACCAGCCTGTGTAGAGCGTCCACATGTATGGGGTAGAGATGTGAACAACATCCCCATCCTCCAAGGGGCCAGTGGTCAGTAGTCTGTGTTCCCAGATGCTCTGGACATGACCTGCCATAGTGGGGAGGTGTCCACCTGACTCTGGGTGGCAGAGGGGTTCGGGGGATGAGCGAGCAGCCAACAGTGGTCAGAGAGTTCTGATGAAGCCCCCTAGTTCTGCCCTAGCATCTTCTGATGCAATAAGTAAATCCTCTCCTCTAACCTCTGCCTGAATGGTGGTGACACCTAGGAATTTACTACATCCTGAGACAGCCGGCACAGTCAGCTCCCCGTTAGAAAGTCCCTCTCGGCATTCCTTGTGATACCTAATCGTGTGTCACTGTGATGGGTGGCACCTGTCCCATGCATCTCAACCTGCCAAACTCCCCCCCACCCCCAGACCACGACTACCGGTGACAGAGCGCTTGCCAGCCCATGGCAGCGTAACTCGTTTTGGGCACCGTGGTGAGCTTTCACTGGGCCAAACATATCCAAATGTGTGGGACGCCCTCCCTTCGCCTCTCATCCTTCCTTCTCTTGGGGTGTCAAAGGGAAGGTGTTCTATAATTGTGGTGCTAGCAGATGTTCACTGTTTCTCTTTGTCCTCACTTGGCAAAATTAAAAATTAAGCATTGGCGATCCTATGTTTCTCTCTCCCCTAAATATATATAGATAGATTTTGTAGTGTGTGATCTCAGCCTCTGCCTGGGAAGAAAACAGCAGTAGCCTCATTTTACAGAGGACAAAGTGAGGCTCAGGGAGAAGAAGTAATGACCCAGGGTTACACAGCCAATAGGTCATAGGTCAGGCCCCAAAGCCTTGGATTTTGGCCTCCAAAGTCTGTGTTCTTGCCTTTCTCTCTCTTTTTTGGAGCCAGTTTCCTGCCCTCCAGAGCTTCGAAGAACAGATCTGTTTGGAGGCAGCCTTCAGGCTCCTCTTCTGGGGCTCTCCCTCCCCCAGTGCTCACAAACCTCCCCCAGCTTCCCTGCCCCTGCCTCTTGCTTACCTTCCTTCAGACTGACCCTGGGGGGCTCCCAACCCACACGGAGCATGGCTATTCCAAGCAAACACTATATCCATCTCCGCCACTCCCTCCCCTCCCCATCTTTGGAACAGGCACCCACATTTCATTTTCCAGCAATTTCTGCCAGGCAAGGCTGTTTGCCAATCCCAAGGGAAGGGTGTCTAATAACTGTCTCTCTGCCCCCCGCCCACGTGCCCCTTCCACCAGCCCAGCCTGGCGCTGGCGCCTACAGCCACCCAGCACTGCTGGGACTTGCCCCACGGGCTTGTAAACAGCGGCTGCACCCAGGTGAGGGCGTGGGGGGCCTCCACCTCCCCTAGCCACGTGCAGCTCGGGGCAGCAGAGAGAGGTGACTCACAGCTCCAGGACTCCTTCCTTCTTCCCTTCCCACCCTGCTCTGCTTGCTCAGTCCCCTACGCAAGGCCTTTGGTCAGTGTTGAGATGACCCTGTAAGCAGGAAGCTCAGAGCTTCACCAGGCTGAGAGACCCTCCCCCAAGGCAGCCAAGCACCTTTTCAGAGCACAAGACCTTGGGAAAGTACCCTGAGGAGTCCCTTGTCCTGGAAGAGGCCCTCCAAACACAGCACAGGAGCAGGAGTCAGATTCCTCCGCTCTGGCTGTGTGGCATCGGATAACTCCCTTAACCTTTCTGAGCCTTGATTTCTCATCTATTATATGGAATTCATAACATTTTCTAGTTCAATAGAGTTGTTGTGGGGGTTAAATGAGCTAGTACAGGTAACGTGTTTGCAACAGTGCTGGCGCACAGCACTCAGGAAATACCAGCCTTAAAAACTCAGCAGTAAACGCCAGCCCCATTGCCACATTTCTCTGAGCCTCAGTTTCCTCCTGAGGAATGTTGGCATTGGGCATAAGGGCCGAGAGGATTGTGGGTAAAAACACGATGAAGTCCTATAAAAATAGAAGTTGTACTTGCCAACCTTCCAGAAGAATCCACCCCATTCTAAGACCTCTACTCTTTCAGAACCTACAACACATTGTGCCAAATAGTCTTCTCTTACCCTTGGCAGAGGGACTCCCCCCTTAGCTGGACAGTGTCAGCCTCTGGCCAATACTGGTCTCAAAAAGCAAGCAGGCAGGAGGAGTTCTCCAAAGCTCACCACGGGCCAGGATCCAGGCACCATTCATCAGTGTCTTTTATCCTTACCACAACCTCAGGAGGTTAGTTTTAGATCCCCACTTTGCAGATAAGAAAACTGAGGCTCACAGTGTCTAGGAAAGTTACCTGATGCCTCTTGGCGGGAAAGTGCAAAACGAGGACTCACACCCAGGTTTGTCTGATGGCAAAGCCAGGCCTGTTCCTACACCCCTTGGAACAGCATGCCCGGGTCATCCTGCCAGCTCCCCCACCGTCTGATGTAATCCTCTACCCCCACCCCAGCCTAAGCAGGCTCAGACAGAAGCAGTAACCGCCAGCAGGCTCTGAGGTCCTACCCTGGAGCGGGCTGGGGCAGGCAGGGGTTCCACAGAGTGGGAGGGAGTTGGTTCATGGCCAAAGCCCAAGGTGGGGTGGGAGGCTGGCAGACAGGGGCTGAAGGTGCAGTTTCCTGCTGACTTTGCCCCAGTTTCCATCCTGGGAAGCCAGAGACAGGACTCGACAGGCCTCTAGGAGGGAGAAGCTAGGTAGCCCCCATCTTCTCCCACCTTTGCTGGAACAGCACCAAGGACAGTCCCCCTCCCCCAGGTCAGGAGGCGGGGTGTCGTACTCACCATGGGGAAAACCACAGGGTACCCCACTCCAGGGAGGAGCAAGTTCTCAGAACAAGAGCCCTGGGTGCCCACACTGGGGAATAGAGGCATCAGTGGAGTGAGTCACAACCCTGGGCAGTGTTTGATAACCATCAACTGCATACCAGCTAAAAGCATGGCCTGGAAGGTCCACAGCTGGATAGTGTAGCAAACCCTGGCCTCTGGGAGCACCTGCTCTAAAGCAGAGTTCTCAGACTCTACAGTGCTCTCAGATGCCAGGGAGTCTAGCTAAAATGCAGATTCTGCTTCAGTGGGTCTGGGGTTGAAACAGATTCTGCACATCTGACCAGCTGCCAGGTGACATGGCACTGCTGGGCAGGGGGGCACCAAGTCACAGCTCGGTGAGCTGTGGCTTGGTGCCCCGTGGAATCGGCTAGGGAACTAAACCAGCCTGATGTCTGGGTCCACACTGAAGATTCTGATCTATTTGCCACAGAGGGTAGCCTGAGTATCAGGACTTTGAAAAGCTCATCAGGTGATTCTAGTGTGCAAACAAGCATGAAAACCCCCTCTGTGCCTTGATTGTAGGCACAGATGTAGAAACAGCCTTCACCAACCCTGAACAATGGAGCCATCAGAAGATGTGACTGGCACCCTCTATAAGCAGTCATTTCAACCTGGGGAGGGGGACATTCACACAGGAAAGGATTTGCTATTTTTAAAGAATTTGCCATGTGCCAATAACAGTGCTATGCCACCTGCATTCATCTCATTTCATCCTTACTTACCAAGAGACTGGATATACTCAGCTCCGTTCACGGGTGTGAAAGCCGAGGCTCTGGTTGGTGAAGTCGTTTGGGCAAGTGCTCTCATAGTAAGGGGAAGAACCAGATCTGAAACCCAGATCTACCGGACCCCCAAGCCTGTGTTCAATTCCACTGCATCCCCCCACCAGAAGGAGAAATCACAAGGAGGGTGACTTTGGAACTGCACCTAGAAGGGGGAGCCGGGTGCTAATCCTAATCCAGCAAACTTGTCCTCTCTTGGAGCATTGGTTTCCTCACCTGCCTAAAGGAGGGGAGACCAGAGGGTCTGGAAGACTCTTCCAGAATTCCTGTTCTGGGAGTCCAGGCTCCTGGGTTTCACCAGTGCTCTGCTCTCTCCCCAGACATAAAGTACATCGAGGTGAGCTCCACCAGATCAAGGGGTTCCGATGGCCCCCAGTGCTGCTCCAGCCCATCTGCCACCCCGCCCTTTGGCTCCCCACGCAGTGGTGGCCTCCTCCTTTCCAGAGACATCCCTCGAGAGACTCGAAGCAGCAGTGAGAGCCTCATCTTCTCTGGGAGCCAGGGCAGGGGGCACCAACGCACCCCTCCTCCTTCGGGGACTCCCTCTTCCCATCCTCCACCCTCTCCCAGCATCTCCATCCCCTGCATGAGGAGCAAGGCCTCAGGTTCCCACGGCTTGGGATCCCCACTGGCAGCTTCTCCAGGCTTGGAGAAGGGGCTGGCCCCACAGCGAGGCAGCCGGGTCTCTGTGCTGTCAGCCAGCCCAGTGTCCGATGGCAGCTATGTGTTCGGAAGGTAGGTTGCTCCCACTATAGCTTCTGATATTGTCTCTGCAACACACACACTCACACCCATGCACACACCCTAAAATCATAGACAGGCACCCTGTTCTAGCTAAGCAAAATCAGGGTGCACACCAAGAACAAAAGAGTGAATATTCTTTTTTATGCCATCACGGCCATTTGGACCTCAAGATTTCCTTAAGCACTTAGACTATAACTCAATATACAAAATTTTTGATTTATGCTGACCTCTTGGTAGGAGAACGGTTACATTCATGAGGCTCACCTGTATCCTTTCCAGCACTCATACAACCAATCTCAAAGAAGGGATTTTTTTCTCTTCTTTTTTTTTTTTTAAAGATTTTATTTATTTATGGGGCACCTGGATGGCTCAATGGGTTAAGCCTCTGTCTTCGGCTCAGGTCATGATCTCAGGGTCCTGGGATCGAGCCCCACATCGGGCTATCTGCTTGGCAGGGAGCCTGCTTCCCCTTCTCTCACTCGGCCTGCCTCTCTGCCTACTTGTGATCCCTCCCTCTCTCTGTCAAATAAATAAATAAAATCTTTTTTTAAATCTTTATTAAAAGATTTTTTTAAAAAGATTTATTTATTTATTTGACAGAGAGAGATCACAAGTAGGCAGAGAGGCAGGCAGAGAAAGAAGGGATTTTTTTAAAACGTCAAAACACAGGGGTGTAAATAAAGTTTGGAGGCCTAGGGTAAACCATTAAGGAAAGAAAAGCCTCCTTCCTTCTTCCCTAGCAGGAGGGAGGCAAGCTTGCCTGGGCATTATTTGTTGCTAGCAAAACCTAGGTGGAGGGAGGGGAAACTGGCCAGTTTGCTGGCCTCACAGTAGAGCTGCACACACACACACCCAACCTGCGCATGAGGACCACACCACACGACCTCTGTCCCCCACACCGACTCCAAAGCTGATGTGCCAAAGCAGTCCTTGGCAAGGAAGCCAGGATTCCACAGCCATGGCCGTTGGCATGGGCCTCCGAGCTCAGAGAGAAGTCTGGCTGGATGCAGAGCTGGCCTCCTTCTCTTCCTCCAGCTGGGGAGTTCCCTCTGCATCCGCCATGGACGTGGTCCAGCCAGCGTGCAGGGCTCTTGCGAATTTCGGGTACTTGTGTGATAGCTCAGTCAGACCTGCCCGGCTGGGAAGGCAGAGGGAATCCAGTCCAGCCTAAGCCCACATGACCTGCAGGGGATCGGCTCATTAGCTGCTTTAAATGACCAAAGACTCTGCGGTACAGGGACATTTCTGCATCCTTCAGCATCCCTTGGGGATGAGGTGGGCATGTACCTTGCTCTGGGCTGTGGGGGGGTGGAGTACGCAATACTCGATTTAAACAGAGCTGTGGGCACCCGGATCAATAGATTCCGGAGACTGGCTCTGGCTCCTGTGTGTCCACTGACACCCTAATACCCTGCCTGTCTGGTGCCCTCCTTGCAGCAGCCAGTCCCTCCTCCACTCCAGCGTTTCCAGCCATCAGTCATCTTCTAGATCCTTGGAAAGCCCAGCCAGCTCTTCCTCCAGCCTCCACAGCCTTGGCCAAGTGTCCCTGTGTACAAGAGCCAGCGATTCTCAGGTCCCCGGCAATCCCACCCCAAACATGGGCCGACCCAGAACAACTCACTCCCCGCCAGCGGCCAAGGAGCATGCCAGCAGCTGTCCGCCATCCATCACCACCTCCATGGTGGACATACCCATCGTGCTGATCAATGGCTGTCCAGAACCGGGGTCTCCCCCAACCCAGCAGATCCCAGGACACCAGGACTTTGTCCGACCTGGGGCCACTTCTTCCAGCAACTCTTGTCTAGCCACCAGGAGCCACAGCCAGACCCTGCCAGATGCCCCTCTCACCACACCCTCGGAGGGTATGTTGTAAACCAGTCCTTCAGCCATTGTGAGGTTTGGCTTGGGGGCATAGACAAAGCATCAGTGGGTTTCTGCAACAGCAGGTCCATGTGCTGAATACCTACTGTGCGCCAGACAGTTCACCAAAGAGTAGAGACAGAGATGGACACAGCTTCTAAAGAGACAAAAACCAAGGATCACTATAGAGTAGAATAAACACAGAAGTAGAGATGTTCTAAGTCTTATGGGGCCACAAAGGAAGGGGTGATCTTTTTAGTCTAAACAACTCCTTGGAGTTTTTTACTCCTTGGAGGAAGCAACATCTGAGCTGGATCTGGAAAAGCGGATCAAATGTCTAGAGCCAGAGCAGGACAGGAAGGGCCTTCCGAGCAGAGGGAACAAGTCCATGGTCATGGAGGTATAGAGGAACAAGCATGTTCAAGGAATGACTAGAGTGTTGGGTATGGGACGAACTGGTTGAGAAATCTGGGGCAAGATTGGGAAAGGTCTTGAACACCAAGCTAAAGGATGGATTTTCCCCATTAGGCTGAGGGGTGGGGGTGAGGAGTGGCCTAGCAGAGAGTCTCAAACAGGAAAGTGATGGGGTCAGAGGTATACATTTAATAGATCATCCCAGCAGCTGGCAGTTGACTTGCAGGGCCCGGCCTGGCCAGGGAGAGCAGCTTTATTTTGATTTTCATCATGAAGTGGTCCAGACAAGCTGTAATGGGGGCCTGCACCAGGGCAGGGCAGGGCGGAGGGGAGAAGACAGAGCCAGGAGACCCTCGGGATATGAAAACAGCAGGCTTGATGACTAGGGAGAAAGAGAAGGAGAGTCAGTCCTACCTCTGACGTTCGTGGATGACGAGTACACAGAGAGCCGACGGAGACAATGCATTCCAATTCAGACAGCTAAAAACCACAAAGCAGAAAACACCCTCCTTCCCGTAGTCTGTGACTACAGGCGTCCAAAAAGAACAAAACCAGCCAGAACCCAAAGCAGTAAACACAGAGGCTCAGGCTTAGCACCCGCAGGGTACACGTCTCCAGAGTAGAGCTCCCGGCAGAGCCCCAGGGACACTGTCCCCACTCCACCATCACTCAGCCACAAGCGTCAGGGTGACTCCTAGGGGTGTGAGGTTCAGTCTGGCCCACACTGCCATGCAGGAAGCCATGTCAACATAAGCAAAAACGGCACAACAGGTGTGACTTTGAATCTGCTCTGATCGTTTTCCCAAGACAAATCATTTGCAGATTTTAGTACTTTTTTTTTTATAATGAGTTACTCTCAGCTGGCCACAACACATCTTTTCAAGGTGCCAAAATTGAGAACAACTCTTCTCTGCCTTAGGGACCTGGGGAGATGGCCATTGTGTCATGGCAGAGAGCACATCTACTTAGTCCGGTGATATTCCCATCCTGGTTTGGTGATGTCCCGGGATATCACTGATTATACCCTGGGGTCTTATCAAATTCCACAAACTGTTCTCAAAACAAAATCCACCCTAATTGCCTAGGCTATTGGAATGTCAAAAACCCTCAGAGAACTGCTTAGTACACTCAGTCCCCTCTGGGCTTTAGGAGCAAGACTGTTGTCCCAAATCAGAGTCAGGAATCCTGTCTCCTGATTTCCGCTCAGGCTCATCCAACCAAATCTGCCACCTTTCTTTCCTCAAACTTTTCTTTCGTTTTCTTCTCCAAACTTAATATGCCCTCCAAGAGCCTTGTAGGATTCTTAAGGGGGAAGAGAGGGTAAAACCAAACACGATGCCTCTCAGAATCCCTCGTCTCTTCTTTCCATCTGCACCAGACAACACAAGATTTGAGAAACTGTTTCTCATTAAAATGAGATTTTATCTGTTTGTGATTCATTACCAAGGATACAAGGGGAGACTCCTAGGTCCTAGATGTGCCAAGCCCTGAATTCTTCTGTTGGATTTTGCCTCTTGTAGTTAGATGGAGATACAATGGGGTTGGGATAGGGTAGGGTAGGTTGAAAGGGACCACTGGGCAGAGGTGGGTGAAGGGTGTCTCAGCTCCCCTCTGTCCAGCCTAAAGTGTTCCCCTTCTCTGTCTCCAGGTCCCACGAGGGACATGCAGCCCACCATGAAGTTTGTGATGGACACATCTAAATACTGGTTTAAGCCAAGCATCACCCGGGAACAAGGTAAAAGGAAGTGCCGTGTTTCAAGGGATGAGTGATCCAGGCAGGAGTCAGGTCTGGGTCTTGTACCTTGTCTCAGGCAGATGGGGCCCTGGGTCACAGTAGGGGAGGGAATGGCAAATGGTAGGTCCAGGGAAGGACGATATCATGCAACCTCATGTCCTGAGGAAATAGGGGCTGCAGCAGGAAGGGTGGAGATTAGACAACAGGAAGGACTTCCTGGGAAAGCGAGGTGATTCTGTAATGTCTACTCTATGAAGATTCTATGGGGCTGGGGGACATGGGGTGTCCCCTGCAGGTGGAGGTGGGTGGGTAACTCTCTCTGACTCAAGGATTGTTCTAGCAATCGAGCTGCTGAGGAAAGAGGAGCCCGGGGCTTTCGTCGTGAGGGACAGTTCTTCCTACCGAGGCTCATTTGGCCTTGCCTTGAAGGTCCAGGAGGCCCCTGCACCTGCCGCGAACCGGTCAGGTATGCACCCGCCTCTTCATTCAAGGCCTCACAGAGGCAAGGGGCTGTGGGAGGTTCTAGTCCTAGCTCCCCCGCTACCCTGCAGCCCGCCTGCAAGGACTCCTGGGAGGAGGGCCCACCTTGGCGCTCTTCCAGCTGCCTTCCTGCACCGAGGCTCTGTAAGGAGCTCCTTCCATGGCAAGGCTGAGCTTCCTCTGCCTCCGGGAGTCCCCAGATTCCCTGCTCTGCTCTCATGGGGGCAAGAGGAGGGAGTTCCCAGCCCCTCTTCAGGATGCTCTCCTCTGCACCCCCACCCCGCTGTCCAGACCAGCCTTATTGTGAGGGAACCTGATGTGGTAATAACGTGTGTGTCCCAGGTTGTCACATGTATGCGAGGGTTTTTCACGTGTGATAGCTTATCCAGGGTATGCCCTGGCTTATTACACATGCATGATAGCTTATCACATATGTGCTGGTTTATCACACTTGTGATAGCTTATCACATGTTTTCCCGTGGTCTCACACACGCAACACACATCTCTGGGGCGTCCCTCCTACCTTGGGATACCTCGCTGGGGAAAGAGGTATAATGAAATGTACTATAATGAAAGATCATTATAGTATAAGGTACCTAAGTTACAGCCCCTCCCCAAATCCCAGAGTATAGCTCTCATGTAACAAAAGGGTCAGGTAAATGGGGCTCCAAGAGTTAGTTAATGACCGCCCACCCCACCCTCTCCAGAGCAAAGACAAAAACCCCAACTTTGTGCTCTCTACACTATGCCGCTCCGGTTAAATCAGA
This sequence comes from Meles meles, assembly GCF_922984935.1. Taxonomy (NCBI): domain Eukaryota; kingdom Metazoa; phylum Chordata; class Mammalia; order Carnivora; family Mustelidae; genus Meles; species Meles meles. The sequence continues at coordinate 42,776,230 of NC_060083.1, read as the reverse complement.
ATGTGAGATCTGGAGCAGGGCTGGTTTTCAAGGAAGCCTTGCCAACAAGCCCAGAGAGGAGGAAGCCATGGGCTGGTGGAGAAGAGCAGAGGGGTACTGTTTCCCTCCAGGGCCAGCCAGCTCCAGTAGGAACCATCTGGTGGAGAATAACAGCCCCCGGGAAGGACTGGGTAGAGGGAGAGAGAAATCAGGCTGATGGATTACGATTTGATCCCAGTAGTTGTTGGGACCATCCCCGGTAGCCTTGAGACGAAGAGAAAGTTCTCCTAAAAGGAGAATTACTGGATGCAGAAGCCTTGGAGCAAACATGTTGGGACCTCCTTTGTGGGAGACCTTGAAGATAGGGTCCCACCTAGCAGTCCCACCCCAAGGCAGGTGACGAACCAGTTAACCTCTGGGTGGACCAGGAGGAGGCGGGTCAGGGGATGAGCGGGTCAGTGTTCGGCGAAATCTGGGCTCTGGAACTCCTATCCACATGCACTCTTTCCTCTGTCCTTGTCCAGGTGAGGACAACAGTGACTTCATCCGCCACTTCCTCATCGAATCTTCTGCCAAAGGGGTGCATCTCAAAGGAGCAGATGAGGAACCCTACTTTGGTGAGCCTCTCCAGCCTGCAGGCCACTGCGGGTAGGGGACGCTCTTCTGAGCTGGGAGACTGGTCTGGGGAAAGCTTTCTTACGCAGGGCTGTCTGTTTCCTCACAGGGAGCCTCTCTGCCTTTGTGTGCCAGCACTCCATCATGGCCCTGGCCCTGCCCTGCAAACTCACCATCCCACAGAAAGGTGGGTCTGGGCCCCAAAGAGGCAACACCATGGCACTAGAAAGACTCCTAGTGGTCACGTCCCACCTTATTTATGGATTAATGTCACAATTAAAAGTGATTTGCCTAGCATCCTCTAGCATCTCCACTTCCTGGCCTGAGAATTTGAGAATATCGACCTCTGTGAACCTCTGTTTCCTCCTCTATGAAATGGGGACAGCCGTCATCATACTTACTTACAGGATTGGCTGGAGGTTAAAAGAGCTGGTCCAGGCAAGGCTCTTATCACAGAGTATATATTTGATAAACAGGAGCCTTCTTTGAGAGGATGAAAGGAGCCTAAAGCAGCCAGTTTGGAGAGGGCAGGGTTTTTTTCTCCCAGGTCCAGCCTTTACTGGGCGCTCCCTTGTTCACACGTCCCTCACCACAACTGTGTCAAATAGTGTTATCCCCCTTTCACGGATGAGACAAGGAGGGCTCGTGAAGCTGAGTAACTTGCCTAAAGACACACAGATCAGACCTCAAATGAAGATCAGGAAGTCCCATCCAGAGCCCCAACCCCCAGCCAGAGTAGATGATCTCTGTCCAGGACAAGCAGCTGAGGGGTTCTGGGAGAGGAAACAGAGCCCGGGGGCGGGGCGGGGGGGGCGGTATGGTGATGGGGAAAGCCTCCCTACATTCTGCAAAGAAAGGTGTGGGTTTGGGGTGGGGTCTGAAAGAAGGATCAGAGGCGTCTGAGGACCCCGAGGCTGACTGCCCAGTCCTGGGGCTGGAGGAGGTGCAGAGGGAAAGGAGGGATCAAAAGGCTTGCAAGTCAGGCATCTGGGGAGCCCCAAGTGGCCCCGTTTGTCTAATTAGGGTAATCACACCGGGTTTCTCAACGGCTTGCTTCCTGGGGGCGGAGGTGGGAGATGTTCAAAGGGATTAATGTTCCTTCGTTCACTCCACCCCCCCCACCCCCTTTGGGGCCTGTTACTTTGCTTTGGCTCAGAATTGGGAGGTGGAGTCTCCTCGGACACTACAGACAGCCGGGCCTCCTGCCTGAAGAAATCTGCAGGTGAGCGGTGTGGGGGAGGCTCCAGGCTTGCCTGCGCCCCCGGAGAGTGCCTCCCAGCCCCCCCCCCCCCACACACACACGTGCACGCACAGGCCCACACATGTTCCCACTCCAACTCTGTTTCTACGTCCTTAAAGAGTTGCCCCATGGTCCTCCCCGTCCCTATAAACCTAGAGGTGAGAGTCTGCAAGCCTGGGGGTGAGGGGTGCAGGGGCGGCAAGAGGGGGGGGTTGGTGGGCTTACACCCCATCCTGGACACACATGGGCACATATGTACGTGCTGGGGTCTCTCTGGTTCTGAGGGACCTGCCCTAGAGGAGATCTCTGGGTCCGGGATCCTCTGTGGAATGTCGGGTCCAAGTCTTGGGGGTTTCAATAGGGGAAAGGTTGCTCCTCTTCAGGGCCCGATGCCAGGCACAGATCAGCACTTGTCTGAGTGCCTCCACCCCATTCTTTTGTTTTCCACCTTCTCTTGACAATGAACCAGGGCCGCAGGGTGGGTGGCGGTGGTGGCAGGGCCAAGCATGCTTCTGGACAGAAGGAAGGTTTGCCTGGACATCCCTACACAGAGGGCAACAGCCCCTCCTTTACTCGGTCCCAGAGGGCCAGAGGCCAGAGCAATGCAGAGCAACGTCCACTGGAGTTGGCCTTGAATTTCAGTCACCTCCACACTCCTGCCTGCCTGCCTGGTGGCTCAGAGGAATCCCTGATTCCTGAACAACGAAGAGCCTGGATGCCTGGCTCTGGGCAGAGGGAGGACCAGGGCCGGGGAAACGCTTCCTGCCCCTTCATGGTGGATCCTGGCAAGGCCTGAGCACAGCGTTTACCTCCCACAGGCTGCCATGCCCTGTACCTGACCTCTGTGAGCGTGGAGACCCTGAGCGGAGCCCTGGCCGTGCGGAAGGCCATCTCAACCACCTTTGAGAGGGACGTCCTCCCCACACCCACTGTGGTCCACTTCAAAGTCACTGATCAAGGCATCACCCTGACCGATGTCCAGAGGAAGTAAGGGACTTCCTTTGCCCTGGGGCTGCTGGGCGGGGCAGGGAGATCTGGAGGGGATAGCCGAGATGGCTGTGGATCACTAATGAAGGTATGATCCAGGATCCTGGACCCCATACGGTCGGTGGCTTGCTGAGTGATTCCAGACAAGTTTTCTGCCCTCTCTGGACCTCATGCCAATGACCTCCTACCAAAGTCCCCCTTCCCCAAAGCTGATGGAGATGGAATTTACCAGTATTCATTGGGCACTGGTTAAATCAGCATCCCCTGATGGAACAACTGCAGAAGGCCAGACTCTGGCTGCCCACTGGGACACAGTGGATGGAATCCCTCCTTCCCAGGGCTCAGGGCTTCCCAGTCTAGGAGGCGCCTGGTCCTGGGCTGGAGGAACAATAGATGAGCAAGACATCATTCCCATCCTCAAGCCGTTAAATGACATCGTGGGCAGAGGGCAGAGAGAGGGCAGAAAACCTAAATATATAAGACGCAAGGCAGAGTCACTCCATGAAAAGAGAAGTTCAGGGCACCTTGGTGGCTCAGCCAGTTAAGAGTCTGCCTTTGGGCTCGGATCATGATCTTGGGGTCCTGGGATCCAGCCCTGCGCCAGGCTCCCTGCTCAGCGGGGAGTCTGCTTCCCCCTCTCCCTCTACCCCTCCTCTTGAGTTCTCTCTTTCTCTCTCTCAAATGAATAAATGAAATCTTAAGGAAAAAAAAAAAAAAAAGGAAAGAAAAGAGAGAAGTGCAAACATGTGCCCCAGGGCCCAGTTGTGGGAAAGTTCGTGCCAGGCTGTAAGGGGTCTGATTGGGAGGCTTCTTGGAGAGCGGGGCATCCGACCTTTGAGAGAGCTGGAGATGATGGAGGTAGGACATGGCACTGGGACCAGCTCTCACCAGCTGTCCTTCTCTTCCAGGGTGTTTTTCCGGCGCCATTACCCCCTCACCACCCTCCGCTTCTGTGGCATGGACCCCGAGCAACGGAAGTAAGTTCAAGCCTGGGCCAAACTCACAAAGACGTCAAGGGCCCAGCTGCCCACTGAAGTTCCTTGCTGACTCTGGGACTGGGGTCACAGACAAAGCCTGTGAACCTCGAGGGGCCAGGAACAACAGGATGAAGGGAGGGGGACCTGGTGGGGCGTGGTCACAGCTGGCCATTTTCTCCAGCTGCTCAGCCAGAGTCCTGTGGAATGTAGAGAAGCCTCAGCACTCATTCCTGTCCATCTTCCTTTCCCACAGGTGGCAAAAATATTGCAAGCCCTCCTGGTAAGGCCTCCCTGTGCCCTGTTAGTCACCCTGAAAGGTTTCCCTGGGTCAGAAACTGGGACCCCACAAGAGGAAGAACTCGGGGAAGGAGGGAGGCCCTATCCTGACCTTAAGAGAGCCCATGGTTTTGATGGGGGTGGCACAGGTCCTCAGAGATCCTCCAGTCTGAAGGGGGAGACATGAGCCTGGGAGCCCTCGGTCTTAGGTAGGAGGCACAGGCTGTAATCTCAGGGAGCCTTAATTGATGGGGATGCTGCAGTCCGATGGTCAAAACACGTCCTTGCCCTCAGGAAGCTTCTACTCTGATGAGGAATACATAGTTCCTGTCCTGAGGGAGCTCTCATTGAAAGGAGAGAAACCCAGGTCTTAAACTCAGGGATCTCCCAGTCTGACAGAGGAGGTCCATCCCACCCTCAGAGAGCTGGGGAAGGGGCAGGGCAGAGCACCGGACTGATCTCACCCTTCCCAGCCTCTCTGAGACCCGCCGCTTCACTCAGGCTATGTTCTCCCACCAGGATCTTCGGGTTTGTGGCCAAGAGCCAGACAGAGTCACAAGAGAATGTGTGCCACCTGTTTGCGGAGTACGACCCGGTCCAGCCAGCCTCCCAGGTCATCGGCCTCGTGGGTGTCCTGCTGCAGGACACAGAAAGGATGTAGAGGAAGGGAGCTGCCCGCGCACCTGCCCGGACATCCCAAGGGGGCTGGAACTCCTGAGCAGGAGCTTGTGGCCAGACTAACGAGCTAATCTATTGGACTGGAGGAGAACGGTACCAAGTTGAAACCCTGGGAACCCTATGACCATCAGCGATGACCTTCATCCAGACCCAGCTGTCTCAGTTTCCTCAACCATAAAAAGAGGCCAATAGTCAGGACCAGCTGTGCTTCTCAGACTTTGATGAGATCTTAACAAGCTCCCTGTGATTCGGAAGCATGCCCACATCTGAGGACCCCGCATGAAAACAACCTCTGAGGACGCCTGCCTCCATCAGCTGGGACACTACCGACAGAGCACAGAGTTAGAGACCTGCGACTCTCTGTCATGGCGAACCGCAGGTGCTGGGTCGGGACCCATGGGCCCCTCACCCAAGGCTGACCTGGGAGAGATGATATGCAAGGATCGACCGAAGGATGGATGGATGGACTCTATTTCCCTCCAGATCTGTTCCTTTCCCTGCTCCCATAATGGCTTCTTGGGCCGCTGTTCCCAGGACAAAGCAGAATCTGTCTGTCCTGGACTCTTTAGGCCAATGTGGCCACGGTTGTCAGGGCAGCTTAGCAAGGGGGAACTTGTCCCCAAGGTCAGAGACCACCCGGCTGCCCTCACGTTCTTGAGGTCTAACCCCCACCACTGCAAATGAGTATCAGGCCCATCTTTTCTCTCAATTTTTTGGTAAGCAAGTGTCCCCCAGCAGGCGTCACAACGGCCCTTGTGCTGTCTTTGTAACCCACAGGAGGTAGGTGGGGGCAGGGAGATCCCCGGGTTCTCCGGAGCAGACACAAGGACCAGCTTTCTCTCTGTTCTGCCTCAGCTCCAGACCTGCTGATTGCCCCCTACTCTCCAAAACACACACATAGACACATACACAGGCCCAACAGGAGGGCATCTACTGTCCTTACAACCACACGGGGGCAGCAGAGAGTCATGAATGCGTGCAGGCAGCCAACTCAAGAAGTTTGGAGAATCTGGGCGGTCTTTCCCCCACCCCCACTTCCATTAAGATTCCCAAGAAGCTGGAATCATTTGTGCAATAGGTCTGGGGTCCTAAGAAAACCATACCGTGAGGATGGAAGAGGAGGCTCAGAGAAGAAGCCCACTTTTGTTCTACAAGGAGCAAGTGCCCGCCCCCTCCCAGCTGTGGGCCCTGCCACCCATCGTTATCATTATCTTTGGCCAAAGTTGGGTCTGACGGATTGTGATTTCAACCCAGGAAACCAAAACAGACTGAGGCTGCCCTGGGCTGGCGCGACTGGCTGAGAGAAGCCCACCCAGCCTGTGCTCAGGAACTGCCCCATCCCTGGAGAGTAGAAAGCACTAGACAGGTTCTCAAGGTCATATTCAGGAGGCGGGCAGAGAGCCCCCCTTTTACCCATGGGTGCCTGTGTAGCTCCTATGGAAAATAAAGTGTCTGTCTTGGCATAACAATCTGTTCTAAGACTTTCAGGGCAGCCCACTCAGAGGTGGAGACCTGAACAGAGAGGGGACCCGAGTTGGCAGGCGGTGGGTGTGTCGTAGAGAACACTCCCTCCGGGTGCCTGGGTGGCTCAGTGGTTTAAGCCTCTGCCTTTGGCTCAGGTCATGATCTCAGGGCCCTGGGATCGAGCCCCGCATCGGGCTCTCTGCTCAGCAGGGAGCCTGCTTCCTCCTCTCTCTCTGCCTGCCTCTCTGTCTGCTTGTGATCTCTGTCTGTCAAATAAATAAATAAAGTCTTAAAAAAAAAATTAAAAAAAAAAAAGAGAGAGAGAGAACACTCCCTCCAACACCCCTGGTCACAGCAGTACAGTCTGCACTGGCTTCCCTTCATAAACCATCTCTTCAAACCATTCCGTGCCCCCACATGGCCCAAACACGCGGTTTTCTTCCTCATGACTCCCTGCTCGCCTTTCTGCCAGGAAGACGAGTTGAGATCTCGCCCATGTCCCAGAGCTGAAGGTGAGTCTGTGTGGCCCCCCTGTCAGGTTCCAAGGTCACACTCAGGCTCCCTGAGGGCCGAGGAGAAGCAGGTAAAACAGGGGCAGGAGTTGGGAAGGGTCTCCGAACCCAAATGAGCCCTGAGCTACCAGCTCAGCCCTAGAGAGATAGACAATGGCTTCTTCACCTGCCCTGGGCCTGGGGGTTCTACCACCAGCTTCTGCCGGCCGGCCGTCCAAGCCTTGCCAAGTGGTATAAGAGGGGCCTCAGGAAACTACTTTCCCAAGGGCCTTAGGAAGGAGAGCTGCTGCTTCTGTTTAAGCCGGGTTCTGTGACTCAGTGGCAGGAGCTGCCCTGGAGGGCCTGCAAAGAGACCCTCCCAATGGCCTTGAATGGCTGTTGAGGAGACTGCCTCCCCTTCCACCACCAAACTTGAATTCCGTCCTCCCACCCCAGCCCCCTCGACCTGGCCATGGACCCAGTCCATGGAAGGTAATGTCTTGCTACATTTACAACAGCTCATCTTTCCTCCAGGAAGATTTAACAAAGAACTTGACTTAGATTTTTGCTGAGCAGCCAGCCCAGCAAAGATATGGGGGGTGGTGAGCAGAGGAGAAGAAGGACAGCCACCAGGCCCGGAGCCAGGAGGGGAGGAGTCTTCATACCCCAAGATTTTTCTGTTCAGGAGGTCCCAGGCCTTGGAGCCCTTGTTCTAAAGCCTCCCTCCCCAGTACCTTCTAAGGTCACCCCTCCCAACTTTCTAGCTCTCCGCAACCCGCTGTCTGCACACACATACACCACCTGCCCAGTCCTCCCTCATTCCTCCCTCCCAAGGTTCTCCTCTCCCTCATCTTTCTCTAACTCATTCCTTCCTGACCTTCCTGCCTCAAACCTGTCCTCTCCCTCTTTACAGAAAAACCTTCCTCCCTCTCCCTCTTGTCCCCTGTAATTTCCACAGGTGGCTGGACCCACAGCAAGGCCTAGCTCGAGTCAATGGTTGGTACCTGCACTGCCAACCATTTTGCAAGCCTCAGACTGCCCCCCTCTCTGAGCCCTGCCTCCTTTCTGGCTACAGAGTGACCTCCCCCAGAAGGCTGAAACACCCTCACCCTTCTACCAAACCTCACCCCACCCCCTCTTGTGTCTGCCCACCTCTTCTCTTTCATCTTCTGCTTCCTGTCCTGGACTCTCAAGCTATCCAACAGGCTGAGGGCTTAGAGCCAGGACAGGCCTGGGAGGTGAAGGACTCCCAACCTGGAGATTGGTGCCTTGCTTCATGCAACAAGGGTTTTCTGGCTGGATGCTTTGTTCGTGTGAGCCAGGAAAACAGATCAGTACAACAGCATTCTAACAGAGGTATGCGAGTGCCATGTGGGACTGGCAGGAAAAGTAGAAACAGGGAATGTAAACTTTATCCATTTGGAGGGAATGAGGGCAGTGTTACCAAGGAGGGAACATTCGAGCTGGGTTTTCAAGAATGAAAAGGAGTTTAGCACACAGAGACGTGGGGAAACCAACTGTTATTGGGAGGTTCTTATGTGCTAAGTGAATTTGAGGCACATTATATATGTTTAATCCCATTTTACTGCGGCTTGGAAGGTTAACTTGCCCATATTCTCCTAGCTGGGAAATGGCAGAGAGATGGGATTCCAGATCTGGGCCCATGCTGCCTCCGCAGTGTCAGACAAGCTGACGGATGAATGTGTGTGTGAAACACACAGGTATGACACAGTACCATGTTCAGTGTGGCTAGAGTATATGGTACCCAAGGGAATAAGTGAGAGAGGAAGCAAAGGAGAGTCTGGAGCCAGATTATCAAGAACCTTGGGTTCTAAGCTGAGAATGTCTAGGGAATGAATACTTGTTAAATGAATGGATGAGTGAGTGAATGAATGAATGAGGTTGAACTCAAGACCCCTCGTGGACCGTTGCACAGGTTGTGCAATGCACAATCATACATGGCACCTTCCTTGGATTTCATTCTGTAGGCAATGAGGAGACATCAGAGGCTTTTCAGCCAAGGAGTAAGTGACCAGATTTGTGCTTTAGAAATACGGCTGCGGGGGCAGGAGACAAGACCTGAGGCCTGGGTTGAGGAGAAGTGGGATCAGAAGAGAAAGCTGTGAGAACTTGGAACTTCAGGCCAGGAAAAGGATAAGAGCTTAAGGAGATAGGCTGGGACAGGAGCCTACTTGATCTAGGCCTGGGTCCTGGGTTCTTCAGGCCTGAAGGGCCACGTGGGAAAAAGCAGGACCAGGGCCTCCCAGTCCCCCTGGTGTTAGTCTCCTCAGGCACCATAACGCAATACTAAGTGACTTAAACAACAGATACCTAAACTTTGTCCCTGTTCCAGAGCCTGAGGTGACAGCATGGTTGGGTTCTAGTGAGAGCTCTCTTCTCAGCTTGTAGATGCCCACCTTCCCGTTGTTTGCGCACATGGCCCTTCTTCACTATGGGATCCTAGAGAGGGAAATCTCTCTTCTTCTTAACAAGGCCCCAAGCCTCTAGCATTAGGACCCCACCCTTCTGATCTCAGTTAACTTTAATTAATTCCTAAAAATACTATTTCCAGATACAATCACACTGGGTGTTAGGGCTTTTGAATTTAGAGGGTCACAATTCAATCCTGCCCCAGCCACCTCCCCCACTCCCATAGCTCCTCTGTGCTGGCTGGGCCAGGGCTGTCTTCTTTCTGAACCTTGCCCTGAGAGGCAGCCGGGGCCTTGTTTTGTAAAAGCTTCTGCTTCCTAGAAGGCATCTCAGCCTTTACCTCTCTGCAACCGGGTCTTATTGAGGAAGTCAAGTGGAGCGTGGCTTGCTGCAGGCCTGGAGGTCAGGGAGGAGAGCCAGGAGGAGGAAAAGGAAAAGGGAGAGTGTTACTCACTTCACTCATCCACCAAACATTCACTCATTCACCTCATTCACTCATTCACCGAACATGTGCCGGACAGGGCCGCATTAGGCATACTGGGGCTGGGCAGGACACGGAGAAGAGGCCTGCATGTGCCCCACAGATGTTCTATCCTCCACAGCATGAGATGTGACACCCGTGAACACTAAGATGGGACATGTCATTTGTCCAGTTCTCGCCGCTCTCGCCTACACACACACACACACACACACACACACACACACCCCACAACTTCCCTCTTCTGCATCAAGAATTAGAAGCCTGGGTGGTCAAGGCAGATGTGGGTGGCAGGTCCCCTCTGCCATTGACCAGCTTCATGATTTATCCAGAGTCGGACGCTCAACCAACTGAGCCATTCGGGCGCCCCATCTCATTTAACCTGGACAGCAGTACTGCGTAAGTACTATTATTTATGCTCATTTGGTGGATATAGAACTGTGGAGTAGAAACTAAGTCAGCCCCTTGGGGTCCAACCATAATAAGTAGCACACTGAGATTTGAACCCAAGCAATCTGGACCCAAACCCATGGTGATGATGACAATAAGAATGATATTTGGAGTTTATTGAACCCAAGGTCATCAAGTTCAATCGGCACATCTCCCCCTATAATCTCCCACCCAGAATCCCAGAATCTTCCCTCAGGGCCTCCTTCCTTCCTCTCCAACTAGAGCCCTTAGTTAACTTCCCCTTTCTGGTATCTGAAGAGTTTCCCATGGAAAGGGTAGGTGCCCAGACATTCCCCCTGCACTCACTAGGAGATGGTACAAATAGAATATTTCGCCCTGAGTTCTAATCCACTTCTGCCACCAGCTCTTTTATGGCTTTGGACAAGCCAGTCACAGACCCCAGTAAGCCTCCATTTCCCATCTGTGTAATGGGTGAACAGGAGAAGAACTTAAATGCTGCTCCCAGCCCTAGTCTTCTCGATAGTGACCTTTCTCAGCCACCAGGCTGGAGCCATCCTCTCTCCCACCACATGTACCCCCTCCCCAGTGAGATACCGCCCAGCTCTTCCCAAAGCTTCCTGTGTGGTCTTCCCCATCGCTACCTCCCACCCTAGGGCTATGGGATCTGCCTGTGGACAGCCTCTGCTCTCCCCCCATTCCAGACCTTCCTTCTACTTTGGATTGTGCTGACCCTCCCTTCCTCTGCCAGAGCCCAGAGTCCCCTACAAGGCCACCATCTGCAGAGAACACAAAGGGAGACTAGCTCTTCCCCAGCCTATGGGCCGGTTCCCCTCATTTGAACCCCAAGAACATCCCCACACAGGGATTTACAAAATCCCTTTGCATTTTAAAGGCAAACTTCCCCACTCCTCTCCCAAAAAAGAAAACTTATCAAAACTTTCAAGGTCCCAGTTTACATTTCTTACATAAACCCTTCTGGGCCTACTGCCTGGGATTTGGGACTCACCCACCCCTAAATTCAAAATCTCTTTTGGGGAGGGTTTTTGTTTTTACCAAAACCCCTCCCTCACTGCATAGGCAAGCAATGCCCAGGGCTTTTGGAAGTGGGGGTGGTCATAGTTCCGGGGTGGCCTGGCATGACCCCTCACACAGCCAGCGATCAGGCCAGGGTCACTGAGCAGTCACATGTCACTTTGAATGGAAAGCCTTGAACTGAGGCTGAGAAATGAAGTTGGGAAACAGCTCGGCCAAAGGCAATTGGACTTTTTTTACTTGTGTTTTTTGGGGGGAAAAAAACCTCTATTGTCCGGCTAACCTTCCATGATGCTGGAAAATTAAATTTATTTCCTGAGCAGTCTGGTCCAATTTCCCCTGGGTGGGGACAAAACTGGGCTTCCCTCCCTGCTGTTCCAATTTAGAAGCTCTGGCTGTGCTCAGAAACCAGGACCCAGGAGGGAGGCAGGGACCCTGAGCCCTGGCCCTTCCAGGAAGCACGACCCTCCCCCACCCCACAATCCTTTCCCAGGAAGCCCCCATTCCAGCCCCTGCAGGGTAAGGTAGCTCCTCCCCCAACCCGCCCTGGAGTCTCAAGGTCCCAGTGTTCATTGCCATTCTCACTTTCCCAGCAACCTGGGTTTGCTGGGCATCCGTCCTGGCCTATCCCAGACCTACCCCAGCAATCCACGTGTGCCCCTCTGTGCCCCCCCACCCCCAGCTTCCTGCCTGTCTCCAGTCTCTCTGGGGCAAGCCAGTAGAGGTACAGCTGTAAGGCATTTGTGCTGGCCCCCAGGCTGAGGAGGGAGCCATCTGCAGCTGAGGAGCTGCCAGGCCTGCAATGACGGGAACCCTGGGCCCCAGCCCTTTCACCCCAACCCCCAACACAGGAACCTCTCTGTCCACCAAGGCCTAGGAGGCCAAGGGGAAGGAGAATGACTTTGAGGCCACTGCAGGAGGCAGTGTACAGACCTAGTCAGCCCTTACTGGGCAACCTGCAGCTGAGCGTCACTGCAGAGGTGGGGGATGGGGTGCTACTCCCAGAGGAGGCTGTCGGATGGTCGGATGGTCGGATGGTCGGATGGTCGGATGGTCGGGTGGTCGGGTGGTCGGGGGCTACCCACCCAAGCCTCGTGACAAATGTGTTCTCTGGCCAGCGCCCCACTGCTGCCCTTCCTGGGCTAATAGAAAAGTTCCCAGGGCACTAGTGGGTAGAGTAGCAAAGAGGGAAAGGACTCTCTCCTAGCTGGGGCACAGAGAACCCCGAGATCCCCACTTCCCCTAATCTACACCCACCTCCCCTCCTTGGGTGAGGGGGAAGTTGCATTGAGTGAATGGACTTCTGAGATGCCTCCGGCCACAGCAGACCCATTTGGTTCTAATCAGAGCAGTTTCCCAGATCATAGAGGGCACATGGGGGAGGGAGGCTGTGCACGGGCATCGCCCCCCACTCCAACCCCTCCCCAGAGTGCAGCCCCTGTCCTATTAGATCTCCTTTCACCTCCCAGGTGGGTCTCACACAGCAACTGGAAGACTAGGTGAGGCAGGCAAATCTTAGGGGGCAACAGTATAGACCCCAGAACTATGTCCATGTTAGAAAGATAGACTACAGAGGAAAGTGGAAAACTGAAGGAAAGAGGGGCCTGGAAGGAGGAAAAGGGGCTGCAAACAGAGTCAGAGCAAGCAAGGTCCTGGAAACCCACCTGGATCCTATCACAAATGGGGAAGCAAAGGTCCTGAGAAGGAAGTCTAATAGAATCACTTACTGAATTCGGACCCAACCCCTGTTCCTGCATTCTGCCCAGCAGTCTTACTAGGAATTACAATCCCATCTTCAAAAGATGGGAAAACTTTGGCTCATAGAAGTAGAAAGTTCCACCTGTCCAACCTCACCCAGGTGGTAAGCAACCAGGGCCACCATTTTGCCTTCCCAGCCATCTCTAGACTTGGACCAGGTAGGAGCCCAGTTCTGGAGACATCTACCCACCCCAGCTAGGGAGGTTCCCCAACCCTCACCTACGCAGTCCCAACTTCTGTCTGGGATGTGCAGGATAAAAGCCTGAAAAAAAAAAAAAAAAGAAAAAAAAAAAAAAAACTTCCTGGTCATGCCTTGGTGCCAGGGTCCTAGTTCTGGCCCTGGATGACTTTGGCAGTAGGGTCTCAACTTCCCCATAAATAAAATTAGCCAGTATTGTCTAAAACTGGATGGGATAGTGATTCCCCAGCCCTCCATTTCTATCATCCTAAACAAACCCAGAGGTTTCCCTTGGCTTGGGTGGTCTTTAGGAAGAAGGTCAATCCCAATTTCAGAATTTAGAGCTGCCAAGGGAGCCAGCTCTAAAGAGAACAAGGGGACCCAGCCAGCCATGGAAGCCGCTAATCTCCATCTCTCCCTGGGGGTACTTCATTGCCGCCTCCACTGAAAGCAATTTGTCATGCCCTGAATTAAGTGATTCCAACAAGGGTTTAATTTCAGTTTAATGGCTCTGTTTTTATGTGTAATTAAATACCATTGCATGGCGAAAATATGTTGTTTGCACTTTAGAGACTGTGTAAGGGCCCAGGAAGCCAATCCCACCGGGTTTCTACTCCCAGGCTCTACCCCTCCCCTAGTCTGGCTGGAATTGTCCAGGTCTCAGAGAAGGGGGTTGGGGACCTGGGGAAGAGAGGGAGGCCGTGAGGGGAGAAATGGTCCTGGTGGCGCCTGCTCACTCAGCAGAGCATGTTTCCAATTATCCTCAGCACCCCCACTTCTACTCCCTGACCCTAACTCTCTCCAGGCCCTGGGGCCTCAGACATAGAGGGGACAGATCACTCTGACAGTGAAGATCTAATTAGACCCTTGGCTGGCTGAAGTGATGTCTCCGCCCCGCCCCCGTGGGTATACCCAAAGATCTGCCCCATTGTCTCTCCTCCACTTACTGTTCTCATTAACTCTCTCCTCCCCCATGAATATGCTCCTCATTGATCCTCTCCCCTGACTCACAAACCCACCCTTTCCTCCCCTCTTCCCTGAGAGGACCCCGGGACCCAACAACTGACCCAATGTCACAGCTGCCTGTCTGCCTCCCACATCATCTTGACTTTCTCTTTCTAGGTCAGAGGTGACAGTGCCATAGGGGTCTGGAATGCAGGGGGAGTTTCTCTGGCTGGGAATGTTTCAGGGTCATTTACCACACAGTCATATCCCCTCCAGGGAGGGGGGCCAAGCAGGCACCCCAAGTCCTGCATGCCTCATAACATTCCTGGAGCAGCTTGGTACAGCTGAATGTGACCCAGAGGGCAGAGGGGTTGGGACAAGCAGCCTTTTCCTGGAAGGAGCTAAAGGGATTGCAGTAGCTGGAACCTAGGGGCCTTCGTAGGAGGAGGGGCCAGGAAGCTTGGCCAACTCTCCAGAGATGCCCCCGCCTGAATCCAATACTGGAGTCAGTCCAAGTCTCCCCTTTTTTTCTCCCTACTCCCACCCTGCTGGCTTGCCAGTGGAACACCCAGCCCCCAATCCTCAGCGACAGCAGGGCTTGATCTCAACTAATGAGCTGGGAAATGGAAACCAAATGCCTGAAGTAGATCCACACCAATGGGCTAAGGGATCCTGGTGGGGAGCCTCCCATCCGCCTGCTCCAAGCCACAGTGGAGGGGAATAACATTTCTTGGGGAGGCAGAGCAGAGCCCTCAAGGACTTCAGTTTTAAGTTTATCTAGGTAAGTCCCAACAGGACACAAGAGTTTAATCCTTGCCCCCTCCTCCCTTCCATGTCTGCCAGACATACTGATGCCCCGTGGCTACTAGAGCGACCATCCAAGGGTATTTGGAGGCCATGGCTGGGCAGGGAGGGGGTGGGGCTAGGTGCAAACTAGACCAGCAATTCTCCTCTGGAGCCTGGTTCTCCCCACTGAGGCACTGTCCAGGACAGTGTACTTCCTCTAGCCTGGGAGTGGTAGAGCATGCCCACGCTGACACAGAGCTGCCTTTATTTCCTTCTTTTTGGACACCTAGGACCTGACTCGCAGATGGTGAAGCACCAGGCAGTGTTTCTGTGGGATGTGTAATTCCCTCTCCCAAAGTGCGTATCCTCTATTCTTTGATGCTTGCTTAAGCTCCCCACATTATCCTGCAATGGGGAGACCTAATGAGTGAAGGCCATGTGTTCATAATCGGGAGGGAAATACAGACATACTCTGCGAATTTCTCCATTCCCTCCCGCCTCACGTCGCATACATTCACAGATTCACACAGCCCACAGAAACACGTCCCTCAGATTAGCATCTCCCCTACACACACCCACACCCAGGACACTTGCGTTCACATCTCACCTTGTATATTTGCTTCGTGTATTCAGAAGTAGCACTTTGCTGTATTTACACACGTGCGTGCACCCACACAGGTATCACAAATATGCAGATATAACAAAGGCACATCCCAGGCCATATATGCAGCTACTTCCCAAGCAGATCCAGTTCTTTTTGGAGGCCCACGAAGGGAAAAGGACCTCTTAGTACTCACTGCCAATGGTACCAGGGGTAGAGCATTGAGAAGGGGGGCTGGATAAAGAAGTGGAATTTAAAGAGATACTTTAGGGAAAGAGATACTCTCTCTACATTTATTTGGTTTAAGGACCTAAAACTTAATTGTCAGGCTACACCTACCTCCCACCCCAACATGCCTTGGCCTCAGCCCAGGAAGTAGGGGGCTCCATGAAGGGGGGTCAGGGGGCCAAGGTCACTTTGTTCTTTAATCTCCTACTGCTGGCAGTGGCTTGCGGTGCCTCAGGGAGACCAGATGGCTGTGCGATGCTGTCACTGAGGCAGAGCTAGAGAGATGAGGATTGCAGGCCCAGATTTAAGATGCAGATAGCACAGGGGCCAATTCATCAGGAGCCAGAGAATTAAGAGTCTGAGAGTGCCTCTGGAACTGGAAAGGGGCTAGGAATCCAGAAGACAACCCAACAGGAGGGAACCCCTTTCCCCCACCCCCGCAGAGCACAGCAGACTTGGTGCACAGGGTGTTCAGGCTGCCTATGACCGCCTGAGAAGAGGCCCCCACCCAGGAGATCAGTGTACACAAACACGGAGCACAGAGGTGGTGGAGAGGAGTGACCAGAAATCCAATCGTACCACATGGGCACAAATTCTGGGTCTGGCCCCAAGAGCCCACAGCCTGCCGAACTCAGGACAGCAAAATCAAAGATGCCCCTACTCCCAGTCTCTCAGAATCAAATCACGACACAACCACCCCATTAAGGAATCTAGGCAGCAAGAGTTGTGGAATATATTGGAGCTTACCCCCTTTCCCCAACTTCAGGGAAGTGCCTCCCCCACTAAGTTAATACATCAAATCCAGATGCAAATCCAATCTGCCTGATGCCCTAGGAAATACCCCAGCTTCACACACCACATGATCCCAGAAATAGCTCTGGCCCAGCAGGGCTGTCCTTGCTTGCCTTCCTTCAGAAGCCATTATTTGCCCACCAGGAGTCTGAACACAGACAGTATGACTTTGGGGACAGGGAATCTCCCTAGGAGGAGACTGCAGGGAAGAGGAGGGTGAATTGGTTGATCTGCAATCCTCTTACCGTGTAGGATTGGTCTGAGGACCACACAATGACCCCCCCTTCCCACCCCTCATGCATCTCTGTCTCTAATTATAAATAAATCAACCAAACACAATTGTCTAGATTTTTGTTTTGTTTTGTTCTGTTTTGTTAAAAAAAAAAAAAAGACAAGACATCATGGCCAACTGGTAGGACCCTATGTCTCCTTCCATCCAGTCAAGTCAGAAATGCCTGGAGGACAGGGAGGTATAGGGAGGGAGGCAAAGCCACAGGCAGTGAGCCACTGGAAGGATGGAGTCATCCTGGTGACTTTGTGACTGTGACCACAAACAGGGGAGGAAGCAAGACCCTAGACAAGTCCTTCACCCCCCCAGCATGTGTGTCCTCTGTTCCATCGGGCACACGCAGTCCCATTGTGCATTCTTTCCTCCCACTCTGAATATTCAGAAATGGGCCCCACCTCCCCAGCCCTCAATCCCACATGACTGCTTCTGACCTTCTTCCCTCCCCCACAGCAGGGTCTGGCCAGCCAGGCAACAAACCATGTGGCACACCAGACCCAAAGGTGGGCTTGTCTTATAGGTCCTTCCGCGTAGAGGGGCCTGGGGAAGAGAAGAAGGGGAGCCTGGCAGGTTTGAGCTTTGGAAGTGGGTCTGGACTCCTGACCATTGAATCATCTGCCACCCCACACTTTCCCTATGGCCTCTACCCTCTGACTATATTGAGGGGAAGGACAATAGTACAAGGTACAAAAGTCAAGGTACATGTCTACTTTGCTTCTCTGATTCTGGAAATGGGACTTCTCTTCCTCCACAAGCTTGTGCTCAGCTTATAAGAAGTGGCCTCACATGCCCAAATCAGACAAAGTCAAAATAAGAGCCCCCAGGACTAAAAAACTAGAGCTGGCATGTAGTATGTCGTCAATAAGTGTTTTTAGATGGCTGAATGAATGAATGCATCCAGGATCAATTTGGAGACACACCAGAGCTCCCCATTGCCACTCTCAGACCTCTCGGACTGTCTAAGCCCAAAGACACCACTAGGCTTTGGCTCACCCCAAGGGCACACCCATGCACACACACATACACACACACAGAGAAAGGGAAACCTCTGAGCCAGAGACAGAGCTAGGACTCAGACCCAGTCTCCAGGTCAGCTCTATAGCCTCTAGGGGGTGGGGGCAGCAGGGGGCACTGAGCCCCCTGCCTCCTGGCAGGGCTCACTCGCGAAAGCTGTCAGCCAACTGGTGGCAGTCCAGCTCCCCTTTTGGCTCCAGGCCCCCCGGAAGCTTCACTCCCGTCTTCCGGTCGACGCACCAGCACTTGCCGCGCTGCCCATCTAAGGCCGGGTGACACTGCCAAGACAAGGGTGTGAGAGGTCAGTTCCCAGGCAGCCTGCCCCAGTCCCACCCCAGCCCAAGTCAGACAGCTGATCCAAGATGGCCTCTGAGGGCAGAGGCTCTTTCATGCGTTCGCGGAGTAGACAGATCTTGGCCAAGAAATGAAGGTTGTCTCAGGGGCCAACATTGGTCTAGGGATAAAGGGCTCAAGTGTCAGAACTTTCAGTGGGATAAAAACTGGGGGAAGAAAACACATAGAACTATACAACACAAAGAGTGAACCCTAAGGTAAATTATGGACCAATATTAGTTTCTTTTTTTTTTTTTTAATTTATTTGACAGAGAGATCACAAGTAGGCAGAGAGACAGGCAGAGAGAGAGGAGGAAGCAGGCTCCCCACCGAGCAGAGAGCCTGATGCGGGGCTCGATCCCAGTACCCCGAGATCACAACCCGAGCCGAAGGCAGAGGCCCTAATCCACTGAGCCACCCAGGCGCCCCCAATATTAGTTTCTTAATTTGCGGTAGCATATGTACCACACTAAACCAAGACATTAACAGGAGAAACTGTGGGTGAGGAGTAGATGGGAATCCTGTACTTTCTGCTCAATTTTTCTGTAAACCTGAAACTGCTCTAGAAAATAAAGTCTATTACCTTTTTTAATGAGGGGAAAAAGTTTTTAAAAATTGATCAGGGATGGGGTGCTTAGGTGGCTCAGTTGGCTGAGCATCCAGCTCTTGGTTTTGGCTCAGGTCATGATCTCAGGGTTTTGAGATGATGCCCTGCATGGGGTTCCTGAGATTCTCTCTCTCTTTCCCTGTTTCTCTGCCCCGCCCCCTGCACGTGCTTGCACTCTCTCTCTCTCAAATAAATAAATAGAATTTTTTTTTTTTTTAAATGGGACAAAGATAAAATTGGTGTTGGGATAAAGCTTGCAGGTAGGTTTGTCACTGGTTTGAGGGGCCCTTTTTGGTTTTGCACTCGTAACCTCCTCGTGCCATCCTGGGATTTGCAGACCCGAGAGCAGCCCTGCTCTTCCCATCTAGGTGTCCAGCCCACTTTGTGGATCTATCTATAGAGCACAGAGTGGGGGAATGTATGTATCTATGCCCACAAAGAGCTGGAGAAAGACCCAGGCCAGGACTCCCCAGGTCACAGGTATGCCACCCTTCCAAGCAAGCCCACCTCTTATGGGTCAGAGTTGGGGCTGAGGCAAGCCAACCTTGCTGAATATCCCAACCTCCTGGGGGCTTATGAGAAGAACCCATGTTCCCAGGGAATGAGGGAGTATGGCGGTTCCTGCATTCATGTTTTCTCTCCTGTCCCACTCCTTCCTCTGCTTCCATCCAAAGCTCCCTTTCCCAGCTCTCAGATCTGGCTTTACCTCCATCCTGGCTGCACCCCAGGTGGTTTGGTTACTCATCTTGGGGGAAAGGGCAGGCTGAATTTCCTCCTTACATCTTCATGACTGAGCTCCTCCATCCCCAAATGAAACCTGAGACATTCTGTGGCAAAGGAGAACTACTCATAGGACGGAGTACAGCACAGGGAGTGAGAGAGTGCGGGGAGGTAGAGGTTGGCAGGAGTGCTAAGTGGTAGATGCAGAGGTGATGGAAATAACCCTAGATGGGGAGGCAGGACAGCTGGTCTGCCATTAACTCACGCTGTGACTTTCGGCCTCAGTTTCCTCATCTCCAAAATGAGAGCGGTGGGCAAAATAAGCTGAAACTGTAAGGCTGGGGGAGGGTCCAAGGGGTTAGGTTTAGGTGGGGAAGTCTTCCCTTTCCCGAGATCTCCATCCTGGACCATCTTGTGGAGAGACCAGGAATGCCCCAAGAACTGAAGTCAGGATGGAGCCAGTGGGGATGAAGACCCACCTGCTTCGGGTGGAAGTTGCCATTGCGATCGCAGTTGGGAATGGGGATGATGTAGAGGTCCTCGTGGGTGCGGCTCTGTGAGGCGGCCAGCCGCTCCAGGGCCCGGTGCAGCTCACTCTGGCAGGAGCCCTGGGGCTAGAGGAAGGGAGAATGAAACTGCTTAGCAGAAGGGAGAGAGGCAGGAAGACCAAGGCTGGGGGTCAGATCAGAACTAAAGGCCCAGAAAGGAGGCTCAAGGCCCAGAGGCCAGGCAGGGCCCAGTGTTCAGGGGACCCTGGTGGACAGAGCAGGACACTAAAGAGAGGATCCTGAGCCAAAGAGCTTCTTAAAAGGGTGTGAATGGAAGGGACCTTGTGGGGGAAAGTGGCTGTGGAAACCTATGGAGATGGTTGGGAAGGGAATGATTTCTAAGCAGGAGGGATAGCTGACATCATACAATTAACAACTTGGTAAGAGCTGGGCATGGAATCATCAGAACCATCCATCAGAAAGGACATTAGCCAGACCGTGGGGCAGGGTCTCCAGGCCCCCTGCTGTGGTCAGCGGTAACCCCTTAGTTACTGAAAAAGTCTGCATGGAGAATCCAAGAGAAGCTCGGAGCAAGCACTACTTTTACACACCCGTACGGAGGTATTTCAGTACTTAACAAGTACTTCCACTGCAGCAATATGTATAACTGGCGAACAGGAAAGGAAGTTCAAGGAAAGCAATGAGGATTGTCTGGGTCCTGATGATGCAGACTAGGTGCCTCCTGCACACAGTTTGGCATCCGGCGAACATTTGCTGAATGAACACAATCCAGATCTAGTGGGGAGGGGTGTGCACATGAGCATTTGTAGGTCAGGGGTCCTCACCACAGGCCGAGCTTCCTCCCGGGGCACCCCGATGACCTTCATCTTGCCCCCACTGGTGCTGCGGTCTCGAATTTTGGCGAAGTGCTTCTGCAGGCACCTGCGGTCGTGGGCGCTGCAGGGACTGAAGCTGTTGTTGGGGTGGTCACCCTCATCCTTGTCTGCAGTCAGGCCGAGATAGGGAGAGGTCAGCACCGGGAAAGGACAGGGCAGCACACCCACCCAGCCTCCCACCTTGCTTTCCTCTTGGGGATTCTCCAGCCTGGCTCTGGGAAAGAATAGGGGACCTTGGAGTTTTGGGGGGCAGGGGAGGGGGGATGAAAGCAACACCCTCATCTCCTCCCCACTCTTCTAGGATTTCCTCAGGAGAATATTCTTCTTAAAGTCCTTGACTTGTCCCTCACCCCACCCAGTCCAGCCCTTAGATGAGTCACCAGCTGCAGCTGCGCAGACAACAGGAGTGTCCCCTGGGCCCTGCAGGGAGGTCTAAGGCAGGCAGGAGCCTCCCCAACCAGATCTCACACCCTCCTCCATTCAGCTCCTCCCACCATCCCCCACTCCGTCTGCTCTCTTTTCCTGTCTCCTGTCCTGTTCTTTTCAGCATCTGGCCGAGCCAACCAGGGGATCCTCAGATCTGTTGGCTCTGCTACCCCTCTTCCACATGGCCCAAATCAGAATTTCCATGAGTGAGGAGAAATCTGGCCCCAAAGGCTCTCCCCATTGGCTGAATAGGAGAGAAGAAGCGGGAGTGGGTGTGTATGTCTACCTCTGAAAGTGTGAGTCCGTGTGTGTGTGATACACTGTGTGGCCGCAGGACCAAAAACACCCTCACACCTCCCTTCAGTTCCCCCACCCCAATTTCTCCCGTCCTTAGACTTTGGACTCCATCTGAAGTCCAGGTCTATTGCCCAGAGCCAGGCCACTGGGGATGTGGAGATGCGGGTGGTGAGGCTCAACCTGCACACTCTCCCAGGGATCTCCTGAAGACTCATCTGAACTCAAGAATAACCCGATCCCGAAGTCCCAGAATCCTAACCACGACTCCAACCTCCAGGCAGCCAAAACCGGGATTCAGGGCTGAGCTGGAGAAAGAGGTTGCAAGACCTCTCTGCAGATCAGAGTCACCTCTAAAATGCGTGGGCTTGGCAGCTTGCTGCTGGCCTGAATGCAAAGCCCCTGCCAGCATTCCAGATGTTGGCAGCCAGACAGAAGGTTACATCTGGTTTGCGTCAGGATTTTTTTCCTGAGGAGTTAGCAGGTTCCTCCATGCATGGCAACAGTCCCAGAGCTGCCTCTGGGTCAAATGGTATTTTTCCGTCTAGCCAAAGTTAGTTGGGGGGTTAGTTCTCTTTTTATTCTCCTAGTTCTGGCGGTGTGGGGGGAAGCAAGTAGATAAAGGGAAACCAGGCAAGGAGGAATCTAGACTTTCAGAAAGTCTTTGTCAAGATTCCATACCCAAAGGTTATTTATAAAATTGAGTCACCAAGGATGGGAAGGTTTTGTCATGGGTGGAGGGCGGGTTTAGAAAGAAGAATCAAAGGTAAGGAATAAATGGAGCAGATAGATATACTCTGTCCTTCTGCATATTTAATATCCCAAGAAAGACAGTACAGAGGGGACTCGTCTCAGAGATGACATCAAGTTCTTAAGGGTCAACCGAGGAGTATCCACTATAGCAAGACCTCCCAGCGATGCGGGCAGTAAAAGATGTGGGTAAATTTCAGAAGACCAGGATTGTCAAGGGGGCCATAAGAAGATGGACCCCAAACCCTCGGTCAGAACCAGAGAAAAGATCTGGGATCCAGGCTCTACCCTAAAGACCCTCCCAAGGAAACTTTCTGGCCAAAAGGCCCAGAATAGCCAGTGATCCCTGCCCCTGCATCCACCTTGCACAAAAGCATAAGACTTTTGGAAGGGGTCACAGTGTTGCAGGGGTGTAGGCTGGAGGTAGATAATGGAGAAGAAGAGGAAATGGAAGAAATAAAAAAATTAGAGCCAAATTTTGAAACAACAGAGGCTGAGCTGAGCTGAGCCATGGACAAAAGCACCACCATTTTACCCGGAAAAGACTGGAAGGGATCAAAAGGACTCATGTGCCACAGCCCATGATGCTAATTCAAGGGTTACCCTTGGAACCCGGAAAAGGTTTTGGTCTTTCCTTTGAGCTTGCTTTCTTTTCATGGCCATAAAGGGAAGCACTACTTTGCACAGTAACACTTGTTTCTCTTGGTAAGCGGGCAGAATGTTCTCAGGTTCAAGAAGCAAGCAAGACTTTTCTTAACAAACAGAGGTAGAGAGTCTCCCATCCTGAAAGTGTGGCCCATCAGGGTGGTAAAGGCCTCAAAAACCTAGAGATCTGGAGTAGAAATGTAATCGCAACTGGGCTTTCCAACGTTGAGTTTCCACGAGTTGAAGTTCACAAATGACTAACTCTTGGGGGTTATTAATGCATATATGGAATATTTTTCCCTTAACTTAGGAGGCATGATTAAGGAGGACAACTGTTGGAGGCGTCTGGGTAGCTCAGTTGGTTAAGCAGCTGAGCATCTGGCTCTTGGTTTTGGCTTAGGTCATGATCTCAGGGTTGTGAGCTCAAACCCCAAGTAGGGGTAGGACTCTGCACTCAGCACATAGTCTGTTTGGGGTTTTCTCTCTCTCCCTCTCTCTCTCTGATTGTGTATGCACTCTCTCTCTCTGCTAAATAAATAAGTAAAATCTTAAAAAAAAAAGGACAACTGGGTCTGCTCACTGAAACCTGGAGCTCTACGGGCCACAGGGCAAGGCTGGAAACATAGCTTACGCTCTTGTGTGGGTAGGGCCCCGTGTCACACTAAGGGGGTTATCTGGGAAAGCTAAGCAGGCAGTGGGCCTGGCCTCCCCTTCTTTGGTTTCCCCACTTTTTTGTTGTTGCTAGGCAAACTTCCTTTTTGATTTTTTGAAGAACTGAAGAATCCTACAAGCCTCCAAAATACACATACTTGAGTCCAGATACTCATCCATGCCGTACTCGGACCCTTCCTGTCCAAGGCCAGACCGCTTCACCCCACCAAAAGGGCACTCCACAGAGGAGATCAGTCCTTCATTAACACCAAGCAGGCCAACTTCCAGCGGCTCTGCCACTCTGCAGATCTGGTCCCGGTCTGTCCCTACCTCGAGTCTAAGCTCAGGGAAGAATACACCAGAGAGGGAGAGTAGCAGCTTACTTACTCTCACAGGCACAAAGGTACACAGAGTATATCCATATCCTCCCACTCAGACACAGACAGGCCAGGACTCAAGAACCACAAACATATACAAACAATCACGTGTCTAGGCACACTGGTCCACACAGGCACACCCACATGCACTCGGGCACTCTGACCCTGCCCTGGGCAGAGACACAGACTGGGGGCAGGGCGCTCTGCCTGTCCCATCGCTTGTTGACTTTCCATTTAATCTGTAACTTTTCCTTGCTCAGCCTTGCTTAGCAGGCAGACTGAGGATCCACCCCAGGATCCACCCCTAGACACTGGGTTTGGGAGGGTGAGGGTCATCGTAGCCTTGGGCCTCTGAAAAATGTTAACCTTCCACTCTCCAAAGCTGGCTAAATTCTTGCTACTTCCCTGCTCACTCAGGAATTCCATCCCTCTGGTCGTGCTCACCCAGGTGGGGCCCTCAATCCCTGTGGGTCTCCCCAGAGTCAGACCTAGCCCCCTGAAAGATCTGACTTTCGGACTTCCGAAAGGCTTATTTAGGGGGTGGGACTTCCAAGGTGGGCCAGGTCGTCTCCTCTAGCCCCTGCGTGGAGCTAGGCCAACAACATGCAACCACAGTGCAAACCTTGGTCTTTGCTCTAGCAACCGAGGGTAAGGCGCCCAGACAGAGAAAAGACTTCACAGCTTTGGCACCACTGGCTGAAAAGTTCATGATCAAAGCTAGAGGATTTCCTCTTTCTGGCAGCCTGATTCCAACCCCATGATTCCTCCTCAACTCCAGCCCCCGTCCCCTTCAAGACACCCAGGGTGAGGCTGTGACGTAGGTGGGCCCAGCCACCCAGACACAGGTGTTTCAGCAAACCCCCCTACCCTGCAAGAAAAGCTTTTTCTTTCTTCCCCTGGACTCTCCCTAGAGAAACCAAGATCACCCATCCCAGGTACCTAGCCCTTACTTCAAGGTCAAGTTCAGAGGGCGTCGCCTTCACCATCATGCCACGCTGCTTGCCTCAGACTGAAGGAAAGCTGATCTGTTCTTCCCATGTTTACAGCAGCAAAAAGGACCAAGTTCCTCCCCACCCCTCTCAACAACTCTGAATGTCCCCCTACTTTGCTCAGTTGCCCTAATGTCCCTCAAAAATCCCAGCATCAGAGGAGGATTTAAGTTCCGACCGAAATCTTCTCAGCTGCTGCTGCTTCTTCACCTTCCTCATCATGGCTCTAGCTGACGAAGCTCTTACTCCATGCCAGACACCCCAAGCCTGTGAGGCAGGTCCCGTTGTCATCTCTATTTTACAGATGAGAAAATGCAGCAGCCTGGGTGGAGGGGAAGGAGGACAGACTTATCCCTGCAGCTCGTATGTCTTTAAATGGAAAGACTCCTGATACCCGAGGCACCAATAATTCTGGCTTTGCCAATACTAAAGAAAAAATGTTAAGCAGCCATGCTCCACCCCCTACCTCCCCCAAGGCACAGAACTTCTGGGAAGGCCCTGTTCCCATGACATGACTGGATTCCCAGTACTGAAGTAAGGGGGACAATATTTGCTGCGTTGACTAAAAATTAACCCAGTCTGTCTGTGCCCTAACCCTGTCCCAGAGAGACCCAAGAGCACAGTTTAGGAGCTCCCCAGTCCAAACACCGATCTTCGTACTGTCCACTCTCCCAAATTCCATGAGTCAAGGGTCAGTCCACTGATGCAGAATTGTGGACTTCTGACGCACACGTCCCGACCCACCCCCACCTCTGGGGGCCTGAACAGTGTTAACCCACAACATGTCCTGGCTCGGAAAGCTGGGACAGGAGGGCTATGGAGAGGTTAGGAGCAGAGGCTTAAGATGGAAGGAGTAAACCTGCTCCTGGGGCAAACAGTAAGCACCTGGACATAGCAGGCCAAGGGTTTTGTCCCTTTGCCAAGTGATTGTCCGCCCTCAGTCACCCGCTGAAGCTTAGCTCTAAGAGGAAAAGGCAGAAAGAAGAGCCTGATACTCTCTGCCAAACTATTCCCAAGGCAAGAGGGTCCAAGTCTTGGGACCTAGGAGGGACATTGGCCTATTGACAGTGAAAGGTTAGAGAGAATAGTGGGGATAAGGCCCGAGCTCTGGCCATCTTGTCACACCAGAGACCCTGCAGAGCTGTTGCACAACGCTAGGGGGCACCTTTCACATAGTGCAGGGGATGCTTCTGTGATGACTAGGAGGTGAGAAGGCACGGACACAGCTTGCCGAGTAGGTACCAAGTTTTCCCCAGGGCTCTCCAGGCTTGCCCTTTCCCTCTCCAGATCTTCGCATACCCTGTATGGGTGGAGGACAGGCAAGGAGGGAGGGGGTGGGCATTAGAGACCTGGACCCTGTAATCCCAAGGGGACATAAAGGCCAATTCACATGAAGACCACAGGGCAATCACAAATTTCATACCATTTCCCCCAAAGCCCCTAGGGGATTAGATTTTTCCCCCACTACAGGATGAGGTGCTCCTGCCCAGCCAGGGAGGAAGGGGTGCTCAAGACCCTCTGAGGGCTCTTCTGTCCTGAGTTCAAGTCGGTGAGAGAGGAGAAGCACCCATTCTAATCTGGTGCCAGATACATACGCACTGGCCAGTGGAGGATGGAGATATGAAGGAAAAGAGGTCCCATTATACTCAGGGAGCCAAGGGCTCAGCCCTCACTCCCAGTCGGGTCTGGTACCACTTCCCCTCCTCTCCCACTCACACAGGCATCCGTGCCCCAGGATCAGTGCCTTACTCCCTCAGGACCACCCCCCACCCCACTTCCCAGATGTCGGGTGCCAGGCTGGCATTTCTCCTAGAATGTTTTCTGCTGACCCATCTCTCACTGCCTAAGGACAGGAAGGGCAGAGAGGCCTGAGGCCCAGACCCCTGGGGTCCACCTCCTTCCTGTTTTCCCTGCATCCTGCTTTCCTCCACTAACAAGCTGCAGAGGATTGAGGAAGTGGAACGGTCTGGGACCCAAGGCAGGAAGCTTGGGGCCGGAGTCCCAGCATCCGGACTGCAACAATGGAAGCTTCAAGCACCAGGAAAAGAGACAGACACAGACAGAGGCACAGGAGAGCAGAACAGTCAGAGAGGGAACAAGAAACAGAGGCAGAGATACAGAAAAGCAGACAGAGAGAATCCAAAAGTAACACAGAAAGATAGGGAAAAGACAGAAAGAGAAACAGTGACAGAGACACAGAGAGAAAGAGCCACAGAAAGGGGCTGAGGAGAAAGTGAGAGAAGCAGGACAACAAAAGCAGAAAGGGAACAAGATAGAGAAAGAGAAACTGATAACAGGCAGAAGACATTGAGGAAAGGAGAACTCAGGCATGTTGTAGTGAAACTAGAGACTGAGAGATGCAGCAGGAAATAACAAAAGAATACGAAAGACTGAGAACAATTATAAGGAGAAACTGAGAGGCTCACTGAAAAATGGAAAAAGAGAAAGTGTAAGAATGACTTTAGAGCAAAGGGCCTTCTAATCCTCTCCCTCTCTCTCCCCCTCTTTCTCCTTTCTCTACTCCCTATCCCACACCGTTAGGTTTCTACGGCTCTGGGCTGGGAGCCAAGACTTGCTTCTCTTCCGCCACCTCAGAGGACACCTGCCAGGGGAGAGGAGTGGGGTGCCCATATACCAGAGCAGGATGAGGTGCCCAGGCCTGGCAGAGAGACCTCTACCTTCCTAATACCTCTCAAATAGCAAGGTGAGCTGCCTAGGGGCTTTGGGGAGGGGCAACTCTGATGCCCCCCACCACCAAAGCCCCTCTGATTTGCATGTCCCACTCCACTCCATCCCACCTCAATGTCAAAAGGCCAAGCCCTGGCTTCTTAGACCCCTCGGGTTTCACGTGTGGCCAGGATAAGGGACATTCCAGGATCAGGAACAGAAAGTCACCACCACTGCCATCCCCATCCTCTAGTTATCTGGCCCCAAGCCGCTCACATGCAGGCTGCTGGCTGGACCAGGTCAGGCTATGTTCCACTCCTGCACCAGCAGCCAGGACTACCACCGAGACCTCTCTTCCCAAATAGGCACCCTTGGGAGGTTTGAGATGGAGGGCTGGGACAGTCTTCCTTGCTGGTGGCAACAGGCTGCTAGGGACTCGACAGCAGTTTCCCTGGGTGAGCCTGTCCCATGCCATTCCAGCCCTGCCAGGTACCTGTCTCCTTAACTCACGAGAGATTTTCAAGGGTTTTCCGGGCCAGCTTGAAAGGGGAAGGGGCGTCTAGGAGAGGAGAACACCAGGTAGGGCACGCAAGGACAGGGGCACCTTACCAGAGGTCTGCAGGCTTTCCTGGATGGCCTCGATCTCCGCCAGCTCCATGCACACGCCCTGCCCGTGCATCAGCGTGTGCAGGGGCTTCTCCACCCCCCGGGGCGGGTAGCAGCGCAGGCCCGAGCCGCAGCGAGGGGTATACACCCCGCAGGGCATCCCCTTGCCCAGGGCGCAAGTGGCGCAACAGCCGCAGCCAGGCTCCCGCACCAGCTCCTCACAGCCCACGGGGGGGCGGCAGCGCGCCAGCTTCTCCTCGGAGCAGGGCGGGCAGTGGATGGCTTCGTCGCCCAGGCTCGGCCCGGGCCCGGCGGCCAGCAGCAGCGCGGCCACGAGGCAGAGGGGCAGCATGACCGAGCTAGGACGGGGCGCGGACGCGGGGCGCGGGAGCCGAGAACGCGCGCGCAGACTGGCAGCAGGGACCCAGGGAGATAGCTACCGGCGCGCCTGGAGGACCCGACCCGGAGGGCGCGGGGAGACGGGGCGGCCCCGCGGGCGGACAGGGACGGAGCCAGGGAAGTTAGCAAGCGGACCGGAGGGGAGCGAGCCTGGCCGCCGAGGCGCTGCGCCGCATCCTCGGCCGGGCCCAGGCGGCAGGCGGCGGGCGGCGGGGCGGGGGGGCAGGGGGCTGAGCGGCTGCCCGGGACCGGCTCCCCCGGACTTTATACCGGCCCCTGGCCACACCCCCAGCGCCTTCCCAGAGGTGGGGGAGCGGGGGCGCCGGGGGGAGAGGGAGAGGCGGCCGTTAGGAGGAGGGGGCGCTGTCCTGAGTCGCCGCCGCCGCCGCCGCTACAACATCTGAAAGTCCTTTTCTGCCGCAGAAGGAAGCGGAGCAGTTTGGAAGCCGTGGCAGGCGCCGAGAGCGCCTCTGAACCGGAGCCTGGGAAGGGAGAAAAAGGAGAGGAGACGCCAAAGGGCTGCTCTTTGGCCCCCTCCCCCGACCTTGGAGGATTCCTCCCCTTCCCCGCCGAGGCGGCTGCAGCCCCACGCCCCGCCCTCCAAGAACGCGACCTCCTAGCCCAGACTCCCGGCTCCGCGATTCAGTCTCCCGGGCCAGAGTCCTTTCCACCCCCACCCCAGCGCTTCCAGTCCCAACCACTGGAGACCAAGTCGGGTGAAGCAGGGAAAGGGAAGCAAGAACCCAAGGACGGACCCAGAAGGGCCCGATGGCCCTTAAGAAGTTAGTAAGCTCTCTTCCCACTTGCCCTTCCACCTCCCCGCCCCGGCCGCGCGCGCCCTGTCTCCCAGGGCTCATCTGGGTCCTGATCCGCTCTACCTTCCTGAGAACTGAATCCACCGATCTCCTGGAGAAGGAGGTGCCCAGCCTCTTCTTCCTCCAGGATGCTTGCTTCTACTGCCCAACTCCTTCCCCAGAGGAGGACTGGCTGGGGAGATTGCCACTTTCAGTGTGCAAATTGTGCATAGCACAACTCCAGGGGGCAACATTTCTCTTGTGGACATTGTAGGTTTGTGTAGCTGTTATGACAGTTTCCCAGCAGAGGGCAGTCAAGCATTTCGAGGAAGGGGTGCCTTCTAATTCAGCCAGCATTGTGTGGGGGGCTGGCTAGGCCCTCTGTGAGATCCTGTTGGTGCCTGTTTCCCTCAACCTTCCCTCAGTCCTGCTGGGATCCGGAGAGACCCTAGAGTAACATTTGAGTAGAGACCCATCTCTTAGGTTCTCTATCTGGTCCCCCAGGTACTCACCCGTCCTCCCCCACAAAGGCTTCTGCTGTCCTGGAGCTGGTTTCAGGGTAAGAGTGCCTGTCAGGGCACAATCGGTGACCCACTGTGGACTTTTTAATAATTTTTTTTTTTTTTAGATTTTATTTATTTATTTGACAGAGAGAGAGATCACAAGTAGGCAGAGAGGCAGGCAGAGAGAGAGGAGGAAGCAGGCTCCCTGCCGAGCAGAGAGCCCGATGCGGGGCTCGATCCCAGGAACCTGAGATCATGACCTGAGCCGAAGGCAGCGGCTTAATCCACTGAGCCACCCAGGCGCCCCCACTGTGGACTTTTTTAAAATTTTTTTGGCTTGGCTTGGCTTGGCTTGGCTTGACGTAGCCTAGAAAGCGGCAAGGCAGCCAAGTCAAATGCAGATCAGAGACTCTTTTCCTGCTTCCTACTTCCTTTCCCAAGGCAGCAGACTTTCATTTCAGTCTCACAGCAGTCAGGCCCTCTCCTACTTTCTCCAAGTATAGACTGTCCAGGTGATAGAAGGAAGAGAGGAGCTGGAAGCTGAACTTGCCTGGACAGAACCAAAAAGTTGCAAACTGACGGCACCTACTGGCAATCATCAAGACTGCAGAAGGTCTGGAGAGCTCTGGCAGGGGACAAGATTGTACAATCCTCTCCCTGCCATCTCACAGACATATTGGGGTCTCTTCTGTCTTGGAGCACAGCAAAGAAAGCCAGGATCCTCATGTCCCTGGGGGAAGCCCAGCCTGTCCCTGATTCAGAATACTTCCCCCAGCCCTATCCCCCTCAATCATCTTGACCCCAGTTCTGCCACCAACTTATTGTATGAAGTTGGACACCACTCCTTGGAGTTTGAATGTCCCTAACTATAACATAGAGGTAGGTCATCTCCACCTATTCTGCCTCTTAAAGCTCTTATGAGAGTAAAATGGGACAAGAAAGGACGGTTCTGATGCCAATGCCAGACTTGCCCCATAGACAGCAGACTTGGGAGAGCTAAAGACACTGGGACATGGAGGAAGGCGTGCAAGAGAGGCTGGACTCAGAGCAAAAAAGTACCTGAGGTGAAGCATGAGTGCAGGTGTGAAAAATCCAGGAAGGTATCCAGGTGAGACAGGTGCCCAGACCTCTACCCCAGCAACCCCCATCCATCCGCTGGTGCCCACCCACCACCCAACATCACCGTCTGGGATAATTTCAAGGAAGCAGAAAAATAGACATAGTAGGCCATCCAAGCACCTCCCCATCATTCGTGCAGCACATATTTACTGGACAGTGATTTGCGCAGGCTTTGTGCTGCATACTGAGGACACAGAGATGACCAAGATCACTCTCTGCCTTCAAAGAGCCCACTGCCTAGTGAGGGGAGACAGGCATATAAATAAAATGAGCCTAAGAAGTGTGCTGGCGCCGGGGAGACATTCGTGTGGGGCACCGTGGGGACCCAGACACGTAAGTGGTCAGTTCTACGACCAAGGCACGGAAAAGCCTCACAGAGAAGGTGACTCATGAGCCAACCATCTGCCACGCTACAGTAAAAAGCACCGGTATTAGCATTAGGCTGACCTGGATTTTAATCCCAGCTTTGCCACTGGACTCACTGGGGAGTCTGAAACAAGTTACTCTGAGCTCACTGTTCTTGCCTGGAAAATGGGGCTTTGTGATAAGAAAGATAAAAGCGTAAGGAGGGGAGAGAGAGAAAGACTGGGTTGTGCAAATTGTCCAACCTGCAGGGGGCACTGAGTGTTTGCTCCTTCCTATCCACCTCCTGCTGGAAACTAAGGACCTTTGTCGTCCTGCCACCCCCCACCCCCGCCCTCCGCCCCCCGCAGACTGGAGGCTCTCAGAGGACTAGGTTTAGTGTCCTCCTTGGGCTTGCTGGTGTCTGGGGATAGGCTACATAAAGGGCACAGGATTTGGAGCGAGAAGACCTTGGTTCAATTTGTAGCACAGCCGCTTAAGAGCTGCATGACCTTGGATACCCACTTAATGTCTGGAAGGGTCATTTCATCCTCTATTTTAAAATGAGAAAAAAAAAATTCTGAATTCAGTTCATCTGTGTTTTTTACCTGCTCCTGAAACAAAGATATAACTTTAAAAATTAACCTTAAAAACATAATAAAAATAAGAAAAGAAAGAGCAAGAGAGAGGTAAGTGGGCTTACCCCACAGGATGATTGCAAGAGAAAATGAGATAATGGATAAGAAAAGGTTCTGGAACCCAAGAAGTGGGGTACAGAGGATGCTCATTGATTTTCTCCAACTGATTACTGCTTCCTTGAGGACTGAGAGCACCTCCAGGAGCCCCCAGAGAGAGGAACATCGCCTTCCTTCTCTGTCATCTTTTCCAGCCCAGGGCGCTACCAGAAAAGGAACCTGTTTGGGGCACCGGGGTGGCTCAGTTGGAAGATCATGCAGTTCTTGATTTCGGGATTGTGAGTTCCAGCCTCACATTGGATTACTGAAAAATAAAATAAACTTTTTAAAAAGAAAAAAGAAAAAGAACCCCTGCCTCCCTCTCACATCCTTGTCTGTCCCTAAGCTCCTGGGTACTCAGGATGCCAGGAAGATGCTACGGATAGAGAAGTGAGAATGATCCCCACTCCCCGCCCACTTCTTCCAGCCCACAATCTCCTTGGCTTGTTGCTCAGAGTCTAATTAGGCTCCTTGTTGGTTCAGTTTCAAAACTCTTCTGCGTTCAGGATGGGCTTCTTAGAGAATTGACAGTCCTGCCTTCAGGGTACCCCCTATCTCATGGGCTTGTCCTATAGAGTGTCTTGTCTGATGGAGTAGGCAAAATATGCATAATAATGAAGGTTAACACTTAATGAGCATGAGTCATGTGCTAGACATGGTTCCAAGTGTTTCACGAGTGCACTTCACAGCAATCTCATGAAGTAGGGGCTATCATTATCCCCTTTTTAAGACAGGGAAACTAAGGCACAGAAAGATATGTAACTTACTTAAGTCACACAGCAAGTAAGTCAAAGAACAGAGTTCTGAACCCAGGCAGTCCGGCTCCAGAGTTTATAGGATAAACCTTCATGTTTCACAGCCTTCCGAAATAGCTGTCAGAAGTATC
The DNA here is from genome assembly GCF_922984935.1 of Meles meles. Taxonomy (NCBI): domain Eukaryota; kingdom Metazoa; phylum Chordata; class Mammalia; order Carnivora; family Mustelidae; genus Meles; species Meles meles. Next base: position 42,743,358 of record NC_060083.1, on the reverse strand, counting down.
CTAAACAAATGCTAAGGGCAAAAGACTATTGTAGAGAGTGCAAGATGGGTGTAGGGGGTCAGAGTGGAGGAGGCGGTAGCAGAGAAATCGGCCCCAAGCCTCCCCATACCTTTGGCTTCCCAGCCCCTCCCTGGTTGCCCTGGACTTCCCACAGTGCCCAAACTGAGTAGGGGGCTCAACTCCCCTCCATGTCTGCTGATGTCCAGACCCCAGGGAGAACATCCTTCACAGTTACTCCAGGTGTGAGCTGAGCAATGGCCCATCAGTACAGCTGCCTCCTTGTGCACCAGGGCCCCATACTTGGAGAGAGCAGATCAAGAGAGCTAGAGTCTCCATAGAGACCCCACAGTGCAGAGGGAAATCTGGTTCAGGAGCTAGAGCCTGGGTCCTTTCCTCAGGACATGTGGCTCCAGAAATGAACGCCCAGACAGAGGATGCAGAAGGAAGAGGAGAGCCCATCTGTAGTTGGACTGGCCAGGATTCAGTTTCTTATCTCCAGTCCAACCAGCTCCACTACTTGCCAGTTTTGTGACCACTTCCCCTTCCTCAGCTTCAGTTTTCCATCTGTAAAATGGGGGAGGGGAGATCATTGAATTGGGAACCCCCTTCCAGCTTGGGCAGTTGAGGAATCTAGAACCTCTGGAGTCTTTGCACGGTCCTAGACCCCAGGCCAGCATGGCTCCCAACACTCCAGAGTTTGCACCAAGCCAATTGGCACCCGTGGAATCACTTTCTCATTAGCTCATCAGCCAAAGCCTGTGTAGGAGGCAAGCCAAGGGAATGATGTTGGGTCCTTTGAGAGTTCTGTCACTGCCCAGAAAGGTGATGAGTTTCACCAAAGGGCACACAGCTAGTAATTAATAGAACCAAGATTTAAGCCAAATATATTTACTACCTGCTACAGACTTAATGCCCTGAGCCAGGCTGCCTCTGCTGCCAGAACATTTCCAGTGAGCCATGGGCTAAGGGCTCAAGGAAGGCGAGAGTGGGAGGAGAGGGAAGTACAACATGGGAGAATCTATACAGACGACACTTGCAAAAGTACCGATGCAGAGGGCACTCTGGGAGGAGGGTGACAGATGTTAGAAAGCCTCCCCTGACAGCTGTTGAATAAAAGAATAACATACCTCTTTGCCAGGGTACCTCTTGGCCTGACAGGTCAGAAGCCCAGAATCAGAGTAGACCCCAGGTCCTTCTCCCACATTCTCTGGAGGGCCACTAGGTCCTGCCTTCTACTCCCCCAACCATGGAGAACAAAGTGTTACCTACCTCTTACCTACTTCTTAGAAAACTCCCAAGAGACTCTACTAAGGGACTGCTGAACCCAGAGTGACCCCTTAAATGGGCTCTAAACTTAGACCCCACAGACTCCTCTGACTTAGCAAAAACCCCAGACAGAGGTCCTGGGATCCAGAAAAATCCCCAACATCCATACACACGTGGGCTCATATTCCCCGGCTACACAACTCCTCTTTCTACACCAGCACTAAAAATTCACAAATATCCACTGTCGTGCCTTCTCTATATTCCCAGACCTCTCTTCTGTCCCCCTCATCCATGCCAAGAGCCAGAATCTCTTCACACCCCTCTTTATGCCTCATCCTTTCTGTCCTACCATCCCTGTCCACTTCACCCCAGCCTTCCTCTTTTCCTTACCCAGGAGAACATCCTGACCTGAGGGTCTCCCAAACTTGGTGGGAACCAGGCAACCCAACCCTCCTAGGGAAAGTGGGGAAGGGGCCTCCAGGAAAGGTGAGTGGATCGTGAAAGAGGAAGGGGAAAGGAGCAACTGTGGCCTCCATTCCTCATCTGCAAAATAGGAATGATACCTGTACTCCTAGGGTGGTCATGACAAGCTTACAGGGTGCTTGCTTTCACCTCGTTTAATAAATAGATATGGAAAAACATACTGAGATACCACTTTATAGCCACCAGATTGGTAAAAATTTTAAATACTGACAGTGCCAAGTATGAAATAAGGGACTCTCATATAATGCCAGTAAGAAAACAAAGTGTACAACTGCTTGAAAGCAACCAACAATTCTACCCTGAGATATACACCCACTAGAAATGTGTGTGTGTGCATGTGTGTATTCCAAAACACATATACAGCGGTCATAGCAGCATTATTCAGAATAGCCAACATTGGGATCAACAGTGGAATGGATAAATCTACAGCTGAATAAACTATCACTCTACCAACAACATAGAGGAATCACAAAGCAAGCAAAAGATTGCTACTGTAGGATTCTCTTTCCATAGAATTCAAAAACAGGAAAACTAAGCTATGGTTCAGAAATCACGATAAGGATTACTTTTGGGGAGAATGGAAGTTACTAGAAAGGGCCTCATGGGGTACAGGTGATGTTTATTATTTAGTTACGTAGTATATTCACCAATATTCACCATATGAACATTCATCGAGCTAAACATTCCTGCACTCTTCTGCATGTACTTTCATTTTTAACTTTAATGTTTTTAAAGATCTTATTTGTTTATCTATTTATTTGAAAGAGAGAAAGTGAGAGAGCACAAGCAGGGGGAGCAGCAGAGAGAGAGGGATAAACAGGCTTCCTACTGAGCCAGACAAGGGGCTCCATCCCAAGATCCCAGAGATCATGACCTGAGCTGAAGGCAGATACTTAATTGACCGAGCCACCCAGGCGCCCTTTAATTTTTTTAAGAAAAAACTTCTTTGTTTATTTTTTTTAAAGACTGCTGGCTTTCAAGTAGCCTGCCTGGACTGGATTCTTGGCAGTAGGTTTAGGGTAAGTTAGCATACCTCTCAATGCCTCAGAGTCCTCAGCTTTCACGTTAACTGACTATTATATAGAGTGGCTATAATGATGAAATGAATGAATCTGTATAAAACACTTACTATAGGGCCCCTGGGTGGCTCAGTGGGTTAAGCCGCTGCCTTCAGCTCCGGTCATGATCTCAGGGTCCTGGGATCGAGTCCCACATCGGGCTCTCTGCTCAGCGGAGAGCCTGCTTCCCTTCCTCTCTCTCTGCCTGCCTCTCTGCCTTCTTGTGCTCTCTCTGTGTCAAATAAATAAATAAAATCTAAAAAAAATAAAAAATAAAAATAAAACACTTACTATAGTGCCTACTATATAGTAAGTACCCAGAAGGTGTTGGCCATTAGCCATGACCAATCAAGTGAGTGAGATTAAGAGCTTGGAGCCAAAATGCCTGCACTGAAACCTGGATTTGCCACTTACTAGCTCTATAACTTTGGCCAAGTGACACCCTCCCTCTTATCCTTAAATACTCTTGGTTGTGAAGGAGGGCTAATGGCAGCCCAGCCTGATAGGGCTGTATGAGAACTTACAGAAACAATGCAGAGAGGCACTTAGCACAGGGCCCGCCACAGAGTAAGGCTCAACCATGCCAGCCATTATTATTATTATTATCACCACTGTAACCTAGACCCATTGTATAGATGGTGCTCCAGGTAGTAAAAAGACTGGCCTAAGGTCACATGCAATTAAATGTGATTTGAACCCATTTGTTGAGTCATGATGGATCCCAGGCTCCAAATGGCACCCCCACACCACCTCCAGAGGCACCATAGCCTTGAAGAATTTTGCCCATACCCAAATAGCACCTCTTCCTCCTGCTGGCCTACCTACCCTTTTGCAGCTGAAGCTCTTATCTTCCTCCCCCCAGTTTTCAGGGTTCTGTGAGCCCAGAGGCTGTTGTGTCTTCCCTGCCTGCCCAGTTCTAGCAAAAATCTGATCATTCTAGTACCCTCCATTGGAATGCTGGTGATGCAGCCTAGAACCCAGATCTAGCCCCACCTGTGGGAAGAGAGGATCTCAGAGAGAGCCACATTGCCCACCAGGTCTTCCATGCCAGGGCCCTCTTCTGCTGCAGTCTTTGATTTTCCTTGTCCCCAGAGAGGTAGGGAGAGTCCTATAGCTGGCTAGTGAGGGCTGGAGAGAACTTGAAGGCAAAGGGACAAGGCTGAGTGAGCCCAGAAAGAAGGGCCATCCTGCCTGGAGCCCCTAATTCACATAGCCTCCACCTTGCCTCTCCTGAAACCTGGATTCCTCCCATCCTCACCCCCTCAGTCGTCACTGTTTCCAGAGGCTTGATGTTTGGAGCCAGTAATCCTCAAGATCTGTGCAATCTGTTCCTCACCCCCACCCAATCTTTATGATCTAAAAAGCAGGAGAAGTTGGGCCCCAAGCCAGGGGAAAGGCAGGCAGCCTGCAATGGAGAATTTTGCCCTTGGGTTAGAGTACACAAGCTGTGAGGCAGAGAGCTCTAGTCTTGCAGTCAAAGCGAGGGGTTCAAATTCCAGCTCCATCCTTACAAGCCATGTACCATGTGCTTCTCTCTTCACCATGATGATCCTCAATTTCTTTATCTGTAAAATACGATGTCAGTCCCTACTTCACCCCAAAAGGCTGTTAAAAAGCATTGGGCGAGACTACTACCTATATAAGTGTAAGGCCATGTATACCTGAAAACAGGTTACCAATGAGTGGTGTCATTATTGTGACTTTTTTGATTCTAAGATTCTATGATGCTTGGAGGTGGAAGGATAGAAAGAAGGGGAGAGGGTACTAACAAGGGGAAGGCCAAGAGAGGAAGGGCCTGAATAAGGAGTAGGACACAGAGATGGAAGGCAGAGAAAGATGAGTAGATGTGATGAAATGAAGAACTTGGAGAGATGGGAGAGATTTACAGATAGTTATGAGACCAAAGATTCGCAGTCCAGACTCCCCCTCTCCATTCATTCATTCCTTCATTCACTCATTCTGCAGCTCCAGGTGACCTCTTCCTCAGATCAGACCCCTGGGGTTAACAAACCAAAGTCAGACGTAAGGAAGCAGCTAGCTCCTAGGAATGTCTGTCCTCTCCCACTATTCCCACCCTGACTCTCATTAAGGAATGGGACAGGGATCCCAATGGACAGGGTTCAGAGAACTAATTGTTTGATGGTGTTGGAAAACCTGCACATCAGAATTGGTATCAGAATCATAGAAGACTTTAGGGTGGGGCCCAGAAAGAGAGGAGGAACCCCCTTCTTTATGGAGACTTCATTACAGAGGCATGATTAATTAAATCATTGGCCATTGGTGATTGAACTCAATCTCCAGCACCTCTCCCCTCCTCGGAGGTAGGGGTTTGGAACAGTTCCCACTCTCTGATCCCTGGGGTGGCTCCCTGGCAACCGGCCCCCATCCTCACGTTACCTAGGGGCTTTCTGAAAGTTGCCTCATTAACATAACAAAAGACACATTTATGGCTCTGATCGCTTAGGAAATTCCAAGGGTTTTAGCTCTGTGCCAGGATCAAAGAAAGACCAACATATTTCTTATCACAACATCACACCTCCCAAGGACATTTTCTGGGATTTATGCCAATTTCAGAACTGTGTAGAAGATGACAGGTCCAGGGGTGCCTGGATGGCTTAGTCGGTTAAGCGTCTACCTTTGGTTCAGGCCATGATCCTGGGGGTCCTGAGATCCAGCTCCAGGTCACTTCTTCCTCTCCTTCATTCTTCCTCTTTCTCTCTCTCTCAAATGAATAAATTTAAAAAATCTTAAAAAAAAAAAAGTGATAGGGGCGCCTGAGTGGCTCAGTGAGTTAAAGCCTCTGCCTTGGGCGCAGGTCATGATCCCAGGGTCCTGGGATCGAGCCCCGCATCGGGCTCTCTCTGCTTGGCAGGGAGCCTGCTTCCTCCTCTCTCTCTGCCTGCTTCTCTTCCTGCTTGTAATCTCTGTCTGTCAAATAAATAAATAATTTTTTTTTAAACACAAAAACTATTGAAAAAAAAAAAGTGATAGGTCCAGGTGACCACATTCCCCAAGACATTACGAGACATATTGGCTTTTCACCCCATCCTCCAGGCTAGCTTGTTGCCCCATTGCTGCCGCCTGCAGTTATATCTCTCTCTGGGCCTCGGTTTCCCCATCTGTACAATGAGAAGGTTGGAATGTGGTAATCTAGGGGCGCTTGGGTGGCTCTGACGGTTAAGCGTCTGCCTTCCGCTCTGGCTGTGATCCCAGGGTCTTGGGATGGTGCCCTGTGGTGGGCGGAATGTGGTAATCTAAGAGCCAGTTTGAATCTCCTCTCTTCCAAGAAGATCCAACTCTGCCCCTGTCACATATTCTAGATGTGTCTGTTTTGTTGGACCCCCTGAATGTCAGGTAAGTTCCTATCTGGCTAGGAATTTCAGGAACTCTGGGACCTTTTGGAATGACAGCGGGGATGGGATAGGGGAACAGAAGGAAGATTGAGGAGCTGGAGCAAGATAGAAAACTCACTCTCCCATCCCCACTTCTTCCTCTACGACGTGCCCTTCTGCCCCAACAGGGAAAGCAAGGGGAGAGGAGCACCCCAGGACTGGACTCCTGGCTCTACTGATGAGAGGGGGCCCTATAGGGAGCACAGGACACCCTAATCCTCCAGGGCTCCAGCTATTCCTAGCCTCTCAGCACATCCTGTAGGCCCAGATCAGCCTCACTTTTGAAGGGAGAAGTCAGACCAGAGGTAAGGGGTAGGTGGTGTATGGGTGGTGGGAGGTGAGTGGTAAGTAGATGGTGGGTGGAAAAATAGGTAGATGGTTTGTGGGTGGGAGGGTAAGTGGTGGATGGGGCTAGATGAATGGTAGATAAGTAGAGAGCATAATGGGTAAGTGGTCGATGGATGAGAAATGATAGTGTTCTTTGGGTAGAAGGCCGGTTGAAGGTCCTCTGAGTCGGGGGCTGGTGTAAAGTTGGCAACAGGAATCTCAAACTAAGGACCCAGATTCCTTCTAAGACAGTCTCTATATGTGTGTCCAAGTACTGTAATAGGGCCTTGAACCCAGAATTAATGATCCTGTGGGTGACTCAGTTAATGTCTCTCCTCAATGTCTCATTTTTGAGGATATCTCAAAAATCTCTAAATTTCAGGGCCATGGGCACTTTCCCATGTACACATTCTACTCCATCATAGTTTCTGCCTTGGCCCCATTGCCTTTCCCCACAAGAGTACCCCACCCGCAAAATATACATTGCCAGCTCTGTGGTTCACCTCCATCCTTCCTGCCTCTCATTCCAGGTGCAGGATAGAATTGGACCTCCTGATCCCCCTGGTTGCCAAGGGTTTCCAGAACCCCCAAGACCTCAGGACTGTCTTGCCATGAAGACTCCCAGGACCACTGTGGTTACCTAGAGACTGGGACTGATGGACTCGCAGGAACCCTGGCCCTTCAAGGTTGCCAGGCCCAGATTGGCTCCCATGGAGCTCAGGGACCAGTGGGACCCTCTGGGTAAGGATCTCCTCCAGGGGGCACCTGGGTAATTCAATCAGTTAGGTCTCTGACTCTTGATTTCAGCTTGGGTCATGATCTCAGTGTCATGAGATTGAGCCCCAAGTCAGGCTCTTCACTGGGAGTGGAGCCTATTTGGGATTATCTCTCTCTCCTTCTCCCTCTGCCCCTCCCACCCCATCTCTCTCTCTCTTTCTCTAAAAAAACAAAAAAAAACAGTCTCCTCCAGACCAGCCAACCCAGCCTGGTCCACAGGTGAGAAGAAGTTCCACCCTAGGGGCACTCGGCTGGCTAAGTTAGTAAAGCATATGTCTCTTGATCTCAGGGTTGTGAGTTCAAGTCCCATGTTGGGTGTGGAGCCTACTTAAAAAAAATACCTTCAAATCTCCTTTACTTTATAAAAAATAAAGAAGAAGAAAAAGAAAAAGAAGAGGAGGAGGAAACCCACCCTAGCCCAACTCCTCTATTCCAGGCCCTCCTGCACCCTCCTTGTTTAAACATTCTTTTAACTTCTTTCCAGGGATGCTCACTTATCACTGAGCTTTTTAGCCAGCTGCCCTATTGCTATAACTAGAATGTAAGTTATTAGACATTAACAACTCTGCCCTTCTTTCCTCTTCTTCCCTTTATTTCTTCACTCCCTCTGTCCTTTTCTTTAGCAACCCCTCTCCCATCCTTCCCCACACCCTTTCCTACAATAAATGTGCTCACATGTAAGACACAGTGTCCATACATCCTGTGTGGTCTAGGGCTGGCACATGATATATACTCGGTAATACTCGTTGATTCACTGACCCTCTACCCCTCCTCTGCTTGTATCTCTCTCCCCTTACGGGTCTTCCCCTAGAGCTAATCATTTTTCTCATCCTATGTCCTTCCCCCCCTTCCTACTACAGAGCCAAAAGGGAAAGAGAAGTTCAATAAGCAGCCCAGTTTTGCCTGGAGAAAGAAGCTTGCAGGGGCCTCCTAGAACCCCAGGTCCAAATGGGAAAAAGGATCCATGCTTAGATGGCTCTCCCTGAGAGAACAGGCCAGAGCATCCCTCCTTCATGGCTGTTCTTCCTCTTTCTCTTTTACCTCTTTTCCTCCCTGAAGGAATATCCTCATATGCCTCTTAAGTCTCACCTTCCATCATTAATTCTTTTAGCTTTTTTTTTTTCTTTTTAAACATTTATTTGACAGAGACAGATCACAAGTAGATAGAGAGGCAGGCAGAGAGAGAGAGAGGGAAGCAGGCTCCCTGCTGAGCAGAGAGCCCTATGCGGGACTTGATCCCAGGACCCCGGGATCATGACCTGAGCCGAAGGCAGAGGCTCAACCCACTGAGCCACCCAGGCGCCCAATTCTTTTAGCTTTGAGGAGGTAGTGTGTATAGTCAAAAGACTGGGAGTTGTATGTAATCTTGGACATGTCACTTCTTATATGTCAGTGAAGCTTACGAAAATATTTTTATTTTCTCTGGATAAATGATTCCAGGTGCCTCCCTTACTTGTTCTTCTCTCATCTGTTTGCTTAAAATTTAAGTCATCGGCAATACTGTGTCATTCCCTCATTCCTTCCCCTGTTCCACCTCTCTCAAAGTGCTCTAGCATGACTGGATTCTCTCCTGCCTCTTCCCTGCTGCTCCCAGTACTGCCATGACCACCCGCCCAAGACATACCTTCTGCCTCCCGGTAGCTCCAATTAAGAGAAGTAGGAGAGTATCTGCAGAGTTCCCATGTGACTGCCCTGTCTGTACTACAGACAGAGACTTGGTCTAAAATCTCTGTGTTGAGCTCAGGTTAGACACATTGATGTAGGAGCACCTCACCTGTCCATACCCCCAGCTCACCCTATCCCTAGAAGTGATATAGGAAGACTAGAACATCCAAGAGAACGTTTGGAGGTAAGGGGCTTGTGAATGAGGTTGCTTGGCTTTCTCTTTACCCACTCCAGTTGGGAGCAGGGTTCATTCAGCCTAGTGCAGAATTCTCTTCCTCCCCTTTCACCTCATGGGGATACAGCCTTATTCCGGAACAGTTTCCTCAAGTAGAACTCTTGCAGCTGATCCTTTCTGCCCCCTCTGGGTTTTCATTCCATCAGCTCTCTCACTGAATCTTTGAGTTCAAGGTGCAAAAGCGCTGGGACAGTCCCATTGTCCCCAAGGGCAGCCCAGGTAGTGTCAACAATGGCTACTCAGTCTTCAACTGAATCCCAAAGGGATGGAGCAAACTGTTGGTACAGTGGGTCCCAGGTTCCAGGGGGTAGTAAACAGAGGCATGTGTGGACTTTTCCTTTCACTTTGGGGTTTGACTTTATTAGGCTGTCCCTCCAAAGTTGGGCATCCGGCATAAGGGAGCCTGCGGCGGCTGGGTATGCTGCCCCCAGGTGGACAATGATAGTACTGATAGCATTCACAGAGAGTCTTGGGGAGGAGGCATTGAAGAACTAGGTGCTGCGGGTTCCAAAGGGGCAGGCAAATCCCTGCCTTCAGAAGAGCTTGTGGGCCGAAGAGGGAGACCTGCAGATAAACACACCATGATCAGTATTATGTAACGCAGAGAAATGTGCTGGATGCCAAGAAAACAGAGAGGAGCCCAGAGTGGGTGTTTAAGGAGAACTTCAAAGGGAAGTGATATTGAATCTGTGTCTTGAAAGATAAGTAGAATTTTACAGTCTTGGGTGCCTGGGTGGCTCAGTTGGTTGGACAACTGCCTTCAGCTCGGGTCGTGATCCTGGAGTCCTGGGATCGAGTCCCACATCGGGCTCCCAGCTCCATGGGGAGTCTGCTTCTTCCTCTGACCTTCTCCCCTCTCATGTTCTCTCTCACTCTCTCTCTCAAATAAATAAATAAAATCTTTTTTTAAAAAAAGAATTTTAGGGGCACCTGGGTGGCTCAGTGGGTTAAAGCCTCTGCCTTCGGTTCAGGTCATGATCCTGGGGTGCTGGGATCAAGCCCCGCATCGGGCTCTCTGCTCAGTGGGGAGCCTGCTTCCTCCTCTCTCTCTCTCTGCCTGCTTCTCTGCCTACTTGTGATCTCTGTCTGTCAAATAAATAAATAAAATCTTTAAAAAAAAAAGAATTTTAAAATCTTGAGGAACTTACCTAACCCCTCTAATCCTCAGTTTCCTCAGTATAAAGTGTTGGTATAAAGATTAGGAGGGAAATTATGTAGAATGCTTAATATTGTGCCTAGTACATAATTGGCACTCAGAAAATTTATATGTAATAGGATTTGTTTTTAGAAATTGGCTCTGATAGTGGGGTCTGGCAGGTCTGCTATCTGTAGGCAGACTGGCAATCGGAGACTCATGGGATTTCTGTTCCTGTCCTGAGGCAGAATTCTTTCTTTTCTGACAAACCTCCATTTTTTTCTCCTAAGGCATTCAACTGATTGGATGAGGCCCATCAACATTACAGAGGCATTATAGGGGCATTACAAGCCTTTTTCTTTTCTTTTCTTTTCAGATTTTATTTATTTATTTGAGAGACAGAGATCACAAGTAGGCAGAGAAGCAGGCAGAGAGAGAAGAGGAAGCAGGCTCCCCGCTGAGCAGAGAGCCCGATGCAGGACCCTGGGATCATGACCTGAGCTGAAGGCAGAGGCTTTAACCCACTGAGTCACCCAGGCGCCCCTACAAGCCTTTTTCTTAAAGTCACCTGATTTTAAATGCTAATTACACCTACAAAATACCTTCACTGCAACATCTACATTAGTGTTTGACCAAACTACTAGATGCCATAACCTAACCAAGTTGACATAGAAAATTAACCATTACAGAGGTCATTCCAAGCAGAGGCTACTCCAGCCAGGGACTATGTCACATTTTTCTGCTTGGTTATGCTTTCTGAAAAATCACTCTTTGTTAAACTAGTAAAATATTAATATTAAATAAGACAATGTTTGAGGGGCACCTGGGTGGCTCAGTGGGTTAAAGCCTCTGCCTTCAGCTCAGGTCATGATCCCAGGGTCCTGCATCGGGCTCTCTGCTCAGCGGGGGAGCCTGCTTCCTCCTCTCTCTCTGCCTCTTCTCTGCTTACTTGTGATCTCTGTTTCTCAAATAAATAAATAAAATCTTTTTTAAAATAAATAAATAAATAAATAATAAGACAATGTTTGAATATGATAAACAATTTAGAGCACGATTTATGGAAACAAACTCCTAGGTAAAATCACCATAGCATCTTAAAGTCAGAAGGATCATATAGCTCATTGAGTCCAACCCTCACTCTGGAGAGATCTCTCTTAAAACATATCTGGAAAGTGGTCATCTAGACTCTTCAGCATTCCAGTGGTAGAAGTCCCCATGTCCTCAGAATGTCCATTCTTGCATAGCTCTAATTGGAAACTTTTTCTTTATGTGGTATTTTCTTATATCAACACCTCTCCTATTAATTGTTCCTTTTTACAGGAACAATTTTTTGTCTTATCAAAGACAAATCTTATCCTGGATTTTTCCCATCCTGAACTAGAATACTTCCTTACTTGTCTAAATGTGTATTTATCAGGTCAAAAATCTTTGTTTTTAAATTTTTAAATTTTTTGAATTCCAGTATAATTAACGCAGAGTGTTATATTAGTTTCAAGAGTACAATATAGTGATTCGATAATTCTATACATTACTCAGTACTCATCACAGTAAGTGTACTCTTAATCTCCTTCCCCTATTTCTTTTTTTTTTAAGAGTTTATTTATTTATTTGACAGACAGATCACAAGTAGGCAGAGAGGCAGGCAGAGAGTGAGAGGGAAGCAGGCTCCCCGCTGAGCAGAGAGCCCAATGCGGGGCTCGATCCGAGGACCCTGAGATCATGACCTGAGCCAAAGGCTGAGGCTTTAACCCACTGAGCCACCCAGGTGCCCCACCTTCCCCTATTTCACCCATCCCCCCCCACTCACTTCCCCTCTGGTAACCACCAGTTTGTTCTCTATAGTAAAGAGTTTGGATTTTTGTTTGTCTTTCTTTCTTTGATCATTTGTTTTGTTTCTTAAATTCCATATATGAATGAAAACATAAGGTTTTTCTTTCTCTGACTGACTTGTTCCACTTAGCATTATACCCTCTAGATCCATCCATGTTGTTGTAAATGGCAAGATTCCATTCTTTTTTATGGCTGAATAATATTCCTCTGTGTGTGTGTGTGCGTGTGTGTGTGTGTGTGTGTGTGTGTGTGTACCACCTCTTCTTTATCCATTCTTCTATAGATAGCACACTTGGGTTGCTTCCATATTTTGGCTATTGTAAATAATGCTGCAATAAACATAGGGTACCTATATCTTTTCAAATTAGTGTTTTTGTATTCTTTGGGTAAATACCCAGTAATGGAATTACTGAATCATATAGTAGCTCTATTTTCAATTTTTTGAGGAGCCTCCATACTGTTTCCTACAGTGGCTACTCCAGTTTGCATTCCTACCAACAGTGCACAAGGGTTCCTTTTTCTTCACATCCTAGGCAACACTTGTTGTTTCTTGTGTTTTCAATTTTGGCTATTCTGACAGGTGTGAGATGATATCTCATAATGGTTTTGATTTGCATTTCCCGGATGATTAGTGATGTTGAGCATCTTTCCGTGTGTCTGTTGGCCATCTGTATGTCTTTTTTGAAGAAATATCTTTTTTTTTAAGATTTTATTTATTTATTTGTCAGAGAGAATGAGCACAGGCAGAGGCAGAGGGAGAAGCAGGCTCCCCGCTGAGCAAGTAGTCCAATGTGGGATTCGATCCCAGGACACTGGGATCATGACCCGAGCCGAAGGCAGCCGCCTAACCAACTGAGCCACCCAGGCGTCCCTGGAGAAATATCTTTTGCCCATTTTTAACTGGATTATTCTGAGGTTTTTTTGATGTTCAGTTGTATAAGTTCTTTAAATATTTTGGATATTAACTTCATATCAGATATATCATTTGCAAATATCTTTTTCCATTCAGTAGATTGTCTTTTTTTTTATTGTTTCCTTTGCTGTGCAGAAATTTTTTTTTTAATGTAGTCCAGATATTTTTGCTTTTGTTTCCCTTTCCTTGGGAGACCTATCGAGAAAAATATTGCTATGACCAATGTCAGAGAAACTACTGCCTGTGCTCTCTTCTAGGATTTTTATATTTCAGGTCTTATATTTAGGTCTTATTTCATTTTGAGTTTACTTTTGTATATTGTGTAAAAAAGTGGTCCAGTTTCATTCTTTTACATTTTGCTGTTCCAGTTTTCCCAACATTTGTTGAGGAAACTTTTTCCCATTGCATATTCTTGTCTCCTTTTTCATAGATTAATTGACCATGTAATCATGGGTTTATTTCTGGGCTTTCTATTCTGTTCCATTGATCTATGTGTCTGTTTTTTAAAAGGATTCATTTATTTATTTTTGAGAGGGAGAGAGAGCGCATGAGTGCAAGTTGGGGAGGAACAGAAAAAAATATTTACACAGACTCCCCACTGAATGTGGAGCCTGATGCAGGGCTTAATTTCATGACCCATGAGGTCATGACCTGAGCCCAAACCAAGAGTCAGATGTCCTTTACTAATTTTCACAATATCATTCCATTCCATGCTGCCAGTTCTTTTCTAACAAAAACAATATGGCAATAATTTTATATACACGCACAATTGTGGGAGTGTATCAGTATTCCTAGAAGTTGGATACTGAGTCAAAAGGTGTGTACACTTTAAAAAGTTTGATAGATACTGGATTGCCAGACTGCTGAGGGATACCCCTGAGGAGACTTACTGGGGACTAATCTCTGATCTTGAGGTCCTCCCCACTGTAGCCTCCTTTGCTCTCCTCTCAGCTCTGTTTGGTGGCCCTCATTGTCCCTTTGCCTGGGGCCATTAATGGTCCAAGAAACAGACCTGCAGTGCCACCAGCAGGGAGAGGCTGAGCTCTATGGGACATTTTGGGCTTTCCTGGCCTCCTCCAACCCAAAGCTGGTATCCCTGGTAAAAATGACTGACTGGACCCTGCCAGTCATTAACCTCAAGGTAAACAGGGCCTTTTAGCCCAGCCCTAACCACCCCAGACCTGGGCCAGCCCAGCCTCATTCAGAAATTCCCAGTGAACTCCAGCCTAACCAGCTCCACCTCCCAAATCCAGAGCCACACTTTCAGCCCAGCCTCATTCATCAGCCAGCTAGAGGGAAGAAATAATGTACTTTTGAGAGGAATTTCCAGGTGGAGGATGGAGATACAGCTGCTTTAGGACCCCCTTCCCCTGCTGCTGAGTGGAGAGGCAGAAAACACAAATACCCATAAGAAAACCAAAAAATATTTATCAAAGGAACTCATCCACATTTGCCAATGTATTCCAAACAACTGAAGGAAGCCTTAGAAAAAAAGGTCTAAGAAGACTCCCTGAACTAGGGGAATTTTTAATTGGTTTTGGAGGAGAGGACCTGGAGAATCAACAAGAAAAGGTGGGAGGGAGAGAGAGTCTTGAAAAGAAGTAGAGGTAATAACTGCTAACATGTTTTGTACATTTATTATTTTCCAAGCAATACCCTAAGCACTTTACACGTTATCTCCCCTATGTGGGGGGACTCTCATTATCCCCATTTTAGGTAAAGAAATGGAGACACCGTAAGACTGAGTGACTTGTCAAGGTCATACAGCCAGGCAAGTACCGTGGCCAGGAATCTGACTCTAGTGTTTAATGTTGCCCCCAGGTAAGGGTCGGGTTGGGGCAAAGGCAAAGAGTAGCTAGTAAAGTTGGGGAAAGGTAATGAGGACGTAGTAGCTGCTCCCTCAGCCCACCAAAGCCCTTGGAATTGACTCCCAGAACTGACTCCTTCTTGCCTCCCAGGAGTAGTGGCTAGCAGGCACCTGGAATTCCCTCTTTGTGGACAATACCTCCCAGGCCCACCCATCTCAGACATCCTAGTGGCCCCCCAAAAGTCCTGTAGAACACCCTGTGATAGTCTCTGGAAAGGAGAGGGGCTGACAAACAGCTTGAGTCCAAAAGAGAAGCCCCAACCCCACCTCCCACAAGACCATCCTGCTAGAGGGCTGGAAGATTGCCCAAGTGCTTCCATATCTCATTTAGCTCTCTGTACTTTTACTTTTTAAGATTTTTATTTATTTGGGAGAGAGACAGAGAGAGTGAAAGAGAACACAGCAGGATAAGGGGCAGCGAGAGAAGCAGACTCCCTACTGATCTGGGAACCTGATGATGCTTGCTGGATCCTGGGACTCCAGGACCTGAGCCAAAGGCAAATACTTAACTGACTGAGCCACCCAGATGCCCCATAGCCCTCTGTACTTTTAATAAAGGATGATGACATGGGAAAATTGAGGTTCAGGAAGGGTGTTGTGGTGGTGGTGGTGGTTTGGTTTGGTTTTGCTTTACTCAAGCATGTGTGACTCCAGAGTCCTTTTGACTCCACAGTTGTTCTTCTGGATTTTTGGAACAGAGCCTCACATAATCAGGGTCCAGCTCAACAGCAGGGTCCCAGAAAATAGGACTGGAACTGTTTTTTAAATTTCTGTTACCTCATCCCCAGATGAGTCTTACAAGGTACTGCAGGCTGAGATGAGCTACAGGGTAGAGGCCAAGAAAGGCAGAGGTTGGGCTGTCATCCTTGGGAAAGCATGCCCACCTCCCCCTACCATGTGGGGTCTCTTGTGTTCCAGGAGGCAGAAAGGTAGAATAGCTGGTCTCTGTCATGGTCATCTTCTCTTCTGGGGAGACTGGAGAATGAGAGGCTGCCCTGGAGCCCAGGAGTGGTCAGCCTTTTGGATGGGCAGAAGCTACTGGATTAGGTGGGCTTCCCTGCAACTGCTCTGAGACCCTGGGTGATCCTGTGCATTGGAGGTTGCCTATCTGTATCAACACATGTGGTGAGGAGATTGGAATGAAATACTTGGAATTACCGGAGGCCAGGTGAAAAAAATCACCCTAGCCCATAGGCTACCTCCATGCTTGACTTCCTGTCACACCACCACCACCACCACCACCCCCTCAGCCCTCCACCCCCAGCCTCCACACTGGCCCTCTTGGGCAGAGTAGGCATTAGATATGCTGGGGTGATTTAATAATTGGTTGACCTCTGATTTCTTTTAGAAAGGGGCGGGGGCGGAAAGAAAGCGACAAATTTTCGCGCCAGCCTAGGGAAGAGTCCTGCTTCCTGATTCTGATACTGTTAGCCTACTACTCCAAACACCTTACATTTATCTAGGGTAATCCTCACACGATTCTTGGGCACTACGTTTTGGGTTTGTTGGGGGGGTTTTGGCTTTGTTTTTAAGATTTGAGAGATGGGCGCCTGGGTGGCTCAGTGGGTTAAGCCTCTGCCTTCGGCTCAGGTCATGATCTCAGGGTCCTGGGATCGAGTCCCCCAACCGGCTCTCTGCTCAGCAGGGAGCCTGCTTCCTCCTCTCTCTCTGCCTGCCTCTCTGCCTACTTGTGATCTCTTTCTCTGTCAAATAAATAAATTAAATCTTAAAAAAAAAAAAAAAGGATTTCTTTGAGAGATAGCACAAGAGACAGAAGAGAGCAAGCACAAGGTGGGAGGCGGGCAGGGCAGAGGGAGAGGGAGAAGCAGCTGACCAGGAAGCGGAGGAGGCGAGGCTGTATCTCAGGACTGAGATCATGACCTCAGCCAAGGAAGATGCTTAACCCACTGAGCCACCCAGGCGCTCCTGAGGCAGTACTGTTGTTTCTTTTTTCAGCAGAGAAAACAAAAGCACCAAAAGCCTGCCTCCATCAAGACCACAGGACTGGCAAACTGCCCAGCAGGGACAGGCACTCAGGTAATAACGATCGGAAGGAGGTGGTTCAGATGACAGAATTAGTCATTCAAATCGTGCAGTTCTTTTTTCAAGCATCTTGTGGGGGAGGGGTGCATTCTTTTGTCATTTTAACATCGTGGATTGACAAGGACAGAATAAACCCACGCGAACATTTACACGGCAGAATTTAAAAAAAATTTTTTTTTTAATAAATTAAAAAAAAAAAAAACTTCGGTCTTTGGCAAGTTCTCGTTCTGGACAGCAGAATTCAGGGAATTTAACAGAGGAAAGCAAAAGTAACAAGCAGCAGGGCATCCTACTGGCTTTCAAGTTTCTGTCCTAGAATGGCCCCTAAACCCCATCCTCCGCTCCTGAGGCGGGAACTACAAACTCTTCCTTTTGACTGACCAGCTTGCGGCGCCCAACACCGCTCTGCTGGGGGACTTGAATGCTGCTCTCTATTTCTATTATATCCCCGAAGCACAACTGTGGCGCTTCCGTTTCTTCGAAAATAAGTTCTTGGGAGGGAAGGTTGAGGCAGACGCCAGAAATCTGTTCACTTCACCAAATCGCCTGGCTGCTACTCCAGAAAGCCGGCGCTCAAATTTCCTCAGGAAAATGAAGCTAGGACTCCTGTTTCTCTCTTTAAAAGCCTCAGGACGAGCGACAGTTTACGGATTTCAGCAATCGGAGTAAGTTAGCAGCTCCTGAGGAACCCTCCGTGTAATCGAGCGGGCACCTCAGAAAACCCTTTCCCGCTAGCATCGCGAGTCTCTTCAGAGCAGTCGGCACCAAGAGAACAAATAGCCCCCACCTCATTGGCCAGGTTCCCTGTCGGT
Organism: Meles meles; assembly: GCF_922984935.1. NCBI lineage: Eukaryota > Metazoa > Chordata > Mammalia > Carnivora > Mustelidae > Meles > Meles meles. Next base: position 42,725,555 of record NC_060083.1, on the reverse strand, counting down.
CTCTCCGCGACGACTCCGAGTGGTTCCTTTTGAAAAGCCTCTAGTCCCGCCTCCCTTGTCTAATTGGTTTGTTCAAACAGCCCCCCCCCCACCCGACAACGCAGGCGTTCATTGGTGAATATGAAAAAATAGCTACGATTGGTTCCTCGGAACGGAGCCCGTGAGAGAGAGTCAGAGATTGGCTTACTTGGTTTGGGCGGGCTACAGGAAGGTTCAATTGGGACTGGAGGAGTTCTTCTAACCGACGAGCGTCTGTGGAGAAGCGGCTTACTCCACAGTGGTCTCGAGGATCCCGCCGGTTTAGTCGCTTGCAGGGTTCTCGATCCCCTTCACGACCGTCACCATGGAGGTGTCACCATTGCAGGTACAGTTCGCGGAAAGGGCGGGTGGTGGAGCCTCAGCGCGGCCCGGCATCTCCCTGGCTGCCCGCGAAGGATTAGGCTCCTGGGCTGTGGTCCGATCGCAGCCGGCTGGGAGCCGGTATTCCGGGTCGTCCCGGGTCTCCTGGGCTCGGTGTGATCGTGAGGAGGATAGCACCCCCCTTTTTGGTGGTAGTAATGAAATACTATCGGCTACAGTGGCTTCTGGGGTGTTGGGTTCTGTTTTACTGTTTCTAGGGCCAGTACTCAACTGGCTTGTATTTTAATGGCCCGCGTGTGACTTTAAGCAGTACAGATACTTTCCTACCCTCTGGTAGAAAACGGGATTGAATGGCTCTGACCTTGGAAGGTGCAGAGCATGGCACGATGTTCCAAGTGAGGAGCCGGCAGGCCCGAGTTGCTCAAAAGATGTCCTTCCTGTGCTCAAAATGTTACGGTGGCCAAAGGATTGACTCGATGGGCTCCCAAACTGCTGCTGACTAGAATCTGTTATGTGCCTGGGACATAGGCACTCAGTAAATATTTGCGGAATGTCTGAAAGAAGTGTGTGTATTTTACTGATGACATTCAAAACATCCAAGGAAAATAGTTCCGTGTTACATGCACTTGATGAGATAATACATGTTTATTCAAACTGACACCTGGGAACTTGGCTGCTGTTAGCTTAAATTGCCTATTTCAACAAAACGATGTAAACTCCGCCAATACCTGGTAAAAAGACTGTGATTGCACATCACTATGTGTGATGACACATAGTGCGTAAGTCATTACGGTGGGTGATTTGTTTATAGTTTTTAATAAACCTCTGATTAAATAACCCTTTTCTACAATTTTCCAACATTGCTAGCCTGTAAATGAAAATATGCAAATCAGCAAAACAAAGAAAAATGAAGATGCTAAGAAAAGATTGTCTATTGAAAGAATCTATCAAAAGAAAACCCAACTGGAACATATTTTGCTCCGCCCAGACACCTACATTGGCTCTGTGGAATTAGTGACCCAGGTAAAACCAAGTAATTACATGCAGTTACGAAGTAGTTAAAAATGTATGTTTTTCCAGGTTAATTTTCTATATAGTCCATGTGCTCTGAATGTCACTGGAACAAGCCTAAGCTATCATATATATATTGTAGTATTTAATCCAGAAGACTTTACAGTAATTATGATGACAAAACAGAATAAATATAAGGTAAAAGTAACTATATCTCTTTGTCTTATTTCTAGCACATGTGGGTTTATGATGAAGATGTTGGCATTAACTATAGGGAAGTCACCTTTGTCCCTGGGTTGTACAAAATCTTTGATGAGATTCTAGGTAAGTAAACTTTTTCACATAAAGATCTACTGGTAAAATTCTTCATAAGAAGTATTATTTCTAGAAAACCCTCTATAACCAGAGCTCCTATCATTTCAAACAATAGTTGGCAAGGTGGAGCAGTTTACTGGTGTCTAGCAAGTTGAGTTCTTTCGTAGAAACAGTACTGTGAATAAATCTTAACGCCTTATTAATCTGACTTTTTTCTTTCTATATCTTAATTTTTTTTAATTTAATTTCTTACAAATGTGTATTTTCTTTCAGTCAATGCTGCAGACAACAAACAAAGGGATCCAAAAATGTCTTGTATTAGAGTCACAATTGACCCGTAAGTCTCCTGAATGGTCTTTTGTTTGCTATAGTTCGTTGTTACTGTTAGTTGCATTTACTTTGATTTATACTAATATTGGCCCTTTTTAGTAATGAAATTCTCTAAAAACACAGAAAAGCAGAATACTAAAATGAACAATCTATGATACCTATCACCTAGATCCAGCAGTTATCAATGCTTTACCATAGTTGGTCCATCTATGTTTTTTGAGTCATTTCAAAATAAATTACAGGGCGCCTGGGTGGCTCAGTGGGTTAAGCCGCTGCCTTCGGCTCAGGTCATGATCTCAGGGGTCCTGGGATCGAGTCCCACATCGGGCTCTCTGCTCGGCAGGGAGACTGCTTCCCTCTCTCTCTCTCTCTCTGCCTGCCTCTCTGCCTACTTGTGATCTCTCTCTCCCGCTGTCAAATAAATATATAAATAAAATCTTAAAAAATAAATAAATAAATTACAGACATTATGACACATCATCCCTAAGTTTTTCGGTAAGCATCTCCAATAATCGTTCAGTCTAATAAGCATTCAGGAGTCTAGAGCTTTTACTTTTTCTCATGATGCTATTCAAGTAGTAAACCAGCAGATGGTGATAGAGAATAATTGGAGCTAACATTTCTGGTTATAAATGCTGGGTGTCCCTTTGTGGGTATGCAGGGTGCTTGTATCACCTTTTTATTAGCCTGATCAGTTATGGCATAAACTATGTTTTAGTTTCTTTGGGAGAAGTGTGTTAATGATGTACTTGAATGCTCCTAAGGGCTTGATATCCTAGTCTAAAAACATGTTGAGCTAGTTTTAGTCTTTTTTTTGTAGATAATACTAAGCACTACTTGGCATAAGATCCATAGTGTTTTGTCTGGTTATAACTAAACTGTACTATCTTATGAGAATTAACTTAAAATAACTAAGAGAAATAAATTTTTAGCTTTTTTTTTTTGGCGAGCAGGGAAGTTTACAATTGGTAATGTTTTTTATATTTGTTTTGCAATGTGCCTTGCTGGGTGAGAAAGCTAAGGGAGCTAGGACAGTCCAGATAGATAATCCTCTGAAAAGTGGTATAATAGGGGCACCTGTGTGTTTGTCATTTAAGTGTCAGAGTCTTGGTTTCAGCTCAGGTCATGATCTCAGGGTCCTGGGATTGAACCTCAAGTAGGGCTCCGCCTTCCAAGGAGTCTATTCTTTCTCCTTCTCCCTCTGCCCCCCCATCCCACTCAAGCACACATGGTCACTTGCTTGCTCTCAAATAAATAAATCTTGAAAGAAAGAAAGAAAGCAAACAAACAAGCATAAATAATAGTTTCCAAATTTTTCCTTTCCATTGGGCATAAATCATTTCCCTTTGTTTATCCTGACATTTTAAAATTTCATATTTTTTCAACATTATCAGTATCTGCCCAGGTGTTGGAAAAGGATTAATTTTTTTTTCCCTCTTGGCTTCTATTTCAGGATTGTCAGGAACTGAGCATGGTGGGAAACGTAGCTGATGCTGAATTTCAGAAAATATGTATAAAAAAGAGTCAAAGAAATTGAGACTTGTGAATTTCTGTAGTTCAAGGATAATTACATTTAAGTATAAAAAATATCAAGCACTAGTTTATCATCTGTTTTACAATAAAATTTTCATTCTTCTTTTCTTAGGGAAAATAACTTAATTAGTATATGGAATAATGGGAAAGGTATTCCTGTTGTTGAACACAAAGTTGAAAAGATGTATGTCCCAGCTCTCATCTTTGGACAGCTCCTAACTTCTAGCAACTATGATGATGATGAAAAGAAAGTAACAGGTAGAGTATGGAGGAAAATAACATATTTGTTGCTAAAAAAACCCACATCTTTTAAATGACTATGACATAAATGTTTAAAACTCTGGAATGAATCTCTATAATTGATTAGCATTGTCAGTGATAACAATTAAAGTATTTTAAATTTATTTGCTTAGGTGGTCGAAATGGCTATGGAGCCAAACTGTGTAACATATTCAGTACCAAGTTTACTGTGGAAACAGCCAGTAGAGAATACAAGAAAATGTTCAAACAGGCAAGTAAATACATATCTTTTGCCTCAGTTATAACTTGTACTTTAGCAATTTATAACAGTTTTCGTGATTGGTTTAACATAATTTATAGGCTATTAAATCATGGAAAATTATTCATGAATATATGTTAGGTTATTTTTTAGGACTTAGAAATTTGTGTTTAGTTCTAGTTTGTTGTGAATAAACTTGAATTTTTTACTTCACAGACATGGATGAATAATATGGGGAGAGCTGGTGAGATGGAACTCAAGCCCTTTAATGGAGAAGATTATACATGTATTACCTTCCAGCCTGACTTATCCAAGTTTAAAATGCAAAGCCTAGATAAAGATATTGTTGCACTAATGGTTAGAAGAGCATATGATATTGCTGGATCCACTAAAGATGTCAAAGTCTTCCTCAATGGAAATAAGCTGCCGGTAAGCATTTTCCGGGTTTTAAGGGCAATGAGGGAATTTATATGATCACTATCAGAGGCAAAATTGATTTTTTTTCCCCTCCCATATATTTTTAAATCACCTCTCAGATACATTCCTGAAAAGAAAACAGTATGCCACATTTTTTTACTTAGCTCTTTTAAAGTCACTAAAGGAAATGTCTTTCTCAATCTCCTAAATGCTTTTGCACCCTTTAATGACCATTCTCTTATGCCCATCAGTGAGCGTCATTTCAAGTTTTGAAAAATCGTCATGGTCTATCATTGAATACTTTTTATAACTTTTTTCTAATATCGTAACTCTTAATTCCTGTACAGGTAAAAGGATTTCGTAGCTATGTAGATATGTATTTGAAGGATAAGGTAGATGAAACTGGCAATCCATTGAAAGTTATCCATGAACAAGTAAACCCCAGGTGGGAAGTATGTTTAACAATGAGTGAAAAAGGCTTTCAGCAAATTAGCTTCGTCAACAGCATTGCAACTTCCAAGGTAATTTTACTTTTGTATTAATCATAATTTATCTTTACATAAAAGTGTTATTGTTTTTAATAAATAAAATGAACTTGAATATTTCGTTGCTCTGGCATAAAGAAAGCTAAATTGGATTTTTTAAAATATTTGATCATTATTATAATTTTGAGGGGTCCTGAACTTTACACTTTGGTATTTTTCCCTATTAGGGTGGCAGACATGTTGATTACATAGCTGATCAGATTGTGACTAAACTTGTTGATGTCGTGAAGAAGAAGAACAAGGGTGGTGTTGCAGTAAAAGCACATCAGGTATGGTATTTCAGCACAGTTTTCTTTTTCTAAAGTCAAGGAAGAAGAGAAAGCCTATAAATAAAGCATAAGTTTTCAGCAATGTAATATCAACTTTTCCTGCAGGTGAAAAATCACATGTGGATTTTTGTGAATGCCTTAATTGAGAACCCAACCTTTGACTCTCAGACAAAAGAAAACATGACTTTGCAAGTCAAGAGCTTTGGATCAACATGCCATTTAAGTGAAAAATTCATCAAAGCTGTGAGTACTGGGGCCCCTGGGTAGTTCAGTCCACTGGGAGTCTGCCTCCAGCTCAGGTCATGATCCCAGAGCCCCGGGATTGAGCCCCTCAGCAGGGGGTCTGCTTCTCCCTCTCCCTCTATTCCTCCCCTGCTCATGCTTGCTTTCTCTTTAAAAGGGCTGTAAATACTTACAGGGACATAAGAAATAGAAGCACCTTGCTTTATTGTCCATTGCCCTTCTCTGCTCTGCAAAAACCAAGATTCTTCCCACATGCCTTCTGCCTCTGAAAAAAATAGGAAATAGTTTTCACCTCACTGCTCTTACTACAGCCTTAATTTCCATCCATATGCCTATATTTCCCCATTACATTGTCACCATTCAGTTTGGATCACTTCTGAATTCAGCCCATTTCACTGCTTTCCAAACATTGCCTAAAGTTGGTTCCCTGTCAACACTGAATTAGTTCTCTCCATACTCACTGACCTCTACACAAGGACCTTCCCCACACCACAAAAACAAAACCATGTCCTGTCTTAGTAAAAGGCCCCAACCAACCTAGGTTGCATAAACAAAGCTGGGAGCTTTCTCTTTACCCCCTGTCCCCCTGTAATCCAATCAGTAAGACTCATCTTTTGGATGCCGCAATAGCCTCTCATTGTTATCTCTTTTCTGTATTACGATAATGATTCTTTTTTTTTTTTAAAGTTTTTATTTATTTATTTGACAGAGATCACAAGTAGGCAGAGAGAGAGAGGATGAAGCAGGCTCCCTGCTTGAGCAGAGAGCCTGATGCAGGCCTCAATCCCAGGACCCTGAGATGGTGACCTGAGTCGAAGGCAGAGGCTTTCACCCACTGAGCCACCTAGGCACCCAAAATTAAGTACTTTTTAAAGGAGGCCTAAGTGCCTTGCATTAAAAGTGCATACATATGTGCCCAAGGGCAATGCATAAAAATAAGTTACCAAAAGACTTCAAAAAGAGATTGAAGATAAAAATGTGTGCTTTAAGACAAGAAGATTACTTAATAGCATTGCAAAGAAAGGACTGAAATGTTATGAACATTAAGAATCATTATAGTAGGGGCGCCTGGGTGGTTCAGGGGCTTGGGTCATGATCCCAGGGTCCTGGGGTCGAGCCCCGCATCAGGCTCTCTGCTCAGCAGGGAACCTGCTCCCCCTTCTCTCTGCCTGCCTCCTCTGTCCCTCTCCCGACTTGGACACACTCTCTCTCTCTCAAATAAATAAATAAATCTTTTTTAAAAAATAAGTCTTTAAAAAAAATGTTTTGGGTGCTTGGGTGGCTCTGTCAGTTAAGTGTCTGCCTTCAGCTCGGGTCACGATCGCAGGGTCCTGGGATCTGGTCCCGAATTGAGCTCCCTGCTCGGCAGGGATCCTGCTTTTCCTTCTGCCTCTGCTGTTACCCCTGCTTGTGCTCTCACTCTGTCAAATAAATAAAAAAGCTCTTTTTTTTTTTTTAAAGATTTTATTTATTTATTTGACAGAGAGAGATCACAAGTAGGCAGAGAGAGTGAGAGGGAAGCAGGCTCCCCACCGAGCAGAGAGCCTGATGTGGGACTCGATCCCAGGACCCTGAGATCATGACCTGAGCCGAAGGCGGCGGCTTAAACCACTGAGCCACCCAGGCGCCCAAATAAGCTCTTTTTTTAAAAAAAATGTTTGAATCCAAATTCTTCAATGTGGCCTACAAGACCCTGCCATCTCCAACCTCATCTTAGTACCACTTTTTCTTGTGTTGTCTAAGCTTCGATCCTACTGCCTTCAGATTACCCAGAGCATTTGTACTCTTCCCCCTCCTTAGAGCTTTTCCACGTGGTAATCCTTCTTTCTGAAATGCTTCTCACTTAGCTAGCTACTTTAGATCTTCAATGTCATTTCCTCAGGAAAGCCTTTACTTTCTACCCTTCGCTCTGGATATGTTATTAGATGTAGCATACTTTTATCCATAACACTCATCACACTTGCAATTTCTCATTTTATTTCCATCTTCCTTATTTTTATCTTAAAGTCCATGAGGACAAGGACTCTGACCAATTTGTTTTAACCACTAAATCTCCAACATGAATTTTAACCACTAAATCTCCAACATGGATCTCAGTGCCTAAAATAACATAAATATGTAATTAGTAAATATTTACTGAATAAATGAACTCAAGGGAACCAGTTCCCTCAGTTATGATAACCCAAGACAGGAAGACATGTCATCTTCTGTCTGAAAAAAAAATTTTTTTACCTCTTTTCAAACTTTGAATTATTTTTATCAGAGCTCATCTGTATTCTAGATTTCTGACAGAATTCTTCTTGCCTAACATGAATCTTCTCATTTTCAGGCAACTGGCTGTGGTATAGTGGAAAGCATACTAAACTGGGTGAAGTTTAAGGCCCAAATCCAATTAAACAAGAAGTGTTCCGCTGTAAAACATAACAGAATCAAGGGAATTCCCAAACTCGATGATGCCAATGATGCAGGTACACATTTAATAATGCTTCTAAACTTTTTTTTTTTTAAGATTTTATTTATTTATTTGATAGATAGAGATTACAAGTAGGCAGAGAGGCAGGCAGAGGGAGAGGAGGAAGCAGGCTCCCTGCTGAGCAGAGAGCCCGATGCGGGGCTCGATCCCAGGACCCTGGGACCATGACCTGAGCCGAAAGCAGAGGCTTTAACCCACTGAGCCACCCAGGTGCCCCTGCTTCTAAACTTTAAATCTTGTTGTTCGGTTATTTGTTTTATTCATTAACAGCATACCATGGATACTTTCCCCTCAACATGTAATATTCAACAGAATATTTTTACATGGTTAAAAATCAACCAATTACTGTTATTGAACATTTAGATCATTTCTAATTTTTGGCTGTTATAGTAATGTTGAGATGACTAAGAGTATAAAATAAGGGGGCACCTGGGTGGCTCAGTGGGTTAAAGCCTCTGCCTTCGGCTCAGGTCATGATCCCAGGGTCTGGGATAGAGCCCGCATCAGGCTCTCTGCTCAGCGGGGAGCCTGCTTCCCCCTCTCTCTGTCTCTGCCTGCCTTTCTGCCTACTTGTGATCTCTATCAAATAAATAAATAATTTTTTTTTTTTTTTTTTTTTTTAAAGAGTATAAAATAAGAATTTGTAGCGATCTGGGGTCCCTGGGTGACTCAGTTGGTTATACATCTGACTCATGATCTCGGCTTAGGTCTTGATCTTGGGTCATGAGTTCAGACCCTGCATTGGGCTCCATGCTGGGTGTGGAGACTATTTTTAAAAAAGAAGTAAAAGAAGAATATGTAGTGATCTATAGTGATCTATTACCTAATGTAGGGGAGGGAAAATTTTTCTCAACCCTCTTAGTTCCTGTCTGGGTCTAAAAATTAAACTGACAAAGATAGGTTAATTGTTGAAAAACATACAAATGTATTTAATATAAATTTTACTTGATAGGAGCTTTCATAGGGAAATGAAGACCCAAAGAAGTGGTTAAACCTGAACGTTTTTATTAGGTTTGAGGAAGAGTGGAAAGATATGATAATGGCAAAGTATGAACTAAGTATAGTAAAGTGGGGGAAACTCAATGAGGCCTGTTCATTCACATTCTTTTCAGTGTCACTCTGGGAGATAAGAATGTTCCCTTCCTCTGTGGTATATGGAGGACACTTCTCACATGAGGGTCTCGTGACCTACTCCAGGGTAGAATGGTGGGGGATGAGGTCGGAGAGAACTTGCTTCTAGCATTTTCTCAAACTCCCTTAGCTTAAAATATTCAATATGCCAAGTGCCCTGTTTTGAGGTAGTGTGTTCTAAACCCCATTACTAACAAAAATTTTTTTAAGATTTTATTTATTTGATAGAGAGAAATCACAAGCAAGGGAGAAGGGTAGAGGAAGAAGCAGACTCACCTAACAGGGAGCCCAATGCAGGACTCGATCCCAGGACCCTGGGTTAATGACCTGAACCAAAGGCAGACGCTTAATGGACTGAGCCACCCAGGCACCCACTAACAAATATTTTTAACATAATATGATCAAAAGAATATTCAGCAACAGTATAAATGTCACAAGAACTTAACATAAAAGAGGCACCTCTCTGGCTTAGTCATTGGAATATGTGACTCGGTCTCAGGGTTGTGAGGTTGTGAGTTCAGGCCCCATGTTGGGTGTGGAGATTACTTAAAAATGGTCTTTTTTTTTTTTTTTTTTTTTTTTTTTAATTTTATTTATGTAAATCATCTCTACACCTATTGTGGGGCTCAAACTCATAATCCCGAGATCAAGAGTCGCATACTCCTCCAGCTAAGCCAGCCAGGTGCCCCAATGTTAAATGTTTTTATTTTTTATTTATTCTTTTTTTAAAAGATTTTATTTATTTATTTAACAGAGGGAGGCAGCACAAGCAGGGGGAGTGGGAGAGGGAGAAGCAGGCTTCTGGCTAAGCAGGGAGCCCAAAGTGGGGTTTAATCCCAGGACCTTGGGATCATGACCTGAGCCAAAGGGAGAGGCTTAACCAACTGTGTCACCCAGGTGCCCCAAAAATAAAGTCTTTCAAAAAAAAATAGTCTTAAGAAACTAGGTTTATTTTTTTGTTTTTTTATTATGAACATTATTTCTAATATCTATTATGGTTTTATCACAAAACTATTGATAGCACGTTTGAGTTTGTATTTTTGAGGTTGAACTAAATGTGCCAATATTAATTTGTGTATTTTTATTTTAGGGGGTCGAAACTCCAATGAATGTACACTTATCCTGACTGAGGGAGACTCAGCTAAAACTTTGGCTGTTTCAGGCCTTGGTGTGGTTGGGAGAGACAAATACGGGGTTTTCCCACTTAGAGGAAAAATACTCAATGTTCGAGAAGCTTCTCATAAACAGGTAGAACCATCTTTAGAATCTAAATATAGTTTTATAATGCAGGATTTCATACTTGTATTTCATTGCCTCACTGGGCATTTTGAAATATGTTTTAGTTTATTGTTATTATTTTAAGAAATTGGGTACATTATGGCATATCTTAACAGATCTTTCTGACTAAAATAGGCTAATAATAACTGAAAATACTGGAGCTCAAGAAAACCCAAACAACATATACTGTCCTATTTCTTTTCAAATTTACAAACAAAACGTTACCTTTTTTGGTCTATGTCCATTTCAGATCATGGAAAATGCTGAAATTAACAATATCATCAAGATTGTGGGTCTTCAATACAAGAAAAACTATGAAGATGAAGATTCATTGAAGACTCTTCGTTATGGAAAGATAATGATTATGACAGATCAGGTTAGATTTGCTTTCAAATATTTTAGATTGTTATACTAAACATGTCTTAATCGTTGCACACCATTGCTTTCATGCTGTGGAAGGAAATTATTTAACTTGAAGCTTTATTCATCACATGCGTGTTACATATACAGGTTAAGTGAGTGGATTTAAATAGGCTTTTTCTTTTTTTTAATCCCCATAGAAAATTTTTAGAGAAATCACCAGTAGGTCAATCATAATTTTGTTTAGTTTTGAAATAATTCTTTTGTGTTTTGGCTTTCCAAATATTTCTAGGACCAAGATGGTTCCCATATCAAAGGCCTGCTGATTAATTTTATCCATCATAACTGGCCCTCTCTTCTACGGCATCGTTTTCTGGAAGAATTTATCACTCCCATTGTAAAGGTATATTAACTTTTAAATTACCGTAATGGATATTTTAAGGCCCCAACTCAATGCTTTATATGCATAAAATCCCAGTGATATATAGTAAACGGGGAACTCAGCAGTGTGCAAAACCACAGCAACATGTTCTTTACCACAGGTGTCTAAAAACAAACAAGAAATAGCATTCTATAGTCTTCCTGAATTTGAAGAATGGAAGAGTTCTACTCCAAATCATAAAAAATGGAAAGTCAAGTACTACAAAGGTTTGTAAGGAAACCCATAAAGTACTTCTCATTTTGTTATATACCATTATACAAAATTATATGGAGTAACTTGATATTCTTGGTTGTGTAGGTTTGGGCACCAGCACATCAAAAGAAGCTAAAGAATACTTTGCAGATATGAAAAGACATCGTATTCAGTTCAAATATTCTGGTCCTGAAGATGATGCTGCTATCAGCCTGGTCAGTTTGAGTTCCATTTCATAGATATATTCTAGTTTTCTAAATCACTATTTTAGCTAGTCAATTGAAACATATAAATTATTATATAATAAAATGTCTTATAGAATATAGAATGTTTATAATAAGCATATCATAGAGAAAGGGACCATTTGTTTTAGGAAACTCAGTTTATTGCTTGTTTAGTTTTTATACAAGAGATTTTGGGAGACTATTCGTACCAGTGACATCTTTTTTATCTCCAATGTGTAGGCCTTTAGCAAGAAACAGATAGATGATCGAAAAGAATGGTTAACCCATTTCATGGAGGATAGAAGGCAACGGAAGTTACTTGGCCTTCCTGAGGTAAAAATCTTATACATCTTGGCACCTGGGTGGTTCAATCAGTTAGGCATGTCTGACTCTTGATTTTGGCTCAGGTTGTGATCTCAGGATTGTGAAATCTGTGGGGCTCTGTGCTGGGAGCTTGGAATTCTCCCCACCCCCACTCACGTGCGTGCTCTCTCTTTCTCTCTCTCTCTCTCTCTCAATCTAAAGGAAAAAATTTTTATATATCCTACAACACAATGACTAATTGCTCCAGTAGAAAATTTAATAATATATAACTATATATGAATGTGCTTATTTAGACTGCTGCATAAATGTATGGGAACTGAAAAATTTAAAAGGCAGTGCAGTTCTTCCGAATGTGCAGCAATTAAATTTGCTTTATCTTTAAAACCTGTAAAATAGGGACGCCTGGGTGGCTCAGTGGGTTAAGCCTCTGCCTTCGGCTGAGGTCATGATCTCAGGGTCCTGGGATCGTGCCTTGAATCAGGCTCTCTGCTCAGCAGGAAGCCTGCTTACCCCTCCCCCTCTGCCTGCCTCTCTGAATACTTGTGATCTCTCTCTCTGTCAAATAAATAAATAAAATCTTAAAAAAAAAAAACCTGTAAAATACTTCTATATAAATCTATGTCTTTGAGGGACTTAAGAATTATCATAGAATTGATATGCTGAAAGATTAATTTCTTTGGTGTTAAGCATTGTTAAGGTCAATGATCTTTTTAAAATTAGATCATCTAATAACTCTCTTTGGTCCCTCAGGATTATTTGTATGGACAAACTACCACATATCTGACATACAATGACTTCATAAATAAGGAACTTATCCTGTTCTCAAATTCTGATAATGAGAGATCTATCCCATCTATGGTAGATGGTAAGTTCCACTATGTTAGCCTTTTTTTTTATCATACTTAGAAATCAATGTCCATAAATGATTAAGTTGAGGATACTAATATTTGTACTTCTTCCATTTTGAAGGCTTGAAACCAGGTCAAAGAAAGGTTTTGTTTACCTGTTTCAAACGGAATGATAAGCGAGAGGTGAAGGTTGCCCAGTTAGCTGGGTCAGTGGCTGAGATGTCCTCTTATCATCATGGTGAGGTAAACACACAATCCATACAATCCATAATGTTTCTGGAAAGCGTTATAGCAATAATACCTGCAAAATCATTTTCCAAACACTTAGAGTACTTGGTGAGATGAATACTGGTTCATCCATAGTAGAGGACAATTTGGTGAAATCTGGTAAAATCTGTCAAACTATAAATATGCTTACCTTTGGCTTAACAAATCTATTTCTAAAAATAATATTCCAATAAGGAGTCTCATAAGTCTATAAGGATCTATGTTCAAAGATATTTAGTGATGTTTAATATATCTTTGTGATACTAAAATTTAGGCATTAAAAATGTCCATCAACTGGAAAATTGTCATTGATTATGATACATCTATGCCTGGGATCAGTTATATAACTGAAGTAAATCTGTGTGTACTAACATTGAGAATATCCATAATCTATTGTCAGTGGGGAGAAAAAGAGCCAGACAGTACTTAAAGCAAAATACCTAGAAGGGTTTGCTCTAAGTTATTAACTTTATTAACTTTGGTTATTTCTATCGATTAAAAAGGACAACTTCCCAGTTTTTTGTATTTCTCAGTTTTTTGATTTTATACAATCATATATTCCTTTTTTTAATTTTGTGATTAAATTGCTTTTTTGTATTCATTACATTTTAAAGAACTAGGTTGCCTATAGGTTTCTAGAACTTTAAATGTAATGATTGTCTTGTTTGTTGCTTTCAGTCAAAACATAGTGGGCATACAGTAAATGTTCACACAGCAAACATTTGTCAGATACTTACCATGTACCAGGTATATTAAAAAATCAAATAAGCTCCTTACTTCAAGGTATAATCACAATTTCCAACACACACAACTATCAAAGTGACTCAGTAGGGAGCCTGCTTCTCCTTTTGCCTGATGCTCCCCCCTGCTTGTGCTCTCTCTCCCTATCTCTCAGTGACAATAAACAAATAATCTTAAAAAAAGAAAAAAGAAATGAGCAAAGTGTTAGACACAAAAAAGGAAATATTTCATTCTGCTGAGGGTGAAGAGAAGAGCTATGCCTTCAAGGTTGAATAGGACTTGATAGAAATTATTAGAAGGCAAGAACCCTGAACTTGGAGCCAGAAGTCTTGAGTTTAGGTATATCTGCCATGTAATTATCTAGGAAGAGTCAATAAACATCTGTATCTCATAAAACCTTACAGGATTATAGTGAAGCTTAGTCATAATAATGGATATATATTATTAGAAGCCTACAGCTTAGATTAACTAATCTTTTTCCACCCCCAGATGTCACTAATGATGACCATTATCAATTTGGCTCAGAATTTTGTGGGTAGCAATAATCTGAACCTCTTGCAGCCCATTGGTCAGTTTGGTACTAGGCTGCATGGTGGCAAGGATTCTGCTAGTCCTCGATACATCTTCACAATGCTCAGGTGGGTATGCCTACAATTTCTGGTGAATTCTTCAAAAACTAATGATGTACTACTATATGCTGGCTAACTGAACATAATAAAAATATATATATTGAACATTTTTTTAAAATTTCTAGTGAATTGCCGTTTCCAATTTTGAAGTAATGTGACATTTAGTTGACCAAAAATATAAAAATTCAACTAATCTGGGGCGTCTGGGTTGTTCAGTCAGTTAAGCGTCTGCCTTCGGCTCAGGTCATGATCCCAGAGTCCTGGGATCCAGCCCCATACCGGGCTCTCTGCTCAGCAGGAAGCCTGCTTTTCCCACTCCCACTCCCCCTGCTTGTATTCCCTCTCTCACTGTCTGTCTCTCTCTCTGTCAAATAAATAAATAAAATCTTTTTTTTTTTAATTCAACTAATCAGAAAATGTACGTTTGATGTAGATGTTTACAGTATTAATTTTTTAAAAACTAGCTCTTTAAATTTAATTATGCTACTCCTTACAATAAACAGTAAATTCTATTTCAGTTTGATAGCTGTGCCTTTGAATTTTTTTTTTTTTTTTTTAAAGATTTATTTATTTATTTATTTGACAGAGATCACAAGTAGATAGAGAGGCAGGCAGAGAGAGAGAGAGAGGGAAGCAGGCTCCCTGCCGAGCAGAGAGCCCGATGCGGGACTCGATCCCAGGACCCTGAGATCATGACCTGAGCCGAAGGCAGCGGCTTTAATCCACTGAGCCACCCAGGCGCCCCAATGTGCCTTTGAATTTCTGAGAAATACTGTTTCCTTGCCAAACTACATGTTTTTACTTCGATTTCTTATATTTTCTTCACTTTCATTATACAGAGCAGTGGTTCTCAACCAGGGTAGATTTTGCACCACCACCCCATCTCCCAGTAGACATAGTAAGGTCTGGAGACATTTTTGATTGTCAGGACTAAGGGATCTGTGCTATGTCTAGTGGGCAGCAGCCAGAGCTACTGCCAAACACCCTACAATGCATAGGATAGTTCCCATAACAAAGAATTATCTGGCCCAAAATATCAGTAATGCCCAGGTTGAGAAACTCTGCTGTAGACTTGGGGTCAGAGTAAAGAGCTTAATTCTTCCTAAATACCGCAATTGAAATTTTACTCTATGGAAAGTACGTTATGAATGGTCAAATTTCTGCTGTCATCTTATTCAAACTTGCATCAGCATTAACTAGTTAGTTAATCACTTCATCCTCCTTGAAACTCTTTATTTGTCCTTTGGCCTCCAGGATACAAAACTGTTGGCTTTCTTCCTTATTTATCATCTTTCCTGGGTCCCTCTCATCTTTCCAGACTCTAACTACTAGCCTGTCCCAAAGCTCCTTCATTTGTTCTCTTTCCACTAGCTATACTCACTTCCCATCCATGGATGATAACCCATCCACCTAGTTTCTTTTTTTTTTTTTTTTTTCGATTTTTATTTATTTATTTGACAGACAGAGATCACAAGTAGACAGAGAGGCAGGCAGAGAGAGAGGGAAGCAGGCTCCCTGCTGAGCAGAGAGTCCAATGTGGGGCTTGATCCCAGGACCCTGGGATCATGACCTGAGCTGAAAGCAGAGGCTTAACCCACTGAGTCACCCAGGCTTGCCCCATCCATCTAGTTTCAACAGCTCCAACCCTGAATCGCTTATAGCTGACTACCCTCTCAATATTTACTAAGGCACCCCATTTATCTAAAGTACTATAATATAATATACCATCCTGCTTTCTTATGGCAACCAACTAATATTTTTAAATAGATCATTCTGGTTCAGAACCTTCTAACTTTTCCATTTAGAGTAAAATCTAAAGGACCTACATGATCTATGTGCCCACTCCCCATATCTTTTGACTCCATCTCATATTGTCTCTGTTCCAAAAACACCTGGCCTCTGCCTCTATATTCAGACATGCCAGTCACACTCTCTCCTTAGGGCCTTTTACTTCCTGGTCCCTCTGCTTATAATACTTTCTCCAGATAACCACATAATGGTTCATCCTCTCAGTTTCTTCGCTCTAATGTCGTCCTTTCAGAAAGTGTTACCATTCCTTAGCACCTCCAATCATTCAATCACCTCTGTTTTTTCTTTCTCCTTAGCATTTACCCCACCCCCTGACAAAATGTATGTGCATTGTCTATCTCCATGTATGTGAGCTCCTTAGAGATTTTATGTCTGCAGTACCTGGCACATACAAAGGGCTCAGAAAATACTGTTAAATGATTACAGCCAGCAAGTAAAGCCAAAGTAATTTTCATGCATAGATATGAGCTAACACATGTCCTTTTCACAAGTTAAGTACAAAGTCAGTGTTTTTGTAAAATAACATTCTTTGATTATTTATTTTAGCCCTTTGGCTCGGTTGTTATTTCCACCAAAAGATGATCACACATTGAAGTTTTTATATGATGACAATCAACGTGTTGAACCTGAGTGGTACATTCCTATTATACCTATGGTGCTGATAAATGGTGCTGAAGGAATTGGTACTGGGTGGTCCTGCAAAATCCCCAACTTTGATGTTCGTGAAGTTGTAAATAATATCAGGCGTTTGATGGATGGAGAAGAACCTTTGCCAATGGTAACTATTCTCTGTATATCGGGATCCTTCATTTTCCTCTGGCTTCAATTCAGTAGACTATATAGTTAGAGGACACATACAAAATTTATTTCATACTTTAACATTCATTAGATTTATTGTTAAATGCTGTTGGGATTTCTGTTTTTAATGTCACATTTTGAAAACCTTTTCTTCTTTAAAATACCAATTTAGCTTCCAAGTTACAAGAACTTCAGGGGTAGTGTCGAAGAACTGGCTCCAAATCAGTACGTGATCAGTGGTGAAGTGGCTATTCTTAATTCCACAACCATTGAAATCTCAGAGCTTCCAGTCAGAACATGGACCCAGGTAAGTAATCAAAGAAGAAGTAATCTTCTTTGATTTTTGTGATCAGGGAAACACTTTGTACTACTACTTGATGAATACTCCTAAGCCTGTATTAAAGAAGAATTATCTCTTTCTTTAGACATATAAAGAACAGGTTCTAGAACCCATGTTGAATGGAACTGAGAAGACTCCGCCTCTCATAACAGACTATAGAGAATACCATACAGATACTACGGTGAAGTTTGTTGTGAAAATGACTGAAGAGAAACTGGCAGAGGCAGAGAGAGTGGGACTACACAAAGTTTTCAAACTCCAAACTAGTCTGACATGCAACTCTATGGTATGTCTTATTTTATGAGGGGTACCCATGTTTCAATTTATATTAAAGTTTAATATCAGTTTTTAAAGGAAATCCTGGAATACTTTTATGTTTTTGAAGAATAAAGTCTTTTCTCTAAAACTATTGAAGTTTAGGCAATTTATCTGTTCTTGGCTTTAAAATCTTGTTTTTCTTTTCTAGGTGCTTTTTGACCATGTAGGATGTTTAAAGAAATATGACACAGTGTTGGATATTCTAAGAGATTTCTTTGAACTCAGGCTTAAATATTATGGATTAAGAAAAGAATGGCTTCTAGGAATGCTTGGTGCTGAATCTGCTAAATTGAACAATCAGGCTCGCTTTATCTTAGAGAAAATAGATGGCAAAATAATCATTGGTATGTTTTTAGATTAATAACTGTACTAAAACTACAATTATGCCAAACTTTACACATTTCTTTTAAATACCTAGTCATTTACAGTTTGGAAAAGATAGCTTTCCTTAGATTGAACATCTTGAAAAATCAGCTACAAAATAGTTGACATGTAGATAGAGAATAGAGAGATAGATAGAAAGATAACTGTGTAAACTCATCAAGAGAAGAATTGTTAAGTCTGGGAGGGGAGAAAAAGGCCAGAAGAAAGATTATAAATAGTTTATATTACAACTAAATTGTGTACTGGAAGCCTGAGAGAGTCATGTCTTGGATTTTTATTTAAAGACATTCTAGAAGCAACTAAGTCAGGGTTTAAGTTACCAGGAAGGAAACAGTTTTGATAAAAGCTGGGTTGTAAGGAGGTTTAAAAAAAAACTCAACCCTGGCCAGGGCTAACTAAGAAAGCTAGGCAACTAACTTGTGGGTCACAGTAGCGAGTCCCAAAACATGACAACCTGAATTCCTGGTGATCACAGAATAATTTTCTGGTCGTACACAAAAATCTTTAACTTGATAGTTACATGTTCAAATTCATGAATATTTTTTAACAATGCTAGCATAACCACCCCTTAATTTCTTAGAATTATTGCTTAAGGCAAAGCTAAAATGAGTGATAATGGACATGATTCAAAGAAAACAGAAAGTAATTTTTGTGTCTAGTTTACCAGAATTTAGGAAATAATGGGACTATGCAATCTTCTTGAGTATAAAAATGTAGGGGGCCTAAACATGTAATCTGTATCAAATTAATTGATTAAAAATGGTGCTCAGAAATTCATTCCAAAATACCTTGTAGCTAGTAGCTCAATATCCCTCAAAGTGTAATAAATTGACTGTAGTAGTCACTGGAAGAAAGGTACTCTAGAAAAAGGGAATGGGTGTAACATGGTTGGGTTGGTGGCACGACTTATTACCCAATCAGTGTTAAAATTTTGAAAAGGGAGCATAATTGAGGTAGAGACCTATCAGAAATAAAGGTTTGATTGTCTCCTGTTCTTTTAAGAATTATAATTAGGTCAACAATTTCATAATGTGATTTGACTGTCCCACTTGTGGTAATTTACATTTGTCAGTGGTTTAGGAAAAAGACTTCTCTCTAAACCAAGATGTATAGACTTATGCAAGACAAAGTTTAATTTTTAGTTTTAATCTTTTGAATTAATACGGTAAAACCTATTCCTTTCCTAAAATATTCCTCAAAACCATTATCTCTGTTTACATTTTTTAATAGAAAATAAGCCTAAGAAAGAATTAATTAAAGTTCTGATTCAGAGGGGATACGATTCAGATCCCGTGAAGGCTTGGAAAGAGGCACAGCAAAAGGTAATTTCTCAGTTAGCATGTTCTATATTATCAAAGACTGTGTAATCTAATGTCTCTGTTGGAAATTTCCTGTTAAAACTACTTTTAATTTCTCCTCTAGGTACCAGATGAAGGAGAGAATGAAGAGAGTGACAATGAAAGTGAAGCTGAAAAGAGTGACTCTGTAAGAGATTCTGGACCAACCTTCAACTACCTTCTTGATATGCCTCTTTGGTATCTCACTAAGGAGAAGAAGGATGAACTGTGCAAGCTGAGAAATGAAAAAGTGAGTTGTTGGTGGAGGGTAACATATTGCTCAGTTGTTAAAGTGGTGAAAGTAAAAACTGTGTCTCGTGAAAATTATGTGCTATTTATGCCCATAAATTAACTCTTAATTTTTTTACTATCTTATGAAGGAGCAAGAGCTAGAAACATTAAAGAGAAAGAGTCCATCAGATTTGTGGAGAGAAGACTTAGCTGCTTTCATTGAAGAGCTGGAGGTATGTAGTTTATAATTGCTAATGTTAGAGTTTTTATTAATGAAATAGTACATTCTAACAATATACCTTTTTGTCAAGAAATTTCACAATTAGGGGTGTGTGGGTGGTTCAGTCAGTTAAACGTCTGCCTTAAGCTCAGGTTGTGACCCCAGGGTCCTGGGATCGACCCCCTTCTCAAATAAATAAATAAAATCTTTTTAAAAAGACCTTTCAGGGAGTGCCTGGGTGGCTCAGTGGGTTAAAGCCTCTGCCTTCCGCTTGGGTCATGATCCCAGAGTCCTGGGATCGAGGCCCACATCGGGCACTCTGCTTAGCGGGCAGCCTGCTTCCCCTGCTCTCTGCCTGCCTCTCTGCTTACTTGTGATCTCTCTCTGTCAGATAAATAAATAAAAAATCTTAAAAAAAAAAAAAAAGACCTTTTGGGGGGCCTGGGCAGCTCAGTGGGTTAAAGCCTCTGCCTTCTGCTCAGGTCATGATCCCAGGGTTCTGAGAATGAGCCCCACATCAGGCTCTGTGCTCAGCCTCTCTCTGTCTGCCTCTCTGCCTACTTGTGATCTCTGTTTGTCAAATAAATTAATTAAATAAAAATAAATAAAAATTTTTTTAAAAAGACATTTCACAATTAGTAATAGAAAGAATAAGGCATAAGGAAACATTCCAAGATAACACATAAAAGAACAGATTGTTAGAATAAAGTAAATGATGGCCAGAAGCATATTACTAGAACTTTTTGGACAAAAAGAAAAGGGTAGGAGTTGATTTCTGACTTACTGGGAATAGTATGGAATAAGAATATTTACTTAAATATGGAAAAAGACCAACCCAGTCTCCCAATTCAACCTAAAAGGACAAAGATGTTTACCTTCAGTCTAGCTCATCAGTTTCAAAAGATACTTTGTTACCTAAATCTCACTAATATGCTTTGTTTTCCAATATTATTTTAAGATTAAAAAAAAGCATTTCATAAATTAAGCTAAAATGCTTTACATGTAGTTAATATTATTATACTTCAATATGGATGTACAAGTGGAACCCCATCCTTTCACTTTTTTTTTTAATTTATTTATAAATTATTTTCTTAACATATAATGTATTATTTGCCCCAGGGGTACAGGTCTATGAATCGTCAAGCTTACACACTTCACAGCACTCACCATTTCATATACCCTCCCCAATGCCATCCTTTCACTTCTTAATTTGAGTTTACAAATATGTGTATGTATATCTATGCATTTTATCCCTAACACAGTTTCCCCTTTTTATCTTCAGAAGACTTAAATGGTAGAATCAAGAGTAGAACCCAGTCTTCTGTGTCCATACTTA